>NW_024070210.1:81794582-82497293 GCF_014754425.2 Oryx dammah | reverse complement strand
GAAGACCTACAAGACCTTTTAGAACTAACACCCAAGAAAGATATCCTTCTCATTATAGGGGACTGGAATGCAAAAGTAGGAAGTCAAGAAACACCTGGAGTAACAGGCAAATTTGGCCTTGGAGTATGGAATGAAGCAGGGCAAAGGCTAATAGAGTTTTGCCAAGAGAATGCACTGGTCATAACAAATACTCTCTTCCAACAACACAAGAGAAGACTCTACACATGGACATCACCAGATGGTCAACACCGAAATCAGATTGATTATATTCTTTGCAGCCAAATATAGAGAAGCTCTATTCAGTCAGCAAAAGCAAGACCAGGAGCTGACTGAGGCTCAGATCATGAACTCCTTATTGCCAAATTCAGACTTAAATTGAAGAAAGTGGGGAAAACCACTAGACCATTCAGGTATGACCTAAATCAAATCCCTCATGATTATAAGTGGAAGTGAGAACTAGATTTAAGGGTCTAGATCTGATAGACAGTGCCTGATGAACTATGGATGGAGGTTCATAACATTGTACAGGAAACAGGGATCAAGACGATCCCCATGGAAAAGAAATGCAAAAAAGCAAAAATTGGCTGTCTGGGGAGGCCTTACAGATAGCTGTAAAATGAAGAGAAGCGAAAAGCAAAGGAGAAAAGGAAAGATATAAGCATCTGAATGCAGAGTTCCAAAGAATAGCAAGGAGAGATAAGAAAGCCTTCCTCAGCGATCAATGCAAAGAAAGAGGGAAACAACGGAATGGGAAAGACTAGAGATCTCTTCAAGAAAATTAGAGATACCAAGGGAACATTTCATACAAAGATGGGCTCGATAAAGGACAGAAATGGTATGGACCTAACAGAAGCAGAAGATATTAAGAAGAGGTGGCAAGAATACACAGAAGAACTGTACAAAAAAGAGCTTCACGACCCAGATAATCACGATGGTGTGATCACTCACCTAGAGCCAGACATCCTGGAATGTGAAGTCAAGTGGGCCTTAGAAAGCATCACTATGAACAAAGCTAGTGGAGGTGATGGAATTCCAGTTGAGCTCTTTCAAATCTTGAAAGATGATGCTGTGAAAGTGCTGCACTCAATATGCCAGCAAATTTGGAAAACTCAGCAGTGGCCACAGGACTGGAAAAGGTCAGTTTTCATTCTAATCCCAAAGAAAGGCAATGCCAAAGAATGCTCAAACTACTGCACAATTGCAGTCATCTCACACGCTAGTAAAGTAATGCTCAAAATTTTCCAAGCCAGGCTTCAGCAATACGTGAACCGTGAACTCCCTGATGTTCCAGCTGGTTTTAGAAAAGGCAGAGGAACCAGAGATCAAATTGTCAACATCTGCTGGATCATTGAAAAAGCAAGAGAGTTCCAGAAAACCATCTATTTCTGCTTTGTTGACTATGCCAAAGCCTTTGACTGTGTGGATCACAGTAAACTGTGGAAAATTCTGACCTGCCTCTTGAGAAAACTGTATGCAGGGCAGGAAGCAACAGTTAGAACTGGACATGGAACAGGCTGGTTCCAAATAGGAAAAGGAGTACGTCAAGGCTGTGTATTGTCACCTGCTTATTTAACTTGTATGCAGAGTACATCAAGAGAAACGCTAGGCTGGAAGAAGCACAAGCTGGAATCAAGATTGCTGAGAGAAAGATGAATAACCTCAGATATGCAGATGACACCACCCTTATGGCAGAAAGTGAAGAGGAACTAAAAAGCCTCTTGATGAAAGTGAAAGAGGAGAGTGAAAAGTTGGCTTAAAGCTCAACATTCAGAAAACTGAGATCATGGCATCTGGTCCCATCGCTTCATGGGAAATAGATGGGAAAACAGTGGAAACAGTGTCAGACTATCTTTGGGGGCTCCAAAATCACTGCAGATGGTGATTGCAGCCATGAAATTAAAAGACACTTACTCCTTGGAAGGAAAGTTATGACCAACCTAGACAGCATATTAAAAAGCAGAGACATCACTTTGCCAACAAAGGTCCATCTAGTCAAGGCTGTGGATTTTCCAGTGGTCATGTATAACTGTGAGAGTTGGACTGTGAAGAAAGTGCCGAAGAATTGATGCTTTTTTTGAATCTTTTTTTTAGCTCATTTAATTTTTTTTTTTTTTTTTACTTTACAATATTGTATTGCGTTTGCCACACATCAACATGAATCTGCCATGGATGTACATGTCTTCCCAATCCTGAACCCCCCTCCCACACCCATACCCCACACCATCCCAAATTCATGCTTTTGAACTGTGGTGTTGGAGAAGGCTCTTGAGAGTCCCTTGGACTGCAAGGAGATCCAACCAGTCCATCCTAAAGGAGATCAGTCCTGGGTGTTCATTGGAAGGACTGATGTTGATGGTGAAACTCCGATACTTTGGCCACCTCATGCAAACAGCTAACTCATTGGAAAAGACCCTGATGCCGGGAGGGATTGGGGGCTGGAGGAGAAGGGGACGACAGAGGATGAGATGGCTGGATGGCATCACCGATTCGATAGACGTGAGTTTGAGTGAACTCTGGGTGTTGGTGATAGACAGGGAGGGCTGGCGTGCTGCCATTCATGGGGTCACAAAGTCGGACACGACTGAGTGACTGAACTGAACTGAATATCTAGTAGAAATCTTCCAACTTGACATTAACTGTTTATAGTCATAATGTATCAAGTTTTGTGTTTCACAAGTTAGAGAAATGAAGAAACTCAAAGGAGCTCAAATATGATTAAAGCACTGGAAAGTAGAATGTAAGAAGTGTTCAAACATTTGACTTGAAAAATAACAGATTGGATCATCATATGGTATATACTGGTTTGGCCAAAAGATCCTTCAGGTATTCCCACAGCATCTTTCAGAAAAATCCTAATGAACTTTTGGCCAGCCCAATATTATATATTATACATTATATATCATATTATATATTATGGAAGAGTTTCTACAGAAGATACTTTCAGGCTCCTGTCCGTCTTTAGATGGAAAAAGGGTAGAAAACACTGTGAGAGCTGGAGAGAGAAAACAAACCATGTGAATGAGGTCTTTCTGTTGTTGTTCAGTCACTAAGTCATGTCTGACTCTTTGTGACTCTTTGTGACCCCATGGACTGCAGCACACCAGGTTTCCCTGTCCTTCACTGTCTCCCAGAGTTTGTTCAGACTCATGTCCACTGAGTTGGTGATGTCATCCAACCATCTCACCTCTGGCACCCCCTTCTCCTCTTGCTCTCAATCTTTCCTAGCATAGGGCCTTTTCCAATAAGTTGGGTTTTTGCATCAGATTGCCAAAGTATTGGAGTTTCAGCTTCAGCATCTGTCCTTCCATTGAATATTCCGGATTGATTTCCTTTAGGATTGACTGGTTTGATCTCCCTGCAGTCCAAGGGATTCTGAAAAGTCTTCTCTGGCACCACAGCTTGAAAGCATCAATTCTTTGGTGCTCAGCCTTCCTTATGGTTCAACGCTCACAACTGTACATGACTACTGGAAAAATCATAGCTTTCACTATATGGACCTTTGTTGGCAAAGTTATGTCTAGGTCTGCCATAGCTTTTCTTCCAAGGAGCAAGTGTCTTTTAATTTCATGGCTGCGTGTCCATATGGATAGGGATATATAGTATACACAATATATATACTATATACATGTACTAACATGTATAGTATATATAAGTGAATTAATACTGTGTAAGAAGAGCACAGGGTGATACATACTATAGGAGATGTGAATAAATCCCCATCCAACCTGCTAGGGGACAGTCTTCCAATAAAGGTGCTTTTCTTTTTTTTTTCAATTTTTATTGGAGTATAGTTGATTTACAATGTCATGTTAGTTCCTGCTATACATCAAAGTGAATCACTTGTACACATACATATATCCACTCTTTTTAAAAAGATTTTTTCCCCATATAGGTATTACAGAGTATTCAGTAGAGTTCCCTGTGCTATACAGTAGGTCCTTATTAGTTTTCTATTTTACATATATTAGTGTGTCTGTCAATCCCAATCTCCCAGTTTATCCCTTCCCTACTCCTTTCCCCCTCGTAACAGTAAGTTTGTTTTCTACATCTATAACTCTATTTCTGTTTTGGAAATAAGGTCATTTGTACCACTTTTTAAGATTCCACACATAAATGATATCATATGATATTTGTCTTTCTTTTCAAGTGTTACTAAAAATCAAGCAAAACCAAACAAAGCCCAGAACCAGCGGATCTCTTGTGGGATCCACTGTTACAGAATTCACATGAGCACACTGGGTTTATGGAGCTCTTGGCTTCTCTTTTCACATGAAAACTTTTCCTTGAACCTGGCCTTTCCATGGAGCCATTCTGCTTTGGGATTCTGAGCCCACCTGTTAGGACCTTCCTTGTCTGGTCCATAAGTGAAAACAAAACAAGGCAACCTCTAGCTTGGCAGGGACCCTTAGGAACTACTACAGCCAAGGGGCAGCAAGTCTGGGCAATACCTCTCTGCTGCAGTCGAGGGGGTCTGGGCAATACCTAGGAGCTGACGTCCTGACTCCCCTCCCCCAGAGGGCATCACCCTCCAGGGTCATGGCCTAATTTATTTGCTTTCAAGCCCTGAGTTGAAAGTTTTGAAGGACAGTCAGCACAATAAAGCCAAAAGAAGCAGCAATTTTGCTCCTGGAGCCAGCCCTCCCCTTTTTCAATAGATGAAAATCATGCACAAAACAGGAAAATGGAACCATTGTCTATGCTGTAATTTTCTAACTCAAATGACCATGAAGGACCAGTTCATACTGGCACTTATTATGCAGACAACCTTTGGAACCCGGTTACTCAGTAAATTATGATTGTAGAGGATATATATCATGGTCTTATCCTAGAGAGGGAGGGAAGAGGTGAAAAGAATGGTAGAGAATGAGGTGGAAAATTAAGGCTTTTCAAAAAGCAGGGCAGATCATACTTTTTAGATTCAACAAGGCTCATGGGACATGCCCTTGTTCGATGATGAGCAAGTCATGAAGAATTTCACCTTTCTTTATCTTGATGACTTGAGGGCTGCAACTCTAAGTCACCAATGGTAGCTCAGAGCCTGGCTTATTATAGGGCCTTCAATTTATGTGTGTTGAATGAATGCACAAGGGATGAATGAATGTATGCATGCAGAGTTTTGGAAGCTAAGAAAATTAAAGGTGAGGATGGTCACCACTGTTAATTTATGCAGAACTGGTGAAAGATTAAAGGACTTCTTAATTAAGTCAGGTGACCTCAGAAGAAACAATTTCAGAAGCATAGAAACTAAAGCCATATACTCCTCTCACAATTCAGTTCAGTTCAGTCACTCAGTTGTGTCTGACTCTTTGCGACCCCATGAACCTCAGCACGCCAGGCCTTCCTGTCCATCACCAACTCTCCGAGTTTACCCAAACTCATGTCCATTGAGTCGGTGATGCCATCCAACCATCTCATCCTCTGTCATCCCCTTCTCCTCCTGCCCTCAATCTTTCCCAGCATCAGGGTCTTTTCCAATGAGTCAGCTATTTGAATCAGGTGGCCAAAGTATTGGAGTTTCAGCCTCAGCATCAGGCCTTCCAATGAACACCCAGGACTGATCTCCTTTAGGATGGACTGGTTGGATCTCCTTGCAGTCCAAGGGACTCTCAAGAGTCTTCTCCAACACCACAGTTCAAAAGCATCAATTCTTCAGTGATAAGTTTTCTTTATAGTCCAGCTCTCACATTCATACATGACTACTGGAAAAACCATAGCCTTGACCAGATGGAACTTTGTGGACAAAGTAATGTCTCTGCTTTTAAATATGCTGTCTAGGTTGGTCATAACTTTCCTTCCAAGGAGTAAGCATCTTTTAATTTCATGGCTGCAATTACCATCTGCAGTGATTTTGGAGCCCCAAAAAATAAAGTCTGACACTGTTTCCACTGTTTCCCCATCTATTTCCCATGAAGTGACGGGACCCGATGCCATGATCTTTGTTTTCTGAATGTTGAGTTTTAAGCCAACTTTTTCACTCTCCTCTTTCACTTTCATCAAGAGGCTCTTTAGTTCTTCTTCACTTTCTGCCATAAGGGTGGTGTCATCTGCATATCCAAGGTTATTGATATTTCTCCCAGCAATCTTGATTCCAGCTTGTGCTGCTTCCAGCCCAGCATTTCTCATGATGTACTCTGCATATAAGTTAAATAAGCAGGGTGACAATATACAGCCTTGATGTACTCCTTTTCCTTTTTGGAACCAGTCTGTTGTTCCATGTCCAGTTCTAACTGTTGCTTCCTGACCTGCATACAGATTTCTCAAGAGGCAGGTCAGGTGGTCTGGTATTCCCATCTCTTTCAGAATTTTCTGCAGTTTATTGTGATCCTCACAGTCAAAGGCTTTGGCTTAGTCAATAAAGCAAAGTATGCAAATAATTATAGAAAGTAGAGAAAAGAAAGGATACAAAATGGAACCAGTGGCTAAAGACCTAAGTACAAGGAACTTGAAAGTAACATGTTATTTGGATTAATTATTTTAATAATGTTTTTATTTTGGAATGATTTTAGGTTTACAGAAAATTAGCAAAGATAGTTCAGAGAACTCCTATGCATTACTTTAGCTAGTTTCATTTTTGCCTAATGTTAACATGACATGTTACTAAGGTACATTTGTCAAAACTAAGAAGCCAACACTGGGACTTCCCTGGTGGTCCAGTGGTTAAGAATCTACCTTCCAATGCAGGGAACATGGGTTTGATCCCCAGTCAGGGAACCAAGATCCCCTATGCCCCATGGCAATTAAGCCTGCACACCACAACTAGAGAAGCCCATGTGTCACAGTGAAAGATTCTGCGTGCTGCAACTAAGAGCTGATGCAGTCAAATAAATTAATTAATTTTTAAAAAAGAAGCCAACACTAGGACATCACTATTAACTAAACTCTGGTGATTCAGATGGTAAAGAATCTGCCTGCAATGCAGGAGACCCCGGTTCCATCTCTGGGTCGGGAGGATCCTCTGGCTACCCACTCCAGTCTTCTTGCCTGGAGAATCCTATGGACAGAGGAGCCTGGCAGGCTACCGTCCATGGGTTCGCAAAGAGTCATACACAGCTGAGCGACTAAAGCTTTCACACAGACTTTATTCAGGTCGCCAGTCTTTCCATTACCGTTGCAGGGTCCAAGCCAGGATCCCAGGTCACATTAGGTCTTCAGGTCTCCATAGTCTCCTCTAGTCTGTGACAGTCTCACACTCTTTTCTGGTTCTCATGCCCTTGACATTTTTTTGACAATTTTTAGGTGTGTGGTCAGGGATGTTGTAGAACATCCCTCAAAAATGGGTTTATCTGAGGTTTTCTCATGGTTAGACTGGAGTTATGGGTTTGGGGGAAGATTACCACAAAGGTGAAGTGCCCTTTTTGTCGCATGGTATTGGGGAAGGGGGCACATGATATCCAACAACATGACAAGGGATATTAACCTTGATTTATTTATTTTTTTTGAACATAGTTCTTGCCATTGCCCCAACATAGTCCTGTGCTATGGCCAGTCTCCCATCCTTCCAGGCACATATGAAGCAGCGTAGCGTCTCCTTCCAGACATCCTCAGAACCTTGTTCCTTTGTACCTTAACTGAGACCCTGTTACCATGTTTATACTCTTGCTTTAGCAGCAAGTCTTTCCTTTTATAGAGGTTTGTTGAGTGTCTGTTTAAACATCATCAAAGAGAATGAATGAAACAGACATGCACTTAAAAAAAAAAGACATTCTTAAGGCTTGAGGAAGGAGACAGAGAGCAGTGAAATGCAAAATGAGATATAAACAGAGAACAAGACGGGGGAAAAAATGGCAGCCAAAAGGAGACAGCCAAACCAAACAGGGGCAAAATTTGTGATGAAAATAGCAAATGAAAAATGGAACAGCAGTCAAAAGCAAAAGTTAAAAAAAAAAAATCTAAAGTTCCCAATTTTAAACTTTTGCAAAAGTAGAGGAAATTTAAGTGGTTCAAGTTTGTACAGGAACACAACATAGATGGAAAAATATGTTTCAAATAGGTAAGGCAGATTTTAATGAGAAGCCAAATACTACAGTTATCTGATCTTACAAAGGGAAAGTACTGCAGTTTGGAAAACGCAGGAACCTTTTGGCAACCCTTATGTGATTAATAGCTATCAGCTTGAACTTAACGAAGGGTCTGAGGAGGACTGTCCTGAAGGCTTGTATTGGAGCCTGTTGTTTTCTTTGTATAAACAGTCACTTTGTTTTGAGAAGTAAACAGCAAAAGAATGTGAAATCCTTTTTAAACAATTTAGGTTGGTAAATGGTTTTTGTTTATTTTTTGAGGAAAAAAATGCATGAACATGTCTTCTAAATGGGGCTCCTGCCCACGATGTCATATTAAATATTTTCTTTCACTCAAGAATTTATTGTGCATAGTCTTTGTTCGGACACAGTGTCAAGAGTTGGTCCCTGCCCACAGAGACTCGTGGTCTAGTTAATATATACCCTTTTTATTCTTTACCTTTCATTTACATTTTTACTGGTTTTGATATTGGGAGTCAGATCTCTTTTGCAAGCAAGAGTTTGGTTTTTGCTTTTTCCTTTTGCGGCCCAGGCTATGCACCATGTCATTTAGCAAAGTGCATTAGCTATCAGGATGCGTGACCTGTTTCAGCACCTTTCCCCTATGGGGTTGTTGATTCTGTCACTCTTACTTCCCCTTGTGCTTGCAAGAGGAGCAACCTGTGAACAAGACAGAGGCCGTAAATCTGTCTCCATAGGTTAGCTCTACTTTGTAACTCTCTTGCCAGCCAAGCCCAGGTTGTTTGCAAGTAGCCTGCCTTGTGCAGCCTTTCATCCTATCCAGCACGAGTGCCAACACTGGGCATTCCATCCCAGATAAGAATGTCAACACAAGGTTATCAAAACTCATGTAATCCACACAAAACTATGTAACATATTAAACCTTCAAGTTTCATATAGGAAAAAAAGATCCTACTGTATCCCACAATCCCCATTATTTTTTTAGTTTTTTCAGTGCCACCTCTTATGATTGCTTAAAGAGTAGGGTATCTTTCTCAGCTGGAACTGGCTCAAGGTCGGTGATGACTGGCCCTCTCTGCCACTTTCTAGGGTTTGTGTTCTAGGCTTTTCTTTCTGGTGCTATTCTGTTCTAACTTGTGTTCTTGTGACATTGCTTAGGTCACACAGGCCTGGTAAAAGAAGGAATGATATCAGTATACCATGGAAGCTAAGTTGATTCATCTATGGTTTTTCTAAGGAAGAAAGAGATTGAATATCACTCATTATTAGAGAAATGCAAATCAAAGCTACAATGGGGTGTAACCTCCAACCAGCCAGAATGGCCTATCATTTAAAAAATGTACAAACAGTAAATGCTGGAGAGGATGTAGAGAAAAGGGAATCTGCCTGCATTATTGATGGAAATGTAAATTGATACAGCCACTATAGAGAACAATATAGAGATCCTTTAAGAAACTAGGAATAAAGCTACAATATGACCCAGCAATCCCACTTCTAGGCATATACCCTGAGAAAACCATAATTCAAAAAGACACATAGGAGATTGGTTCAAGATGGCAGAGTAGAAGGACATGCATTCATCTCCTCCTGTGAGAACACCGAAATCACAACCAGCTGTTGAATAACCATTGACAGGAGGATATTGGAACCCACAATAAAAGATACCCCACATCCAAAGACAGAGGAGAAGCCACAATAAGATGGTAGGAGGGGTGCAATCATGATAAAATCAAATTCCCATACCTGCTGTGTTGGTGACTCACAAACTGGAGAACAAAAATACTAAAGAAGTTCTCCCACTGTTGTGAAGGTTCTGAGCCCCACGTCAGTCTTCCCAGGCTGGGGATCCAACAAAGGGACTGGGGATCCCCAGGGAATCTGACATTGAAGGCCAGTGGGATTTGATTACAGGACTTCCGCCAGACTGGGGGAAAACAGAGACTCCACTCTTAGAGGGCACAAACAAAACCTTGTAGGCACCGGGACCTAGGGGAAGGAGTGGTGACCCCCGCAGGAGACTAAACCAGACCTACCTGCTAGTGTCGGAGTGTCTCATGTAGAGGCATGGGTCAGCTCACTGTGGAGACGAGGGCACTAGCAGCAGCAATCCTGGGAGGTGCCCTTTGGCGTGAACTCTCTGAAAGGTTGCGATTAACCCTACCGTAGAGTCTGTAGACTCCACAACTGGGTAGCCTCAGGCCAAACAACTAACATAGAGGGAGCATAGCCCCATCTATCAGCAAACAATTGGATTAAAGTTGGTGATCTGTGATGACCTGGAAGAGTGGAAGGGGGAGGTGGGTTGGGGAGAGACACAAGAGGTAGGGAATATACATATATGTATATTTGTAGTTGTTTGTTCAGTCACTCAGTTGTGTCTGACTCTTTGTGACCCCATGGACTGTATATGTATATGCATATAGCTGATTCACATTATTGTACAGCAGAAACTAACACAACATTGTAAAGCAATTATTCACCAATTAAAAATATAAAAAACTTTAAAAAAGGAAGTAGAATTACAAACTTCAGCAGCTTCAACAGGACAACAAAACAAAGCAAAACAAAGCCTTAGTAGGGTTTTGCGTAGACTGGAGGCTTTATAGATCTATTTTGTTATTGTTGTTCAGTTGCTAAGTTGTCTGACTCTTTGCTACCCCATGGACTGCAGCACACCAGGCTTCCCTGTCCTTCACTATCTCCTGAGGTTTGCTCAAACTCTTGTCCTTTGAGTGGGTGATGCTATCCAGCCATCTCATCCTCTGTCACCCCCCACTCCTCCTGCCCTCAATCTTTCCCAGCACCAGGGTCTTTTCTAATGAGTTGGCTCTTGATATCGCATGGCCATAATATTGGAGCTTCAGCTTCAGCATCCATCCTTCCAGTGAATATTCATGGTTGATTTCCTTTAGGATGGACTGGTTGGATCTTCTTACTGTCCAAGGGACTCTCAGGAGTCTTCTCCGCACAATTCGAAAGCATCAATTCTTTGGCGCGCATCCTTCTTTATGGTCCCACTCTCACATCGGTACATGACTACTGGAAAACCATAGCTTTGACTGTCTGGATCTATTCTAAGCAAATTAAAAACGAGTGCGTGTGGAGGGCCCCACCCTCCAGAAGCACACTTCCTGCCTGATGGCGCTCTAGGACTGCAGTTAGTTGTGCTTTTTTCTGGGCCTTTATGGCAGCCCTGTGGCTCAAGCCTCTGCTTCATCATCTTGCCTCAGCACCTGCAAGCCAGTGCTGCCGCGCTTTTGCCTTTGTACATTTTAAATATCCCCAAGATCGACTCCAGAACTCTAAGCTTCCTGTATGGGGTGTTAAATTATATCCCGGGAACCAATGATTGTTTTTGCCTGGCTTCTGGTTATAAAGTTGCACAGGTTTTAAGTTGTTGGCTCTTAAACTTTTCCCCAAAATCCTACTATTCTTAGGGCACTATTTTGCATGACACAAGGTTTTTGAGGGGTCCATATTGAAAGGCCTAGACTCATCTGTGTTTTCCTTTCAACCACACTTAGATCTCTTCTCTCTGATATGTTCTTAGCTGGGGACATTGCTCCTTCCATTGTCTCAAAGTTTGAAAGGTGGCAACTGAGGAGAAGAGGGGTGGAGTCACCTAGTTCCTAACTGTTACCTCAATGTGCTATCACTGCAAACTCTATCTCCCTCTAGACTCCAAACTCCTTGAAGACAAAGATCAACTCTTTGGTGTCAGCCTCTCTCATGCTTGCAGAATATCCTAGATGCAGAGTTGGAATGTTAGCTCAGTCATCTGTAACAGGTGTCAGAAAGCCAGATGCCTTCCTCAGATACACTCCTCATGGAGCAGGCCCAGAATCATACTATACAATTTTTAGGGGTAAACCCCATGACACTCTAAGGGCCCCACTCTGATTCAACCAAGCAAACTGATCAATACTCCAATTAGGTCTTCTAATAACTTGTCTTGAGCTCTTCTCCTGAAGCAGGGAGGAGCAAAGTCATTGCTACTAAAAAGTAAAACAGAAAGCACAGTGGTGTAATCATGTCTTTTGAAAGTAATAGGGGGTAAAGAAGAGAGAAATAAGTGTGTGGCTGAGAAAGATGTGTTACATGGGCTGTGAACATAGTTAAGCGAGTAGGAGGGCAAGTTAATTATCCAGTGAAATAGGAACTGTCTAGACAAGTAACTCAGATAGCTTAGACTGAAGCCAACCCTTCAGGAGTTTGTGCCAGAGCCCAACCTCAGTCCTGCCTACTGGAGTCCCAGGGTTTTGTTTTGCCCTGGGTTAAGCCTCATCCCAGTTGGCTGCCAACTATTAACATTGAGTGGCTTACCATAAGAAGCTCACAGCTAAGGGAATTCTTTTCCCTCCTGTCCACTGTAGTAAGGGGCAGATGAACTTGAGTCCAGCTTCCAGCAGTTATTCAAAATGAAAAGAACAGCTTCCTTCCAAGTCCAGAGGGTCATGGTTACCTTGGTCTGACCCTTCATACCCCGCCTTGCCCTGCTACCCCTTGCAGGTCCCTGGAGAAGAAGGCATAAAACACAGCACTGGAAAACAGAGGGCTTGCATTCCAGCTCTGCAGAGGACCTGCTGCGGATCTGGGGGAGGTCATTTAACCTGTCTGCTTCTGAGTTCCTCATCTGTGAAGTGAAGGGGCTGACCGAGAACATGGCATTTTTTTCTGAAAAGTGATAAAGCACATTTTCATTGTAGAAATTGTATAACATGGAAAAATATCATGTGTATATAAAGTATACCTAAAATATCTGAATATCTAATAGATATTATAAATACAATTTGGGAGCCTACTTCTCTTCCTAACATCACATGAGGCACTTCTCCACTCATTAAAATGATTCTGCATCAAACCCAACCATTGGGTTTCCAAACTTCCTTCCAGCTCAAACATTTTAGGGTTCTTTGAGTGATGATACAAAATAAGATTGAAACTTTGCATGAAAGGATACCTTTCTAAGAGAAATGATAGCATCTTTGACTACCATGTTGGAGGCACTGTGGGTAATCTAATCATGGGTCTCTTGTGTTCTCACTTGCCTTCCTGAGTATGCCAAGAATATGAAGCCATGATTGCTTTTTACCTGAGCCATTCTTCAGCATTGTGTTTTCGGCAAGCATCCCTGAAAAATGAGATAAGATCTACCTACAGAATGACGAGCAGCCTTGCTTACTGCTAGCTCTAAGAGTAGGACATCCCTCAGGCTCTTCAGCTGCACTGCAAACCCATCACGCGTGCAGCATCTATCTGGATCCCTCTGCACTGGCCCCAGGGACTTGGGGGACAAGAGTAACTGGTGTAAATACTCATGTCCATGCCGCTTGCTGTGATGTAAAGTAATGAAATCTTCAGTCTCTGACCCAGGGGTCTCGTATCTTCTGCCAGCAATAGATTAACTCATTATCTTGTAAGTGGGGTCAAATCAGCTCTCAGAGAAAACAATCATTACACGTTAGCTACACAATGACAGCTGTGCAGCAAGGACATTTAGACTCCAAGAACAAAGGCATCTCACTTCACGTTATACGGCTGATGAGTGGCAGAGCTGGAAATCAAACTGGGGTTTGCTGGATTCCAAACTCCACATATTGTATTGGCTGCTTTCACCATATCAGACACCATACTGAATCCTCTACCCAGTAGAAACCATTTCATATGAAATTAACTGAGAACTTCAAATGGATTCCTCATTCAGAAAAATAGTTGATCCTAATTAGATGTTAAGTCTGAAGCTACTTTCCCTGGAAAATTTTACCATCTGTTACCTATTTGTAGGATTCATCTACCAAGCTATGCCACTGGTTCATTTAGATCAAATGAAAGCATTTAAATCTGGTTGTTGTGGTGTTTTATTTCCTTTAAAAAGAATTTTTTCTCTAGGAGGCTCTAGTTCATAAATATTATGGATATTCTTTAAAGTGAAATAAATGCAATAGGAATCATTCTAACATCCATGATCATAGATGATATAAGCTTTCCATATTGGAGTGAAAAAAAGGTAAATGAATAACCCTAGGGACATGTGTCACTGCTATCCTAGGGCAAGAGGCTTCTTTTATTTTTATTTTTTTGAAGACTTACTTTTTTTAAAGCAGATGTAGGCTCCCAGAAACACTGAAAGTACAGAGACTCCTCATATCCCCCTGAGCCCACACATGCATGGCCTTCCCCATTAACAACATCTCCTACCAATTCTCACAACTGATGAACCTACAGTGAAACATCATTATCACCCCAAATCCAGAGCTTACATTAGAGTCTGCTGCAAGAGACTTTTTACTGATTAAAAGCAGAATATGACCCAATGACAGAAAAATCCTTGTTGCTAGAACACACACTGAACTTGCTGAAAGTACTCCCTGCAGTGTCTGGTATCTTGGAAGCACTCAGTAATTGGTAGGTGTTGTGATTAGATGCTTGGAAATACTTTCTTGGGCTTCCCTGGTAGCTCAGATGGTAAAGAATCTGCCTGCAATGTGGGAGACCTGGGTTCGATCCCTGATTTGGGAAGATCCCCTAGAGTATTCTTGCCTGGAGAATTCCATGGACAGAGGACCCTGGCAGGCTACAGTCTACGTGGTTGCAAAGAGTCAGACACTAGTGAGCGACTAAGCACAACACAGCAAGTACCTTCTCAGTGAATGAGTTATTTGATCATGCATTCAGGTGTTCCATAAGTGTACTAGGCATACAGCAGTGAACAAGACAGACGTCCCTGCCCTCATGGAGCTTATGTTCTAGAGGGGAGAGCAGCAGTGAACAGATACACCGATACAGAAATCAGTGAGGAGAATTGCTCTGAAAAACATCAGATGGGAAGAAAAGGCTGGAGAGAGATGCTCTGGGGGCCACTCTTCTATATTATGTAGTCAGAGGTCTTTGCACTGAGATGATATTTGAGTAGAACCTGAATAAGATGTGGGAACAACAGCGGGAACATGGGGGTACTAATACTACTTGGATTAAGAATAGACATGAGAGGGAAGACTTCCCTGACAGTCCAGGGGTTAAGAATCCACCTTGCAGTGCAGAGGACATGGATTCAATCTTTGGTCAAGGAACTAAGATCCCACATGCTGCGAAGCAACCAAGCCCTGAATGCCGCAACTAGAGAGTCTGTGTGCTGCAATGAAAGATCCTGAGTGATGCAACTGAGACTCTATGCAGCCGAACAAATAATTAAAACAACAAAAAAGAGTAGACATGAGAGTCACGTAAAAAGGTTTCTTTGCAGTCCAGCCTCATTTCCTGTTTTGGATTGTGACCTCTCTGTGGAACTCAACTCACTGAGAGCATATGCATAGAGATGGCAGGCAGAGCCTTTTGCATTGTGAGTGGATGGTCAGAGTGCTCGTCATTTACCGTGGGTGGCCATTCTAGGGGGAGACTTTTTTATTTAAACTGAACAAACACTGCTGTTTCCCACAGGCCAGGCTCTGATCCCAGAGTCTGAGTGTGCTTGGTGGTGTGACTGAGCTGTTTTATCATCAGGAGCGTGGAGAGCAGTGTGAATGAAGATAAGGAGAAATAAAAACATGGCTTCTGTTTTCCGTGGAGCCAAATCATGGGAAGCTGGGAAACGAGGAAAAAAGGAAAAGAGAGTTGTTCTGGTTGTGGGCTGTTTATGGAACTGGTAGTCAATTTGGTTTCCAGGGGCATTTTCATGGACATTTGGTATTGGTCCAAGGCAGAGGTCGGCGACACCAGCCTCTTTCTCTGCTTTTGGCTTAAAAGGACTGAAGAAAGAAGAATAGATTCTCTTCCCTTCTTAGCTGAAGGTGGGAAGATGAGATTTTTTGGAGACCTGGGTCTTCTCACTGAGTCAAATAATGTAAATTTTATTGTCATTTTTCCTTCCTCCCCAGAAAAAGAAAAAAGATTTACTTTCATTGCATATTTAAGTGTTTATTGGGTTCATTTTCACAACAGAGTTAAAATGTTAAAATGTGGGAAAACCAAATATCGCCCCCCCACTGCTTTCATTTTGGCTTTTGTTTAATTTTGTAACATTAATTCTTTGATCCTTCCAACCATAAATCATTTAAGTGACTTTGATTAAATAGCTGCTTAACTTCCAAAATTCTTTGTATAATGATTGTGTTTCTTGTCATATTCCGTACAATTATAATGAGGTTTTCCAAAGCAGGTTCCGATGCCAGTGCACCTGGACTCCTCCTGGTGTGCCGTGATTTAAAGCAAGTTATTTCACCTCTCACAGCTTAGTGGGAGCATTGATAAGAAAAGCTTGGTATTTAATATATATCCCTCATGGAGATGGTGGCGGGAATTTTATTCAGTTAGTGTTTATAAAGGATGTTTATTGGAGACCCCAGGGAGGGCGATGCTTTAATATGCAATAGGAAATCTGTTCTTTGGGCCATCTAACCAACGTTATATAATGACTTGGTTTTTGGCTCCACATTCTCTACTGAGACTTTCTTCTGGCTTCTCTGGAGCCCGAATTTTGCTGTTTTCCCAGTGTCTTAGAACTCAGAGGTGTGGCTGCAAGCTGAACACGCAGCAGCTTCTACATCCAGCATGGTCCTCCTTTGGTGTGGATACTCCTATTATGTCAACTGCCAATGTCTCTAGTTTTTGGGTATGAGCAGATCTGTGAAATGCAAGACCCCTAGTTTAACTAACAAGGTTTAATCCAAAATTCTAGCAAATTACCATTAACTGTGTTGACCCTATGACTTTATTTTGCTCACGAATTTGAGCAAACTCCGGGAGCTGGTGAAGGACAGGGAAGCCCAGCGTGCTACAGTCCATGGGGTTGCAAACAGTCGGACACGACTTAGCAACTGAACAACAGCAGCAACAATGGCTTTATTAGCAATACCCATTGACTGCCACTAACTTTTATGGGTTTATGTGTTACAAAGGTCAAGCCACTTCAGTCTGGCGATGTTTTCCTGTGACCCGTATGTTTACCGTAACTATTAAGCCGACAGTAAAATGTACAGAATGGACATGGTTCAAATATTTCCCACTGCTTCTGAAATGATTATTTCTCTACAAGAACAGGAGACTCGTAGAAATGTGGGCTTAAGGAGAGGCAGCAACAAAAACCATGGGTTTTCAAGTTTAAGCTAATATTTAAGGTAGGATAAAGACTTACTGGTAAATATTGATTTATCTTCCCACCTATTCCCCTAGGAGCTTAATCTCATAGCACAGAACATTAAACAATTGTTTATTATTCCAGCAGTATTATAAAAACAATACTGAAATTCTTTTCCTTCTTTCTTTCATTTTTTTTTTCTTTAAGAAATAAAAAGCATCTAATATCCCCACAGGGCAGAACAACTGTGTCTGAGACAGCGACACACCCACATAGAAATAGGCCTTGCTGGGCTCCATCCTTCACAGGACTCTGCTTTTCTTCCTGGCCTGGGGTCTTACTTGCAACAAAACTTGAAAGACTTCTTTTAACTCTAGGCTTTAAAAAGAGCTAAAAGGATTGGTGATAAATGATTGACCCCCCCAGGAGTCAGGTGAACCGTCCAGAGCAACGCTGCTAGGAACACTCTGAGATGATGGAAATGCTCTATATTGTTGTTGCTGGGTGGTCACCGTGAACCATGTGTGACTCTTGAGCACTTGAAATGGGGCTGGTACAACCAAGGGACTGAGTTTTCCATTTTATTTCATTTTTAATAATTTAAATTTAAACAGCCACCTGGGCTAGTATGATTACCATATTGCATAGCACAGATTTATAGTTTCTCAAGAGTTAGCCAAATAATACATATACTCACACACACACGTACAATAAAAGTAGAACTGAAATGCAAGAGTGGTTCAGATGTTGCCTTGAACCCTGACTACCCAGGGGAATGGCCCGTCCTGAGACAGTCTGGCCCTCCCTTTATGGTTGACCTTTGTCCCTGCCTCTCTTCTGTATTTCACCTTGCCTACCTTCTCTACAAAACCAGAGGTGATCGTATTCAACCATTTCATGTCCAACTAGATGTCAGATATATTTATACTTTTTCTGGGTCAGATTCCTGGGTCGGTCTTCTCCCCCTCAAAACAGTCTCTGTAGGAACTTCCCTGGTGGTCCACTGGTTAAGAATCTACATGCCAATGCAGGGGACATGGGTTTGATCTCCGGTCCAGGAACTAAGATTCCACATGCCCTGGGGTAGCTAAGCCTGTGTGCCACAACTACCGAAACACAAGTGCCCTAGAGCCTGTGCCCTGCAATAAGAGATGCCACCACAGTGAGGTGCCCACATGCTGCGACTAGAGAGCAGCTCCCGCTCACCTCAACTAGAAAAAGCCCGCGTGCAGCAGGGAAGACCTAGCGTGGCCAAAAATAAATAAGTTTAATAATTAACTAAAACAGTCTCTGGAAGTGGTTTGAAGGAAAACTAGAGGGAATACTTTTAAAATTTCCGATTACAAAAGAATTTCCCCAATAGTCCTTTCTCAAACAGGCATGAAATACTCTTAAGAGCAATCTTCAAATCTTCACGGTTTAAATGATGCAAATTAAGGATCAGGATGCTGACACAGAATGAAAATGGAAAAACAAGGCTCCAGGTGTAGATGGCCCAGATAGGCAGGGGGAGCGGTCTGCCTGTGGGAGACGCACTGCCCTCTGCTGCCCCATGTTCAGGGCGTCTAGCATCCATTTCTTTACCAAACATTGAGTGCTCCATGTGCCAGGCACAGCTCTCAGAATGAAACAGAGAGCAAAATGGGCCTGGTGTTTATTTTCACAAGGTCAAGCCAATATTAGTCGAACAGCCAAACCTGCCAGGAAGGCACAGGGCAGGGAACTCTGATTGAAACCATCTACGCTTACTTGTTCAGTCTCTTTCCATGTTCTCAGATAGCACCTCAGTGGGAGTTTCAGCATCCCAGCATGACTCACCCAGGTGTCTTTTCTTTTTTTTTTTATTGTTGAATAGGCTTTCTTTCTTTCCTTTCACTTTCTCTCTTTTCAAAGCATTCTTTTTAGTTAATGTAATTTCTAGAACTGAGTCTTTTTAGCATATTGGGAGGTTAAGAGTTTGGAGAAATACATTACTGTTGATACCGTTCCCTGTATTTCTGTCATATTTCTACTTATTCTTTAATGCATTGCTTGAGTACTACCTTTTCAGTGAAATATCACCATCACTGTCAGTCCTGACGGCCTCCAGGAGTAAATATTCCTCAACTTCTGTAGCACCTTGTACCTGCATTATAATGCTTGCTGTGTTATAGAAGTTCTTTACCTGTTAGCTTTCCTCACCAGTCAGTGAACATCTCAGAGTAAGGTTTTGTGTCTGAGTTTTGTTTATATTTTCAGCTCCAAGCGCAGCAACTCACATCTAACTGTTGACCTAAAAATGCTGCATAATGAATGAAGGCATGAACAAGAGTCAAAAAATCACATGAATCCAGATTTTTTAGTCTAGCAAGGAATACTTTGTCTTTGAAATAGCAATGAATTGTCAACTTTTGTGATCCTGGCTTATTATTTTCTATTGACTTTTTAATTTAATAGGGAAAAGTATAAATACATTTTGTATTGGAAAATTTATTTTTAAAACAACAAAAACTAGATAGGGAAAGACAACAAGCAGTCAGTTGTTGCAGACCTCCAATGCTGAAGCTAATCCTACTCTTTTATTCCGGGAAACAGAATCCAGCTCTTACACACAGAGAGCCCTGGCAATATTATTTCTCAGCTAAAGAATGAAGAACCAAGTCTAGCAGACCATGGACAAGCCCAGATATGCAGGGGATAAAGTAGGCTGGACCTGGGACAGAACCAAAGGCCTGAAGCCACATAAACAACAAACAGTACAAGCACCTTTTGACCCTTGGAATAAAAGCAAGACCACAAGTTAGAGCCAAGAGGGCAGGCAGGAAGCTGGGCAAAGGACAGGATTCAGGATAAGCAACAAATCACACCGGAAAATAAAAACATCAATCTTAGTTGCAGGCAGCCCGAAACCTAGTATTTCAGGAAAAAGGAAAGTAGTCAGAGATCAGAGCAAATAAACTGATCCAAAACCTAAGCAGAGTCTAGGGAAATATCATCATGACACAAGCTGATGGGGAAGCAGTGTGAGGAAAGACAGAATCAAGAGGATCAGGGGGTCAAGCAGAGTCAGGTCCACATCCCTTCAGCACTGACAGAGGCCTCCCAAAGGGGTGAGGCAGAGCTGAGAGCCTCTCTGAACATGAGGATGTATCATCCTTGCAATGCTTGTAGCACCAGTTACCCTGATTCTCACTAACAGGAGAATTGTGATCTCCATTAAGAAAAAGTGAAAGTCACTTGGTCGTGTCCAACTCTTTGGGACCCCATGGACTATGCAGTCCATGGAATTCTCCAGGCCAGAATACTGAAGTGGGTAGCCATTCCCCTCTCCAGGGAACCTTTCCAACCCAGGGATCGAACCCAGGTCTCCTGCATTGCAGGTGGATTCTCTACCAGCTGAGTCACTATGGAAGCCCAAGAGTACTGAACTGGGTAGCCTATCCCTTCTCCAGTGGATCTTTCCTGACCCAGGAATTGAACCAGGGTCTCCTGCATTTCAGGCAGATTCTTTACCAGCCACGCTGAAATGCTATCCTTAATTATAGCCTGTTACAGTATTGTCTAATTTGCTCTTTACCTTGAATGTCTGAGATAGGTAGGAACTTACTTTTAAAGTTCCTACCTGGAACTTTTGTATCCAGAATACATAAAGAACTCATAATCTTGGGACTTCCCTGATGGTCCAGTGGCTTAGACTTCACACAGTCCCAATGTAGGGGGCCCAGATTCTATCCCTGGTCAGAAAACTAGATTCTGCATGCCGCAACTAAGACCCGATGCCACCAAATAAATAAATATTAAAAGAAAGAATTCATAATCTAAAAAGACTGACAACCTGTTAAAAGAAAATGCTCAACATCCTTAGTTATCAGGAACATGCGAGTTAAATCTTCCATGCACACCATAAATAGCACTTCACTGGCAGTGCCTGGTGTTGGTGAGGATGAGAGACTGGAATCTTCATCTCTTGCAGATGGGCTTGTAAAATGGCACAACCACTTTAAAGAACTGATCCAGCAATTTCATGAAATCAAAATGCCTGGACACACACACACACGTATGCACACCTGCACACACATACAAGACTTGAATAGAAGTGTTAATAGCACCTCTATTTATAACAGCCCCAAACTGGAAACAACCCAAACTTATCAGTAAGTGAATGGATAAACAAATTGGGATATTCTTACAATGGATATATTCAACAACAAAAAGGAACAAACTATTCAATGCTAATGCTCACAACATCACAACATCATGGATGTATTTCAGAAACGTTGTTTTGATCAAAGGAAACCAGACGATCTACAGGATTCCATTCTATGTGGTTTTAGAATAGGGGGGACTCTGCTGTGGTCATGGAAATCGGAAAGTAGATGCTTTGGTTTATATATGGGCCAGGAAGGAACTTTCAGGGGTAATGAAAATGTTCTATATTTTGATTAAGATGGTGGAGACATGTGTAAATATCTGTAATATTTGTAAATGATTGTCTAAACTCAGTGAACTGTACATCTAAGAGATGTGCATTTTGTAATGTGTAAATTGTACCTTTACAAAGAAGAAAGTCAGGTTCAGAGAAGTGAAGATACCCGCCTAAGTTCAGTTCAGTTCAGTTGCTCAGTTGTGTCCGACTCTTTGTGACCCCATGGACTACAGCACTCCAGGCTTCCCTGTCCATCACCAGCTCTGGGAGCTTGCTCAAACTCATCTCCACTGAGTCAGTGATGCCATCCAACCATCTCATCCTCTATCGTACCATTCTCCTTCTGCCTTCAATCTTTCCCAGCAACGGTATTTTCCAATGAGTCAGTTCTTCACATCAGGTGGCCAAAGTATTGGAGTTTCAGCTTCAGCATCAGTCCCTCCAATGAATATTCAGGACTGATTTCCTTTAGGATTGACTGGTTTAATCTCCTTGCAGTCCACAGGACTCTTAAAGAGTCTTCTCCAACACCACAGTTCAAAAGCATCAATTCTTTGGCACTCAGCTTTCTTTACAGTCCAACTCCATACATGACTACTGAGAAAACCATAGCTTTTATTAACAGACCTTTGTTGGCAAAGTAATGTCTCTGCTTTTTAATATGCTGTCTAGGTTAGTCATAGCTTTTCTTCCAAGGAGCAAGGGTCTTTTAATTTCATGGCTGCAGTCACCATCTGCAGTGATCTTGGAGCCCAAGAAAGTAAAGTCTGTCACTGTTTCCATTGTTTCCCCATGTATTTGCCATGCAGTGATGGGACCAGATGCCATGATCTTAGATTTTTGAATGTTGAGTTTTAAACCAGTGTTTTCACTCTCCTCTTTTACCTTCATCAAGAGACTCTTTAGTTCCTCTTTACTTTCTGCCATAAGTATGGTATCATCTGCATATCTGAGGTTATTGATATTTCTCCTGGCAATCTTGATTCCAGCTTGTGCTTCATCCAGCCCAGCATTTCACATGATGTACTCTGCATATAAGTTAAATAAAGTGGGACAGCAAATAAACAGCAGAGTCAAGAGCTTCCCTGATGGCTCAGCAGGTAAAGAATCTGCCTACAGTGCAGGAGATGTAGGAGATGTGGGTTTCATCCCTGGGCTGAGAGATACCTGGAGGAGGGCATGGCAACCTACTCCAGTATTCTTGCCTGGAAAGTCCCATGGACAGAGGAGCCTGGGTGACTATGGTCTATAGGGTCACAAAGAGTTGGGCATGATTGAAGCAACTTAGCACACACGCACAATACTTGAACTTGGGCTAACTGAGATCAGAGCCAGGATCCCTTTGGGTGCATCATTCTCTCAGCCTAGAGAAAAGTAAGGAAGAACAGGAGGGAGGCTCCCTTTATCAGAGGAAGGAAGGGCAGTCATCACAGAGGTCACATTTCTGTCTTGGACATAAGATGTGTAATGGTGCCTGTAATGGAAAGAGCCAATTCCTTCTGGCCACCTGTGAAAGTAATTAGGAGGACTTGAAAGACATTGGCACAGAGATAAGCATCACCATTTGATTCATGGAATCTGCCAGTAGAGAAGGTATTAAGGTTATTCTTTTGCTGATCTCCACCTTGAGTAGTAAATAATTAACATGTTACATTTTTAAGACTTTTCAAAAACACTTTGTGAATTAACCACTACATTTCCATTGCAGAAAATAGATAATAACACACAAAAGAAGAAAAAATTAAAACTTCCTAGGGCTTATTGTCCAGTGGTGATCTCATACGTCTTTATTTGCTAGTAAGTAAAAAGATTTCAGCTTAACAAAACCAGAATCATATTAAATGTGCTGTTTTATAATGTGCTTTTTAAGCAACATTTCGTGAACACTTCTCTCTGTTGGAGAGTATAAATAGATAGCCTTTCTATTAACTACCTAACATTTCACAAATGGTCATATCCAGATTTTTTCAACTAAGCCTTGCTATTATATATTCAAGTTGTTTCTAATTTTTTCTACTACCTACTAACCTCCTGCAAAGAGAACATCTTATATATGATGTTCTTAGTTATAGAACTTCCAAGTGTTCTATAGAAGTGAAAATTTGGGGTCAAAGTTGAGATTTGGACATCTTTAAAACACATAATTCATTGTGTCATTTTTTTTCTTTGGTGAATAAATGGCAACCCACTCCAGTACTCTTGCCTGGAGAATCCCACGGACGGAGGAGCCTGGTAGACTACAGTCCATGGGGTCACAAAGAGTCGGACACGACTGAGTGACTTCACTTTTCACTTTCACCAATTAACATTCACCAGAAATGAATGAACGAGTTATCCTGTGTCTCCCTAATGCCTAGACTGTTACTTTGGTCCCCACGTTAGGTATCATCTCTTCATGGAAACACAATCAGGGTTAGAAGAAACTAACTTTTGATGTTGTCTAGCTCCATCTTTCAAGCCATGCCTGAATCCTCTTTTGGAGTCTACTGAGTTGAGATGAAAAATATTTCTTTTAAAATGTGAATTTGAGAACATGGTTTAAATGTCGTAGAAAAATTGGGGGAGTTAGAAACAGAAATGATCCTGAGGTTCAAATACTATGGTTTCAGGGCGGGCTGTATCATCATGCATTGCTGTGTTACAACTGGCAATTCACTTGCTTACTGTGCCTGGGCCTCAGTGGCCCCATCTCTAAGATGAGGGGTTGAGGAGGACCCCATCTTTACTTGGTCTTCCATTATGACATTCTATAAATCTTGGCTATTTGAAACATTCCTTTCTGAGGCTGGGCTTGTAAATTGAGAGTTGTCAGGCCTTTAAAATGTAGCTAGTGTGGGAAAGGGAAAAACCCAGCAGCTAGTTTGCTGCTGGATCAGAATTCTCTGTTCTTTGTGAAGTAATAAATTGTATCTTGGCTCCCAGATTATTCCAGGTTGCCTCGGGTTTTGCGGAAGTGGCTTTTTCGGGAATTGTTCCCATTGCCGGAAAGTGGGTGTTAATTTGTGCCTTGGCTGTTTTTCAGGGCACACGCTGGCAGAATCCTAACAGCTTTTTTAGAGACTCAGCAGATGCCATGACCGGGTTGTGGCTATCCTCGCAGGATGACACACACCCTGCATGAGTAACCCAAAACATATCCATATTAGAGACCTAACCTTTATCATGGACCACTTAACCTTGGCCTCTGAAGTGTTTTCTTGACCAAGTAGAAGCACTCTGATCAACATACCACAGGAACCAGGATAGCCACAAGCATTGAAATTGGTTATTATTCCTTAGTAAAATATCTGTGATCCACTCAAATGGGGTGCAGGTGGTGTCTTGAAAGAGGAGATGAAGCCAAGCAAAGAAAGGAAGGAATAACACTGAGTAACATTTATATTTAATTCTTGACAGTTTACAGCCTATCCTGACCACCTTATTTATTCCAACGGCATCTCCAAGATCTCTTCATCACCATTTTGTCCTGATTCACCCAGCAAGCAAATGCAAAAGCTGCTGTCATGACTGTGAATGGCCCAATAGCTTCTACAGCAAGCACAGAGCTTGGCTTGAATTCCTCTAAGTCTCTGCTTCCTTGGCCAACTTTGCAGTCTCACACCTCCTTCCTCTTCTATCTTTCTCTTCTATGTCAACAGCTGAAAAGCAACTCTACTTTCTTGCACTGTGAGTAGAAGGTGGCAAATTGAAGTCAATTTCCCATCTTTGGGGCTTCCCAGGTGGCACAAGTGGTAAAGAATCTGCCTGCCAATTCAGGAGACATAAGAGATGTGGGTTCAATCCTTGGGTTGGGAAGATCCTTTGGAGAAGGAAATGGCAACCCACTTCAGTATTTCTTGCCTAGAAAATTCTTTAGTAAGATGTGCTTAGAAGACACTGTCTAGTTGACACTGTATGTTCTGGACTTTATAATTATTTAGCCTTCACGATTTATGCCATGTTCATACACCACATGTACTATTATTTAATATTTGTCTTCAAATAAATGCACTATTTCATTTTTTATTATTCTAAACAATATATACAGTATCTGTGAAATCATCAGTTAGACATAATGCTTATAGTTTTCTATAATTAGAAATAATTATAGAAATAATAGAAATAATTACATAGCTATTAAATATTTTAAATGTTCATTGATACTGTGTAATATATTTCACTTTTATTCTCTTTGTTATGCACACCATATTCTGAGAAATGCATTAAAATTAAATGAAATTTAAAATTCAGTTGAATTCAATTGGCCACATTTTCCATGCACAGTAGCCACTGTGGCTAGTGGCTACCACGTTGGACAAGGCAGAAAGCAGCTCTGTCACCCCAGAATGTTGTGCTGGAAGGCTCTGCCCAAAGTTTGCCCAGAGCATGTTGACTGCTTTCATGGACTAAAGCTACACTTACATAAAGTAAGATCACCAAAAGAATTGAGCACTGTGAATAATGATGAATTTAGAAAATGCTAGCAAAAATCTCCATCTCTCTCCCTTCCATATGTGTCTAAGTGTGTCCTCTGCTTTCCTGCTTCTCTTCTTCTTGCTCCACCTCTATGTATCCTGGTTCACTTTTTTAAATTGGTGGGTAATCTATAATGTTGTGTTAGTTTCGTGTGTACAGCAAAGTGACTCAGTTATACACAAATATGTATATTCTTTTTCAGGTTTTTCCATGATGGGTATTGAGTGCAGTTTCCTGTGCTATACAGTAAGGCCTTGTTGCTCATCCGTTTCGCATATAGTAGTGTGTCCCATGGACCGAAGAGCCTGGTGGGCTGCAGTCTGTGGGGTCGCTACGAGTCGGACACGACTGAGCGACTTCCCTTTCACTTTTCCCTTTCATGCATTGGAGAAGGAAATGGCAACCCACTCCCGTGTTCTTGCCTGGAGAATCCCAGGGACGGGGGAGCCTGGTGGGCTGCCGTCTATGGGCTCGCACAGAGTCGGACACGACCGAAGCGACTCAGCAGCAGCAGCAGCAGCAGCAGCAATGTCAGTTCAGTCCAGTCACTCAGTCATGTCTAACTCTTCGCGACCTCATGGACTTCAGCACACCAGGCCTCCCTGTCCATCACCAACTCCCCAAGTTTACTCAAACTCATCTCCATTGAGTTAGTAATGCCATCCAACCATCTCATCCTCTGTCATCCCCTTCTCCTGCCTTCAATCTTTCCCAGCATCAGAGTCTTTTCCAATGAGTCAGCTCTTCTCATCAGGTGGCCAAAGTATTGGAATTTCAGCTTCAGCATCAGTCCTTCCAGTGAATATTCAGGACTGATCTCCTTTAGGATGGACTGGTTGGATCTCCTTGCAGTCCAAGGGACTCTCAAGAATCTTCTCCAAAACCACAGCTCAAAAGCATCAATTCTTTGGTGCTCAGCTTTCTTTATAGTCCAACTCTCACATCCATACATGACTACTGAAAAAACCATAGCCTTGACGAGATGGACCTTTGCTGGCAAAGTACTGTCTCTGCTTTTTAATATGCTGTCTAGGTTGGTCATAACTTTCCTTTCAAGGAGTAAGTGTCTTTTAATTTCATGGCTGATATACATTAATCCCAAACTCCAAATATTATCTCTCCCCTGCCACTCCCCATTATCCTTTTTGGTAATCCTAAGTTTGTTTTCTATGTCTGTGAATCTATTTCAATTTCATAAATAAGTTTATTTGTATCATTTTTTAGCTTCCTCATTTAAGTGATATCATAGGATATTTGTCTGCCTTCCTTTGCTTAATATGATAATCTCTAGGTCCATCCATGTTGCTGCAATGGCATTATTTCATTCTTTTTTATGGCTGAGTAATATTCCATTGTATATATGTACATCTTCTTTATCCTTTCATCTGTTGATGGACATTCAGGTGCTTCCATGTCTTGGCTGTTGTAAATACTGCTGCTATTACATTCCTCGTTCACTCTCATTCTTGCCCTTAGTCCTTTCTCTGCCTTTCTACCTATGTTCCTCTTATCTTCCCACCCCAGCATCTCCCTTAATTCAATTTGGATTTCGCTTTGTAAATTAGCCCTTAGCTGCAGCAGTAACTTCAGGTCAGAGGACATTCTCAGTTGTAACTTGCACAAGGAATCCTTTCCAGTGGAATTCCTTGGGGAGGTGGTCAGTGGCACACTGGACATCTCTACTTGGAAGTCCCCCTGGAATCTGAAGTTCAGCATGCCTAAGATTGAACCGTTTCCCACTCAAACCTCTGGCTGCCCTTCACTGATGTAACCATAGCAAACTACTTGCTTTACCTACTCCCCATCCAAAGCCACCTTTAGAAGAATAAGAGAATTTTTAATTATGCTTTTTTTCAGGCCCATGAAAGAAGGGCCTAAAACTCCCTGTATGGCACTAGTTTATTGAGCAGGCTACAAAACACAAATTGCCTAGAAGTCTTGACATAACTTCTTTTGAAATAAAAAATGACCCTGCTAGCACTTGGAAAGCTTCTGGAGGATCCCCAGAGGAGGAAAGTGCTATATAGACATATGTATGCTTTGTCTGTTGGCCATGAATGTTGAGGAATAGAACAGCCCAGCCCCCTTTCTCCTTATTTTAATTATCCAGAGACCCCCAGCAGGAAAGTAAAAGAGAAGTTGGATCCAAGAGCTCTCAGAAGAGCAGGAGGCTCTAGGGAACATGTATGCATTGTTTGTATGAAATAGACCCTTCCTTAGCAGGACAGAGTTTAAAATTTCCCTTATTCTTCTCAAGAAAATGTGTTCTCCTTTTTTTTTTTTTTTTTTCATTCTAAATGCACTCAATTAGGTTATGGAAAATTTAGTTCCTCTTGCTAATTTATACAAGGAGTTATGATACCTTGGGATCATCATCTGTCAGTTTTAAAACCCTAAATATGGCATTGATTATTCTCAGGAAGGTAATGTGATGATCTGCTCTCTTTCTCAGACAAAGGGAGGCAGTTGTCCAAAATGGGAAGTCCCTATCTGGGTGGGAATGATAGAAACATCCTTCTGGCTAGATTCTGTTTCTGCTCCACTCTGAAAAAGAGAAACAGATCCAAGTTTAACTAGCCTTAATCTTACTAAAGGTTAGGGTCTGTGTTGTCCTCTGGATAATAATAACTATAACAACTATTTGTTGAATGGTTGAATTTTTCCCAGCAGTGTGTTAGATGCTGTAGATGAAATCTCATTAATAGTCCTTACAGCTGTGATGGTAGAGAACCATTCCCTGCCCCCATATTTTACTTTGAGGAATTTGAGTTTGGGAGAGGTAAATAATTTGTCAAAGATCACACAACCCATACATGGCAGAGCTCAAATGCAAACCTCGGTCTGTCCAATGCCACAGCTCAATGTCTTTAGACCTTGTAGTTTTGTTTGTTTTTTTATTGATGGTTACTATGGGCCAGGTGCTATTCTAAGCTCAGAGAGATCCCTAATCTTATGGAGTTTATATCCTGGAGAGGAAAGATAGGAAAAGAATAAGTTAAAAAAAAAATCCAGATCATTTCAGATGTTGGTAATGCCATAGAACAATAGAGGAAGTAAAGTGATAGTGAGCATGGGGCTACTTATGTTGAGAGCTCTTTGAAGGATTTTCTGATATGACCCTTGATCTCAGACCTAGATGATATGAAGGATCCAGAATGTGTGTATTGAGGGCCATGGAAACAGCAAGTGCAGAGGTCCTGGGGTGAGAGTGAGTGCCATGAGTTTCAGGAGCTGCAAAAAAAGCCAGTTTTTCTATTTGGCCATAGACATGAGTGATATAATAGCAGACATGTAGGCAAGCTTTGGGTCTTGTTCTGAATATAACAGGGCATCAGATAAGGGTTCTAAACAAAAGAGGCATATAATCTGAATTAAATTGTTAAAAGATCTCTCTGGTTTCTGTGTGGAGAATAGCAGATACAGGAGCAAGACGGGGAGTAGGGGAAATGGTTAGAAGAACATGAACTTCAAGAGGACCGAAAGTTTTTGGAGAAGATGCAGCCTTGGCTTTGGAAGTAGCAAAGGGTCTGGCGGCAAAAGAGTATTTACCTTTATCTAGGCCCTAAGATATTCAAGATGTGAGGAGGGTGCCTCAGAGGCTAGCCAGGTCCAGATCATGGGCAAAAGGCAAGGGGGCATTCACAAAAGAAGATGAAAGGACTTCCCTGGTGGTTAGGACTTCACGCTTACACTGCTGGGGGCCCAGGTTCGATCTCTGGTCGGGGAACTAAGACGCTGTATCGTGCAGCCAAAAAATAAATAAATAAAAAGCTTTTAAAGAAAAAGAAAATAAGATGAAGCTATGGGGAGTCTGCTTCAGTGTCAGTGCTGGCAAATCATAGTAATAAGACCTAGTTTTATTGAGTGTATACCATGTGTCTAGTGGTATTCTGAATGCTTTTCTCAGGATAACTTCTTTAGTCCTCTCAATAAGCCTAAATCCCAGATGCTATTAGGGCTTCCCATGTGGCGCTCATGGTAAAAAAAACCACCTGCCAATGCAGGAGACATAAGAGATACAGGTTCTGTCCCTGGAGAAGGAATTGGCAACCTACTCTAGTATTCTTGTCTGGGGAATTCCATGGACAGAGGAGCCTGGTGGGCTACAGTCCATGGGGTCGCAGAGTCTGACATGACTGAGCTCACAAGCATGGTCGTGGTTTAGATGCTATTATTAGCCCCATTTTACACAGGAAACGGAGACACAGAAGAGTTACGGCACTTGCAGCTACTGCTAAGTGGGATGAAAGATTCTCCATTTCGGAAGTCAGAGCCGTAAGGGTTGAGGCTGTCAGAGATAGTGGAAGAGTGACATCAAGAAGGGAGGGGCCGACTGGTCTGAAGATGAGACCCAGGTGACCAAGGGGATCTGGGAGGGAGTGATGAAGGTAAACTAGTTTGTCCCATGATGCCCCACATCCTGAATGACTCTAAAAGAAGGCTCCTGATCAGTGCAAACTAGAAGCTTTCCTGCAGCTTCCGGTGGGTGGAGTGAGCCTGGGCCCCCTCCATGGGACTGCTTTCTTAAGCAGCTTGTGGGAGAAGAGCAGTTTCATCTAACAAGACAGTGTCTTAGCCTCTTTTATCCCACTGCTCTTGGGTAGGTGGGGAGAATGCTCAAATCCACACATTCTGAGATGTGTTTCCGTGACTCACATTTGGAGATAATAATCACTTGCTATGATTAATTAGATTATGTATCTGTGGACCTCACATCAGTCTAGCAGAGCAAGAGTTCTGCGCATTAGAAGTGGAATGGATCAGCCTAACATTGTTTGGGGTTGGTTTTCTTTTGCTGTTTTTTTTTTTGAAGGGGGATGGCACTTCTATGTTTCAGATTTTATGCTGAGAACCTGACATATGTTATTCCTTCATTAAACACGACAGTCTTATGATACAGCTACTAGTTTGTCCCATGATGCCCCACATCCTGAATGACTGACATATGTCAGTCATTTTCTGATGGACCAACTGAACTCCGGATATAACTTGCCCAAAATTATAGTGAGTGATGGACCTGAGAGGGCTTCCCACGAGGCACAGTGATAAAGAATCCACCTGCCAATGCAGGAGACATGAGACTCGGGTTCGATCCCTGGATTGGGAAGATCCTCTGGAGTAGGAAATGGCAACCTACTCTAGTATTCTTGCCTGGAGAATTCCATGGACGGAGGAGCCTAGCGGGCTACAGTCCATGGGTATCAGAGTCAGACACAACTGAGCACGCACACACACAATGGACCTGAGATTTAAACCCTGATGATCTGATACCAGAAGTTAATCCTTAATCATGCTGCTGCAAGTGAGGAACATAGGTATGCTGGGTCGAGTGCTTCCCAAGAAGTCTTTGTAAACCCCAAAGAATGAGTGAATGTAACAACACAAAGTTGGAAAAGAGGCCTTAGGGATGAACAGTGAAGGCATTTCTTGACTACACTGATTTTGAAATGTTAGTAGACCAACTGTCAGGATCAGGAAGCAACCTGAAGGTAGTAGGCTTGAGTGAAACGTGGGTTGGAAGGGGGAAATTGATATGAATAGAGAGAAAAAAAAAATACTGCTTTACTTCCTTGTCTTCTCCTCAGTCAGTTCAGTGGCTCAGTTGTATCCAACTTTTTGTGACCCCATGAACTGCAGCAAGCCAGCCTTCCCTGTCCATCACCAACTCCCAGAGCTTGCTCAAACTCATGTCCATTGAGTCGGTGATGCCATCCAACCATCTCATCTGTGGTACCCTTTTCCTCCCACCTTCAATCTTTCCCAGCATCAAGGTCTTTTCCAATGAGTCAGTTCTTCACATCAGGTGGCCAAAGTATTGGAGTTTCAGCTTCAGCATCAGTCCTTTTAATGAATATACAGGACTGATTTCCTTTAGGATGGACTGGTTTGATCTCCTTTCATTGTCTTCTCCTACTAAGTCTAAAAGTGCCACTGCTCAAATGATACACTGCTCAAATGCCACTGTTCAAATTTTTGCCCTTCTAATTCCACTTAATGAACACCAAAAAGCTATCTGCTTTTCTACTCTCCCCACAAAACAGGAAAAGTGGTAGGATTATGAATAATTTTTGGTAAGGTATTTTCATTTTCCATGATTTTTTAAAGAAAACAAATATGCAGGAGGGAATCATTTAAGGGGAAACCATTTAAATAAATGAAATAAAATTCCTTAGGCATCATATTTAATTGATTCCATTTCATCATTTAAAAAATATATTTTCTTTGACGTTCATCTGTTCCTATCCAAAAACATGGGTGGATAATCTGATCTCAGTTTTCTTAGGCTCTGTGATCTTGGCAAAGTCATTTTTTAATCATATGCCTGGCTTTCTCTAACTTTAAAATATCTAGACTCCCAGGACAACTGAAATTCTGTGGAAGGGCCATGAACTTCTTTGCCACATGGCCATGAGTAAGGAGATCACCTCTTAGAGGTAGCTCTCAGTCCTTCATTTGGATTCTAAAAGAGTTTATTAACCTGTAAACCAATTTTCTTTTTAGTCACCTGGTGGATTAGCCAACCCAGAATCTGTATTTACTTTATGTGTGCCTCTTGAAATATATAATTTGACACTTCTGTATCTCTAAGTGGAACCAAAAGATTTGAGTGCCAGAGTTTGTGAATGTAGGTGTTAGTCAGTCGTGTCCAACTCTTTGCAATCCCATGGACCGTAGCCTGCCAGGCTCCTCTGTCCATGGAATTCTCCAGGCAAGAATACTGGAGTGGGTAGCCATTCTCTTCTCCAGAGAATCTTCTCGACCCAAGGATCGAACCCAGGTCTCCTGAGCTGAAGGCAGATTCTTTACCATCTGAGCCATCAGGGAAGCCCGAAAGTAAAAGTGCTAGTCGCTCAGTCATGTTTGACTCTCTGATCAGGGGCAGATCATAGAGCCCTCCCTGCACCTACCATTTCTCAAATTCCTTTAGCTTAAAATATGCCAAGGCGCTATCTTTTCGGGGAGCATAGCCTTAACTCCATTATCCACAGTCATAAGTTGTGGGGATTAGGACATGGACTTATCTTTTGGGGGAAACACAATTCAACCCATTACCCTGACTTTGATGTATTTGTTGTTGTTGTTCGTTGTTGTTCAGTTGCTAAGTCATGTCTGACTTTTTGTGACCCCCTGCAGCATGCCAGGCTCCTTTGTCCTCTATCTCCTGGAGTTTGCCCAAATTCATGTCCATTGAGTTGGTGATGCTATCGAACCATTTCATCCTCTGCCACCCTCTTCTCCTTTTTCCTTCAATCTTTTCCAGCATCAAGGTCTTTTGTCCTAATGAGTTGGCTCTTTGCATCAGGTGGCCAAAGTATTGGAGCTTCAGCTTCAACATCAGTCCTTCCAGTGAATATTCAGGGCTGATTTCCTTTAGATTGACTGGTTTGATCTCCGTGCAGTCCAAGTGACTCTCAAGAGTCTTCTCCAGCACCAATTTGAAAGCATCAGTTCTTTAGCACTCAGCCTTCTTTAGATTAGCTGCAATGGCTCAGCTGGTTAAGAATTTTCCTGCAATGCAGGAGACCTGGGTTCAATCCCTGGGTTGGGAAGGTCTCCTGGAGAAGGGAATGGCAACCCACTTTCAGTATTATCGCCTGGAGAGGAGCCCAGTGGGCTACAATCCATGGGGTCGCAGAGTCAGACATGACTGAGCAACTAACACTTACAGCCTTCTTTATGATCCAGCTCTCACACCCATGCATGACTACTGGAAAAACCATAGCTTTGACTGTATGGACCTTTGTTGACAAAGTGATGTCCCTGTTTTTTAATATGCTGTCTAGGTTTATCATAACTTTCCTTCCAAGGAGAAAGTGTCTGGTAACTTCATGGCTGCAGTCACCATCCACAGTGATTTTTGAGCCCCAAAAAGTAAAATCTGTAACTACTTCTACTTTGTCCCCTTCTATTTGCCATGAAGTGATGGGACCATATGCCATGATGTCAGTTTGATGTCTTAGGAAGATAATTTGACAAGGGGAGTCAAGGTCCTGCTCTAGCCTTAGTCCAGGACCGAGGAAATGAGGAACTGGATTGGTGGTGGCAGGGTTCATGGGGGTGGAGCATGGGAGTAAAGAAGAGGAGTTGGAATCAGGAGACCTATGAAAGAATTAGCCAGGACTTATTTACTGCATGTGTGGTAAATAAGGGAAAAAGTTTTAGTGCGCCACTAACATGTGTTTCCCCAAAACACTTGTTGTAAAATACTGGAAATTGTTCTATAGACAAACGCATTTGGGAAACACTGGATCGAACAAGGTTGAACAGGCTTCTCTGCAGTGCTTCTTTGAGCTTTTGGCATGCTCATATACACTGTGGCTTTCTAAAGGGGACTTCTGGGGGACAGCCTTTCCCAAACTTACAGATACTGACAGCAGTTGGCAGAAGCCGCTCCTGTCTTTAGCACCCCCTGCCCCATGTAGAAAAGAATGGCTGGTACCAGTGACAAAATTATGGACATCAATTTTGCAATGAATAGTTAAAAAAAAAAGCGACTGTTTACTGAGCTGCTAGTATGAATCACACACCACATTAAGTGTTTCACACACAATATCTCATTTAATTCTCATGACAGCCATCAGGGATAGGTACCATCAATCATCAGATCTTATAAATGGGACCCAGAGGCACATAGAGATAAAGTTACTTACCTAAGGATGCATAGCTGGGGCATGGTGCAACCAGAATTTGACTCCAAGCAGTCTCATGTTATAATTGACATTCATAACTACCAGATTATGAATCTAATTGTAGATGTTTTAGATTTCAAATGTTGATAAGACTCGCAGATGGAAATACGCAGAAGACAGTGGAGGATACAGAATCAGACAAGGTCAGATCTGGGCTCAGAGCCATTAGGGGGCAGACAGGGGTTGAAAATTGCCCTTGGATACATTTATTCAAACTATGAGGTCTCGAGTTGGTTATAAGATTTACAGCGCAGAAAGGACTCCATGCAAAGATTTTATGTATTAGTGGGATGTTTTCCCAAGCAATGAGTTAGAAATAACTGGCTACCGTTATCACAGTCGGTGTACAGAATGTTCCAACTGTGATGAAACAGGACCCAGACACACAAGTCTACGTCCTAAATCATGCTGAAAAGTCAGAATCAGATGGGATTTTTGAGAAGCAGAGAAATCTCACTGGTCCCACAAGTGCAGTAGAAAACCTCAGCAAGAGCCAGTGAGTAGCTCTAAGAGACCACAGCTCTGCCTTGACATCTCACCACAGACGCAGGGCCTTCTCTCTGTTCCCTGGAGCCCCTGGAGCACAGAAGTGTATCTCATCCATCTAGAAGCTTCTAACACCCACACAATGCAGACACCCAGGAAATAGTCGCTGAGCCAAGGAAATGAGAACCAACCCTGTTCAGCTTCCTTGTGCTCCTGGATACATTATTAAGTTTTAAAGTGTTTTCACTGACCCATCCCTATGCCATTACCTGTCTGGATTTTCTTGCATATACTGGGGACAAAGCCATGATAAATTGCTACCTACTTGCACTGCGTTTCATTTTGTTCTGATTCATTGCCTACTTCAGAGACCTTCTAAAATCACAGTTTATGGACTCTACATCCTGGTGGTTCCCAGAGAGAAATAAACCTAGATTCCAGGGAATGCAGATGTCTTCAAACTTGCAGCCAGCTTCCAGGCTCCCTGCAAAGGTCTCTTAAGCCCCAAAGTATTTCCTCTCTTAAATCACACATCACTGGCACAGGCAGAGTATTTGTTAGGAGACAGTTGCTTAAAGGTCTACCAAGTAGACAGAAATGGTGTCGTTCTTGGCAATTTTATTGCGCTGTTCTTGGGCTTAGTGTAGTGATTCTTTTTTTAATATTGCGTTGGCTTTTTTGTTCCTGAAAGAAACTATTTCTTTAGTGCTGTACTTGAAACATGATGTTGAATCTCTCTTGGCATGTTTATGGGCTGGGTGAAGGCCTGTATATGTGAAAGGGAGCTTAATATTTCACTTGCACAAATGTTGTGACTTTTATTCGATGCATTTCTAATTAGGTGACGTGAATCCCTGCAGCCACCGGTATGGGTTATTGTGTCGTTGTGGCACGTGGATGTTCTGCCAAATTTCGATCTGGATAGAATGGATTTATTTTTGCTTCATCCTAGAACAGATTCTCTTACAGTGTCTGTCAGATGGTGTGCTGAACTGAACAGGTTATGCGATGTGGCACAGAATGGGGCAGAGTTTTTCTGTGTTGCATCAAATTCACACCTAAGGAAAATGGTCATTTATTGCAATATGAAAATGCTTCTTGTGAATATAAAAAAGCATGTGGTCGGGGCAGCAAGCAATTCTTCCTGAATGCAGGGCAACAAAAATAAAGAGTGTGACAACTGTGGAAAGTTTTTTGAACTTCCTGAAGTTTTTTTTTTTCATTACTAGTGTTCACCTTTGAAGTCCTTCAAGTGTACAGCGTCAAATCTGAGTATCTGAAATAGTGCTGTAGACACACACAGAAAGTTTTCAGACCACTGCTCCATTACCAGTGGCATCAGTACACACACACGTATACACTTCAGTTCACATTTACTATTCTTATGTTGAATTTTCTTCATGGACATTATTCAAATATTGTTCATCTCCATCCATTTTTCTGTTTATACTATAATATATTGTCTGAGATAGCCTAGGTTCAAGCCTAGGAAAATTGCCTTAAGTAAGAATGAAGAATACCTTGAAATCTCTTGCTTTCAGATATATACCCAACTTTCTAAAGTGATTATTACTGGAAACCACAAAAGTTGAAAGTGGAGAACAACTAACTTGGAAAATCCCCTCATCCCTCCACCTTTACTGTTGTCAGGGTCAGTGATTAGGATTCGAGGCAGGTGCTCTCACCCACGTGCTGTGGCTGGTGTCGTGGTAGAGAGGACTCCTCGACTCTGAGAGTCACGGCCCTTGTCCGGAACCTCCCCTTCCTGCAGTGTCACCCAAGAATGCTTGGCTTCACAGGAAACGGTGATGCAGTAGAAAGTATTTAGACGTAGGCAACACCCAAATAGAGGTCCACTTCTTCCTACTGCCACAACCTTGGCAGAGCTGTCTATTTCTGTGGGCCTTAGCTTTCTCACCTGGCGAATGGAAATAAAACTCCTTTCTCTAGACAAATACCATATTTTACCACTTACACTGGGATCTAAAAAATAAAACAAACAAATAGAACAGGACAGAAACAGACTCACAGAGAACGAGCTCGTGGTTAATAGTAGGGGCGTAGTAGGGGAGAGAAGAAGAGAGAGGCAAGATAGGGGCAGGGGATGAAGAGGTACAAACTGCAAACTACATGGATATATTGTATAGCACAGGGAATGTAGTCAATACTTTATAATGACTTTAAATGGAGTATAATCTATAAAAATATTGACTTCCCATGTTGTACACTTGAAACTAATAGAATACTATAGATCAACTGTACTTCAATAAAAAAGTCTTCTCCACAAAGTAAAAAGTAAAAAGCTTTAGCCATATGAGTGGGTAACCACAGCTTGTTCTATCTGCCAGAGAAGCAATTTGGATTCAACGGTCATTCATAAACTAGTGAGTTGTGTATTTGTCATACCTGATTCATGGTTAAGGTTTTGGAACAAAAACTATAGGGTGTCTGTGTCTGTCTCTATGTTTATACATGTCCATGGGTATGTTATATATATATGATGTTATTCTAGTTCCACAGGGTATTACAAATATTAATATGTAAAAGAGCTCTAAAGTGACTTGAAAAAAAAAGCTTTAATATCAATAGTATATTTATATAAAACTCAATTTTCTTTCATCCGTTAAAATAAGAACGTGTTCTTGGACTATCGGTCTGTCCTTCATGAGACTGTGCAAGGTTTTTCTTTAACTTCTAAGTAATCAGCCAAGAAAGATTCTGGGTTTTTATCAAAATGGTTTCCAGTGCTTTGTGTCTTCTTCATTGATCTTTGATTATTGAAGAAAACTGAGTCTTCTCTATTAAAAGAGCTAAGTTTTTTACAACTAAGTAGTAGTAAGGTGTGTGTGCCCAGTCCTGTCCAACTCTGCGACCCCATAGATTACAGCCTGCCAGGCTCCTCTGTCCATGGAGATTTTCAGGCAGAAACACTGGAGTGGGTTGCCATTTCTTACTCCGGGGATCTTCTCGACCCAGGGATTGAATCCGAGCCTCTTTTATCTCCTGCATTGCCAGATGGACTCTTTACCACTGTGCCAGCTGGAAGCCCTGCAACTAAGTAATTTTCAAAAAGTTCCTTCCTTATTAAAATTAAATAACATCATGTCTGTCGAGTGGCAGCATAGAGTAGGCACTTGATTTTCATTTTCTTACCTCTCTGCACCGCATAGAATAAGCAGTAACTCCTTCACTGAAGCTGAAGCTTCTGTTTCTGAAACTGAAGAATCTGAGCACCAAATGATGGGATGATGAGACATGCTTCTTCAGTGAATTCATTATGTTTCTTGGCTGGACTGAAATGAAGCAAAGGCAGGAGAAAATCTGGATACAAAACAGACATTTAAGCCTCATACATAGCATGGCATAGACCTGAGCTATTCAAGCTCACCTTACTACAAATATACATCACGCTGTTGTATAATGCAGGTAACAACGATGAACCCTCCACCAGCCCTGTGATTCTTTCTCTTGGGCCGACAGATCAGTCATAGTTACTAGCCTTCTTGCAGTTTGATGTGGCTAGTGGAAGGTGGACCAGTCCTAACGATCCTCCACTTTCTCCCTTCATCATCTGCCAGGTGGATGTCCATGTCTGGGGTGACCCTGTTTACCATGTGCTGAGGCCTGGATGTCTTAAGTAGCCATGTAGAGCAGAGTACTGCTTGCCCCAACATCTGGAATTTAGCCAAATGAGAAATAAACTCTTGATTAAGCCATTAAAACCTTAAGGTTTATCTGTTACAGCAGCTGCCACCACCCTAAGTAATGAACTTGATGATACAAGAGGTGAATTTTAAAAACTTTCTCCTTGCCCTGGCGCTTGACACTTTTCTGAATATGACAGCACCATTTTTATATTTCGTTACTGTGGGAAAACAAATTTCATAGTTGCCTAAAGACTAACTATGCGGTCTATCTATTCAGAAATATACCGTATATATTGATCATAAGAACTGTGAAACAAGGTTCTTTATCAGCAAGAAGTCTATTTGATTTTTTGCCTAACAATTTCATCTGAAAGCCAGGGTTAGTGATTAACTACATTTATTGTGTTTTAAATTAGATTAAACACTTCTGATGCCAGGTGCTGGGCTGCAAAGGGAAAGCTCAGTTAAACAGGAGAAATAGAGGTAATTGTTTTTTCTAAATTATTAGAAATTCAGGAGTTAGAAACCTAAAAACATTTCTAAAGTATTCTATATACTTTTTTTTAAATAATTTATTTTTTTTTACTTTACAATTCTGCATTGGTTTTGGCATACATCTATATACTTTTATGTTTTCTTAAACCATATGGAAAGTAATTTTACTTTTCCCAGTGATACTTAATTCATAGGATTTGAGGATTAAATGGGGATCATGTCTGCCGCTGCTGCTGCTGCTAAGTCTCTTCAGTCGTGTCCGACTCTGTGCGACTACATAGATGGCAGCTATGTCGTCACCAGGCTCCTCTGTCCCTGGGATTTTCCAGGCAACAGTACTGGAGTGGGGTGCCATTGCCTTCTCCGGGGGATCATGTCTACCTCCCACCTAATGCCTGGCACAATAAATATTAAATAACATGCACAATAACTATTGAAACCTTGACCTCTTTCTTAATGATTTGTTTTATTGGATTTTACTTTGGAATTATTCTTAAGAACTTGAATTATCACCCTCAGAGGCTTGTAAAGTAGCTGCATACCCCACATCAGTTGGTACTAAACTGCTTTTAATTATGGTATCTACTTTTACAGTTTATCCTGGCTTCTTCTTGCTACTTTTTACTGGTAGCTACAGCCATCATGTTATCTTCTTCAAGTCCTTTATATGGCGAGAAAAAAATAAAAGACCCAGAAATTATCACTAAAAAATGAAAAAGTTCTACATTCAAGCTGGGGGAAATACCCCAGCAGAGCCAATTACCAGCCTTCAGAGGGCTATTTCAACAGCTTGGGGGCTCGTTATATTCAATGCCAAGATTGTTGCTGGTTCCAGCAAGTTGAGGTTAACAGAAGTCAGAACTCCCTGTCTAGGTATGGCCTTGATACACTTTCTGCCAGCTTAGCTTTTAGGCTGAGAGGAGGGAGAGAAAGAGAGGTAAAAAAGAAAGAGAGGTAAAGTGGGATTGGGAATGGAAGGGGGAAAGCTAGTTGAGGGTAAGAAGTAACTGGTTGCTCTTCTGTGTACCCATTAAAAGTTTGAGAAGACCAGCTCTTAAAGCACCTATTCAGATTTACGTTCTCACTAGCCTTATGTCAGACTACCCATTTTTCTGAACTCTTGCCCACAGTGGGTATAGTGTTAGTTGCTCAGTCTTGTCCAACTCTATGCGACCCCATGGACTGTAGCCCTCCAGGTGCCGCTGTCCATGGAATTCTCCAGGCAAAAATACTGGAGTGGGTTTCCATTCCCTTCTCCAGGGGATCTTCCCGACCCAGGGATCACACCTAGATCTCCTGCATTGCCGGCAGACTCTTTACCATCTGAGTCACCAGGGAAGCCTGTAGTGAGGATTGCCATTCACTAAAACTGTTATCAGGTGAACATGGTATGATGCTATTTGGTTTTGTAATTCTTTGGCCGTCAATAATGGTAACTTGCTTTTCATCTTCCATTTTCGTATTGCATTTGTATATCTTCATTTGTGAACTGACTATTTCATAATCTTTCCCATTTTTATTGTTATAGTCCCCCTTTTTTCCAAATGAAAATAATTTTGGTTTTCTTACTACATTTATTCTTCTGCTGCCCATTGTAGAAAAATAACTAAAATTTTAAAAATAGGAATGTGATGGAACTTCCCTAGTGGTCCAGTGGTTAAGACTCCTTGCTTTCACTGCATAAGGCACAGATTCAATCCCTGGTCAGGGAACTAAGATCCCGCCTGCCACCCAGTGCAGCCAAAAAAAAAAAATCACCCTTTATGTTTACCCAGAACAGAATTAAGAATACCATATTATGGTGTACTTAAATTTTTTTTTCTTAAAAATAAGGCACATATACTATTCACACATGTAAAGTATAAGCACCATAGTTTAGTATATTCACAGTTGTGCAACAATCACCACAATCTAATTTTTAGAAATTTTCATCACCCCAAGAAGAAATACTGCCCATTTCTTCTCACACTCCTCAGGACTAACAAACTACCAATATACTTTCTGTTTCTATAAATTTACCTATCCTTAATATTTTGTATAAATGGAATCAGTTAATAAAGGGGCTTTGTGACTAGCTTCTTTTTCTTAACATAATATTATTAAAAGGCATGATATTGTAGCCTGTATTAGCACTTCATTTTTCTTTATTGCAAAATACTGTTCCATTGTTTGGGTATTTTTATTCATTCATCAGGTGACAAAGTTTGAGTTGTTTCCACATTTTGGCTGTTATGAATAATGCTGCTAGGAGTATCCATGTACAAATTTTTGTGTGGACATATATTTTCGTTTCTCTTAGGGGTATAACTAGGGTTGGAGTTGCTGGGTCATACGGTAATTCTATGTTTCTCTTTATTCGGCAGCTGCCAGATTGTTTTGCAAAGCAGCTGCACCATGTTATATGTTACCACCAGGAGTGTGTGAGTGTTTTGATTTCTCCACATCCTCACCCACATTTGCTATTACCTGTATTTCTGTAGGGCTTCCCCGGTGGCTCAGACGGTAAAGTGTCTGCCAGCAATGCAGGAGACCCAGGTTCGATTCCTGGGTCGGGAAGATCCCCTGGAGAAGGAAATGGCAACCCACTCCAGCACTCTTGCCTGGAAAATCCCATGGACGGAGGAGCCTGATAGGCTACAGTATGGCGTGATATCTTATTGTGGTTTTGATTTGCATTTCCCTGAAGAATAATGACGGTGAGCCTCTTTTCATGTGCTTATTGGCCATTTCTATATTTTGGAGGAGAAATATCTATTCAAGTCCTTTGACTTTTTATATTGGATTGTCTTTTTATTATCAAGTTTAGGATTTTTTGTGTATTCTGAATGTATCCCATCAGACATCAGTTCAGTTCAGTTCAGTTCAGTTCAGTTAAGTCGCTCAGTCGTCTCCGACTCTTTGCGACCCCATTAATTGCAGCACACCAGCCCTCCCTGTCCATCACCAGCTCCCAGAGTTCACCCAAACTCATGTGCATCGAGTCAGTGATACCATCCAGCCATCTCATCCTATGTCATCCCCTTCTTCTCCTACCCCCAATCCCTCCCAGCATCAGGGTCTTTTCCAATGAGTCAACTTTTCCCATGAGGTGGCCAAAGTACTGGAGTTTCAGCCTCAGCATCAGTCCTTCCAATGAACACCCAGGACTGATCTCCTTTAGGATGAACTGGTTGGATCTCCTTGTAGTCCAAGGGACTCTCAAGAGTCTTCTCCAACACCACAGTTCAAAAGCATCAGTTCTTCAGTGCTCAGCTTTCTTCACAGTCCAGCTCTCACATCCATACATGACCACTGGAAAAACCATAGCCTTGACTAGACGAACCTTTGTTGGCAAAGTAATGTCTCTGCTTTTGAATATGCTATCTAGGTTGGTCATAACTTTCCTTCCAAAGAGTAAGCGTCTTTTAATTTCATGGCTGCAGTTACCATCTGCAGTGATTTTGGAGCCCAGAAAAATAAAGTCTGACACTGTTTCCACTGTTTCCCCATCTATTTCCCATGAAGTGGTGGGACCAGATGCCATGATCTTAGTTTTCTGAATGTTGAGCTTTAAGCCAACTTTTTCACTCTCCACTTTCACTTTCATCAAGAAGCTTTTTAGTTCCTCTTCACTTTCTGCCATAAGGGTGGTGTCATCTGCATATCTGAGGTTATTGATATTTCTCCTGGCAATCTTGATTCCAGCTTGTGCTTCTTCCAGCCCAGTGTTTCTCATGATGTACTCTGCATATAAGGTAAATAAGCAGGGTGACAATATACAGCCTTGACGTACTCCTTTTCCTATTTGGAACCAGTCTGTTATTCTATGTCCAGTTCTAACTGCTGCTTCCTGACCTGCATATAGGTTTCTCAAGAGGCAGGTCAGGTGGTCTGCTATTCCCATCTTTTTCAGAATTTCCCATAGTTTATTGTGGTCCACACAGTCAAAGGCTTTGGCATAGTCAATAAGCAGAAATAAATGTTTTTCTGGAACTCTCTTGCTTTTTCATTAATCCAGCGGATGTTGGCAATTTGATCTCTGGTTCCTCTGCCTTTCCTAAAACCAGCTTAAACATCTGGAAGTTCACAGTTCACGTATTGCTGAAGCCTGGCTTGGAGAATTTTGAGCATTACTTTACTAGCGTGTGAGATGAGTGCAATTGTGTGGTAGTTTGAGCATTCTTTGGCATTGCCTTTCTTTGGGATTGGAATGAAAACTGGCCTTTTCCAGTCCTGTGGCCACTGCTGAGTTTTCCAAATTTGCTGGCATATTGAGTGCAGCACTTTCATAGCATCATCTTTCAGGATTTGAAATAGTTCAACTGGAATTCCATCACCTCCACTAGCTTTGTTCATAGTGATGCTTTCTAAGGCCCACTTGACTTCACATCCTAGGATGTCTGGCTCTAGGTGAGTGATCACACCATCATGATTATCTTGGTCGTAAAGCTTTTTTTGTACAGTTCTTCTGTCTATTCTTGCCACCACTTCTTAATATCTTCTGCTTCTGTTAGCTCCATACCATTTCTGTCCTTTTTCGAGCCCATCTTTGCATGAAATGTCCCCTGGTATGTCTAATTTTCTTGAAGAGATCTCTTGTCTTTCCCATTCCATTGTTTTCCTCTATTTCTTTGCATTGATCCCTGAGGAAGGCTTTCTTATCTCTCCTTGCTATTCTTTGGAACTCTGCATTCAAAAGGGAATATCTTTCCTTTTCTCCTTTGCTTTTTGCTTCTCTTCTTTTCACAGATATTTGTAAGGCCTCCTCGGACAGCCATTTTGCTTTTTTGCATTTCTTTTCCATGGGGATGGTCTTATCAGACATATGATATGTTACTATTTTCACCCAGTCTGTGGTTTGTGTTTTGACTTTCTATCATTAGCAGCACAAAAGTCTTTCATTTTGATGCAGTCTCATTTATTTCTTTTGTCACTTGTGCTTTTGGTATCTTATCTAAGACACAATCGGCTAACACAAGGTCATGAAGTTACTTCTGTGTTTCTAAGAGTTCTAAGGTTTTAGCTCTTACATTTAGATCTATATATGGCTGTCTTATGGCTGCTGTAAACTAACACAAACAGTGGCTTGGAGTAACACAAATTCATGTTTATACAGTTCTGGAGGGTAGAAGTCTAAAGTGGGTCTCACTAGTCTAAAATCATGGTGTCACAGGCTGCATTCCACGTGGAGGCTCTAGAGATTCCTATTTTGTTCCTTTTCTGGAGACTATCCACATTCATGGGCTCATGGCTCTTTTATCGAAGCCAGCAATGATGTGTTGAATTCTTCTCACATCAAATTATAGTCAGCCTTCAATATCCACTGGTTCTGCATCCATGAGTTCAATAAACTGAAAACAGAAAATATTTAGAAAAAAACATTTCTAAAAAGTTCTAAAAAAGCAAAACTTGAATTTGCCACATTATAGCAATCATTTACATAGCATTTATATTGTATTAGGTGTTATTGTTGTAGCCACGCGTTCTGGGAAACAGACTCACTCAGAAGGACGATGCAGATAGTGGGGTGCAGCTTATTACACCGGCAGGCCCAAGGCAGAGTCTCCTCTTAGCCAAGGACCCCAACCAGTTTTTCTGAAAACGTTATATACCCTAAGTGTATGTGCCCAAACCCACCTCCCCAAATTCCCTGAAACTAGTCTGAACAAAGGAAAAGAAAAATACAATCAAAGTTAACCCATGATTCATTTGCCTTAAGCCCAGGTAGTTAACAGTGGACAGTTATCAATAGGCCTGTGGTCATACCCCAATAAGCATAATAAAATTTATGATTCTATTCGGTTACCCAGATATGTAGGTTATTCTTTTAGGCAACAGAGAGTCTAGGTACGAGCCCTGGGGCTCTTCCATCCGGGGGGCCTGGTTTTCCAGTTGATATGTCATTTCCATAGATACTGGGCATATAGCTCAAAGTCCACAGTCCAGCCCAAGATGCAGTCCTGCTTTCAAGATGGAGCCTGTTCTGTCTGTTTCCTCCTTCATTCCCCCCTCTTGATGCTCTTAACTCATAGTATGAGCATCATTCATAGGGATATATTGTACCCTGACTCTCCGACCTCCAATTTGGGAGAACGACATCAACCTTTGGGTTACGAAGTTCGTAATACTTTGTAAAATAAAGGGTCCACAGAGCAGAACTATCAAGGCAACTATAACAATGGTAAATATAGTTTTCCACCACTCACCCTTCACCCAAGTTAGAACCGAAGTCCAAAAAGGAAGATTATCATCAGACATAACTTTACCTGACCTTTCATGTCATCTAGGGTGATTGATATATAGCCAGATAAATCAGGAATACATACACAATGTTCAACTTGAATTATAGCACAGGTCCCTCTTTGTACTGAAACTATGGTCAATCTCAAGATGATACCAGCAAGTCCTTGTAGCAGCAGTTGATTGTAGAGCTTCCTCTCTGTTTCTTCTTTAAGATGATCTTGGTTTCACGGGGATCAGAGGGGTCCCTCTGGGCAGTCCACTCAGTGTCCTCCGGGTCTGCGTGGTATGCTCTCTTCATCCTCATGTGGTGGAACCAGGGAGTGACACCTGCAACTTTAACTGCAGTAGGTCTGGTTAGAACAACAGTATATGGGCCCTTCCCATGTGGGGCCAAGGAGTCGTGTTTCCAGTCCTTGACCACACCTGATCCCTGAGCACAAATTCGTGAGTCTGTTCCCCAAGGGGGAATGGCACCCTTTCTTGTACAAATTTAGTTACCTGATTTATTACCTTACCCAGTTGATCCATCTGCTGTGAGTCTCATCTCCCCTTACCTGAGGCAAATTTGTTGACACCTATTTTATTATGGGAGGGGGCCTCCCATACACAATTTTGTATGGAGAGGAGCCATGGGACTGTGGGGTCATCCTGAGTCTGAGCATAGCCTTTGGAAACAAGTCCACCCAGGAGCAGTCAGTCTCTAAGATCCACGTGGAGAGTGTCTCTTTAAGTGTCTGGCTGGTTCCTTCCACCATCCCAGAACTCTGGGGCCTATATGCTGTGTGTAATTTCCACTTGATTTTTAAAGTTTTGAGTACTTGTTATACTAAATCAGCTACGAAAGCCGGGCCATTGTCCGATCCAATGCTGGTAGGAAATCCAAATCTGGGAACCAGGCTACTTTTGATGCTCTTTCAGTCCGGGTAGGAAAAGCTCCTACCCATCCCGAGAACATACATACTATAACCAGCTAGTAATGGTTGTGTCGGTGAGGTTTCATTTCAGTGAAGTCCACTTCCAGGTGTTCAAAGGGCAGCGTGCCTTTTAGCTGTATCCCCGGAGGTTTCTGTCTGTCCCGAGAGGCAGCATTGATCTGTGAGCAGGCAGTGCAGTTCTGAGATTTTGTCCTGCATAGGGAAGAGAGGCGGGGAATCAAGAGATAGTTTCAAATTAGCTCTTCCAGTTTATCATGGCCTAGCTGGTGTGTTTGGCTTACCAGAGTGGGTGCCAGCTCCTCCGGTACCAATAATTTGCCACTTGGCAATTCCCACTATCCCTTTTCCGTCTTGATGGCCCTTTCTGCTTTGGCTAGTTGGTTTTGGGCTTCAGTGTATTTTGGAGAGTCCAGTGTTAGCTCAGGCAGCTCCGCCAATATGAGGGCTTTAATAGGGGCTTCACTTGTCACCCCGAAGCCCACGGCTGCTTGTTTAGTGGTCTTATCTGCTGGTCTGTTCCCTGAGCCCGGAGGAGTATCCTCTTTTTGATGTCCTTAGCAGTGTATGATTGCATCGCTTTCTGGTTCCCAGGCAGCATCTAACAGGGTCTTACTTTCTTCCTTATTTTTAATATCTTTTTCACTAGCTGTCAAAGGCCTCTCTCCTTATACAGAGCCCTGTAGTGTAGCAAAAGCATACCTGGAGTCTGTGTAAATGTCTGTCTTCTTACCTTTTGACAGCTGGAGGCGCTGGATTAGAGCATATAGTTCGGCCTGTTGAGCAGACCAGCGTGGTGGCAGAGAGCGAGCCTCCGCGATGGTTTCTTCCATGACTACTGCATATCCTGACAGTCGTCGTCCTCGTTTCACCAGGCTGGTGCCACTGGTGTACAGGACCAATTCTGGGTCCGGGATTGGCTGGTCTCTCAAGTCAGGTCTGCTGGCATAAAATTCTTCTAGGATTTCCTTGCAATCATGTGAGGGCCCACCTTCTCCCACAGGAAGGGGAGTGGCTGGATTCAGGGCCTGACAAGGCTCAATAGTAACATGGGGGTTCTCACATAACAGTCCCTGGTATTGAGTAATCCGGGATGTCGACAGCCGTTTAAGGGGGTCCCCTCGCAGGAGAGTGTTGACCTCATGCAGGACTTTTACGAACAAATCTTGGCCCAAAGTCAGCTTGGTTGCCTCCCAGACCAGTAAGGCAACCACAGCAACTGCCCGTAAGCATCCCAGCCACCCAGTGGCAACATTGTCCAGCTGATTAGAGATAAGTCACAGGTCTGTCCCATGTCCCTATAATCTGGGACAGCACTCCCAAAGCCATCTTGTCATTTCAGTCACATAAAGAGTAAACAGCTGAGGATGGTCTGGCAGGCCCAAGGCGGGTGCTGACATAACTGTACTGGGTTTGAGTTCTATTACCAGTGGGACTTGTTTTGCAAGCCTGGTTGTCTTCCACCCAGACCTCAAGGAATTGTTGAATTAACTCTCTCTCTTGACTGTTTAGCCCATCCGGTTTCCCTTCTGGGAGATCGGGCAACCTCTATTCATCTTGAGGGGTTACTGAGAGGAAGAGTAAATAGGTGGTTGAGCCCACTCGGACAGTGGGTCTTTCGTAGGGGGAAAGGTCACTTGTGCCCCCAATTTAGACAGCAAGTCTCTTCCTAACAAAGGTACTAGGCATTCAGGGATGTATAAAAATTCATGAGTCACTTGGTGTCCCCCCATCTGACATTTTCAGGGTAGGTTAGAGACACAGAGGCTGCATTTATCACCATCTGAGACCCAGCAGCCTCTGGATCTATTGGCATATAAAGTCTATAGGCCTCGCACAGTCTTTCACAGAACTCAAAGGGTGATTCGCTTTCCCTTTGAATCCCTTGGGAGGGTTTTGCAATTCTCATAGCTTTTCGGGCCCCCTCTTGAGACCTTGTAAAGTAGCCACCTGGTATCTCTCCAGGTGCCCCCCCCCCCACTGTGTTACAGTCCCAGCTGGGCCTCTCATCGGGGTGGCTAGTTCTGCTCACCGCTGCGGGTTTGCAGTACCCTCCGGTGCCATTTCTCTTAACCATTTTCTGGCCTCAGTTAGGATCCTGTGTCTTTCCTCGGTGCTGAAAAGGGAGACTAGTAGTTGGATTATGTCATCCTATGTAGGGTTGTGGGTTCGAAAAATAGTCTCCATTAGCCTAATCATGGCCTGTGGCTCCCCCGAGTACGGTGGAGTGTGTCTCTGCCAGTTTAACATATCTGTAGAGGAAAATGGCTGGTAATACTAGGCTACGGGGGGCTGATGGTAGTGCCCCAGGCGCCTTGAGCCAGAGGCTGTTGGAGCGCTCTGAGGGGCATCTGTAGTGGGGTTCTTTCCCCCTGTTCCTTGGCGGAGCGCAGCCTCTAATTGCTGTGTTTTCTTCCGCCTTCCATCAGCACTCACCAGGAGAGGTGGATACAATCTAGGAGATCCAGCTGAGGTGGAATCCTGGGGGCATTGACCAGAGGTCTCCATTGCTGGGATTGGAGCCTGCTGAAACGGCGGCTCTACGAACTCCGGGAGGGCTGGCAGAAGAGCAGTGGCTGCTGCAAGAACTTCACCTGGCCCTGGATCGGGCATTAAAGTGGCCTCCGGTCCTGGTGGAGCACTGGGAGGAGGGTGTGTTATCCAGTATGGGGGAAGGGTCAGGTCATCCCCGCCCAAATCCTGTAGAATTTCTTTTTTATCATCAGTCAATTTTTGTGCCATTAATATTTTCCCCTTTCCCTTCTGGATACAGAACCTCGTCCAAGTAGGAGGGTCTTGAGCTATCCCTAGCCATGAGTCAATATGAATATTGACCCAGGTGTCCTGGCTCTCCTGTGACTACTGTATAGACTGCTTCCACTATTTTTAAGTTCATGGTGTTCTCTGGCGGCCATCCTACTCCCACAGGGGGCTTTGACCTCACAGAATATACGGAGGCAGTTAGGTGTCATCTTCACCCCACAGTCTCCTCCAAATCCCTTCTTTAAATTTTTAATCATGCACTCCAATACAGTTGCTTTATTCACTTCCCCCCATCTTGCTTACCTTCTTGGACCTTCTTCTACTTTTCCTTTTCATTCTGTCTACAAAGTTCTCAGTACCCCATGTACTTCTGATATTGCCACTCAGTGAAACACTTAAATTGCCATTCTGCCTCCTTCCTAATTGGGGTGAGAAGAGCCTTACCTGCCAGATGCCAGCGGGAGAAGGGGACCGGCGTGTCTTCACCTGCCACTCAGCACAGCCGAACCAGAGCACCACGTGGTCCAAGACTGTCTCTCCCTTAACTTTTAAAGTCCATTCTGCCCTGGTGGGCCTGATCAGGTGCGGATGAAAACACAGATGGGAAATATCCTACGTCCCAGGCTGTCTCCAGAAAAGCCAATTCGTACTCACTTTGTATCCCCCTCCTTCTAGCCTGACAATTCCACGGGGTCAAGAATGTCACAGCAGGTGGGACACCTCCGTGGGGAGGGCAGAATACAAGCACATAAAGACCAAGTTTCTTCTCCTAACAACCCCCTGACGACTGCTTGGTAATAATTATCCCCAAGACGGCGTGGACACCACCTCCTAAATGACCTTCACAAATTTCCTTCTAAGCCCTAACACGCTCGTCAACCTGTGTACCAAGCAATCTCCTCCACCTGCCTATGCCAGGCTCCTGTGGGTCTGTGCCCCTTCTAGCCCCTCCCAGGGGGGTGATCAGGCCCCCTCTTCCACCCTGCCGGGTGGGTTCCTCCTCACCTGAGCACTCAGTTCCCCTGCTGCCGTCCACTGCCTGCTAACGTGAAAGGTCCGGGTGCTGAGAAGCAGAATCCTTCCAGAAGGGCAAGGCGCCTTCCCCCCTCTAGAAGATTCAAGCTGCAAAGCCTGACTTGTCTCCTCAAAGTGAGGAGTTTCCCAGCCAATGCACCAAATGTTTTAGCCACGCATTCTGGGAAACAAACTCACTCAGAAGAACAATGCAGATAGTGGGGTGCAGCTTATTACACCGGCGGGCCCAAGGCAGAGTCTCCCCTTAGCCAAGGACCCTGACCAGTTTTTGTGAAAACCAACTGAACTGAACTATATACCCTAAGTGTACGTGCCCAAACTCACCTCCCCAAATTCCCTGAAACTAGTCTGAACAAAGGAAGAGAAAGATGCAATCAAAGATAACCCCGTGATTCATATGCCTTAAGCCTAGGTAGTTAACAGTGGACAATTATCAATAGGCCTGTGGTCATACCCCAATAAGCATAATAGAATTCATGATTCTATTCGGTTACACAGATAATTGCTAAGTCACTTCAGTCGTGTCCCACTCTGTGTGACCCCATAGACAGCAACCCACCAGGCTCCCCTGTCCCTGGGATCCTCCAGGCAAGAACACTGGAGTGGGTTGCCATTTCCTTCTCCAATGTACGAAAGTGAAAAGTGAAAGTGAAGTCACTCAGTTGTGTCCAACTTAGCGACCCCATGGACTGCAGCCTACCAGGCGCCTCCGTCCATGGGATTTTCCAGGCAAGAGTACTGGAGTGGCTTGCCATTGCCTTCTCCAACACAGATAATTAGGGTATTCTTTTAGGCAACAGAGAGTCTAGGTACGAGCCCTGGGGCTCTTCCATCCAGGGGGCCTGGTTTTCCAGTTGGTATGTCGTTTCCATAAATACTGGGCATATAGCTCAAAGTCCACAGTCCAGCCCAAGATGTAGTCCTGCTTTCAAGATGGAGCCTGTTTTGTCTATTTCTTCCTTCACTTTCAGTTAAGTGGCCTACTCTTATCTTAAAGCAGTATAATATCAAAATGTACCCATATCAGTAAGTATATCTCATAGTCACTTTAAATGACTGGATAGGATTTTACTTTTGAGATATACCATACTTCATTTAGCAACTCTGCTACTGAACATTGTTTCCAGCCTTTCCCTATTAAAATTGACATTTTCTGATTTGTGCGTTTTAAAAAATCTATTATGGACACAAACTCTTTTCCATTTTAGAAGATGTAAATTACCCTTGAAATGAGTCTCTTCTTTTCACCATCCTGGTTTAAGCTCTTACCCCTTGTCAGCTGGACTCTAGCCATAATCTTCTCACTGACCTCCCAGGCTGCACTCTGGCCTCTCTCCTCTCTTCAGCCCTTTCTCTATAAACAGAGTGGCAAAGTGCAATTCTAGTCGTGTAACTGCTTACTCCGTTTTTAAAACAGATTCTCATTAGGAAAAGGATGCAACTCTTTGTCAAGTTCCCTCCCTTTGTCTTCAGCCTAATCGGATGCTGTGCTTCCACTCGCCCACTCTCTCTGCATCCACACCTGCTTCCTCTTGGGTCCTGTGAAAGCCATTGTTGCTCCTGTCACAAGCCAGTCTCCATAATGAGGACAAGCCTTATATCACCACGTATCTTTTCTTTGCAGCTCTTTTCACATTCAATTTTTAATTTACTTACTGGGTTTCATTAATGTTGGCCTCCTGCACCAGGCAGCAAGCTCCATAAAGATAGGAACTGACTCTGCTTTTGCTGATCACAGTATCTCCAAGTCTGTGCACATGATAAGTATTGATATTTTAAGTAAATAAACAAGCAAAGTACATTCTACTATGTATTTGACTTTAAATTGTGTTGATGGTATGTAAATTTTTGATTTACTGAATCTTAAAAATGCATGCAAATCTTTTCTTCTATGATTTCTGCCTTTTTAAGAGCTATGCTTAAAAGTCCTCCCCCATTCCAAGAATATAGAAATATTGACCTATTTCTTTTTTACTGCTTTCATACTTCTGTTGTTCACATTAAAACCTTAAATCTACCTGCAGTTTATTTTTATTAACAGCATATGGTATTATTTAGGAAAATAACTAAATAGCCATTCTCCTAACCCTTTGCCATCCTTTCCTTCCAGATCTGTAGTGATTCATTGTTTGCACATTAAATCCTTTTGCATGTTTAGTTATGTAAATAATGTCTATCCCTACACCTGTTTTATTTGCCACTGTTTTCATTATTACAGCTTTATGCTATGTTTTAGTATCAGAAAGTCATGTTTTCTAAGAAAACGTTTTTAATAAACAATATATTTTTACTTAAATGGTTTTAATGTTTTAAATAAAATGTTTTAATTAATAATACATAAAATATAATGTAATAACCCTTTCAAGTTATACAGTTTGAATTCAGGTTACTAGACAGAGAACTGTTACGTAGAGCAACACAAATCCATTAGCCCCACGCCCTGAGTTTCTGAGTCAGTAGATCTGGGGTGGGGCCCAAGTATTTGCATCTCTAGCAAGCTTCCTGATGGTGCTGCGGGTGCTGGTCTGGGGACTACAGTTTGAGAACCTCTGCCTTAGGGAAATGATTGACATAAAGAATATGGTCAACATGAGTGGTCCCAATGTCTGCATTCACTCCCCATGTCCTCTCAGACTTGGGATGAGCCTGCCCCCTGCGCTGTGTGTGAGCATCTCCCTAACAGCATCTCTGGCCCTGCTCCTGTCTTGAATTCAAAGCTGAGCCAAGAAGCATTGCCCTCATTTCAGTGACCCCAAAGGTGCTCAGCCTAACAGCACAGCTGCCCTCCAGGTTGTGGGAGTCAGCTTTGGTCTGTTATAAGCAGGAACTGGAGAAAGGGAAGGACTCCTGCCTTCCTTTGCTGTAGCTTCTCATGATTTTCCATATGTTTGAGGGGAATGGAGCAGAGCACCCCCTCTTTGCTTTCCTCATTCCCACTTCCTTGGCTATTTAATGACTCAGTGGTCCACACAAAGGGAGAGTTAATTACTAACACCTGCTCCCAGACCAATCGCCACCTTCTTGACAGAGATTTTGTTTCTACCCAGTCCATCCAGGGTAAGCATATTTAAGGAAATAAAGATAGTCTGACTCGTGTAACTATACATATACTGTATGGAAAAAACGGCCTCACTTCTTCCTTCATAAGGGGATGGACATTCTTTGCAGGAAATAGAATAGCCTTAGAGGTGCTATTTGCTATGGGTTTATTCTTTGTTATTCAGACAGTAGTATATGATTATATTTTATATGAAATGTGTGATTTTAGGAAAACATTTGTCTTCCCTGTTTTTGGTTACTCATATTCCCCGCACTTACTTGTATGTTCTATATCAGGGTCACACAACAGTTAGGTTAACAGTTGTCTGCATTTCTGAGAGGGATATACTTTCTGGAAAATTCTGTTTTTCATTTTCCCCTTCATGGTATCTAAAATGTGCCATTCAAAGACCTCTTCTGTCACAGAAAAGATGAGAGTTTCCTATAGGACCCTTTCTGGCATTCATTCCCTAATTCAGTGCACACTGAACAAGACTATGTGTGGAGCCATGGGAACACAAAAGACACATCTCCTATTATCAAGGCCTCAGTCTTGACTGATGAAGGCAGATACGTTAGTAAACAGTTACTATAAATACTGCACTGGAGCAAATTGGAGAATGCCTAGGGATGAAGGCCAGGGCCGTGTCCTCAGTGAGGTGGGGAGCCTGTCAAGGCACAACTCCCAGAAGACATGGCCTTTAAATGAATCATTGGTGGAGGGAGATTTCTCTATGAGTGCTTATTTATTTATATTATTAACTGTTATTATTGCTGTTGCTTCATTTTTATTTACTTTTGGAATAACAGTGCATTCACATTTCTGACAATTCCCTAACTATAACAGGGATATAGACATGCTGTCCAACAGAAATATGTAGTTTAAAAGTTTTCTACTAGTCTCATTTTTAAAAAGTAAAACAAGGCAATCTGTATAATACCACACTTTATTTAAACCAGCAAATATAAAATTATCATTCCAACATCTAATCAACAAAAAACATATTAATAAGATATTTCACATTCTTTTTCCATACCAAGTCTTCACATTGATGCAAAGTATATTTATGTATAACAGATCACAGTTTGGAAAAGCCACATCACAAGTGCTCAGTAACCACATGTGGCTAAGTGCCGACACAGGCAAAAGTCTTGACCCCATTTCTGCCCTGAAGCTACTGAGTTCCTCTCCCTAGAAGCAGATATTGTGGGTAGCCTCAGCTGTGTTCTTCCAGAGATAGCTGATATATATACAAGCAGTTATAAACACATATACACAAAGAATTGGCTAGTAATCACACTGTAGTGTATCCCACTTTTTTCGCTGAATAAACCTTGGAGATGTTTCATATCATTATATAGGAAGTAAGCTCAATCTTTATCTTACTGCTGCAGAGTATCCTATTTTATGGATGTCACAAATTATTCATTTGGTTCTTATCAATGGGCATGTGGGTGGTTTCCAGTATTTGGTGCTTATTTGAGCTGAGTTTTCAAAGAGGTAGAGTGCAACAAGAGCCAACCCACTGAGGCTGGGGGAATGATAGTCTAGAGAAAGGGACCAACATGGAGCACAAGGACACATGGTATTTAGGGATAATTTCTTGTGGTTCAAGATGTCTGGACAGTGGAGTGGGTGAACAGAAAAAGAGGAGGAAGAGGAGGCTGCAAGGGCAGGAAGAGATCAGATTGTAAACAGCCTTGCAAGTGTCATGTTAAGGAGTTTGGACTTCATCCATAATGGAAAGTAATCAAAAGGTTTTAAGAAACAGAGAAGAATTAATAGATGACTGAATTAATAAATGGGGGCAGGAGGGACAAATCTTCCATATGAATGAATTCTGATTAATAGATGTAGATGGGTAACAGAAAATAGACATTTAGAGAACTACATTAATAAGTGCTGCAGGCAAGATCTACCAATGATTATTCAAATTAGTGGATAAAACTTTTTGAAACAGAATATTTGTATAGCCTCAAAGTATCTCCCCCCAAATATATATTAATTATTGTGATGGATATCTGAATATTCTTTGATACTCCCTCTTCAGGAAGTGGAGCTTAATTCCACTGGGCTTGCTCACTCATTTCTAATGAATAGGATATGGAAAAAGAAAACTATCAGTAGTAATTTTACAGTGGACAAACCTGGCAGACATCGCCTCAACCAAGTGATCAAGGTCAGCATCACCAGTAATGTTGGTATAGGGTGCCCCTGAAAAATGAGATGAGAATGGCACTTCACCTCTGTGGTGTCCCTCCCCAAAAGCCATAACCAGAGGCTAATTATGAGAAAACATCAGATAAACTCAAATTGAGAGGCATTCTATAAAATCTTTAATCAGTACTCTTCATAAGGGTCAAGGTCATAAAAAAGAAAGACTGAGAAACTGTCATACACAGGAAAAGACTAGAGATATGTTGACTGAATGCAATGTGGGACCCTGGAACAGTAGAAGAACATTTGGGGGGAAACTGGAGAAATAAGTCTTTATTTTAGTTACTATCGTTACATCAGTGTTAATGTCTTACTTTTCATAAAGGCACCATAGCTATTTTTAAGATGTTAATATTAGAAGGAACTGGGGGAAGATAAACCATGATACTCTGTATTATCTTTGCAAATGTTCTGTAAATGTAAAATTATTTCAAAATAAGTTTTAAAAAAGAATCGGGGAGTGTCATGATTAGATTCACATTTTAGGAACATCTCAGTGGTTGCAGTGAGGAATAAGGTTGGAAAAGGAAAGGTCAGAGTAGGGAAGTTATAAGGTCTTGCTACAAAAAGTCAGGAAGGGATAGTAGAGGCCCACTCAGATAGGGGCAGAGGCAGCAGGAATCGGGGGCCATGGGCAGACTGGAGATAGCTCTAGAAGGTAACTGTATCACACCTGGTGAGGGTTTGGTAAGGAAATAAGACAACTCAAGATAACACCTACCTCTCCATCTCTAGGAGTTAGACAGACAGTATCATTCACTGTGATGGAGAAAACAGGAAGAACAGTTTTCAGGGAAACTTTAGTTCAATTTTAGACCTGTTGAGTTTGAAGTACATTTGACAGGTCCAAGTGTCCATCGACAGATGAATAGATAAACAACATGTGCTATGTCTACACAATGGAATATTATGCAACCTTAAAAAGGCATGACATTCTGACTCGTGCTACAACAACCTTGAAAATATTATGCTAAGTGAAATAAGCCAGATACAAACGGACAAATATTATATGATTCCACTTAGTTGAGGAACATGAAGCAGGCCAGTTTCTAAAGACAGAAAACTGAATCAAGGTTTTCAGAGGTTAAAAGGAAGGAGAACTGAGGAGTTATTATTTAATGAATACAGAGTTTCTGGATGGTGAAAAAGTTCTGGATGGTGGTGATGGTGTTACAACATTGTGACCATACAAAAATGCCTCTGAATTATACACTTAAAAATTATTAAAGTGGTAAAAGTTTATGCTATGTATTTTTACCACAATATTAAAAAAAAAAATAGAAGGCCATCATTAATGCTGCAAAGAAGTCACAATGAGATAAGTTCTGAAAAATTATCCATTATATTATTCTGTGACTTAGAGGCCATTGGTGACATCTCCGGAGCCCCTGTGGTAGAGAAGAAGTGTTAAAAATCAGATTACAATGGGTTGAAGGGTGATTGAGAAGTGTGTTGACAAATATGGCCAAATCTGGCTTGCTACCTATTTCCATAAACAAAGTTTTCTTGCAACACAGCTCTGTTCACCCCTTCATGTATGTATTGCCTTTGGTTGTTTTTGTACTACCCCAGCTAGGTTGAGTGAGCTTCCCAGGTGGCTCAGTGGTGAAGAATATGCCTGCCAGTGCAGGAGACTCGGGTTCGATCCCTGGATCAGGAAGATCCACTGGAGGAGGAAATAGCAACCCACTTAGTATTCTTGCCTGGAAAATCCTGTGGACAGAGGAGCCTGGTGAGGCTTCAAGTCCACAGGGTTACAAAAGAATCAGATACAACTTTCTGACTAACCAACAACAAGCAAGGTTGAGTAGCTGTCACAGAAACCATATGGTCTGCAAAGTCAAAAGTATGTACTCTCTGGACCTTTACAGAAAGTTCCCCAACCCCTGGACTAGACAAAACCCCAGTCTTTCAAGTAGTTTGGTTTTCTTAGACAATTCCTGCCTTTGCGGTGAGGTTATTGAGTAGACAGCAGTGCCCTTTCAGTCACCTAACAGAACAGACCAAATGTTGAACAATAGTAATGATGAATAAGAAGGAGAAAGAAGAGGAAGCATGGGGAAGAGAAGAAATTCATTCTTTCCTTTCTCTTCACCATTACCTTCTGTCTCTTACAACCCTGGAAAAAAGGAGACTGAAAGTCCCTCCACCCAACCCCCTAAAAATACTCCCCACTAGTAAATTCTCACAATGACTGGTGATAATAAATGTTCTGAAATGGCCACAAACTGCAGTCTGGTTTAAAGTTTCCTCATTAACACAGGAAAATGCCCACAACCTGAGGCTTTTCAAGTGTTTATTAATTTACTTTCTGGGACTGAGTGCCAATATTTATCAGATCAAAGAGAGAGCCTCTGTCTTTAGCATTTACTGTGTATCAGGAATGATGCCAAGTTTTGAACCTAGATGACCTCATTGATAATCATCAGAACCAGCATATGGCCTTTCCCCATTTGACCAGTGGAGCAGCTGGGGCTCACTAGGGTTCCATACTCAGCCACAGACCCACAGCAAATTAGTAGCAGAATGAGGGTTTGACTTGACTTCCCCCTGATTCCAGGGACCCAGGTTGTTTCCACTGCACTATGCAGTCATCCTGTCCTCCACTTCATGATGGTTTAGGGGCATCTCGTGCCCATTCTAAGCAGAATCTAATATTTGGTGGGTTCTTGACCTATTTTAAGTCATGAGTCTGCCTTTTCACGCTGAGTTGGCTTATGATGTCTCAAGTGGACTGTTAGCTTTAGCATGACCTACTTCCCAACCTGTTCTTGTGCTCCTTCTTCCCAGAAGCCCCACTTTGATGGCCAACGTGATTCTGCCCAGAGGTATTTCTCTAAAATCATCTTGCTTTCGTGCACTCTGCCAGTGTCGTATAATACCTGGGCTTCACTTGTTCCCCCCTTACCGTTTATTTTTACATTGTCTGCAATAATTCCTCAAGCTCGTGGTTAGGGACAGAGACCCAGTAAGGCAGCAAGAGGGTATTATAGTGACTTCCTCGGTTCCCATCTAGTCACATCCACATGTTAAGCATGTAAACACATAGCACTGTGTGACTTCTTTCCTCTTTAAGGTTGTCCTTGATAGCACAGCCTTTGACTGCCTAGATTTCTGCAGCCATCAAATCAGAACCCAAAGGGAATCAAGAGGTCAGCCAACCCTTGACTGTACCACTGAGACCACCAATCGAGGACCAGAGAGGGTTAGCAACTTATCCAGGCACACACAGCTTATCAGCAGCAGGACTGGGAAGGCCTCTGGTCTCCCAGCTTGCAGCCTAGAGCTTATCTTGCTGCTGATGGCTACCTCCTGCCTGCCTCAGTTGATGAAGCAGGGGCCCGTCCCCCTGCCTGTGGAGTGCTTACCTTGGAGCCCTTTTCATGAATGAGACCAGATGTAGAACTCCACATTGATCATTTCTGTCCCTCCCCTTTCTGCCTTCTGTTAAAGGCAGCCCCCCAGCTCCCAGCTGGCTCCTGTCCCCTCCCCCAGCCGGGAGAAGTTATTACATGAAGAGATCAGCTTACCAGTTTTCTTCAGAGCAGAGGCTGAGCTGGGAGCTCCGGGCAGTACATGAGGGAGAGCGGAGGGAACCAGTGCGGTGCCTAGCGGAACTCCAGGGCTGGAATCCCGAGACACAAGTGCATCTGCTAGCTGTTAGCACTTGGCAGACGGAGTTCTCCTCTAGGGTAGTTCTAACTTTGGGTAATAATGTTTGTCAGCTACCTGATATTAACATTGCTCCACGTTCAAACAGCAGTGTTAGCAAGACCTGGGGGAGAGGTAAGCCAAATAAAATATCTTGTCAGAAGTTGTATTTTTGTCAGCATTATATTTCCTCTTCTATCTACCAAGAGGGATCAGGGAAGGGGTTTTTATGGTGTGCAAAGAGTAATGCTTTATTTTGCTGTTTTAGGCTTGCCTTGCCTTTTCTTATAGAAAGATTTCTTTGCTTCTTAAAAAATCTTGTAATTTCTGAAACCTTTTTCTGGTACAGTGGCCACACCAGGGGATTGGCATGGCCTTGGTGACAGATACCTGGAGCATGTACACTTCTAATTCTGCTGTTGCCGGAGGCGGGGGGGGGAGTACTTGTCAGATTCCAGTAGGGACTGTTACCTGTTGAGACTATTTCTCCAGTATTGCTTATGCATACTAGAGGAATTGCTTTTCTTTGCTGCTTTGCATTATGTTTTCATCCTTTTTAGCTTTGATGTGCTTGGGGGGGAAAAGTCTGTGCTTAACTTAGTATCATAGGTTTGAAGAAGGATAGTGGTGTATAATAGGTCTTGGAGCATCCCAGATCTACCATAGACAGGAGGCATGTTTAAGACCCATGAGGATGATTTATTCTTATTGACTTAGCTCATGTTTGCTGGATACATTTCTGAACATCATAGGTGCCTGTAGGAGCCAGTTTTTGACACAGGCAGGATGATCATATGGGCTGGAGAGGGAAGCTCTTGGGTGTAGCCACCCTCACCTGCAAAGAAGCCTGCAACAAATTTACCTCATCCACTCCTTTTACTTCTTGTTCTGATGAAAAGTCTTAGAGACTGAGGGCTGAGTTATGAAAAGACAACCTTTTTCCTGAATCCGTCTTCCCTTTGAAAAGCCAAGTGCAAACTCTATCTCCTAGAAATGCCACGGGGCCACTTCACAGCTCTGCCTTTTGTTAGCATTTCAGGGACAGAGAGAACTCTGAAAGCCTCGCGTAATGACTTTCCCTTTTCTAAGAGGAGTGGAAGGGAGCTGCTCCCAAATACAGGCTGCAGGGCAAGCTGTGGTTGCAGCAGGCTCGTTACTCCATTCAAAGCAGACATGTGGGCAGAGGCGTGTGGCCACGGGTCATTTGCCCTAGGCTTTTAGCCTATTAGTTACCCGTGTCCTTTACAGATATTTTCTGGGCCTGTTGGGTGGGGGCTGTGGGTAGGAGGTAGGGGTCTTGAATGGGAGCTGGAGGAACTGAATTGGGTTAGTGATGCTGGAGGCTGAAAGCAGACAGACCATTGCCCTCTAGTTGCAGTTGAAGTTCGCAACTTCCCTGTTGATTTTTCAGTGTGGAGAGTAAATGACAAATGGGCTGGCCTGACTCAGCCTGGAGCACTTAAGCATGTGAGGGGAGAGCTCATATGGAAAATATTTCTATCACCGCTGCATGCGCATATGGTCTGGGGAGACCCCCGTACGGAGCAAATCACAGCGCTCCAGCAGCCCCTCAGTGGCGTGCCAATTACTCTTATTAACAGCGAGGCGAACTGCAGGCTCCAGTTACCTGCACACAGCTGGCTCCTGGGGACTCTGCAACGCGTGTGCTTCGATCCTTGTGTCACATTCGGAGAGGGCAGTGGCTCTGTTTCACTTTACAATCAGCACAGCAGATGAAAAATGAAAGGGGATTACATGGGTTCATCCAAATCTTGACTCTGTTCAGACAGTGCTCAGCGTGCGGGAGAGGAAGGCAGGAGTTCTGTCTTTTGAGTTAAAGTGTGTGTGCTTAATAGTCAGAAAAACCAATCAGAGGCGATGAATGCCTGCTGTCTGTTCCTTTGTTCTAGCCTACTATGCTAAATAAAGACCCTCCCATGCCTTTTCCTCTTTTCCTTCTAGTTTTTCTTCCTTCCTTCCTTCTTCCTTCCTTCCTTGTGTACTGCTGTAAAATCTTTGCTCCAAAACTACTGTGCTCCTAGAAAACTGTACAGTTAGGATTCCTTTCCCCTTGTTGGAAATGAAACGATGAGGAAGGAACATAATTATGAAATGCCCCTCCCCTCCTTAAGCAGAATGTCATTTATACAGAGCTTTGGAGAATGTGACATTTCTTTATTAACAGCGGCTTGTTTTACGGCCATGTTACTTACAAAAGGAACCTGTAAATATGTGGCCCCATCCCTGTGTCACCCAGGTTTTCATTTTCTCGGCCAACCAGTCTTCTTGCAGGTTTTGATTATCTTTCCTTTGCATGTTCATAAAAACACATGAGGAAAAGGAAGGAAGGGGAAGACAGTGTTATACGCCTCGTGGTACTTGGCTGGCTGTGTTCTCAGTGCGGATGGGCGCAAACTCTGGGCAGCAGCTCAGGCTGTTTCCTAGGGGGGTGAGGTCCTGCCAGATCACCAGGGGCTGGCAGGTGGTGGGAGGAGATGGTGTGGTTCAAAGCAAACCTTATTCAGTGTCCTGTTGCTGGCACTGTTGGCACTGGTATGAGGTCACTACATGTTTGGAGAATAAACACGAGGAACACTGTTCCTTCTTTAATTTTCTGGACGCAGGAGCATTAAACTAAGAACACCGAGGTCCCTGGAGTGCCTCTGCCCTTGTCACACAGGACAGCGTTGGTACACAACGTGTACAGACTGTGTGCATCTCTTGAAAGAAAGTAAAGGACTGTGAGTCACGCTGGACTTTAGGTGCATTTCTCAGTGTGGGAAACATGCTAGGACCCCAGTTTCTTTGCAGCACGCCACAGAATGGTGAGTGGGGATGTACCTGTGCATTCCCTGAACTTGGACTTACCTTCTCATAGAAGGCCAATGTTGCTCAGTCGCTCAGTCGTGTCCAGCTCTTTGTAACCCTATGGACTGCAGCATGCCAGGCTTCCCTGTCCTTCAGGGAATGAAGACCAACGAGATACTGTTATATGTGGGGAGCGATGAGGAAGGAGCTAGAAACCTATATAGTTCTGTACACTGTGGTGAGACAGATTCTTAGAAGAGAGTCAAAAATATATTTATTTTCATTTTGATGAAGCAATTTGGCAAAACCTATCAAAATTAAAAATAAATATCTCAGGGTACTTCCCGGCAGGCCAGTGGTTAAGACTTCACCTTCCGATGCAGGAGGCGTGGGTTCAAACCCCGGTCAGAGAGCTAAGATCTCATATGGCCCATGACTGAAACACCAAAACATAAAACAGAAGCAATATTGTAACAAATTCAAAAAAGACTTTAAAGATGGTTCACATTTAAAAAAAAATCTTCTAAAGATAAATAAATATCTCAGCTGCTAACAGTTATGGGTCGTGCCTTTTAAAAGAACAGATTTTATGGTATGTGAATACTATCTCAATTTTTAAAATTAAAAATAAATAATAAATATCTCTTCAACTCACCTTTCCCATTTCTAATACCTTATCATATAGATTGTCTCTGAATTTGCCCTCTAAGCCACCTTCCATCATGTGGCTGTTACAATAGCCTAAATGCCCCTCAGTAGGGAACTAATGAGCCTGAAGTCCAGCATGACTCACAGTCCTTTACATTCTCAGGGGATGCACACAGCCCATACAAGCGGACACCAATGCTGTTCTCTTGTGAAAGGACAAAGGCATTCTAGGGACCTCAGTGTTCTTAGTTTGATGCCCCTGCAACCAGAAAAGGAAAGACAGAACAGTCTTTCTCTGTGTTTGTTCTCCAACCCATGCACGGACCCCAGCCTGGGTTGTTCTGTGCTTGGCTAACAGCCACCAAGATGTTCAGAAAGAATGGGGTACCTCTTACATGCACTGATAGGAAATGACTCCCAGGATATGTAAGAAAAGAATGACGTATAAAATGCTACCCTTTGTTTAACATGTGTTAATATCTTTGTCCTTCCTCTCTCTGGGAGAATATATGAGAAAATGGGGGAGAATGTAGCATGGCTGGGGAAGGAGAGCTGGTGAAACTTACAATTTATTATACACTTTTAGTTCCTTTTGAATTGTGTGTAGTAAACATGTCTTATCTAGTTAAAGAATAATATTAAAATATACGATGTAATAATAAATCACTTGGTAATAAATAAAGCATGTGATATAACAGATAACATCCTCAGCATTTGTTCATAGCCCATGCTAAGGTGAAGTATACATGAGCTAACAGGCGTAACACTGAAGTCAGTTCAGCTAAATGATTCCTTTAGGGCTAAAAGGATTCTTTAGCTGGTTAGTTCATTCATTTAACACCTACTTATAACCGTCCGTTTTCTCGTTCTTTAAATTCTTTTGAATTGGATGATAATTGCTTTACAATGTTGTGTTGGTTTCTGCTGTACAACCACATGAATCAGCTACAAGTATACCTATATCCCCTCCCTCTTGATTCTCCCTCCCAACCCCTCTCCACCCCACTAGGTTGTCACAGAGCACCGAGTTGAGCTCCCTGTGTTATACAACAGCTTCCCACTGACCGTCTGTTTTACATATGGTAATACATAGATTTCAGTGCTACTCTCTCAGTTCATCCCACGCTCTCCTTCTCTGGCTCTCTATACCTGCATCTCTATTCCTGCCCTGCAGGGCGGTTCATCAGTACCACTTTCCTAGATTCCATATATATACTTTAATATACACAATATCTGTTTTTCTCTTTCTGACTTATTTCATTCCATGTAACAGGCTCATGGTTCATCCACCTCAGTTCAACTGACTCAAATTTGTTCCTTTTTATGGCTGAGTAATATTCCATTGTATACTTGTACCTTAACTTCTTTATCCATTCATCTCTTGATGCACATCTAGGTTGCTTCCATGTGCTAGCTACTGTAAATAGTGTTGCAGTGAACATTGGGGAATGTGTATTTTTCTCAGTCATGGTTTTCTCAGGGTATTTGCCCAGTAGTGGTATTGCTAGGTCATATGGTAGTTTTACTCCTAGTTTCTTAAGGACTCTCCATAGTGTTCTCCATAGTGGCTGTATCAATTTGCATTCCCATCAACAGTGCAAAAGGATTCCCTTTCCTCCACATCCTCTCCAGCATTTATTATTTGCAGATTTTTTTTTTAAGTTTTACTTTTCTTTTCGGCTGCACTGGGTCTTCATTGCTTCATGTGGGCTTTCTCTAGTTGCAGAGAGCAGGGGCTACTCTCTAGTTTTATTGCATGGGCTTCTCATTGTGGTGGCTTCTCTTGTTGCAGAGCGTGGGCTGTAGGCACGTGGGCTCAATAGTTGCAGCTCACAGGCTCTAGAGCCCAATTGTTTTGGCACATGGGCTTAGTTACTCTACAGCATGTGGGAGCTTCCTGCACAAGGGGTTGAACTGGTGTCCCCTGCATTGCAAGACAGATCTTAACCACCGGACAACCAGGGAAACCCTGTTTGTAGATTTTTTGATGTTGGTTCCATTCTGACCTGCGTGAGGTGATATCTCATTGTAGTTTTGATTTGCATTCTTCTAATAATGAGTGATGACACATTAGCTATGTTAAGGGGTGATTGAAAGGATTACCACCCACCAGCAGACTCACAGATATGGAGGACAAACTAGTGGTTACAAGTGGTTACTAGTGGCAAGATAGCAATGTAGGATTAAGAGGTACAAACTACTGTATAAAAAATAAATAAGCTCTATGGGTATATAGGAATAGCACAAGGAATATAGGCAATAACTATAAATGGAGTGTAACCTTTAAAAGTCATAAATCTCTGTGTTGTACACCTGAAATTTATATAATATATAAATATAACATTTATATAATATTGTAAATCAACTATTTCATTTTTTTAAAGATTTTTAAAATGTGATAGTATGTGCAGAGCTCGCAGCTTGATAAGCCAGGCACAGAGTGAACAGCACTTACTGGCTTATCACTACAATTTCTATTGCAAATGCTACCAGGGTGTGCCACCTCAGTGCCGGAAAAAGGAAGACAAAAACATAAGGTTTTTGTCTTGATGAGCTTATACTTTAAAAGGGGGACAGGGTGTAAACAGTTAATGATTATACAATAAGAAACTCTTTAGTTTGCAAGTGCAAAGGCAAAGAAGCAATGAAATCTGCCTAAGAAAGTGAAGAAAGACTCCAGAAACAATGTCAGTTTGAAAAACTCAAAGAGTTGTGCATTGAGGGTCTTCACCGATTCACAGTGATTCTTTAACTCAGCATATAGTTGCACATACAGCTATGAGTTATCACAGTGCCAGGACACAGAGCAAAGTCAACAAAGGAAAAGGTACATGGGGTGAAGCTGAGGAGAAAGCAGGAGAAAGCTTCCAAGGATCTTCTCCCAGTGGAGTCACACAGGCCCCACTTCATCCCCCCAGGAATGTGCTTTGACAACACTTGTGAAATACTGCCAACCAAGGAAGTTCGTAGAGACTCAGCGCCTCGGGTTTTTGTTGGGGGCTGGCCACACAGGCACTCTCTGCCTGCCGTGTACCAACATTACACACTCCCACAGGGAAACCTCTCTTCAGCATAAACCATCTTGTTCACATAATATATGCAAGTGAGCCACTCCTCCCAGTTCTGGGAATGGTGAGCTCTGTTCCAAAACCTAAGTTCCCGGATGCTAGCCAATGGCCAACCTCATAAGCAGATGTTTCTAAAGAACAGTCAGGTCTGCTATGTTAACTCCTCTGCATGGATAGGTAGGCATCTTAAGGGGAAAAACAGGGAAGGAGGATGTTCTTGGCAGAGGGAAAACATCTGTAGAGTCACAGAAATAAGAAAGAATTTAGCCTATTCTGGAAACAGTTCAGATTACAGAATGTGAGGAATGTGTCAGGAGATTTGTCAGTCACCTGGATCCCAAGGGTTGGAGTTTTCTGTGCCTTTGGAAGTTCCAGAAATTCTGTAAAAAAGAACTGGAATATAATTGCTTATAATATGTATGTGTTAGTTTCCACTATACATTGAAGTGAATCAGTTACATGTATGCATACATTCCCTCTCTCTTGGACATCTGTCCCTACAGTCTTAAGATTATATTTTCATGACACGTCATCTTGGTTACCATTGTATAACATTTTCTTGGTCATAGGTTATTGAAATTATTTCCCAAGGATTAGAATAAATGAAACAGTGAAGATAGCAGTGACTGCCTTTCTGAGAAGGTCACCATCATTAATACCTGAAGTATTATTTGTGGCAAATAGGAATGAAGGATCAATGTCATACCCTGAGTGACTGATTCTTTGTGCATAATTCTCAGTGGCTCCACCTTTTTCTCTTTCTTATGAGAAAAATAAAAAATGAACTATGTGGAACTGATTTGATAGTGCAAGACCTGAGTTTGAGCCTTAGGTCTACCATGTCTAGCCATATGACTTTTGGCAGGTTTTTTTAATTGGAGGGTAATTGCTCTATAATGTTGTGTTGGTTTCTGCCATACAACCATATGCATCAGCCATAAGCATATATATGTATATATACATATATACCCCCTCCTTCTTGAGCCTCCCACTCTAGGTCATCGCAGAGCACCAGGCTGAGCTCCTTTGTTATACAGCAGCTTCCCGCCTAGCTATCTATTTTACACATGGTGATATATATATATATATATATATATATATATATATTTCAACGCTACTCTCTGAATTCGTCCCACCCACTGCTTCCTCTGCTGTATCCAGAGTCCGTTCTCTATGTCTGCATCTCTGTTCCAGCCCTGCAAATAGGTTCATCAGTACCATTTTTCTAGATTCCAGATATATATTTTTTCCTTTCATTATGAAAATTTATTGTTGTAAAAACAAATTCAAGCAATAAAGAAATGCAAAGAATGAAAAGTTAAAGGTTCCTCTTTACTTTCACTCACTTCCCAATTTCTCCCCTAATGAAGCCATCAATAACAATTTGGCATCTGTCCTTCAAGAACCATTCCTACACATTTAGAAGCATAAGAATGTGTACATATGCCTAAGACATGCAAATAATGACTTTTGCTTCTTTTCTGAGACATGGTGCCTCTTGTTTCTGCCTTTTGTCTAATGCAATTGCTAGAATTCCCAGTATACAGTGTCGAATTAGCACAATGAAAATGAACATTCTTGTCCTCTTCTGCACTTAAATGGGAAAGCTTGTAATATTTCATCACTAAGTGTGATGCCTGCCAGATATTTTAAGTAGATAAATTTTATCTAGTTTTAATTTCCCTTCTATGTTTTTATAGAAAATGGCTGTTGAATTTTACCTAACTCTGTTTACCTTCATAAAATGATATGATAAAATCTTTTCATCTACTTAGGGAATTATGTTAATAGATTTCTTAATGTTGGATTCTCTTTGCATTCTTAGAACTTAACTTTCTTAATCATAGTGATTTATTCATCATTTGCTAATGGATTTTATTTGTGAATATTTTATTTTGAAATTTGTCTTTTTTTAAAAAATGAGTACTGTTGGTTCATGGGTCTATTTTAATGGGCTAGACTGGGTTTTACTAGTTTTGTAAAGTACATTCAAAAGTTTCTTATAATTTAGTGTGCTTTGAAAAATTTTAAATAACAGAGGAGTTAGCCTTTTCTTAAAGCTCTGTTGAACTCAGTCATATTCAGTTCAGTTCAGTTCAGTCGCTCAGTCGTGTCCGACTCTTTGTGACCCTATGAATCACAGCATGACAGGCCTCCCTGTCCATCACCGACTCCTGGAGTTCACTCAGACTCACACCCATCGAGTCGGTGATGCCATCCAGCCATCTCATCCTCTGTCGTCCCCTTTTCCTCCTCCCCCCAATCCCTCCCAGCATCAGAGTCTTTTCCAATGAGTCAACTCTTCACATGAGGTGGCCAAAGTACTGGAGTTTCAGCTTTAGCATCATTCCTTCCAAAGAACACCCAGGACCCATCTCCTTGCAGTCCAAGGGACTCTCAAGAGTCTTCTCCAACACCACAGTTCAAAAGCATCAATTCTTCGGCGCTCAGCTTTCTTCACAGTCCAACTCTCACATCCATACATGACCACTGGAAAAACCATAGCCTTGACTAGACGGACCTTTGTTTTCAAAGTAATGTCTCTGCTTTTGAATATGCTATCTAAGTTGGTCATAACTTTCCTTCCAAGGAGTAAGCGTCTTTTAATTTCATGGCTGCAATCACCATCTGCAGTGATTTTGGAGCCCAAAAAATAAAGTCTGACACTGTTTCCACTGTTTCCCCATCTATTTCCCATGAAGTGGTGGGACCAGACACCATGATCTCAGTTTTCTGAATGTTGAGCTTTAAGCCAACTTTTTCACTCTCCTCTTTCACTTTCATCAAGAGGCTTTTTAGTTCCTCTTCACTTTCTGCCATAAGGACTAGATCTGATAGATAGAGTGCCTGATGAACTATGGACTGAGGTTCGTGACATTGTACAGGAGACAGGGTCAAGACCATCCCCATGGAAAAGAAATGCAAAAAAGCAAAATGGCTGTCTGGGGAGGCCTTACAAATAGCTGTGAAAAGAAGAGAGGCAAAAAGCAAAGGAGAAAAGGAAAGATATAAGCATCTGAATGCAGAGTTCCAAGAATAGCAAGAAGAGATAAGAAAGCCTTCCTCAGCGATCAATGCAAAAAAATAGAGGAAAATAACAGAATGGGAAAGACTAGAGATCTCTTCAAGAAAATTAGAGATACCAAGGGAACATTTCATGCAAAGACGGGCTCGATAAAGGACAGAAATGGTATGGACCTAACAGAAGTGGAAGATATTAAGAAGAGGTGGCAAGAATACACAGAAGAACTGTACAGAAAAGATCTTCATGACCAATATAATCACGATGGTGTGATCACTCACCTAGAGCCAGACATCCTGGGATGTGAAGTCAAGTGGGCCTTAGAAAGCATCACTATGAACAAAGCTAGTGGAGGTGATGGAATGCCAGTTGAGCTATTTCAAATCCTGAAACATGATGCTGTGAAAGTGCTGCACTCAATATGCCAGCAAATTTGGAAAACGCAGCAGTGGCCACAGGACTGGAAAAGGTCAGTTTTCATTCCAATCCCAAAGAAAGGCAATGCCAAAGAATGCTCCAACTACCACACAATTGCACTCATCTCACACGCTAGTAAGGTAATGCTCAAAATTCTCCAAGCTAGGCTTCAGCAATACATGAACCGTGAACTTCCAGATGTTCAAGCTGGTTTTAGAAAAGGCAGAGGAACCAGAGATCAAATTGCCAACATTCGCTGGATCATCCAAAAAGCAAAAGAGTTGCAGAAAAACATCTATTTCTGCTTTCTTGACTATGCCAAAGCCTTTGACTGTGAGGATCACAATCAACTGTGGAAAATTCTGAAAGAGATGGGAATACCAGACCACCTGACCTGCCTCTTGAGAAACCTATATGCAGGTCAGGAAGCAACAGTTAGAACTGGACATGGAACAACAGCCTGGTTCCAAATAGGAAAAGGAGTACGTTAAGGCTATATATTGTCACCCTGCTTCTTTAACTTGTATTCAGAGTACATCATGAGAAACGCTGGGCTGGAGACAGCACAAGCTGGAATCAATATTACCGGGAGAAGTATCAATAATCTCAGATATGCAGATGACACTCAGTCATATAACCAGCTCTTTTATGGAGTGGTAGCCTTTGATTACCTTTTTTCCTTCTTTTTTGTTTCTAAAATATGCATAATATTTAGTATATTACAATATATATTATAATATATAAGCAAGTCATAAAGCAAAATAATAAAACAAAATCTAAGACCCCACCACCCAACTAAAGAAATAAAACATTTTCAATACTCTGTGTTGCTCCCAGGTACAGCCTCCTCACTTCTCTCCCTCAGAGAGAAACATCATTCTGAATTTTATGATTGTAATTTCTTTGCTTTTTTAGAAATAATACATACATATGTATGTATCTCTAATGAATATATTGTTTGATTTTGTTGGATTTTGAGTTACAAAGACACACTATCTTGACTTTTTTTAGTTCAAATTGATTTTTAGTCAACAGGAGAATGCATATATCTGTGGTTCATTCATTTTCACTGCTACATAGTATCCTTCTATGTGAATATACCATATTTTTTCCTGTTGATAGATCTGGAGTATGAACATTTTGGAACATATCTTCACATATATGTGCAAGGATTCCTTTTGGGTGTATACCTAGGAGTTGAGTTCCTGGGTCTTCGAATATGTGTTTCTTTAACTCTACAATATGCTGTCAAATTGATTTCTTTTTAAAACGTTATTTATCTTATTTTTGGCAGTGCTGGGTCTTTACTGCTACACAGGCTCGCCACTAGTTGCAGTGAGCTGGGGCTACTCTCTAGTTCTCATTGCAGTGGCTTCTCTTGTTGCAGAGCATAGGCTCCAGGGTGCCAAGACTTCTGTAGTTGCAGCTCCCAAGCTCTAGAGCGCAGGCTCAATAGTTGTGGCGCACTGGCTTAGCTGCTCCATGGCATGTGGGATCTTCCCAGATCAGGGATCGAACCCTTGTCTCCTGCATTGGCAGGCAGACTCTTTACCACTGAGCCACCAGGGAAGCCCTGACAAATTGATTTCTAAAAGGTTGTATCACTTTTCACTTCCACTAGCAGTGTTTGCTGCTGCTGCTGCTAAGTCGCTTCCGTCGTGTCCGACTCTGTGCAGCCCCACAGATGGCAGCCCACCAGGCTTCCCTGTCCCTGGGCAAGAACACTGGAGTGGGTTGCCGTTTCCTTCTCCAATGCAGGAAAGTGAAAAGTGAAAGTGAACTCACTCAGTCGTGTCCGACTCTTAGCGATCCCATGGACTGCAGCCTACCAGGCTCCTCCGTCCATGGGATTTTCAGGCAAGAGTACTGGAGTGGGGTGCCATTGCCTTCTCCAAGCAGTGTTTAAGAGTTCTCAATTATCTTTCTCCTTGTCAATGTTTCTTGCTGATACAGTAGGTATAAAATGTTATTAGTGTATGTTAACTGACACTTCTCTGATCACTAACTCTTGCAATATAGAATAATTTTTACATGTATTCCAGTTATTCATGTTTTCTCTTCCATGAAACGCCTGTTCATGACTATTTTCTGATTTTAAATTTGGTTCTTTTTTTCATCACTGATTTAAGTGTTCTTTATGTATTTTCAGTATGAATCCTTTGCTTGTTATTCCATAAACTGTTTTCTCCAATTTGTGGCTTGCATTTAAATGTTTATAGTCTTTTGATAAACAGAAGTCTTCAGTTTTAGTGTATTTGAATTTATCAGTTTTACTTTGTTGTGTTACATCTTTGTCATGTTTAAGAAATTATTAATCCCAAGTTTATGGAGATATTATCCCAAATTCTCTTCTAAAATTATTGAAGTTTTGCATTTCACATTTATGTCTTTAAACTTGCAATTGGTTCATCTGCTTAATGTGAATAAGGGATCTAATTTCATTTTTTTCCCATATTGATAATAAATTGTTGCAGGACCATTTATTGAAGTCTCTCTTATTCTTACTTTGTAGTGTGTCTTAGCTATTCTTAGATATTCTTTATGAAATTTGAAGTTAAATCTTCAATTTTCCTTGAAAAATCCTTTAGAAAATTTTAGCAGAACAGTATTGAATCTGTGGATCAATATAAGAGCACTAACATCATCCCAATATTGAGTCCTTATATCCATGAACATACTCTAAGCCTTACATTTACTTAGGTCTTCTTTGAATTTTTTCAATAAGGTGTTATAACTTTACATAAATGTCTTGCACACTTTTAATTTTAGATTTATTCCTAGCTACCTTATTATAGTTTTGTTATTGCAAATTATTTATTTTTAAATTATTTTTTATTTTTGCTAATGCCTAGAAATGCAAATGATCTTATACCAAAGCAACTCGCTAAACTCTCTTATTAATTTAAATCAATTATCTGTAAGAACATCTATGATTTCTGAGTACATAATCATGTCATCTGTGAATGACTTTGAATAAGGACCACTTGTTTTTTTTTCCTGTTTCAATTCTTTTACGTTTTATTTCTATTCATTTTATTGCACTTACTAGAACCTCCAATATTATGTTGAATAGAGCTCATGTTATTTTGTTCCTTAGTTAATGGGAATACTTCTGCTGCTGCTGCTGCTGCTAAGTCGCTTCAGTCGTGTCCGACTCTGTGCGACCCCATAGATGGCAGCCCAGCAGGCTCCTCCATCCTGGGATTCTCCAGGCAAGAACACTGGAGTGGGTTGCCATTTCCTTCTCCAATGTATGAAAGTGAACACTTTGCAATTTAAAATGAAGTTTATTGAAAGTGTTTGGTTGTATCAGGTTGATAAATTCTCTTCTTTTTGTTAAGGGATTCTTACTTTGATCATGAATAGGTATTGAATTTTACCTAAGACATTGCCTCTGTCTCTTGAAATGATCATATGATTTTCCTTCTTTAATCTGTCTATTGCAGAAATAGACATTATAATGTTAAGCCATCCTTGTATTCCAGGAATAAATCCTACTTAGTTACGATATATTTTGATTTTTATCAAATTAATTCTACATGTGACTGTTTTGTCCAGAGGGTTTTTAAGAATCTGTATTCATGAGTGAACTAGTAACTCTTCTTTCTTCCTTTCTGGTTTGTTTTAAGGCTATACTAGCCTCATAATTCACTTCAGAAGTATTTCCTTTTTCCTGGAAATGTTTTAATAAAATTATTATAATCTATTTATAGAAAGTCACATGAAAAAACGGGCTTGGCTTGGTGTGGGGGTTTCTTTTGTTTTTTCCTAAGGGGAAATTGTAAACCACTGATTCAATGTGTTGAATGGTTATAAGAAAATTAAAGCTTCCTGTTTCTTCTTGGATAATGTTTGAAAGTTATGTATGTCTAGGCATTTGTCCATTTCATTTATCTTTTCTACCTTTTTAACATAAATATGTTCATTATATCCTCGAATTATCTTCTCAGATGTTGCAAATGTCCTTAGTTTTTCCTCACATGTTCCTTTACGACTTCTATTTTATTGACCATTCTCAGGAGAAGTCTGTCAAATTTATCAATCTTTATAAAAAATCAACTTTTGGCTTTGTTGAGCCTCGGTTCTTAAGCTTTGTTTTCTGTTTGATTCTGCTCTTCTTTTTACTTCTACCTTCTTTGAATTTATTCATTTGATTTTTTCCTTTAAATAATTTCTTTAACTCCTTAAATTTATGGTTAGCTCATTAATTTTCAGCCTTTAATCTGTTCTAATATAAGCATTAAAGATGGTTTTTTTCCTTGAAATATCACTTTTGTTGCATCCTTAACTTTTGATATATAATATTTTTATTATTTATTTAAAGTGATTTTTAAAACTGTCATTATGATATTTTTTGGCCCATACATTATATCATATTTTCAAAAGTATTAGGCTTCCCTGGTGGCTCAGATGGTAAAAAATCTGTCTTCAGTGTAGGAGACCTGGGTTCAATCCCTAGGTCGGGAAGGTCCCCTGGAGAAGGGAATGGCTACTCACTCCAGTATTTTTGTCTGGAGAATTTCATGGACAGAGGAGCCTGGCAGGCTACAGTCCATGGGGTTGCAAAGAGTTGGACACAACAGAACCCACTTTTCAAAAGTATGGCCCAGTTCATTTCTAACTTGATTACCTATGGTCAGACACAACCAAGCGACTGAACTGAACTAAACTGATGGTCAGAGAATGGGGTATCTGTAGTGCTTTTTCTTTTAAATTAGCTGAAACTTGCTTTATGGCCTTGTATATGGACAGACTTTGTCAACATATTGAGTGTGCTTGAGAAGAATGTTCATTCTTGATATTAATAACTGGGTATGGGACTTTTTATGTAGGTATTCAATCAAGATTGTAGATAGAATTTTTCAAGTCTGTGTCTTTGCTAATGTTTGTCTGTTTTGTCTATCAATGTTTGAGAGGGACATGTTGAAATCTCCCACCAGCTGCTCTGCTGGCCGATGGAGGAGATGAGGCATGACTGAGCTCGCTGTTTTTCAAGTAGTTCTGTCCTTGATATTAATGACCACTCTTGCTAAATAGCCTCTCCTGTTCATTGTACCTGTGGTTTCTGTGTTTAGAATTTTTTCCATCCCTGTAGTAGTCTGTTTTAGTAGTTTTTTCTGCTGTGATTTTTTTGCCAACATACACTTTTTAATATTCAGAGATTCCTCAAAAATGTTTTATCTGTTGATTATATCCTTGCTTCTTTTATAGTTGTTTTTACAACATATATATGTTTTCTGCTATATGAATGAAATTTGTAGAAGAAAAGAGAAAAACAAATAATTTTGCTCAGTCTACCATCTTGACCTTTGTCAGATACATTTTTATCCTTTCTTCTTTTCTTCCTTTTCCTTTTTCTCGAAGCATGTGTTTATAGGACAAAGACTTTTTCTAGACCTCTGTTTCCTCATCTGCAAAATTGGTATAATAGTAGCATTCATCTCAAGGCCATATAAGGAACATTAATAAGATAATGTCAATGTAAGTGCTTTGCAAACTGTAAAGATCTATACAAATAGGAATATGACCTTAAATATGACCTTTAGCACCTTTCTTTTAACTTTCCTTTTATATAGCTAATGTAAAGCAGCTCAGCTACTTTAGAGAAAAGTGATTAATCATGGTTGGAATATCATGAGAGACACAAACAAAATTTTAGTAGCCACTTTTTAAGAAAATTACTTGCCAAGAAATGTTGGGTACCTTAATAGAAAGTCACAAATTTTATAAATGGAAATATTTATTTAGTCTAAATGCTAATGCCATGGTGGTGTCTTATTCCCCTATTTTCTTGTACTGTATTGCTGGCATGCATACTCAAATTAGTTATTTCTCCTTTAAAAAATAATTTTTAACTTATTTGCTGATTCAGCATATTACATAAATTTATTTACTTTAGCTTAGAAAATTAATTTGAACTGACAGAAAGAATGCTAAATTTTCAACCCAGGCATATTTAAAAGACAGAGTGAGTAATTGATGTAAAAGGCCAAGTGATTTGTGTTAGAATGTAGTGAAATCTGCCTATCTACACTTTTTTTTCACATTCCTACATTGCACCAATGCAAAAATAAGCAATTCTCAATTAAATCCCACAGCTCTGTATTGAGTGCTAGTTTGTGTATGAGGTTTGTGCTAAGTGTTCTGGGATTCCTTAGGAGATAAGAACCACCACCCCCGACCCCCCATCCACTGTCCTCTAAAGGTGAGCAAGTAGGTTAGTTAAAGGAAACCTTAAAGTACTCAAATAAACATATGACACCCTATGGTGAGGATCAGGGACAGTCTTATGGAAAAAAGAGTATTTGAGATGTGATTGAAGAATGCTTAGGCATTTTATGGACAGATAGTGGAGGAAGCCATTCCAAGCCTCAGGAACAGTATGAATAAAGAAAGGTATTAAATTGAAAACTATAAAGGCATATTTAGACAATGGCAAATAATTCTTTTTTTTTTCCTTGACCAGAACATTAAGTACATACATGTAGTGGGAGATATGCATGCAAGACAGCTTGGGGACATATTATACACAATACAATTCCAGCCTTAGAGAAAGGATTGAAGCTTTGTTTGTGGTCAAATATTCCAGTTTTTGTAAATGTTCCATGGAAGCTTATAAAGATAGACTTTACATTTCTGTTAAAAATGTAAATGTATATGTGTGCATTCTCCCATGCAATGATTATATCATTCCTTTCCTCTCTGTGGCTATGTTCTTTTATTTCTTAAGTTCTACTAGAAATAACTGAAACTAAATAATTTATTAAATATGTTCCAACTTTTAAATTCTCTGAATCTAGAGGTGGCCAATAAACTGCAAATGCACACTGGGAAGCCCTGAATAGTGTTCCTGTCTTTAGCAGAATGAAGAAGACCCATGGGCTCTGAGGCACACGAGCCTGAGCTTGAATCTCCAGTCCTGCACGTCCTTAATTAGGCAAGATCGGTGACTTCCCTACGCGTCATTGTTCTCATCTTTAAAATGGAGGAGGACTTACCTCGTAGTCTTGTGGTTAAAAATTGACCTGCCAGTGCAGGGCACCCAGGTTTGATCCCTGGTCTAGGAAGATTCCACATGCTGCAGGGCAGCTAAGCCCACATGCCACAACTACTGAGCTCGCACACCTACTGCCTATGCTACGCAACAAGAGAAGCCACTGTAATGAGAATCCTGCACACCGCAGCTAGAGAGTAGCCCCGGCTAGCTGCAAGTAAAGAAAGACTGGGCACAGCAGTGAAGACCCAGTGCGTCCAAAAATAAATTAATAAGTATTAAAAAAAAATAAGATGTAACATTTTAAAAAAATAAAATGGGGAGGGTCATGTCAACATTATAGAGTTTTAGTAAAGATTTTTAAATCTTAGTTGCAGCACGCAGGATCTTTGTTGCATCCGGCAGGATCTTTCATTGTGTTGCATCGATTCTCTAGTTGTGCCATGCAACCTCAGTAGTTGCGGTGCACAGGCCCAGTTGCTCCACGGCATGTGGGATCTTTATTCGCCAGGGACTGAACCCTCGTCTTCTACTTCGAGAGGCAGATTCTTAACGACTGGTCCACCAGGGAAGTCCCTAGTGAAGATTAAGGAGACAATTTCCATGAAGTGTTTGGTACCCAGTAGAGGCATGATGGATGACAGCTATCCTGGTTGTAGAGTTTAATGGAAAAGGATTCTTCAGTAAAGCTTCAAGGAGATGTTTATCAAATTAAAGCAGAATATAAAGTGAGAGAAAGAGGATATAGATTGGTGCGGAGCATCTAAGGGAACAAAAAAGAGGAGATCCTAGAGAGGGGAAGTTTATGGTCAAGACACCATGATGTGGCTCCAAGTTTCTCAACCAGATATTACGGAGGCAAAGGCCCTGACTGGGAGAGAAAAGAGAAGAAAACATCCAGGATACTTTAAAATGGGAGGGTCAGAATGGCCCACTACAAGAGGAGAAAGAGCAAAATGAGGATTCTTAAAGCTAGAACAAGTCAACCACACCTTCCTCGTGGGTGAAGAAAGGAACTAGGAGGTCACTGTGGTTTTCCTGGCAAAAGGGTGAATAACAAACACTCTGTCTTCTCTAGAGCCAAAAAGTGGTGTTAAACACCAAATTCCAATCTCTTAAATCATTATTTGAGAAGGAACCTTAAGATAATCTAGTCTAACCCATTAATTTTGAAAAGGAGGAAAGTGAATCTTTTAAGAGGTTATGTGGCTTGCCCAAGACCACACAGTTGCTCAGCCCAGAGCTGGAGGGCGAGTGGTCTAGAAGCAACGAAATCACCATGGGCCTAGTTGTAGCATTTGAAACCTTTGGGTGAGTAAAAGCTTAGGGGTAACTTCAAAGACAGTGGTTGTGGCTTTAAATCTTTTTGGCAGCAGCAGTTAAACCAGATGCATTCAATGTGTTCAATGCTATTTGTAAGAGACCTCAGCTGTACACAGTTTGTTCCCCAAGTATGCTGACCCATAGAACGGTTAGATTTGTGCATCAGCCTTCTGAGTCTGTAGGAAGGTGGCCAGGAGGGAGGGGAAAAGGTGGAACCTAGACTTCCACTGCACTCAACAACACATTCTTTTTTTTTCCCCATGATACATTTTAAATTTATTTATTTTTAATTGGAGGATAATTGCTTTACAGTATTGTATTGGTTTCTGCCATACAGCAACATGAATCAGACATACATATTCATATGTCCCCTCCCTCTAGAACCTCCCTCCTACCTCCCACCTCATCCCACACCTCTAGATTGTCACAGAATACTGGGTTGAGCTCCCTGTGTCAGACAGTGAATGTCCACTGGCTATTTTACATATAATAACGTATAGGTTCCGTGCTCCTCTCTTAATTCATCCAACCCTCTCCTTCTCCCACTGCATCCACAAGTCTGATCTGTATGTCTGTATCTCCATTGCTGCCCTGCAAGTAGGTTCATCAGTAACATCTTTCTAGAGTCCATGTGTATGCATTAATATATGAAATTTGTTTTTCCTCTTTCTGACTTATCTCTTACTCGTATAATAGGATCTAAGTTCATCTACCTCTTAGAGTTGACTCAAATGCATTTCTTTTTATGGCTGAGTAATATTCCATTGCATATATGTACCACAGCGTCTTTATCCATTCATCTGTCAATGGACATCTAGAGCCACACATTCTCTCTGGAAGGCCTGCTATGTGCCAGGCACTGTTCTAAGTGGTTGGCGTACATCCATGAGTCAACCAGATAAAGGTGCTGACCTCACATTCTAGTTTTCCTGCTCTGAAAAGCAGAGCCTGAATGTGGTGCAGTGTCTGTTTCATCACACCTTCCCCTCCCTGCCCATCCCCAGTTTCACCACTTCTGTGACACCCTAGCACACCATCTCTGGCCTAGAGTGCCCTCTGCCTTGGCGCATAACATAACATCAAGCCTTGGATCTGGTTTGATTTCTGTTGCTCTCTTACTAGTGTCCCCTGTGAGCATCTGATCTCAGGGTGAACCTGTAAGCACTGGAGACTGGGAAGCCATCTCTACACCCTGCATCATCCTGCAGTGCCCAGCGCTGGATCTCAGTTGCATGCAGGTGGCATACAGGGACAGAGCCTTCATGTAAGACAGACTGAAGCAGGGTAGCTGTGTCACAACCCTCTGGAGATAAAAGGTCAGGAGAGTCTGGCTGGAGGACCCGCTTGCAACACTACACCAGGAATCTTCCCTGTGAGCCTCGGGTAGTGAAGACCCACTTGGTGCCCTAGAGGCAGCACCTTTGGAACCATATCCTCTAAATGTTCTGGAAAACCCATTCAAAGGGAATTGTTCTAAATACCACTGAAAACATCTTAGAACTATGAGTAAGCAGTACGGGATTGTTGGATGAAGGGGGCCCTCTAATCAAGAAGCAGTTTGATGATTAACAGAATTCTGAGTCAAGACTTGAAGTCAGATATACACCATAATGGTTAAGCCAAATAACACTTAATCATTTTGGCTCTTATTCCTGAGAAACAAAGCACACTGAAATAGAAAGACAATAAAAAGTTTTTATAAGGACCACTTATTTTTATTGGGTTCAAATAACCTAAGTACTTACATGGCCTCTGATTTCCATGTTTCATAGCATGTCTGTCAGTAACCTCAGTAGAGATGGCTTTGTCTGGCCTCAAAGAAGGTTGTTATCCAACCAGGGCTTCCTTCTTCCCAGTCGCTGTTTCCATCTCCCATAAATGTATCCAGCTGATGAGTAGTCTTAAGCCCGTGTGGCAAATGTGTATTGAGGTCCCAGCCATGCATGAGCCCCAAGGCTGTAGTTTCACTTGCAAATCTAAGGCAGCCCTGACTTGTTAGTGAGGGGATGTGTTGGAAGTGATGGGAGAGATCTTATCACGCTAGTTTCTGCTCCAGGGACTCTCTTACAAATTTAATTGCAAACAAACATTGAATTTGAAGAGGGAACAGCAGGCAGATGTTCCTGGGAGGTGAATGAACCTCTGAGACCACAGGATATAAATTACAGGGCTACAGTAACAAGAGGAAAAATATCATCCTGGAATTTCTTGACAAGGGAAGAAAAGCAAAGGCGTCATTAAGGTTTAGATGTTCTAAGCCAGCTTCCGAGGTGCTCGGGACACAAGTGTGACAATGGCAGACGGAAGTCACTCTTTCTGGCCACATAAAAGACTCAGTCCTCTGCTTTCCCAAGGGCACTAGAATGGAAGCAAAGCAAAGACCCAAAAAGGCTCCTCAAGCACATTTGGCCCAGTGCCCCTTGATTTTTAGTTATGGGAAATCCGAGGTCCAGGGAGAGGAATAAGTTTATAAGGTCACAGCTAGTACTTAAAGAAAAATAACGAGTAAGCCATTTCATTTGGTTTTGCTTTAGAAAAAAAATTTTTTTGCTGAAATTTAATAGTGGATTCAAGTACCCTTCAGGCATGGTTATTCTGTAACAGTGCACAGTTTGAATATTGTGTGTGTTTTCTCTTTATAAGAATTTAATCAAATAAAAATGCATACTAGTTTTGATGTAGCCATGGGTAAAAATACGTACTTTCTGAGTGTTGAGAAGTTCATGGTCAGACGTGTCCATGCATTTCTTTAACTCAGGGTCAGCCAATAGATCCCGACACCAGTGTTGTGGGAGCATCTATTTGTGCTCAGGTGCTCAGACCAGCATAAAGGGATTATTGACCCATTTTTAGATGAAGGGAGATACTGACTGTAACTTGTTAAAGGCTGTAGGATTCGTCTCACTTCCTCAGCCATCTGGGCGATAACATCGCTCCCTGAGTTTCTCTAGAATAGACCCTCATCTCTCAGACCCTTTTGCCACATAATCCCCCATCCCTTCCTACACTGTAACCAGATTTTGTGGGTTATAATTGACTCACTGTGCCTCGAGAGAGCCCTGTCATTTCTTCTCTTGTCTATGATCTGTCCTCTTAGCTCTTAGGAGAGAATCTGCCTGCAATGCAGGAGAACCAGGTTCAATCCCCCAGTAAGGAAGATCCCCTGGAGAAGGGAATGGCGACCCACTCCAGTATACTTGCCTGGAGAGTCCCATGGACAGAGGAACCTGGGGGGCTGCAGTCCATGGGGTCGCAAAGAGCTGGACGCGAGTGAGAGATTAACACTTCTACTTTCTTTTTTTCTTAGCTCTCGGGCCTCCCTCCCCGTTCCCCATGCCATTCCCACTTCTTCGGTTATCACATGGTCAGGTAGGATGCAGACCCTGGCTCTTCTCTCTTCAGGGCCACCTCCTATCTTCTGACCCCACAGCCTTTTACAGAATAGACCAGGATGGTCTGAACAACAGTTCAGCTAAGAGCACTGTGATTTTTCTTTCTCCCTAAAAAGTGAACCTCATGGAGGCATGGAATATTTTATGTCAAGGAACCTTTGAACCCTTCCCAGGTGGCTCAGTGGTAAAGAATCCACCCACAATGCAGGAGACGCAGATTCGATGCCTGGGTCGGGTAGATCCCCTGGAAAAGGAAATGGTTACCTGCTCCAGTATCCTTGCCTGGAGAATTCCATGAGAAGAGCCTAGCGGGCCACAGTCCATGGGGTGGCAAAGAGTTGGACTTAGTGACTAAACAACAACACCCCTCTTGTTAGAGATTAGCATCTGCAGGCCAGGTAAAGTCACTGGCTTCACTGCACTTCACTTCACACAGCAATGCTAAATGTTAGTTCTATCAAGGCGACCCTTCACCCAGAGCAGTGAGCAGGTTGCCATGGCAGTGACTGTGTGAAACTGCCCTTGGCTGTGCTGGACATCCTTCTGAGAGGCAACATGTGATAATCATCATTGTGTTTAGTGCATTTCCCTAGGTCTCAGAACATCGAGGTCTTGATTTGGGTTTGCCCAGACGCAGACGCTGAGCCAAAGATCCCAGTGTACGTGGTTCATTTTACAGGTGGTCACAGGATACCCCAGCAGGGAGAGGGGAAGGATGGTGTGGAGGAAAGCACTCAGTACATGTGTGTTGTCGAATTGGTGATCATATGAGCTCCTGGGGCTCCATCTGGATGGGGATCTCTGAGAGTCAATGTAGCATATACCTCAGAATTATTCAGCAGAGGAGCAAGGAAGCTGGTGTATCTGCCCACCAACTCACAAGAGGAAGCTGTATCAGCTCTCAGAAGGAGGAATGTCAGGACACCTGATCTGTGTGTATGTTTGACTTACAAACACTGATTTTGAGGACCCGTCATCCTTGCATCTCAGTCTTGGCAATTTGGAAGCTCAGAACCAATTTATGGCCCACCCAGGATCAGGGGCCTTCTCGTGAGACTTTCCAGTGGTCCAGTGGTTAAGAATCCACGCTTGCACTACAGAGGGTACAATTCAATCCATGATCAGGGAACTGAGCTCCTATATACTGCCATATGGTGATGCAGGCAAAAGAGCAAAAAAAAAAAAGACCCTTTTCTTAACATGGAAAATAGACAAATAAATGAAAGTTAAGTACTAGCAGAAGTACCCTCCAGACTTTAATAGCTGTGATCTTACCTCTTTTTTTTAGTCTAATATTTAAAACATTTCCTCCCATGCATGACTTTTTGCTGAATATTTTTCTACTTGTCTGCATGATATACAGCAATTTTCCTTTAATGAGTATGTGTTATTCCTAAATGGAGAGAAAATGGAAAGATATTTCCTCTCATAAGAATGTTTTTAACCATGATATCCCCTTAAATATCTTGGTTTTCTAAAAATACATGTTTTGCTAAAAGCATCCAAGGCAAAATGTGGCCTGCTGGTCAGATATCCAAGGTTTGGGTTGTTTTCCTTGCTGGTCAGAAGCCCTGAAGAAATGAAGATTCTGCTTTCTGATATTCATGGATGTGAGTCACAGGCCCATGCTAATCTTTCTCTGACATTTGGTTTCATGTTTCAAGGAAAATATTAAGCCAGGCATCACAGCTAAGAGAGATGGAGGGGAAGGAAGGAAGGAGAAGAGGGAGAGTGGGGACAAAGAGGAAGGAGGGTTACAAATCTTGACGCCACTCTTGTTTCTTTCTTTCTTTCGTTCAAGAGTCAAGAATGTGAATTGAGCATCTCTCAAAAGTTATTTATTTATAACTCTTTTCTCCTAAAAAGTGTTGAAAACAACCATGAAAATTTTAGTGAACATAACATACACGATAACAAGGAAGGAAGGAAAATGAAGCAAAGGGAAAACCTAGGATAGGAAAAATAAGACAGGGATAAGACTAGCGTCTAAAATCCCTGCCATTAGGTTCTGCTGAGTATGGGCCAGCTTTACTCTGAGCTTCCTAATAGCCAAATCGAAATGGGAAACAATCAAATGTGTGACTCATAGGTCAGTGGGTGGAGGGGTGGGAGAGACTAATTCATTTATTAATAGGGTAGGATACTGAGCTAAGTATTTTGGAGAACATATAAAAGTAGATAAAGAGACATTAGCCTTTGGATTCAAAGAGTCAGTGCCACTGCTTATGAAGACAAGTAATAACCCTAGCTCCCATCAGCTGAGCAATTTTTTTTGGCTGCACTGAGCCTTCACTGTTGTGCGCAGGCTTTCTCTACTTTCAGTACAAGGGGGCTACTCTCCAGTTGCAGTGCCCAGGCTTCCCATCGTGGTGGCTTCTCTTGTTGCCGAGCACAGGCTCTATGGCACACCAGCTTCAGCAGTTGTGGTGCACAGGCTTAGTTGCCCCACAGCATGGGAAATCTTCCCGGAGCAGGGATCGAACCTGTGTCCCTTGCACTGGCAGAAAAGTCCTGAGCACTTCTTATATGCCAAGCACCGTCCCAGCCAATGTATTTGTGGCACAAGAATACCTTGCATCAGGTACAGCTACTTATATTTGTAAAAGTAGAGTTAATGGTTTACAAAAGGCTTTCCCATTTGTATTTACTCAGTTACTCAAAACAGCCCTGTGAGATATTAGCCAGGAAGACATTGTTTTTCCATGAGGAAGGCAGGACTGTACAGCTAATAGTTGGTGGACCTAGAATACAGACCCAGTCTGTCTGACAGACTGTTTCCACTATCTTGTGGTCTAAGAGGGCAGAACTCTGATGATGGAAATAGGATATTTGGCTCCAGGATCTTAAGCAGAGTTGGTGCAAAGTGTCTCCTCCCAGGGCCTCCATGAAAGGGTTGCTGGGTGTTGGGAAAGTCCCTTTTCTTCTGGGAGTTGCAGTGACTTCAACTGGAAAATTAGAAGGTTGACAACTGTCTTGGCAGATTCATTCCAGCTGCAACAGCCTATGGCTCCGGGCGGTTTCCCAGACTACACTCCGGGGTGTTTCTAGTCGCTTTTGCATTAGCAGTTGCTCTGCGGTATAGCTTCGCTGTGCCTCTCCGAGCCATTTAACCTTCGCCATTGTCCCAGCCTGCAAAGGGGCCGGGCTGGGCTTGCAGGCTGCATGTTAAAGGCTGAGAGAAGCCAGAACTCCCTTTAAGCCTGAGGTGTCCTACGGGGTGTTTCCATAGCATCATCAAGACAGGCTTTGTTGTTGCTGACTAATGCTTCATCTTCTATGCATCTTCTGGGAAGATCTAAGGTGGAAAGTGCCTGAAGTTGAAACCCAGACCTGGTGAAGAACTCACTTTTTCCCCCCTTTCATTTTTAGCCTCTTCTGAGCCCAAAGATCCCATGTACATGTCTTTGATTCTTACAAGTTAGCTATGTCTCCATGGAGGGCCTCCCTGGGAGGGTAGGATGTTGTGTGTTAGTTTCCTGCGCCCACATAAATAAACCCTGTCCTAAGCTGTAGGCTCCAGGTTTGTTCCTGGCATCCCTTTGCCTCAGAGTCTCTGTATTGAATAAAACAGAAATGTTTAGCAAATCCCAAGAAATTCCTTGTTTAATGGAAAAAAGAGATCCCTGAGTTTATATTTCAAAATGTGATTTCCATGTTCCCACTGCATTAAGGCAAGTTCCCCTTACCAAATCCCCAGATGTCTGGTATGCTTTTCTAAAAATGCCTGTATTTAGCATCTAGAATTCATTTTGGGCACCTGTTGTAGACAGGGTTCTCCTCTGAGCCCTGTAGAAGATAGAGTCCCCAAGGGTGACTCAAACCCCACCCTATAATTTAGTTATAGAGGTTATGTTAGAATCCATAGGACATGTCAGCTCTAGCCTGCAGGCCTACTTTCTCCTCTACATGTTGATCTTTTTAAAAAAAATTTGTTTTAATTAATTTATTTATTTGTCTGGGGCCATTCTGAGCGTTTGTTGCTGTGTCTGGGCTTTCTCTGGCTGCAGCGGGTAGGGGTTACTCTCTAGTTGCAACGCACGGGCTTCTCATTGTGGTCGCTTCTCTTGTTGCAGAGCACAGGCTCTAGAGCATGAGGACTGAGTAGCTGCAGCTCGCAGGCTCCATAGTGCAGGCTGAGTAGTTGTGGCATAGGCTTAGTTGTTCTGTTCTGCAGCACATGGGATCTTCCTGGACCAGATATGGAACCCGTGTCTCCTGCAATTGGCAGGCAGATGCTTTACCACTGCGCCACCAAGGAAGTCCTTCATGTTGATCTCTTATACTGTGCAATATACAGCATCTTGGTGTGGCCGTCTCTCTTCCTTCCAGACGATGAGAGGGTCAGCTCTGGAGTTGGCCACAGACAGCTCCTCTCACTTGCTAACCTGCCATCTAGCAACTGCCTTGGAAATGTCTCTATACGTTGTATTTTCTTCTTCCAGCCTCTTTGAAGAGTGGGGTGTTTTTTTTTTTCATTTGCTTCTTTTTTCTGCCAAACCTGAACTGCCCCCTTCCTAAAATGCTTGCCCCTTTTCCTAAAAGTAATTTTTATATATTGTTGAAAGAGAAAGAAAGAGACAGTGTGCAGAGAGAAATTTAGAAAAACATAGTAAAGAAATAAAATCCCACCACAGCAAATTTACTGCTGTTAGTGTTTTGGACTTACGAAAACATGTTTGCCTGTGGTTATTTATCCTCAACCCTTGCCAAATTATGTGAATTTCTAGTTGGAGGCTAAAAATGCAAAAAGACAAAAACACCAAAAAATGAGGGTAATAAACTACATTATATAGTGAGCAGTTTTTGTCTATCATTAAATCATCTTCAAAACCTTGTTTGTTAATAGCTGTACAATATTCAGTTGTATGGATGAAGCTGCCATTTTAACCATTTTCTTTGTGCTGGGCTTGCAGGTGGTTTCCACCCTTTTATTTCCAACCCACCTTGAAGGTGGTAGTTGTAGCTTGGTAGCCACTTCCAGAGCCTATAGCTCTTGTCTGACCCTGGGCTAGGTCTGGAGATAAGGTAGGAAAACCACCGGCTTGCCCCCAGGGAAAGGGGTAGCGAGCTCTGTTGCTGGGCTATATATGTGATACGCATGCTGTGTATCACGTCTACTACTGTGAAATCTCATATTAGGAGCCCTCCTCTTGCCGCGCAGCAGAGTCTGAAGGGGCTTACCGAGTCATTTAAGGCGACAGTGTTCACTATAATCTTAGAGTTATATATATATGCATAAACACATAGTTCATTCTTTTCTAAGTCTGAAAAGTGGTTTTAGGGTTGGGGATGGGGAGAAAGCTCCCCAGGAGAAGCTGAGTCTGAGCTACCTCTGGAAGGACAAAGTGACAAAGAGGAAGCAGGGAAGATTGGCAGTGGGGGGAGGGAGAGGTCATTCCAGGAAAAGCAAAAAATGCCCAGAAAGGGAGCTGGCAGGGTTGGGTATGTGCCAGGACTTTGTTCCAACGTGAGTTTAGGATGCCTGTGTGAGCATGACAGGGGCTGCCCCTGGAGAGTCTGCAGGGGACATGTGCTGAGATGTCTCTAATGCCTCACCAGGGGGACATTTCAGCCCAAATCTTGATGAACCACTAAGGGTTACAGATAGAGTTCTGAGCTCAGCAGACGTGCAGGATGTCTGGGAAAGTCACCGCAGCATCTGTGTGGGGGACAGGAGATGTGGGGCTTTCTGGGGAGAGGCAGTGAGTGAGGACTCTGAGCCTCTGGGGCACAGGAATTGTGATTTTCTTTATCACTGCCTGGCGCATGATAAGTGCTCCGTATTTGTTACATCTGAAAGAGCTTGTTACAAGGTTCCAGGAGGAATGCTAAGGGTGGTGGCCACGAGAAGAGTCAGGTGGGGTCCCACTGGGAAGACATTTAGAAAGGAGCATGGGTGAGATTTACTGACTTTGAAGCCAAGGACCCCAAAAGACCTTATTTTTCATTCTTGAACAAAAACTAGAATGTGGCTTTTGAAAAGGGATTTGACTTCAGGAACCCATAGGCCAATGGAATGTTTCTAGAGCTTTTGAAACCCTAATCTCTGCTTTGTGAATTACATAGTTTGGTTCTATTCAATGGGTCCCTTTTTCTCCCGAAACACCACCTGTGAAATAAGTTCAACGCCATACTGTCTCAATGTAAAAATATTTCCTCAAAGCCACTGTATAAATTAATTACTCTTCAGGGAATAGGATAATCGAATTTCCCTTATACAATGTCTTCCATTCACAGGTTCTACCTTGCTGTTGGGGTCAGTTATGCATCAACCGTTTCTGAAGGATTATGAGCTATAATAAATGTCAATATGGGCTCTGATTGATTTCCTGCAGCCTCACTAGCTGTGATTTCATTTGGTAATTTAATACTAATTGTGTCGCTTTGATTACCTTTGATTTTCATCATATTTCCAGCACCTTACTAGAGTACCTGGAACAAGCAAGGTGCCCAGTAAATGCCTTTTGAATGAAGGTGGACTTTGAATCCTCTAAAAAATTTAGAGACGTTAGAGAGGACTCCTGCAGTTCAGGTGGGCATTCACTTAAGAAGTAAAACCAGAATTTGGCCCTTGCAGCCGTGACATAGACTTGATCCCAGCACTTTGTTGGAGACATTCAGTGAATCTTAGCTCCCTGATCAACCCTGTCTGTGAAACGATGTCTGGTGCTGACCCACAGCCCTCAGTTCAAGACTGTGCCTTAAGCAATAATGCAAACTTTTCTGTGTGCATTCAGCTTTTACTGAGCACCTACTGTGTGTCAACACAATAGCAGACATTTATGACACTCCTTGAATTCCAAAGAGCTTTCTTATTTTGAAGCTTTTGACCACCTTTGTGGATATTTTCATCCCCTTTTGAAGATGAGCAAAATGAGGTTTGGAAACACAAGTTTCTCATCCAAAGTGGTGTAATCAAAGGGAAGACTGGCTGTCTCCGCTCCATCTTCATGGTACCAGAAACTGGTTTCTGGATCTCCCTTTACCAGCTGTGTAAGCGGTGGGGACTCTGAAGCAGGGGGTCAGGATGTCAGAGGGTTTGGGTCCCTGACTCCTTGCCTTTCTGCTCTGTGACCCTGAGCAGCTCCTCCTTCTCTCTGGCCCTCAGTTTGCAGTGCCCAGGTGAGAGGTGATGAACTGAGGGGCACCCGAACAGATGGAGAGGAGCAGCTGGACCCAAGAATGTTAAGGAGAAAATCGCCTGGACGTGAGGACTGATGCCCAGGAAGGCAGGAAAGAGTGGCTGAACATATCAGCCATTTACTATTGTTCCTGAGTCTGCAAGTCAGCTGGGGTGGGTCTGCCAATCTGGGCCATGCACGGCTGACCTTGGCTGGGCTGCATCTGTGGTCAGCCAGAAGCTGGCTAACCTGAGAGAGCCTCACACACATGTCTGGCAGTTGCCTGGCTATCCACCAGGGTGACAAGGGTGAATGGAGCGCACGTCTCTCATGCTCTTCCAGGCTAGCCCAGGCTTGTCCATGTGTCAGTGCTGAAATTCCAAGACCACGAGCAGAAACATGCAAGATCTCCAAGGGGTAAAGAAATAGACTCCATCTCTTCATGGGAGAAGCTACACAGTCACTTTGTCAGGGGCTTGGATACAGAGACGTGAACAAGTGCAGCCATAGGGATTGCCTGAAGCTGATATAATCAATCCGTTTCCCTAGAGGCCCTAGAATAGCTTCAGACTAAGCCAGAAGCTGCAGAGCTGAACCGTAGCATGATAGCGCCCAGTAGAATTGCCTGTACAAATGGGGCTTTAGTGATGCATCCTATACGCAAGGAAAGTTGCAGGAAACGAGACTATTCAGTTTGTTGTTGAAGACTTCCTGCCATTCAGTACCTGATAGGGAGATTTCCGTCTTGTCTCCATACTAGAAACACCTGGGCTTCTCTAGAGCTGGTTATAATTTTAGAAATTTGTGACTCATGAAGTGAGTGAATTTCTCTCTCCAGCCATCTACCAGAAAGCTTGGAGCTGAATAGTAACCCACTACTAACAAAGAGTCAGACACAACTTTGGGACTGAACAACAATAGCTAACAAACACAGAGATCTTGTGACATACATTTTGGTGCTGATTTCACTTTCCGCTCCGTTATATTGTTCCTTTTAACAGGTTTCCTCCCTACTCACTTTAAATCTTGTTTTGTTTGATTGCATTGTATGTTTTTGTAAGTGGTAAGTTTTAAATAAAGGAGATGAAAAATAAAATGACTGAATAAGCAAGCAGAATGCCTTCATATACCCAAAAATGTGAAATGTGAAAATCAGGGAGTTTTTTTATTATTGTTGGTTTATTTTTTTAATATTTATTTGTTTATTTTTGGCTGCACTGGGTCTTCATTGCTGTACTCGAGCTTTCTCTAGTTGGCAGTAAGTGGGGAGCTGCTCTTTGTTGCGGTGAGGGAGCTTCTCTTTGCAGTGGCTTCTCTGGTGGAGCAGTCATGGGCTTCGGTAGGTGCAGCTCTCAGGCTCCAGAGTGCAGGCTCAGTAGTTTTGACTTACAGGGTCTAGAGCTCTCAGGTTTCGGTAGTTGTGGCCCACAGGCTTAGTTGCCCTGAGGCGTGTGGAATCTTCCTTGACCAGGGATCAATCAAGCCCATGTCCCCTGCATCGGCAGATGAGTTCTTAACCACTGGACCACCATGAAAGTCCTTTTTGTTTACTTTTTAATCAGTTTTTTTTTTTAAGGCCTACTTTGAGGACCGGAAATTCATACCTGAAAACTACAGCTTCTAGCAAGATTTAATTTTGGAAAGACTGCAGTTACCCTTCTCACCACTAGGTGACACTCGGTCATTATCCTCTCTAAGGTGAATCTAGCCGTATAGACTCTGCTGTAAGGACTGTGGTATATTTGTGAATGGCCCCTCTAAAGCATAAAACCTATGTTTTATATAGGGTTGGGTGTATAAATATTTGGCAATGGAATGGAAAAGGTTGAGGGCATGGTATCTTGTATGTGGGTTAGCCCCTGCCTGCAAGAAGCTTACAATCTAGGCCAGAGGTTTTCCTAACCCCTTAAATGCAGTCTTCAGTGGCCCTGAGCAAAATGTGAATGAGAACTATGGTAGAGAACCTTGCTGCTGCTGCTAAGTCGCTTCAGTCGTGGCTGACTCTGTGCGACCCCATAGACGGCAGCCCACCAGGCTCCCCCATCCCTGGGATTCTCCAGGCAGGAACACTGGAGTGGGTTGACATTTCCTTCTCCAGTGCATGAAAGTGAAAAGTGAAAGTGAAGTCGCCCAGTCATGTCCGACTCTTCGCGACCCCATGGACTGCAGCCCACCAGGCTCCTCCATCCATGGGATTTTCCAGGCACGAATGCTGGAGTAGGGTGCCATAAAAGTGCTCTTTTTCTCTGAGATTATGTTTTTCTACTTTTTTGGTGTTAAAATTTCTTTTATGAGATGATTTAAGTAGTAAGAATAAGATGGTAGACACTTCTTATTTTTTTGGTAAAAAAATGTTTCTGCTTGACAATGAAAAGTGAACAAATCCATAAAGCGTTCAAAGCTCTTTTGGGGAATTTAAAATTTTTGGACCTACAAAATCCAAAATTCTGAAAAATCTACAATTGTGTAAGAGGAAACCAATGTAGTAATATTTAGTATAATCCTTCCCAACATTTACATATATCAGCCCCTTCACAGAAAATATCATCTCATATTGCATACAGTCCAGCTCCTATTATAAACCATGTGTTTTTTTTAAGTGTAATATTTAGGAAAGTAATGATTATTCTCCTTTCTCCCCTCTCGTTGGGAATTCTGAATCTACCCTTTGAGCACATTAGAATACTTAGACCTCAACAATTACTGGCCATTGGCCATGTTCTTAGCTTTTATAGAAACTAAAAGATGGTCTGTTTTCTGCCTTTGTTTTTATTTTAAAGCTGTTATTAAGGACATCTGTTATATTATGCCGTAGACCTTAAAGTTCCATGTGAGGAAGTTTTAGGAACCTTTCTAATGTCCTGTGGATCTATCTTATCTTCTCCTTTCAGGGAACAAGACAGCATGTTATCTTTTTGCCTTCAGTGAGGGTATCCTTTATTCATATTTTATACTCAACCAAAACAACTTTAACCTTAACATTTCCTATTTCCTGGATTATTCTATTTTTATCAACCTTATAATGTCTTTATTATAAGCTCTCCAAAGCGTATGTTGGAGTGATGTACAAATACTTCCAAAATAGAAATAGATTTCTTTATATAATAAATGGTATGTTTTGGAAAGCACTGAATTATTCAATATGAATTATAAATGCCTCCAGAGTATGTTCCAGGACTGTCCTAACAAGAAAAGCTTTAGTATTCTCTTATTTGAAATCATTTCACATATTTAAACCTTCTTTCCTGGACTAGTAATCCCTGTTGTGGGAAGAAACTTTGTTTTGAATCCCTCATAGTTTCTAGAACAATGCCAGGACCTAAGGAATGCTCAGCGAATACTTACTGATCGACTAATCCACTGATCTGTGTGTTCTGGGAGAATTAGAAAAACTTTCCTATATGGGCTGCAAGGAAGTGGACAGCAGGCCTAACACTCACCTCCCTAATCCTTGGCTTCTCCAATATTAAATGTGATGGCTAAGGTCTCTTAACATTCTGGGACTTGGCAGTTGTTAAGCAGAAGGGCAGGAGACTATGGAAGGTGATGAGTGAAAGTTTTCAGATTCATGGAGGCAGAAATAAATGTGGTATTGTGGAGAAGCTTGCAGGATGGAGAAATGGTTTTTAACCTGTAAAATGTGGTGAAATGATGCCTCTTTGGTTTACAACCATTTGGCTTTACTACTGCTTTAACTCTATCCCCTTGCTTTAGCTCTAAGGGGACTGTGCTGGTATTCGTGAAAACTGGTTTGGACTGGTGCTCCTCCTGAGCAGCAGGGCGGCCTCTAACTGGTCCTCTGGACAGTGGTCCAGGTCACACCAACATCTGGCTGGGCATGCTCCTTTCCGATGACTCATGGTTTGCTGGTTGTAGCAGGGACACTGTTTTGTTATGATGGTGACTTGTTAGATGAGTGTGGTGTCATCAGCACTGTGTTCATTGATTCTTTTTGACTTTACTATTTTTTTAAACTAAAGGTTGCATTATTTAAACTTTCATTATCATATGTGTGTGGGTTTTTTTTAGTATAAAGTATACAGCGGTGTCATAGCCTAAGAAGAACAGGCAAACAGCTATTAGATAGACTAAATAGTAAAGAGAAAACATTTGGCTGGTTTATATCCCCATATTCATGTTATCTAGTAAAGTAGCTACATGATATTGGTGTTGTCTTTATGTACATTGACTAAATTGGGGGCTCTGGATTGCGCTGACTTTTTTCTTATGAAATTGGTGGTACTTGTGCTGTCAATTTAAGATAATTTGCCTTTGTGAATGAGGATAAACTGAATTTTGGTAAGGAGATACTATGTTGCATTCACCTTTAGATCTCCTCCTTTCTGTCCAATGCCTGTTACTGTTAAGTTGCCAGAGGCTGGCTGAGATTTCAGAGAGTATTACCTAGGGCTGGTATGTCCTTCTGGAGAGGGACCCATGCCTATTCTCATGTTGATATGCCCATTGCAAATCTATGGAGTTTCTGACGAGGAAAGGAATTAGAAATACCTCTGGGTAAATAAGTCTTAACAAGAAGGAAAGCACACATGTGAAAAGTAATAATAATTCAATAATAATTCAACTATCAGACTTGACATGGCTCAGAAGGTTTGCTATTTTATCAAGGTTATTTCACTTAGAGAAAGATTGCTGCTATCCTCTTGAAGGATGATTCCAATCTATTCTGTAGTAACTGGTTGATACATCTCAAATTAGTTCCTTCATCTCTCCCTGCCCTCAACCTTGGTTTTTATTATCCTTCCATAGCATTTAAAGGGTCTGCTGCTACTGCTAAGTCACTTCAGTCATGTCTGACTCTGTGCGACCCCATAGACGGCAGCCCACCAGGCTCCCCTGTCCCTGGGATTCTCCAGGCAAGAACATTGGAGTGGGCTGCCATTTCCTTCTCCAATGCATGAAAGTGAAAAGTGAAAGTGAAGTTGCTCAGTCATGTCTGACCCTCAGCAACCCATGGACTGCAGCCTTCCAGGCTCCTCCGTCCATGGGATTTTCCAGGCAAGAGTACTGGAGTGGGGTGCCATTGCCTTCTCCGTTAAAGGGTCTGAGCCACCATGATTTGGAAGGTAAAACAGTAGCAACAAGAGACACCAATTTTATGCACAGAGAAATGGAAAACCTAGCTATTAGTAATAACTAAACCTTCCCAGTTTCATGTGTAATTAGTTTTCTATTGCTTTGTAACAAAATACCACAAACTTCAGTGGCTTAAAACAACAGTTGTATTACTTCATAGTTTCTATGTTATGTAAATTAATACATACATATATTATGTATTATATCATTGTTTCTGTAGGTCAGAAATCTGGGCACAGCGTGGCTAGATTTTCTGCTTAGGGTCTCACTGGGCTGAGATCAAGGTGACCCCATGGCTGCCATGCTCACCCGGATGGAGCCTTCCAAGCTCCCTGCTTATAGACAGTTCATTTCTGAGGTCCCTGTTTCCTTGTTTGTCAGCTCTGGGCGGCTGCCCATTTTTCCTTGCCACGTGAACTCTATCTTCGAGCCAGAAAAAAGATGACAAATTCTTGTGTTTCAAATCCGTAACCAACCAGAGAAGACTTTGCAAGTTTAAAAAGCTCATGTGATTAAGTCAGGCCACCCAGATAACCTCCCTGTCTTAAGGTCAATTATGCCATTTAACATAACCTGATCATGGGCACAAAGCCCATCCCGTTGGCGGTCTTGGAGAGCATCCAGGGCATGAGGCTCATCTTAGAATTCTGCTCACCCTTGATGGAAGCTGCTTATCAGGACCAGCAGGCATCACGCCTGCCACGGAAGATATGAAATGCATGTAAGTCCTTCTCTGTCTCTTCACAGTTTGCAAAATGCTTCCACATATGTGATCTTATTGCCTCTTAAAAAAAAAGAAAAGAAAAAGCTCTACCAAGTTTTCATTTTATATGCAAGGAACTTGGAGCCCAAAACCTAGCAATTTGGAGCTGGGACTTTTGACTCACGGATGAGATACTCTGCTCCAAGACAGCATATTTCTGCCCTCAAGAACCTTGTCATTTGGAAGACAATAGGAGACACAGAAAGCAGTTGCAGATTAAAGAATAAATATGTCCTAGTGGTATTTTTAAGTGCAGCTTAAGTTCAAGGGCAGAGCGAGGCTGGGGTACCTTTGGATACTTGATGAGGAAGTGGGGCTCCCTGGGTGGTGCTAGTGGTAAAGAGCCCACTTGGCAATACAGGAGATGGAAGAGACCAGGGTTTGATCCCTGGGTCGTGAAGACCCTCTGGAGGAGGAATGGCAACCCACTTCTGTATTCTTGTCTGGAGAATCCTGGCAGGCTATGGTCCATGGGGTCGCCAAGAGTCAGACACGACTGAAGTGACAGCACTCACATGCAGAGGGCAGGAGCAGGGGGCAAGCAGGGGCACTGTCTCTGTAAAGGCAGGAACGAGCAACGTGTGTTTGGGGGAAGGGGAGAAACCTGCCAAAGGGTTAATGACCTGTCAGAGACCCAGGGATAGGTCGTTAGACATTAAGGAATTGTTATGTTTGTTTAGCTGGAGAATGGTTTAAAAGAGCCGTGTTTTAATGGGGAGTTAAAGGTTCATGTAGCCTTCCATCCATTCAGCAATTCCACACCTACGTATATACCCTAGGCCCATATATGGATCATGAAATCGATTTGGGGGGCTTTGAACAGCATTTAAAATATAGAATAGGATGGAATGGAATATATTAAAGGACAGAGGATGCAATAAGGGTAATAAGTATGGTTTCTTGAGGCAGTTTCACCTTGTGTGTGAATACAGACATATTTTGTGTTTTGTATAGTATACAGTGATATAAAATATATTTTTACTGTGAGTTGCAGTCAAAAAATTTCAAAAATGACTGGCCAGAAAAACCCTGGCAACTGTGTACTCTTGCAGATGTGTCCATAAGTACAGTAATGTTGGTAGCAGCACTGTCCATAATCATCAGTTATTGAAAACTGCCTTAATATCCATCCTCAGGAGAAGAGAAATGAGTTGCTGGTTATGCATGTAGTGAAGTACAGAGTGACAGTTTAAAAACTAGAGACTCATGTATCATCCTATATGAAAATCCTCAAAAATGAAAGATGAAACATGGTCTATGAATTATAAAGGTATTATATCATCATATAAAACTTTAACATACCAAACGATGAAATACTTTATTTATGGGTCCTGGAATGTGAAGTCAAGTGGGCCTTAGAAAGCATCACTACAAACAAAGCTAGTGGAGCTGATGGAATTCCAGTTGAGCTATTTCAAATCCTGAAAGATGATGCTGTGAAAGTGCTGTGCTCAATATGCCAGCAAATCTGGAAAACTCAGCAGTGGCCACAGGACTGGAAAAGGTCAGTTTTCATTCCAATCCCAAAGAAAGGCAATGCCAAAGAATGCTCCAACTACCGCACAATTGCACTCATCTCACACGCTAGTAAGGTAATGCTCAAAATTCTCCAAGTCAGGCTTCAGCAATACGTGAACCATGAACTTCCAGATGTTCAAGGAAAGGCAGAGGAACCAGAGATCAAATTGCCAACATCTGCTGGATTATTGAAAAAGCAAGAGAGTTCCAGAAAAACATCTATTTCTGCTTTATTGACTATGCCAAAGCCTTTGACTGTGTGGATCACAAGAAACTGTGGAAAATTCTGAAAGAGACCAAGGCTCCTCTGTCCATGGAATTCTCCAGAGAAGAATACTGGAGTGGGGAGCCATTCCCCTTTCCAGGGGATCTTCCCAACCCAGGCATCAAACTTCGGTCTCCAGCATTGCAGGCAGATTCTGTACTGTCTGAGCCACGAGGGAAGCACACTTAGAGCAGAACTATAGGATAGTTCACAAGTCAGCACTGGGAAGAGACTGATTCGGAGATTTGCAACAGTGTAGCCTTGAGGCAATGAACTTGGACTAGGGTGATGACAAGAATAGGCCATTCTCATAAAGTAGTCTGTGTGATAGCAAGTAATAATAATAGCCTGTATTTTGGATGGGCTTTTCACAAGAGCAAAACACTTTTATAGACATCTTCTTAGGTTATGGTAACCAGATAGAGCAGTTGTTTATTGTGACCAACCTCAGAAATTTGAAATTTAGAGAAACTGAATGACTTGGCTGAGACAAGATAGTAAGGTATCGGGAAGTAGGGCACTGAATCTGGTCTGCTCATGTTTTTTCCATCTTTCAAGACTGGCATGTGGGGCCCAGCTTTGACCAAAGTCCAAGTGCTGTTCTTTAAATCTTTGGTTTTCATTTCTGTGTGTCACAAACATATGGGCATGTGATATGAAGACTGTGATTATGGAGACGTCTTCAGCTCTCAAGAAGCGAGCACACTGCTATAACTCACTCCCATCTTCAAGCTGCTGGAGCAGGTCCTCACCTGCGCTTCCCCTGTTGGTCATGGGTCATGTCCCAAGTGTCAAATGACACTGAAAGGGAGACTTCAAGGGTGAACACCTGGTAGATTCCTGCTGGCTGAGCTTCAGGGGAGGGCAGAGGGCAACTGGTGAGGGAGTGAGGCCTGGTGCAACCTTCTGTAGGAATGTTTACAGCCAGCCTATGTGCGGCTAGAGATGCTTAGACTGGAGCCAGATGTTCTCCTTAGCCAAAAAAAAAAAAGCAACAAACCCAGACATCTTCCATAGACTGGGAACTAACAAACAAAACCACGGGTGTGTAACAAGTAACTGAATGCTGTTGTTCAGAAGTGGTTTCACTCTATAAACAACAGAAGAAAAGACAAAAGGAAATATTTTTGGATCTAAAATGTGATAGGCTCTGTGTTAGTTTGTTTTGTTTTGTTTTGTTTACTTTTATAACGGGAGGATAATTGCTTTACAATGATGTGGTAGTTTCTGCTGTACAAGGTGAATCAGCTCTGCGTACACGTGGATCCCCTCCGTGTTGAGCCTCCCTCCCAACACCTCCCGTCCACCCGTCTGTGTGAGCACAGAGCACTGAGCTGACCTCCCTGTGCTTTAGAGCAGCTTCCAAATAGCCATCTAGTTTACACATGGGAGTGTGTATATGTCACTGCTACTCTCTCAATTCATCCCACCCTCTTTCCCCTGCTGTGTCAGGTTTTGATGACTGTTATCTCGTGTAATTTTCCCAACAACCCTCTGAGGCAGATGTTGCTATTGTTCAGTCATGTCTGACTCTTTGTGAACCCCATGGACTGCAGCATGCCAGGCTTTCCTGTCCTTCACCATCTCCCAGAGCTTGCTCAAACTCATGTCCATAGAGTCGGTGATGCCATCCAACCAGCTCATTTTCTGTCATCCCCTTCTCCTCCTGCCTTCAATCTTTCCCAGCATCAGGGTCTTTTCTAGTGAGTCAGCTCTTTGTATCAGGTGGCCAAAGTATTGGAGCTTCAGCTTCAGCATCAGGCCTTCCAGTGAATATTCAGGACTGATTTCCTTTAGGATTGACTGGTTGGCTCTCCCTGCAGTCCAAGGGACTCTCAAGAGTCTTCTCCAACAGCACAGTTCAAAAGCATCAATTCTTTGATGCTCAGCCTTCTTCACAGTCCAACTGTCACATCCATACATGACCACTGGAAAAACCATAGCCTTGACTAGACGGACCTTTAGACAATGCAACATAAAGCTGAGAGAGAAAGAACACTTGTGTATAAGCCATCATGTGGTGACCATGGAAAGAAGTAAATCTGGGGGGGCCTGGAATACTGGAAGGGGAAATGTGGACCTTTGGGCTGGGAAACCCTTCTGGTTTCTTGAGCAGACCATAGTCTAGGTGAATGCTGTGTTCTGGCATGTTCCACCAGGCAGTGAAGTGCTCGATGAGCCTGGGTAGAGGCAGCTGGGACAGAGAAAGGAGATGAGAGGAGCTGCTGGCAGCCCCCCAGTTCCCCACCCCTACCGCCAGCCCTACAAACAGTCCCGGGGCCCCAGCTACCCCAGGAGCTGAGCAGACGCCTCCCTCTAGGGGTGCAACGAGAAGCTGTGCGTCTGGCATCACAAGTCAGAATGCAGAGCACAGTTTGCCGCAGAAACCATGTCCTTCTTGGCGTTGGATTTTGGCCTGCAGAACCTGCAGAACCGTGGACTAGATGGGCTTTTTACAGGCAGGTCTGGAAGCCAGTGCGTACTTAATCGCTCAGTCGTGTCTGACTCTTGCTACCCCATGGACTGTAGCCCTCCAGGCTCCTCTGTCCATGGGGCTTCCCAGGCAAGAACACTGGAGTAGGGTGCCATTTCCTTTTCCAGGGAATCTTCCCAACCCAGAGATTGAACACACATCTCTCACGTCTCCTGCATTGGCAGGCGGGTTCTTCACCACTAGCAGCACCTGGGTAGCCCCCGGGAGCCCAGTCACCATGAAGAACATAGTGGGCTGGCCAAGAAGTTCATCCTGGCTTTTCTGTAACGTCACATGGAAAAACCCAAACGAACTTTTTGGCCAACTCAATGCATTCTTTGGGAAGATGTGTTTATAGTTCAGCTTTCAATAGGTTTTTGGGATCTAGTCTGCCTTAAGCCAAGGATGGCCTACCTTGGAGGAATGCTGAGATGTGAGGTGTCAGTGCTGGCTGAGGGAGGGGATGCGGCGTGACATTCCCTGAGCAGGTACCTGGGACTGTGCTGGTCTCTGTGTGCCCTCCCATCTAGTTCCAATTCTGGTTCTGGGGGGTCGGTAGGGGCATTTTTGGGCAGGGGATTGGACTCTGACAGAGGTTAATTAGCTTTTCCAAGGGTAGACAGCTAGGGAGAATTGAGGTCTGTAGTTCAAGTTCTTTCCAGATAGAGATCAAATGTTTTGATTGGAGGTTCTCTTCCTGCCCCACCCTTGACCATTACCATCATTGTGATAAAAATAACCCATAAGAAAGCCTCATGGGGGCACCTTTTGGAAACATAACCAGTCGCCCGAGGCTGTGTGACATTGGTGGGGTGGTAACACCCCTCGTAGCCGCTCCTGCCCTTTCCCGCACACGAAGATGGTAGGGACCGTTATACCCATTTCTTCTCTATGTCTGGCTGAAAACTCTTACTGTCAAACCAGTGACTGTTTATGGTCATTAATAAAAGGGCCAGTGAGGAAGGGGGAGAAAGGGGAGGCAATCAAGGATGGGAGGGACCCGGGGAGGTGGGAGGTGGCAAGAGGCAGATGGACGTGAGCTCCCTGGGGGACAAAGCACATACTATGTGGCGCCTTTTCCTGCTGAGAGCCTCGTCCACACCTTTGGCCCCACAGCCCAAGGACCCATTGGATTGCTGTCACTGGTCTTGTCCATTCCCAGACCTGCATGGGTCTCTTTCTAGCTGAGATTTCTGCCTCTCTGTGAGCCAGCCTCTGCCCTAGCCCAGGAGGATCCAGCCTGACCCTGGTGTGACCAGGTGATTCAGGCTTGCCATATCAAAAATTTCCCCACCCTGCCTTCAGGGGAGGCCTGGGGCCTTCTTCTCGGCACTGACAGCAGACGTGTGAAGGCGATGTTCCAGGTCACTTATACTCCGGCTTCTATTTACACAGCAAGTATTAACCCATTGCCCACAATGTGCCAGTCTGCATGACACACCAGAGCGTAAGATACAGTCTTGGTCTGGAGTCATTAACAGTGGAGAGAGAGAGGGGGAGAGAGAGAGGGGAAGAGAGAGAGAGAGAGCAAGAAAGAGATGTTTTACCAAAGTATATTTTATGCCTGAAGAAGGCCCAAAAACCTTGGGAGTAGGTATAAGTGAGTATCTGAGTGTCCTTGGGCTCAGGGAACTGGGGAAACTTTCTCTGAGGTGGTAACCTCTGAGCTGGGCATGGAAGAAGGAGGAAGCATTTACCAGGTATGTAGGGGATTGGACAGTCCAAGTGATGGGAATTCAGTGAGCAGGAGTGTGAGCAAGAGAAGTTTGGTTGGCCAGAGCATGGCAGCTATGGACCAGCTGAGTTTGATCAGGTGATGTTGTTACTAAACTAAATGTATAGGGCTCGTCACTGTTTAGTCAGACTGGGATTGGCAACTGCATGGGAGGACTTTTGTGTAGATACTGGGTGATGCTGGAAAGCCACCATGGGTAGAAGGCCTTGGAAGTCAGACACTGTGAGTTCTAAAACTTGTTTTAATAAGCAATTTAGTTAGAGCTTGGGAAATTCAAAGGAATTCAAATTGCATTGTATATACATGCCAGTCCAAAGAAAGCAGATCTCATCCTCTACTAGTTATTGTATTTCCAGAGCCCTGTTCATAATTAATTAAAGAACATTCTCCCCTGAATTATTAGAGCAGAAGAATCCCACCATCCCAATATCTGCTAGTTCGATCAGTTCAGTTCAGTTCAGTCGCTCAGTCATGTCCGACTCTGCGACCCCATGAATCCCAGCACGCCAGGCCTCCCTGACCATCACCATCTCCCGGAGTTCACTCAAACTCACGTCCATTGAGTCCGTGATGCCATCCAGCCATCTCATCCTCTGTCGTCCGCTTCTCCTCCTGCCCCCAATCCCTCCCAGCATCAGGGTCTTTTCAAATGAGTCAACTCTTCGCATGAGGTGGCCAAAGTATTGGAGTTTCAGCTTCAGCATCAGTCCTCCCAATGAACACGCAGGACTGATCTCCTTTAGGATGGACTGGTTGGATCTCCTTGTAGTCCAGGGGACTCTCAAGAGTCTAATCTAGCCCCACAGTTCAAAAGCATCAATTCTTCAATACTATCCATTTAAAGATGGTAGGTACTGCTATACCCATTTCTCAGATGAGGAAACCAGGACCCAAAGAAGCTAAGGTCAGTATAAGTGGCTGAGAAGGATTTCTGTCTGTGTTTCCATAATTACACAAGTTGGTTTCACTGAGAGATGGTCCAGCTTATCTCCTAACCCTTAACACTGGGACATGAGCCCTTCTATCCAACCTCATCATTACTTTTCTTTCCCAGCAAAGGTTCTGTTTTGGGTTTTGTTTTGTTTTTTTGGTTGTTGCTTTTTAAATCACAACCAGAATGTCCTTGAGGTATTTCTTGTTTGTGTTTTTTGCTTTTTATGAGTATTCATTCCATCTTTTATTAAAAACATGTCTTTAGAGAAATCAGTGCATGGTGAGTGAAAGGCGACTTTCTGTTTTGCCAGCTGGTTTGAGGGGAGAGTGGCCTTCCACAAATGACACGGTACATGCCACCCTCTGTGGATAGAGACGTAGTCAAAATCATGACATCATTGTGGCTCTCTCTTTCTCTCTTTCTTTTTCCAAGTACAAACACGAGATAATTTTCCTGAAGTAGCCATCTGTTTCTCTAGCCCAATAAAGGCAGCGAGTGTCCACCTCCCAAGAGGTGCTGTGAAAGCTTGTTGCTGAGAGTTTTGTGTTTTATAAGCAGTGAGTTACCATACAGATTAACCTTAGCAGCCCAAGACTAGATCCATGAGAACAAACTGAGATATTTTAGTTTTATCTAGTTATTCCAGATGAAGACACTTGTTGGAGCTCTTTTAAAAAAAAGAAAGAAAAAAATATATATATGTTTATTTATTTATCTGCTCTGGGTCTTAGTTGTGACAACTGGAATCTTTAGTTGTGGCATATGGAATCTAATTTCCTGGCCAGGAATTGAACCCAGGGAGCCTGTATTGGGAGCTCAGAGTCTTAGCCACCGGACCACCAGAGAAGTCCTATGCTGGGGCTCTTTGAATTCTAAAGTTTCCTGGTGTTGAAGAGACCCAGGATGATATTAGCACAGACAGTGTTCTTCAGACTCAGTTTGGCCAACCCATTAATAGGGGACCATTGCTTCCTATTGTGCATGGTGGGGTGAGAACCCTGTACGCTTCCTAGCTGGGGAAAGATGCCCAGTTTGGGGAGCGCAGAAGCAGAGGGAGGTGGAAGGGTGCTGGTGGCTTGCTGGACCCTGGGGTGACCTTGGCCCTCCTGGCTTGGAATGCCATTGTTTAAAGAGTTGCAGCCAGAGATAGGGGTGGGGATGAAGGAAAGCAGCCAAGAGACATTGAAGTCGCAAGCTGTAGGGAAAGAAGCTGGGTGAGGCAGAGAGGAACTATTGCAAAACCAAAATATTTGACTAGATTTCACTTTTTTCCTTCAGTTCAAATTCTTTGCTGGAAAGTTTAGCTTTGAAGTTGTTTCTTTTCTTCTTTTCTTATTGTTCCAACAATATTGTTCTTTTAATCTTGTTTTTTTGGGTGGAACGTAGACTATTTAGATTATTTCTAAATCATAGCATCAAATTTCTCAAATTCCTGAGGATGCTTTCAGTCATAGGCCTTCTTTGGTGCAGCCCAGACTCTTCTGTCCCAAACAGGCAAGAATGTATAACAACAGCCTGGCTAAAAATGACAGTGGGTCTGTAGTGTCTGAGTGCTACCTCGCTCAGCCGTGTCCGACTCTCTGCAACCTCATGGACTGTAGCCCGCCAGGCTCCTCTGTCCATGGGATTCTCCAGGCAAGAAAACTGGAGTGAGTTGCCATTTCCTTCTCCGGGGGATCTTCCCCACCCAGGGACCCGCGTCTCTTAAGTCTCCGGCACTGGTGGTAGGCAGGTTCTTTAACACTAATGGCACCAGAGTGTCTCGTATTTTGCACATTTTCAGAGTTGTTAAACCGATTCTATGTACTTATAGTTGATAAGTGCTTTCTATGTCTTCATATAGAATACTTATGGTAATTCTTCATATAGACAACACACACTGTAAAGAGCATAGTAACAGATGTCATTAGAAGGATAATAAAATTTATAGAGACAACGTTTTCTGCCAAATATCATGTTTACAAGAGAACACAACCAGGACTTCCCTGGTAGTCCAGTGGTTAAGACTCTGAATTTCCAGGGCAGGGGGCACGGCTTCAGTCCCTGGTGAGGGACCTAAGGTCCTGCCATGTGACACAGCAAAAAAAAAAAAAGAGAGAGAGAGAGAGAATACAACCTTTTTATTTCACTTGGAAAAACAAGATGAGATGCTCCCTAGTCAAATCACTGAGCTTCAGTGGATTCATTTCTCTTGTATACTCCCCTCCTCCTTCCAGGTCACTGGGGGTTTTAACAAGCTCCCCACTCCAGATGAGAAAAACCTCTTCCATCAGTGGCCTCCTGAGCTGAGGGGGAGAAGCAGATTCTACCACCCAACCCTGAAGCACAACTTCAGAGCCCCAGGGGTAGTGCAGTACATCTCATCAGGGTAATGCCTGTGTCAGCCACAAAGGAAATGAGTTCAAGCACCCTCCTGAATAGCTTTTCATTTCTCCTTCATACATTTAGCAAGTGCCTGATGCAAGCCAGATCCTGTGCTGAGCCCCAGGATTGCCAGATGAATAAGCCATGATTCAAAGTGCTCCCAGGGGAGAGAGACATGCTCATTGGTACAGACTAAGTTTAAGGAGGATGGCCACACAGAGACCTAGGAAGGGCTGTATCAGAGGCTAGAGTCATGAGGGTTAGCCATGGTTCTCAGAGCTACTCACTTGCAGCTTAGACCTTGGAGGACTGGTAAGCACTGATCTCCTTTCAGGCCAGGGCAGCAAGAACAAAAATCAAGAGCAGAGGGACTTCCCAGGATGTCCAGTGGTTAAGAATCCAAGCTTCCACTGTGGGGGACATGGGTTCCATCCCAGGTTGGGGAACTAAGATCGCCATATATATATATATATATATATATAATTAAATTAAATTCTAAAAAGCCATTTAAAAAAAATTAAGAGCTGAAAGTATTCAACTCATGATATATTTGGAAAATACCAGTTTGGCTGGCATACATCAGGAGGCTGGAGAGGTTAGCCAGGTTATATTCCAAAGCCAAGAGTTTGATCTGAAGGCACTAATGGGAACTGAGAAGAAACGGGCCCCAGAACATATACATGATATCAAGTATAAACACGCCAGAGGATTCCTTGGGAAGACCAGGATCTGACTGAGGTTTGGGGAGAAGGATCACTGTCTTGTTGAATCCATTTCCTTTGGCACTCTCCCTCCACCTCTCCCCCAGGCTTTGTGCTGGAGTCTTCCCTGCACAGCCAAGGGCTCAGGGCTATGAACAGTAACTAAGAGAAATTTTTGAGACAGAAGCCAGCAGACCTCACAGGTTTGCATCTGAGTGAACCCCACTGTGTGCTCAGAGGAGTTTTGCTACCAAGCCTTCTCTGTAATCTGTGTCATTGCTAAATGAGTTGCTGGTATTCTTCAAGATGGCAGATGCCCCAGGCTAATGCCAGTAACAGTATTTCCATAATTAAGCTCACAGGTGGGAGAACAAATCTCCTTCATAAATTCTCAATTAAGTACCACTGCACAATAAATTAGGTCTATTGAAAGCAGCTTTTCACTCTCAATCCCTCCCAGTCACAGAATATATGCAGAATCCGGAGAAACCATAGTATTCTGAATATGCTTTTGAAAGAACCATTTATTTTTGTAACATCCAGAATTAGAATAGGGCTTAGGCAACTTCCACAGTGTGTGTGTAGCTGTGCGAGGTTCAGGAACAGCCCTGGGTTCAATCCCACCACATCTCTGAAAAACCAGATAACCTCAAGACAATTATCTCACAAGACTGCTTAGCACTTAAAGAGATGTAATAAATAACATTCTTTCATATAAATGGACACCAAGGAGGGAAAAGGGGGAGAGTTGAATTGGAAGATTGAGACTGACACATATAAACTACTATGTATTAATATAAAATAGATAACTAAAGGGACTGGGGGCAGGAGGAGAAGGGGACGACAGAGGATGAGATGGCTGGATGGCATCCTCGACTCGATGGACGTGAGTTTAAGTGAACTCTGGGAGTTGGTGATGGACAGGGAGGCCTGGCGTGCTGCAATTCATGGGGCTGCAAAGAGTCGGACACGACTGAGGGACTGAACTGAACTGAACTGAACTGAATGGGAACCTGAGAACTTTTCATTGGAAAAGACCCTGATGCTGGAAAAGATTGAGGGCAGAAGGAGAAGGAGGCTACAGAGGATGAGATAGTTGGAAGGCATCACTGACTCAATGGACATGAACTTGAGCTAACTCCTAGAGATGGTGGAGGACAGGGAAGCCTGGCATACTATAGTCCACGGAGTTGCAATGACTCAGACACAACTTAGCAACTGAACAACAACTGAGAACCTATGTTTTAGCACAGGCTGCTGCTACTGCTAAGTCACTTCAGTCGTGTCCGACTCTGTGCAACCCCATAGACGGCAGCCCACCAGGCTCCCCCGTCCCTGGGACTCTCCAGGCAAGAACACTGGAGTGGGTTGCCATTTCCTTCTCCAATGCATGAAAGGGAAAAGTGAAAGTGAAGTCTCTCAGTCGTGTCTGACTCTTAGCGACCCCATGGACTGGCAACTCTACTCAGTGCTCTGTAGTGACCTAAACAGGCAGAAAATCCAAAAAAGAGAGGGTATACATGTCCTTATAGCTGATTCACTTTGCTGTACAGCAGGAACTAACACAACCCATTGTAAAACAACTATACTTCCAATAAAAATTAATTTTTTTAAAAAAGAACATTCCCTCAGTTTCTCTGAAGTTTTTTTTTTTTTTTTAAAGATTGATGAAGGTGTGTGTCACCAATATTAGGAGCAACCCAGGGGAAGTTTCACCCCCTTCATGACTCCCTTTTTAACTACTCATACTTGCTCTGACTTGTTTATTTTCCTTGAATCCCACTTGCACTCACAGTCAATATTTACAGTTGGGACCACTTGAAAAGCCTTAGTAAAACCCTCAGTGATGTTGGGTACAAGTATTTATTTCATGTGGTTTAGTTTTGTCTCCTAAACTAAATGGTAAACCTTTGAGATCAGGGGCCATGTGTTATATTTCTTTGAATCCAGCCCTCTGACTCTAGCATGGTGCAATGCTGGTTACATGGTATGTACAAGTTAAATAGTTGATTGATGGATTTGCTGTGGTTTTTCCTATCCAAGTGGAAATATGGATGTTTGTCCCCTGAGGAGGATCCAAGTCCTCTGAGCTGATGTCATACACGGAGTTCACTTTCCATCGGCCTCTTTCTTCACGTGGTCACATCCTCCCTGGACACAGACTGAGCCCCTGATATGTCAGACCCTTTCCATGCACTAAAATGTCTTCTCTTAGGCACCAACTCTGAGGCTCAGACGTGCGAGCTTTTCACTGTTCTGACCAGACCTTGGTCACCTGGAGGCCATGGAAACACTGTGGAGTATCTCCAGGGTGGAAAGGACTTAAAAGCAGGGAACTGGCCCAGTTGTAATGCAGGGTAATTAGACTCCATCCATCCAGTGGTATGCACTGCCCCCCACCCACCCCATAAGTTCCTGCTTCATTTGTTTCGTAAAACCTGATGAAGAGCTTTTTTTTTTTTTTTTTAAAGTAAGAACTCTTCCATTCTGTACTCAGCTGCCAAGGGGGCCGCTGGCTGCTGGCCCCGAGGAATGTGTGTGCACTCAAGGGCAAATGTCATCTCCCTGCATTGTGTGCAGAGCTTGCTTTGTGCCTAAAGACAGGGAGCTGCATAAAGCCCCAATGTCTTCCCCACAATGCGCCCCAGTCTATGGAGTGCCTTTTCAGCGGCAGAGCCACACAACTCGCTGAGATGCACTTTGACTCTCTGTCTTCCTGTAAGCTCTCTCATCTCAAATTCTGAGACATTCATGCTAGGTTAGAGTCATCTTTCTATTCTGACTCCATCTGGTGAAAGCCTATTTAATTTTCCTTCCAATGTGACTGATATGAGCAGCAAAATTTTTTTTTCTTTAAAGACTGAAATAGCGATTAAGATTTAATAGCAGTGTGACCTTGGGAAAATACCACTAATTACCTACAGTCAATACTGTGGATTCAGGAGTATTCTGTGCAAGACTGACACTCACACAGAAAATTCTGTCTAGATTTCCAAGCTTTGCCCTTTTCCTGGTATGCCTGCCTCCCAGTCTTCCAATGGTCAAGTCACTTCATCCCTGCCCTAGCTCAGATATCACCTCCTCCAGGAAGCCTTCTCTGGTTTTACTCTTCTTCTGAATTCCCACAAGGCTTTGTTTCCTCTTGAAACTCTTCATTTTTTTTCTTTGTCTTGTCTTGATAAGTGCCTATGTTACTTGTATTCTTCTGTAAGAACCTCGAGGAAAGAATCTGTGTCTTCTTAATCATTATCCTTTCCATAATATCTAATACAGTGCCTTACACATACATGCCACTTTCGAAATATTTGGTATATGGGCATAGAAAAGGAGTTATTGGAAATTATTTGAATGAGTTATACTCAACTATTTTTTTGTTTTGCAGGATTTTTTTTACAGTTTTACTGAGATGTAATTGACATATAATATTGTATTAGTTGAACTGTATACAGCATAAAGATTTGATGTTATGTGTGTATTGCAAAATTATTACCACAGTAAGTTTAGTTAACATCCATCACCTCACATAGCAACTTCTAAGTATACAGTACAGTATTGTTAACTACATGACATCCCTAGGACTTATTTGTCTTATAAGTTGAAATTTGTACCCATACTCAACTATTTTTAATGACCTCTACAATCAGTTCCTAAATACATTCTCTGATGATGATGATAATAATAACTAAAATAGTAAGAATGACCATCATTCATCGAACAGTTCCTACTTTCTACAAAGTAGCAGCACTTTATGTTACCCTACTCAGTAATGAGAAAGTGTGGTTTTAGAGAGAGTAAATAACTTGCCCAACAACCACAATGAATAAATGATAGAAGGGAGATTTGAGCTCAGCTCCATTTGACAACAGAATGAGAGCCATGAACGGTTGTATTATGCTAAAGAGTATCATTAAAGAGTGATTTCTGCTGTATGTAAGAGCGGTCTCTTTCCCTTTAAAATTCACGTGTTTGTGAAATCAGCCAAGAATGAAAGCATTTCACAGCTAGAAAGAGCATTATAGGTCATCTACACTTACCCCAGCTCCAGCGACTGCCCCCCTGGTCTCCATGGTGCTTCTAGAACAAGGGAATGGAAAACTGGGTGAGCATTCCCAGGCGGCCAGACTTTGGGAGGCATTGTCACGGGCCTGCCAAACCTCCTTTCATGTTGGCTACTTTATAAATGGCTATAATTGCACCAGGCTTTGGTGGAAGACTTTGAGCCTAATAAAAATGTCAAACTTATTAAGAAGGTTTCCAAGACTAAATAAACTCTGAAGAGGCTATAATCTCTTGATGGCTCTAAATTTGCAAATCACAAGAATGTGGAAAAATATAACTGCCATGTACAGAGCTACTGAAATGTCACTATTTATTGCTTCAATGTCATCTTGTAATGGAGGTTTGGTGGCAAGATCAGAAATCTCTCCTGAAAACATTGTAACACTCTTTATTGTAACAAAGCAGCTGTGTGTGTGTGAGCCGTCCTGTATGTGTCACAAAGCAAACTCTAGAATAAACACAAATTTGATTAGCCTGGAGTCATAGCCAAAATATCAGTAGATTGGAAATGTTTAAAGTCAGGGTGAATGGCATTTTTTCTGTCTTCTGGGTAGCTTAGGAAAACCGTAAGAAAAACAGAAGTTACACTGGAGAGAGTTTCACATGTAGGAGGTAGAATTTCAACTGAATCGTAAAAGTTGGTTTTGGAGAAGCAGTGTTCTGGGAGACAGAGAGAGCTGAGGGACAAAAGCAGAGAGTATAATGTGGGGATGTTGATAAAGATGATAGGGTGCCTGGAGCTAACGGTTTTATATTCGGGGATCTGAAGCATTTAGTGATTTATTAACATCCTCTTAGATGCTGAGCGAGAGGCTTAGCAAAAATTGCCTCTATCCTCATGTTAGTCCTATAAGGCCAGTGTTATATTCAGCTTGCACTCAGTCGCTTTGTCATGTCAATTCTTTGCAGCCCCATAGACTGTGGCCTGTCAGGCTCCTCTGTCCAAGGGATTTTCCAGGCAAGAATACTGAAGAGGGTAACCCTTCCTACTCCAGGGAATCTTCCCAACCCAGGGATTGAACCAGTGTCTCTTCCATCTCCTGCATTGGCAGGTGGGTTTATTGTTACCACTGAGCCACCTGGGGAGCCCTATATTCAGTTTGCTGCTGCTGCTGCTGCTAAGTCGCTTCAGTTGTGTCCGACTCTGTGCGACGCCATAGATGGCCTCCTTCCAGGCTCCTCTGTCCCTGGGATTCTCCAGAGAGTTAATTAAAACTGAGATTCATGCAAATCCATAGAGGACAGAAAGAAGATTGGTGGTTGCCAGGGGCTGAGAGAGGGAAAAATAGAAAGTGATTGCTAATGCATATGGGGTTGTTTCGGGGGGTGATGCGAGTCCTAGAATTAAATCAATGTAATGTTTATACAACTTTGTGAATATACTACTGAATTACACTCTTTAAAATGGTGAAATATATGGCATGTGAATTATATCTCAAGTAATGATGAGGGGAAAAAAAAAACAGAGGAGCAAATGACTTTCCCAGGGTCACAAAGTTTGTGGTCATTTGACAAACTGGGATTTCAACTCAACACTTCCCAGTGCTGAAGCTTGTGATCTTCCCCTTAGACTATGCTGTCTTTTGTCCTTTCAGGATCTGTAAAGGCTTAGCCATGAGGTTGATTACAGATTTAAAAAAAAATTTTTTTTTAAATTTGTCTACACCAGGTCTTAGTTGCAGCACATAGGCTTATATTTGCAGCATGCAGAATCTAGTTCCCTAAGCAGGGCTCAAACCCAGGCCCTCTGCATTGGGAGCACGGAGTCTTAACCACTGGACCTCCAGGGAAGTCCCTGGTCTCAGACATTTGGTCAATGGGTAAAATGTATTTTTACAAATGTCATGATGCTGACAGATACAATGTAGAACCTCATGGGTCGTGAGACACATAGTAAGGTTTCTAGCAGGAAGTAACACGCAAGCTATTACCTTTGAAGAGCAAAAGCAGTTCTGGACCCCACCTGAGGTCAGGAAATGCTGTGGTGCTGGCTGCCAGTGCTCACTGACCAACTGCGCCTCGTGATGGAATATTTTTGGTACACACAGTTGGTGGGCTATGACAGGTAGAGTCTGTAAGAGGGGATCATATTATGAAAGACTTGAAAAGCCCTCCCCTCTGGTGGGGAAAGTTTAATTCGGGATAGTGGGCAGTGGTACATTAGGGAAATTATTGTTGTTGGAAGGTTCTTCTGGCAGTGTGCAAAGGGTGGGTTAGTGTGAAGATGGAGTGAGCCAGGGAGGTCAGCTATAATCATCCAGGCATGAGTTGAGGAGAGTTTAGTTCAAGGTTTTTGTAGTAGAAACAGAGAGGAGGAATGAATTAGGGTGAGATCTAGAAAAAATAAATAATAGCCTCAGCCACAGATGGAGAGGAAACAGACACAATTATGGAACTAGCCTACATTTCTCTCTTTTTAACTCTAGGTTTTACAGCCTGGAAGACTAACAACTTGGAGGTGCTAGGGATAGGCATGAAATAGAAAGGAGGCTTAGTTTGGGGAGAAAATAATGAAGCAAGTTTACAGCCTAGGGAGTCTGAAGTAATGATACTGGAACGCTGGCACAAGAGTTGTGCTAGTTCCTTGCCCAGGCTCTCATCCTAGACAGATGCAGCATTTTCATTCTTTGTGTGTGTGTGTGTGTGTGGCTGCGTTGGGTCTGAGGTGCAGCAGGTGGACTTCTTCTAGTTTTGGTACTTGGCTCAGTAGTACTTGGGCATGCAGGCTTAGTTGCTCTGCAGAATGTGGGATCTTGGTTCCCTGACCAGAGGTCTAACTCAAGTCACCTACATTAGAAGGCATACTGTTGACCACCAGGGAAGTCCCCTGCAACCTTTTTATTCTTTGAACTTCAGGAAAGTATGGTCTGATTGATATGCCAGTGAGAAATATGAATGAGTAATAACACCTGGCAATCCAGTGCATTTTTGTAACACTTTGTAATTCACAGATTATTTTGGCCTCTTTTTCTCTACTTATTATGACACAGTTTTATTATAATACTTCCACAATGGTGAATTTGTGTGCCCAAAACTATACTTGAATTTAGTGTGGCATTCCATTCAGTGCTTTGAATGACATAGGGAATTCAAGAGGAAGAATCAGAAAGACCCTGAATATTTGAATGGAAGACAAGACACTACCATCAGTGCCTGGCAAAATGGGTGTTATCTATATGAAATGAACAAACATCCATTCAAACTTAGGGGGGCTCCAGAAAAGTTTGGATCGTAAAGAAGGCTGAGCACTGAAGAACTGATGCTTTCAAACTGTGGTGCTAGAGAAGACTCTTGAGAGTCCCTTGGACTGCAAGATCCAACCAGTCCATCCTAAAGGAGATCAGTCCTGAATATTCATTGGAAGGACTGATGTGGAAGCTGAAGCTCCAGTACTTCAGCCACCTGATTTGAAGAGCCAACATTGGAAAAGACCTTGATGCTGGGAAAGATTGAAGGCAAAAGGAGAAAGGGGCAGCAGAGGATGAGATGATTAGATAGCATCACTGACTCAATGGACATGAATTGGAGCAAACTCCGGGAGATGGTGAAGGACAAGGGAGGCCACATTGCTGCAGTCCATGAAGTGGCAAAGACTTGGACATGACTTAGCAACTGAACAACAACAACTAGAAAAGTTATGCAGGCAAGTGCTGGGAAAATATCCGCGTATTAACCAGTGTCAGTTACTGACTGTTTTAGGGTATATAAAACGTCCACTGTAATAGAAGACGGTGGAATGGTGTCTTTAGGTGTTGAAAGAAAAAAAAAACTGTCAGCCTAGGATTCTACATTTAGTGACAATATTCTTTAGAAATGATGGCAGAAGAAATGGTATGGAAAAAAAGAAAGCAAGAAATGTCAGTAGGAAATACAGGGATGAGAGTCTCAGTTTTAAGTAGAATGATCAAGGAGGGCCTTTCTGGGAAGGTGACAGTTGTTCAGAGACCAGAAAGTGGGGAGGTGAGCCATGTGAACAAATGGGAGAAGAGGTTTTAACAAGCCAAAGGGCCCTGAGAAGGGTACATGTTTAAGAAACAGCATGAAGACCAGGGTGGCTGGAACAAAGGGATTAAGGAAGAGAAAAGAAGGTGATGACACCATACAGTTGACAGGGCAGCAGACTGTGTAGAGGATTATGGGGAAAAAAAATATGTACCTTATAGACCTGGAACAATTCAAATATAAACTTGTCATTCTCATATTATTTATTTTAAAAATGTCCTGATTTGGGTGAGAAACATTATAGTAACCCTAAGTATGTGGCTCAGATGGTAAAGAATCTTCCTGCAGTGCAGGAGACCTGAGTTCGATCCATGGGTTGGGAAGATCCCCTGGAGGAGGGCTTGGCAACCCACTCCAGTATTCTTGCCTGGAGGATCCCCTGGACAGAGGAGCCTGGCAGCCTATAGTCCATGGGTCACAAAGAGTCGGACACGACTGAGCGACTAAGCACACACACAACCCTGAGTATAGATCATTTAAAGATTTGGGTCTTTATGCATATTGAAGTGACATATTGAATGAAGTAAGTCAGACAGACAGGGAGAATAACACCCCTTATATGTGGGATCTGAAAAGAAATTATACAAGTGAACTTACTTACAAAACATAAACTGGCTCAAAGACTTCAAGAACAAGCTTATGGTTGCCGGAGGGAAGGATGGGGGTAAGGAGTAATTAGGTTGGGGATGGGCATGTACACAGTCCTATATTTAAAATGGGTAACCAACAAGGACCTACTGTATAGCACATGGAACTCTGCTCAGTGTTATGTGGAAGCCTGGATGGGAGGAGAGTTTGGGGAAGAATGGATACATGTATATGTATGGCTGAGACCCTTCGCTGTTCACCTGAAGCTATCACAACATTGTTTGTTAATTGGCTTATTGTTGTTGTTGTTTACTCACCAAGTCATGCCTGACTCTGCAACCCTGGGGACTGTAGCCCACCAGGTTCCTCTGTCCATGGGATTCTCTAGGTAAGAATACTGGAGTGGGTTGCCATTTCCCACCCCAATACAAAATTAAAAGTTTTTAAAAAATAAGGATTTGGGCCTTTATATGTACTGAAATAAATACATATAAACTTAGAACCTCTGGAGGTTTAGACTAGTGATCTGGCTCTGAGTGTTGAACTATCATGTGGAGAGTGGATGCTAAGTGGAGAGTAGATGCTAAGTGGAGAGTAGATGCTAAGTGGGCAAAAAAAAAAAGAGGATGCCAATTCATTAACTATTAAACCAACCCAGTGAGAGGTGAGGATGTCTTGGGTCACAGGGCAGTGGAGGTGTTAAGAGGTGTCTGGATCCTGGAAGTATTTTGAAGGGGAAGTGGCATATTGGGTGCAGGATGTGAGAGGAAATGGTGAGTAGAGGGTGACATCAAAGATTCTGGTCTACACCGTGGGAAGGATGAAGTAGCCCATAGCTGAGATGGGGAACAGATTTAGGAGAGAAGATCAGGAACTAGACTTTGGATTGTGAAGTTTGTGGTGCCTTTTGGACAGTTAGGTGGAGATGTTCAGGGCATGAGTATAAAAGTCAGAGGTTTGGGGAGAGCTTCAGAATGGAATGTAAATGTGGCATTTGATGCCAAGAGACTGGATGAGCTTGGCAAGTACAGAAGAGAGAAGATGGTCAAAGAACTAAGCCCTGGGATGCTATGATGTTTAAAGCCTGTGAAATGAGGAGGACAGCAAATAAGATGGAAAAGTAACAACCAGGGAAATTCAGAATAAAATTAGGAGACAGTGCATTGCCAGAAGCCAACTGAGGACAGTATTCCAAGGTGGAAGAAGTAGTCATCTGGGTCAGATGTTCCTGGTAGGTCCGGTAAGATGAGGACTCAGAATGAACCATTGGGTTTAGCATCCAGACAGTCAGTGGCCACCTTGACAATGGAAATGTCAGTACCTAGAAAGGGCAGAAGCCTGACTGAAGCAAGTTCAAGAGAAAATGCTGTCTCTATTTTTGTGGGGTTTTTTGGCTTCATTTTTTCTTTTTGTCTTCTCCCCACTTTCAAACACTCTACTTGGTTAGCCCTTGTGAAAAGCAAAAGATAAAGGACATTTCTCCAAGCAATGTCTCTTTTATTGTACTTTGTGCGGTAGGCTAGGCAGAGAGACCACAGAAGCTGTATGATTTTATGTTGCCTTCATCTGGCTCCTTTTGAGGATGGGGGCATTTGGCAGGAGCACAGTAACTTATTTTATATTCCTTGTCGCTTAAGCTCCTGCGGCAAAGAGAATGCAATTTGGGAGCAGCAAACTCCACCAAAGAGAGAGTCAACAGCTCAAAGGAACAAGACCTCCCAGAAATAACATATTTCTAGGAGCAGTTGTAATATGATTGTCCTTAAAATTAGGAGATGAAATCTGAAAACCTTTCAGAGGGAAAAGAAGGCAGGACTGGATGACAGCTTAGCTTTGGGGAATGAATTAGGGGAAAAGAGAGAATTCATCAAGGCTTTGGGGCGAGCCAAAAACTTAGCAGTACTCAGCAGAAATGCATGGGTAGGAAAAGAGGGGCCAGCTAGGGGCAACGTGGTAACTTCAGTTTGAGACCTTTGCAGGAGATACGAATGGAGATGGTCTATCACTGACTAGAAACCAACACCAGTAAGTTGGTGTGGCTAAATGTGGCTCTGGAGGGTCCCTGAATGGGAAGTGGCAGAGGAAGTCCTGTTTCATAGAAGACGTGGGATTTAGGAGTCATTCCGAAAGTTGGAAAAAGGCAGCTTGACCCATCTTGGGAAGAAGTGGTAATTAGGAAGGTCACATGCAGATGGTCCAGCTTGCAAGACAGCTTAAAGGTGAGAAAGGATGGCATCTCCACATTTGTAAACGACAAGGACCTTGAGAGGTGACTGCTGTGAGTTAAGGTGTTAGAATCAGTCTCTCACTAGGTTGAGAAACCTAGACAGTGTATTAAACCTAGACAGTGTTTAACCTATAAACAGCCGAGACATCACTTTGCCTACAAAGGTCCATATAGTCAAAGCTATGGTTTTTCCAGTAGTCATGTATGGATATGAGATTTGGACCATAAAGAAGCCTGAGCACCAAAGAATTAATCCTTTTGAACTGTGGTGCTTGAGAAGACTCTTGAGAATTCCTTGGACAGCAAGGAGATCAAACCAGCCAACCTAAAGGAAATCAACCTTGAATATTCATTGGAAGAACTGAAACTGAAGCTCCAGTTCTTTAGCCACTTGATGGAAGTAGTTTTAGCCAACTCATTGGAAGAGACCCTGATTCTGGGAAAGATTGAAGGCAGGAGGAGAAGGGTACGACAGAGGATGAGATTGTTGGATGGCATCACCAACTCAACATGAGTTGACATGAGTTTGAGCAAGCTCTGGGAGCTGGTGAAGGACAGGGAAGCCTGGTGTGCTACAGTCCATGGGGTCGCAAAGAGTCAGACACGACTTAATGACTGAACAATGAATAACTTCTGTACTCACTGACTCACTGCTAAGACTCAGACATCATGCCCACCACTGAAAATTCAGAGGTGATCAAGGCAAGGTGACTGCATCTGCTGTAGTGGCCCTCACTGTTGTGGTGAAACAGCAGTGCGTGCTCAACACAGCACAAAATGTGATTTGTACTTGAGGAATAAGGAGGTAGAACCTTACCCACCCTGAGTCTCAGGGCATGTGTCCAGATAGAGTCATACTGAATCCAGCCTTAACTAGGTCCAGGGAGGAGAGATCTGTAACTTTTTCCAATACAGACAAACGCTAGGGCTTGTGGAAGAGAATGAGAGGTCTTGGAAGGTACAAGGAGTTTAGAAGTATGAAGGGTCTGGAGTCCAGAGCAGAGCAGGGAATGAGGAAGGAAATGGGCGAGGGCTGATCAGTAGCTTGGAAGCATGCTGAGGGCAGGCTAAGTGGGGAGGAATGGGACTCCCATCATATGGCAGGCCCTTTGTCGTTGTTTTTTAAGATATTTTATTTATTTTTGGCTGCTGTCAGGTCTTAGTTGCAGTACTCGGGATCTTCCTTGAAGTGCACCGGCTTCTGTCTGCTTGAGGTGTGTAGACTCAGGAGCTGCAACGGGCGGGCTCAGTTGCTCCATGGCAGTTGGGCTCTTAGTTCCCCAACCAGGGATCCATCTGGCATCCCCTACATTGGTAGGCAGATTCTTAACCGCTGGACCACCAATGAAGTCCTGCAGACTCTTTATTAAGGCTTTCATATTTTTAAGTTTAGTGGTTATCTTTCAGTGTTTAAAATATGTATATGCTGTTTGTAAAAAAAAAATTATAAAACACAGAAAGAAAGAAGACCATAACTTCTTGTTAGCATCCTGATGTACTTCTTCCTGATATTATAGGGTGTCTCTTCCATTCTTTTATCACTTAGCATTTTGAAGGGGATCTCCCACATTATTAAAAATTCTTTATAAACATCGTCCTAAGCAGTATCTAATATTCCATCCTGTGAACCCACAATGATTTATCGAATCATTATCCTAGTACTGTGCATTTGGGTTGTTTCCAGTTTTTTTAAAATTATTTATTCATCTGTTTTTTTACTGCACTGGGTCTTCACTGGTGCTTCATTGCTGCAGAAAGCTTGAGCTTTCTCTAGTTGCGGCGAACAGGGGCCACTGTCTAGTTGCATCGAGTGGGCTCTAAAGCATGGGTCTCAGTAGTTGTGGCACATGGACTTTGTAACCCTGAAGCATGTGGAATCTTCCTAGACCAGGGATTGAACCCATGCACCCTGCATGGGCAGTTGGATTCTTAATCACTGGACCACCAGAGATGTCCTTGTTTCCAGTTTGCATAAATATAAATAAAGCTGCGATCAGCATCCTTGTATGTCCATCTTTGACCTTGTTTTCGATTATACCTTCAGGATTAATTCCTATAAACTGGAATGACTGGGTCAAAGGGCGTGAGCATTTTCAGCCTCCTGATCCCTATTGCCAAATGGTTTTCCAAAAACTCTTTCCAATCTGTGTTTAAACTGGCAGCATTTTGCTGCAAACTCTCCAAAAGTGAATGTTGTAATTTAAAATTTGATATCACTTAATCCTGATGGTATTCTCATGAAATAAGTTTTATCCCCAATTTACAGATAAGGAACTGAGGTCAACAGGTTATTTCACTAGCTCCGAGTCACACAGCTTGGAAGGCACATGGTCAGACCCAAACCGGGTTTGGCTCAGAATTTAAGAGCTGCATTGCTCTCTCCCTGGGCAGGTAAGGGACCCCACTGGAGGGTTTTAAATCCAGAGAGTGACACAAAATACAAGGTACTCATGGTTTGCTCTTCTTAGCCCTGGCTTGTAGGTTGGTGATGAGCCTAAAGAAGATTAGCTACCAACTGACATGACAGAACCCTTTCATAATACCTTTTCTTGTTCTTTGGGGCATTTATGAGCTGATGAGTGACTGTGCGGAGAAGGGAGAAAAAAAAACAAACAGAAAACGTAATGTAGGTTATTAGTGTTAATAGGTAACATGTATATGAGTTCATACAAATTAGTTAACAAATGTGATCCACCACAACAATTTCTGAAGAGTGTTATATAGTTAATAATTGTGGAAGGGGTCATTTCACAAGGAATTAAGCTGAGCTGTTCTCAGCTCAGCCATCCATGTTTCTGAAACCTCCCACATCTCTTAGCTTTTTAGACCTGAAGGTCCAAGGTAAGGACATGCATGTCCAGAGTCATCTCAGAGTTTAACTCAGGCTTTGGCCAAATAAGCCACATGGGTTTAATTTGCTCTCGGGAAGGACCCAAATTGGCCAATAATCTCTTCTTGGCCATACATGGGGAGCATAAGAAAAATAATAATCAGAACTACCACTTACTGAGTGCTTACTATATGCCAGACACATCGAGAAAATGAACTCTCTTGGGCACATTTGGGACCAAATAAGCAAATCAAATTAAAGACAGGTTCCCTCGCATCGATTCCAACACTGTCATCAGCAATAAAGAGGTGAAAACTCTTTGCAAAAGGGATTTAGATAATCTGTTTTAGACCACATTGTGTCATGTATATTCCTTCCCTGACTTAAAGCATCAGATCGACAAGGAATTGATGGTGACAGCCACTCACATGTCACAGAAGAACTATATGCTGCAGAGAGGAAGGAGTCACGTGGCCCTTTGCCCAGTGGGATGTGTCCCCAACCCCCCACTTCAGGCCCCTCCGTCCACCTTCTGCCTTGTCCTCTCTTCCTCTTGGTTTCCTGTTTATTGCTCCTGTCAATGAGAGAAGCACCACTTTTCATAAGCACGTGTGAACTGAGAGGTCCGCCATTATCCAGAGAATGGCATCTTTAGCAAGGCTCTGGGGTGTGCTCCAGGCAGTGCTAATTTTTTCACAACAGAAATCCTGTGAGGGGACTGCCCTGGCTGTCCAGTGGTTAAGACTTTGCCTTCCAATGCAGGGGGCACAGGTTCGAGCCCTGGTCAAGGAGCTAAGACCCCACACACCTCTCGGCCATAAAACTAAAACATTAAACAGAAACTGCGAATGGTGACTGCAGCCATGAAGACACTTGCTCCTTGAAAGAAAAGCTGTGACGAACCTAGACAGCATATTAAAAAGCAAAGACATCACTTTGCCAACAAAAGCCTGTATAATCAAAGGGATGGTTTTTCCAATAGTCATATACAGATGTGAAATTTGCACTCTAAAGAAGGCTGAGCACCAAAGAATTGATGCATTCAAATTGTGTTGCTGGAGAAGACTTGAGAGTCCATTGGACTGCAAGGAGATCAAACCACGCAACCTAAAGGAAATCAACCCTGAATATTCATTGGAAGGACTGATGCTGAAGCTGAAGCTCCAATACTTTGGCCACCTGATGCAAAGAGCCAATTCATTGGAAAAGACCCTGATGATGGGAAAGATTGAAGGCAGGAGAAGAAGGGGACGACAGAGGATGAGATGATTGGATGGCATCACCAACTCAATGGACATGAGTTTGAGCAAGCTCCAGGAGATGGTGAAGGACAGGGAGGCCTGGCATGCTGCAGTCCATGCGGTCGCAAAGAGTCGGACATGACTCAGTGATTGAACAACAACAATACTGTAACAAATTCAATAAGGACTTTTTAAATGATCCACAGCAAAAAAATCTTAAAAAAAAACAAAAAACAAAAAAAACTCCCTTGCGAACAGGTTCAAATCAGCAAGGACTACCCTTGGAGAAACAGCCTGTCTTACCACTGGAGGGAGATCATGAAGGGGGCAGGGTTCCACTTAGCAGGGATGGATGTTGGGGGCACTCCTGGTTCCAGTAATTTACTCTCTGTACTCAAGTGTAAACTCAGGCGATTTATATACGTTCGTTTACATATTTACTGGAATATACTTGTACATTAACAGACTCTTTTTCTCCAGATTGTATAAAATGCCTGTCTTCATACCTGTTTGCTCATGTAAAAGAAGATAACACTCTGACAGATATTCCTCAAATACAGTTTGGAGGCAAATAGCACAGAGCGGACAGGGCAGTTATATGATGTGAGAAGGGGATGAGAAAGATGCCCCTTAGTGAGCTGGCATGTATGTAAATATGTACACATTCATGTATATCATTACTCCACGTGTGTGTGTGTATGTGGAGAAGGAGAAAGACAGGCTAGGGTATGGAGACAATTACATGAATAAATACTATTCTGACCTCTCTTCTTGGTGTACAACTATTTGCAGAGGCCTTGGCAATTTTTAATGTGTCTTTAGATGCCTTAATGGCAAAAGCACTGTGCTTGTTGCTGCTTGGGCCCAAACCTCAGTTATGCTATCTGGTAAGTTGTGCAATCAGTAAATATGAGAAGTACCAACAGTAACTAGTTCCAGTCAGTAGATTTCATGTTCCTTCTATATCCCTGATCCTTGCAGTGTTCTAATATTGCTGTACTGATCTCCTGTTTCCTGTATCTGGCTTTTAGTGGCACCCCACTCCAGTACTCTTGCCTGGAGGCTCCCATGGACGGAGGAGCCTGGTGGGCTGCAGTCCATGGGGTCGCTGAGGGTCGGGCACGACTGAGCGACTTCACTTTCACTTTTCACTTTCATGCATTGGAGAAGGAAATGGCAACCCACTCCAGTGTTCTTGCCCAGAGAATCCTGGGGACAGAGGAGCCTGGTGGGCTGCCGTCTATGGAATCACACAAAGTTGAACATGACTGAAGCGACTCAGCAGCAGCAGCAGCATGGTTTTCCTTGGAAATGAAAGTATTGCCATTTCCTCTTGGAGACAGGTTAAGTGTGGTCCCAGGCTAGCCTACTAATGAGCTGGTGCCTACCTCCCACTGCCAACATCTCTTGTGGAAGCTTCATCCCCTCAGAAGCCCTATGCCCATCTGCAACAGAAGCTCAGTACATCCCCTTTTTTCTCAGTGAGCACCCTGTGGACACCTGCTCTGTGCTGGGGACCCTCAGGAGCTCACAGTCTAGACAGAAGAGACGATTGATAACAACTAACCATTGTATAATATGACAGGTGAGCGATTCATGTTATATGTGGAGGAAAGAGAGGGATTAACCCTCCTGGGGAGGTCAGAGAAAGCTTCAGAGGAAATGACATTTCAGTTGACTTAAGGGAGGATTTTTGTTTGGCAGACCAAGGAGGACAATTAAGGCAGAGGCTACATTGTGATAGGATCAAGGGACAGGATATGGAATGCCTGGATCTCTAGGAGGATGGAGGGAGGAAGGGGAGGGTGCTGGTTGAGCATGTAAGTTGTGGAATGGGAAATGGCTCTAGTTAAGACTGGAAAACTGGCCAGGGTCAGGGCTTGCAGACTTTGAGTTGAGCAGAAGTTGAGTGAGTGCTCTTTGCTGAGAACAGCGGATTTCTAGAGGCATGTAGGGCTTCCCCCCCACTTCAGTACTCTTGCCTGGAAAATCCCATGGATGGAGGAGCCTGGTAGGCTGTGTTCCATGGGGTCGCTAAGAGTCGGACACAACTGTAGTGACTTAGCAGCAGCTGCAGGGCTTCCCAGGTGGTTCCATCAGTAAAGAATCTGCCTGCAATGCAGCAGACCTGAGTTTAGTCTCTGGGTGGGGAAGATTCCCTGGAAGAGGGAATGGCGACCCACTCCAGTATTCTTGTCTGGGAAATCCTATGGACTGAGGAGCCTGGCAGGCTACAGTCCATGGGATCGCAAAGAGTCAGACACGACTTAGCCCCTCAGCAACAACAATAGAGGCATTTAAGTCAGTGAGTTTACCATTCATCGCTAAGGCATTTGGGGCCCCAGAAGTACTGCTGGGTCATTTGAAAGACATTCCCTTTTAGCCACTTCTGTGGAAATGGACAACTCTTAAAGACTTGGGAAACGCTAGCTGTGTGGTCAGGGAGGAGCCAGAAGGCCTAGGAGACCTTTGGAAAAGGGTCGTGATTGACCAATATCTTTGTGCTTTTGTTAGTGTAATCGCTGAAGGGGAATTAAAGCCTTTTGTAAAAGAGGTAATGAGGCTTACTAAGGTTGGATGAGCTCACAGTTTCAACTAATCACCCCCCAGTGGGGTCGATGCCAGACTTCTTCTGCAAATGTCTTTGTAAGATGGCGCCTTGAATTAAAGGATTTCTGAAGACAGATAATTCATAGAGGAAATGGTTGCACAGAGATAGAGGATCTGGAATTCAAAAGGGCAGACTGCAGGAAGCCAGAATGGTATCCCAGGCTTGGATTGTTAGTGTGTGAATCTGTACAAGGTTGTCCAGGGCTGTTTTCACCCATGAAAAGGGGTGGGTTCCATGGCTGCAGCTGTTGACAGAAAAGAGGGATCTGCAGCTGCTTAAACTTTTGACACATTGCTATGGGACCAGAATGGGAGGCCATTCAACTTCCTCTCAACGTCTGCCCTGCCTTCTGAATTCTGAAGTTGAAAGGGTCACGCTCAGACAGAGACCCCAGCTGTGAAATTATTTCCCAATAGAGTCACTGCATTGATACATTTCAAAGACCCAATCCAAGGTGCTCCAGTGAGCTTGGAGCAAGGTGGTTGGTTGTTGGAAGAATTTCTGGAAGTTTCTCATTGTTGCTAAATGTGACTTAAATCAGAATGCTATTGCCATCAGTAGGAAGGAGTTAGCAAATCCACAGATTGTGCTTTTGAGAATAATCCTGTCTTGAAGGGTATTGTTTATTTAAGAAAAGCCATTGTCACTTATCACATGAATAACCAAAGTAAAGCATTTGAGTCTGCTTCCTTAATGAAAAAGCTTTTTTAACTTTTTTTTTTATTTATTTTTGTTTTTGGCTGTACTAGGTCTTCGTCAATGAGCACGGGTCCTCTCTAGTTGCAGTAAGTGGGGGCTACTCTGCTCTGTACCACCTTCTCATTGTAGTGGCTTGTTTTGTTGTGGAAATGAAAAAGCATTTTGAAGTTCACCTTGACTTATGAAAAAGCAAATGCATTTTTATTTTTATTTGTTAATAGCCAGTCACAGGCATAGTGTTTGCATAAACAGAGCTGGTGAAGAGCAACCTTTCCCAAAGTGTGTTCCAGTACCTTTAGTCCTGTGAGAGTCCTGCACAAAAAAGGTTTTATACGAGAATAAGCCCAAGAAATGCTGTGTTATATGCTCCTCTTGGAGATTCACAGGGCCCACTGGCACAGTAAAGACACTAAGGAAACCTGCTTGACTTTGTATAATTTAGCATTTCCAAAACTTGTTTCCCATGGAGCCATTATTTTGGATTTTGTTTTTTATTTTCAATTTTTAACATCTTTTAAAATCATGCATATTCAGAACAACTTTAGGAAGTACTGGTTTGGAGAACTAAGACATAAGTAGGATTAGCATTTATTGTCTTCAATTGTCTTTGCTCACTTTTGACAATGTTGAGCCCATTAATCATTAGCCTGGAGATATTTATGGAGCCACATATATAAAATGAGACAATCTTTCTCTTCAAACCTCTCTTCCTCATCTAGACCTTCTCATCTTCATAACTCCCCGCATCCATCTAAGTAAAACAGGCCTGACCATGTCAATTTTTTGTCTACACACTGTTTATTGACATATATTCATACCGACTGTTGTGCTCAGTAGGGCTCTTCTGTCCACCCATGGGATCATATCGTATGTAAGCAGTAAATCCAGGCAGAACCTATATACTCCAATAAACCGGTACTGATTAGGTGGAATGTAGTGTAACATTTGGGCCAAATTCCCAGCCAACCAATATGCCTCCTTTTATGTGGGGAGTAAGTATACTTCATCTGGGCTTTGAGTCTGTGAAACTGATACCCACCCATGACCTGAATGGGGATTTGCTGCATGTTGACCAGACCATAAACTCACTGAATAAATAGACCCTTTTCCCTGTCCTCCCCTTACTACAGGGAATATTTATTCATTCAAGTTTTATCCGCAGAAGCCAGCTGCAGGCATGGAGGCTCTACAGTTCAAGCTAGGTCATCAGAATGGTAGACTAGAAATGCTTTCTCCCTAGAGTATCCCATCTTCTTTTTCTCCAGGACTCAGTGGCTCTGTTTTGGCTAAATATTTCTCTCTCTGCCCCAAAACTCTACCCACTTCTTGCAAATCCTTGCTGCCATTTGCTCTATTTTGTTACCCATCCCAGTCTGGATTCAGCCACCTTTCCTCTTGAGGATACTGGCAACTTCCTAATTATTATATTCAATTGCCATCATCATAGTTTTATTTTTTCCACCTGCTCAAAGTCTTCTTGAGAATCTATCCTTCTGACTTATAGGATGCTGACTTTTCCTTGTTCTCACATGCCCTTGAAGTCAGCCCTTCCAATCTTCATCTTCTACATGGAATTCTTACACCCATTTATCTTGTGTCACCAACCACTGCTCCATCTCCAATTCTTTTGGAATGCTTCAGGGAATAAACAAGTAAACTGAACCTATTGCTTCCTCCAAATATTTGTATTTCTCTGCATGAAATAATAAATCTCCCAGGTCAACTGAACTTAAAACATCAGGGTTATCTTTGACTTCCCTGTGTCACTGACCTCCTGTGACATCTGTGACTGTGTCATAAATTAAGAAGCACAAGGGCAGGTCTGTAAAAGAAATTTATTTTTTCTGTGTCTTGTTCAAATAAGTAGAGTTCATTTAACCCATTTTATTTTATGCTGAGAAGTCATCCTACTCACTAATATCCCCATACATTATTTCAAAATGCTTCCTGGCTTTGTTAATGCGGATGTTCTTGTCATTTAAAAGCTGTATGTGTTTCATCGGAGCCCTCTATTTACAATTCTAGTGACTCCTTTCTGGTGAACGGTCATGTCTGTTAATGATTTTATAAGCCTAGATCAGAGATTTTGCTAACTGCCTGGCTCAACCCTGTATGGGACCTTTGGAAAGGAGGGAAAGAGTTAAATTTTAGTTCCGACTTTATAAAGCATCATCTCAGTGGAAAGGAAAGTATAAATCTGAAAGGCTTAAATAACAGTTTCTGAAAATATTTAATTAAATCCCGAAATATTCAGTTGGAAGATATACTTCAAGCATAGGAAGAGAGAGAGAGGTTAGTGTTTGTGAGAGTAACTGTGGAATGTTCCAAAAGGAGGTAAGATTTTGAGTGGAGATGAGGAATATGGAATATTTGAAGAGAGCAGTAACTGGAGACCAGGAACTCAGACACTATTTCTTCTTCCTTTCAAAATGGAGAGAGGTGATGAGCTCGACCTGGCAGGGGAAAAGCATGACCTCATGAGCGTAGGTGAACTCCCCGCCCCGGCCCCCCCACCCCCGACACACGCATAAAAGTTCACATTTACTGACTCTGGACTGAGTGCTGTGCTGGATGCTTTCACAAACAGCAGATGAGGCCTGTGTGTGAGGAGTCCCGCCAGCTTGGGATGGAAGATGCCACCCTTTCTACCAAACCACTGCCCTCCATTCAAAACCAGGACCTGGGAAAAGACTGGACTTTAGAGTAGTTCTTAGATTACACTCCCTTCGATGTAAATCAACTTGTACAGATTTGGTTTTGCAAATGAAAACAAATCTCCAGTGTTTCATAGCTCTCCACTTCTGCCCACAGGCTTATTCACTTTTCCCTTTTAAATATAAATGGAAAACTGGAAGTGAGGTTTCCATGATGCACGGAATCTCTATTTTCAGAAAAGATAAACAGGGTCCTCTGGTCAGAGACTCCAAAGAGAAATGTGGCTTCCAACGGGTGGAAGACTAAAAATAAAGATGCTGGTAGATAGGTAAGTGAATTAATAAAATGAGGCAACGAAACAAAACCCCTGAACTCATTCCCTTCACCATTGAAAGAAACACCATGCAAAGAAAATGAGAACCAGGGGATGGAGGGAAACTTCCAAAGAAACCCGGGCAGCTGTCCCCGGGGATCCTATGAGCTGGGATTTCCAAAACATTGGTCATGTGGGTAGAAGGGAAGCAGGCACCCTGATGAGCTCACCCAGCAGTGAAACGCAGGGAAACAGGGTTAGGAAGGCCAAGGCTGGATTCAACCAGGACTCTTGAAAAAGGGGCTTCTAGACCATTTGGATTTCTGGTTGGCCTGTAAGTCAGCAAGGCATCAGAAAAAGTGGTCACGGTGATATGTGGATTTCAGGTATGGGAATCCTGGATTTGGATCCTGGTGAGTGGCCTCATCTCCATGTGTCTGGTCAATAGTCAACCTCTGAGCTACTAATGGGTACATTTCCTAATAATGTGACAAGAAACTGAGCCTATCTTTCCAGCCATAAATGAGAATAAAAATACCTCATCAGATTGCTATGAGGATTACAAAGGATTGGAGGAGTAAAATATGAGATATATAACATATACTTTATACAGAGTGAATATTTTAAAAAAAAAAAAAAAGGAAGCTGCTCCTTCTCTGGGTCATCCTAATCACCGTTTTAGAGCAAGTAAGAACAGAATGCAGGGCCAGACCTACTCCTTGCTGCTGCTGCTGCTGCTGCTAAGTTGCTTCAGTCGTGTCCGACTCTGCGACCCCATAGACGGCAGCCCACCAGGCTCCCCCGTCCCTGGGATTCTCCAGGCAAGAACATTGGAGTGGGTTGCTATTTCCTTCTCCAATGCATTAAAGTGAAAAGTGAAAGTGAAGTTGCTCAGTTGTGTCCGACTCTTTGCGACCCCATGGACTGCAGCCCACCAGGCTTTTCCGTCTGTGGGATTTTCCAGGCAAGAGTACTGAGGTGGGGTGCCATTGCCTTAGGGCCCCAAAATAATGTTCAGTTCAGTTCAGTCGCTCAGTCATGTCTGACTCTTTGCAAACCCATGGACTGCAGCACACCAGGCCTCCCTGTCCATCACCAACTCCTGGAGTTTACTCAAACTTGTGTATACTGAGTCAGTGATGCCATCCAACCATCTCATCCTCTGTCATCCCTGTCTCCTCCTGCCTTCAATCTTTCGCAGCATCAGGGTCTTTTCAAATGAGTCAGTTCTTTGCATCAGGTGGCCAAAGTATTGGAGTTTCAGCTTCAGCATCAGTCCTGCCAGTGAATATTCAGGACTGATTTCCTTTAGGATGGATTGGTTGGATCTCCTTGCAGTCCAAGGGACTCTCAAGAGAAACCATAGCTTTGACTAGACGGACTTTTGTAGACAAAGTAATGTCTCTGCTTTTTAATATGCTGTCTAGGTTGGTCATAGGTTTTCTTCCAAGGAGTAAGCGTCTTTTAATTTCATGGCTGCAATCACCATCTGCAGAGATTTTGGAGCCCAAAAAATAGTCTCTTACTGTTTCCACTGTTTCCCCATCTATTTGCCACGAAGTGATGGGACCACATGCCATGATCTTAGTTTTCTGAATGTTGAGTTTTAAGCCAACTTTCTCACTCTCCTCTTTTACCTTCATCAAGAGGCTCTTTAGTTCTTCTTCACTTTCTGCCATAAGGGTGGTGTCATCTGCATATCTGAGGTTATTGATGTTTCTCCCAACAATCTTGATTCCAGCTTGTGCTTCTTCCAGCCCAGCGTTTCTCATGATGTATTCTGCATGTAAGTTAAATAATCAGGGTGACAATATATAGCCTTAACATATGCCTTTCCTGATTTGGAACTGATCTGTTGTTTCATGTCTGGTTCTAATTGTTGCTTCCTGACCCGCGTGCAGGTTTCTCAAGAGGCAGGTCTGCTGCTGCTGCTGCTAAGTCGCTTCAGTCGTGTCTGACTTTCTGCGATACCATAGACAGCAGCCCACCAGGCTCCCCCGTCCCTGGGATTCTCCAGGCAAGAACACTGGAGTGGGTTGCCATTTCCTTCTCCAATGCATGAATGTGAAAAGAGGCAGGCCAGGTAGTCTGATATTCCCATCTCTTTCAGAATTTTCCAGAGTTTGTTGTGATCCACACAGTCAAAGGCTTTGGAGTAGTCAATAAAGCAGAACTGGAACTCTGGAACTCTGTTGCTTTTTCAATGATCCAGCAGATGTTACCAAATAGCAAAGAGAAACAAGGGCTGCTCCTATGTGGCTTCTGTGTTTTCCTGGGTAAACAGTGCCCTTTCCATGAGAAAATAGAAACAACAGGGCAAAGAGGCACCTGCAGCCCAGAGTAAGTGTTGAGTGCCTGAGATGAATTAGAGCTTCTTGCCAATACTAATTGTGTGTAGACTGACCCCACAACTCCAGCGAGAAATGCTCCTTCAGTGTGGATGCGTGTGTGTTGCCATGGCAACTTGCTCCTGAGCTGTTGTGACCTTCTCATCGAAGACTGTGTCTCATTCAGTGCCCATCCCCAGCTGCCAGCTCAGCATCTGGCCCAGAATAGACACACAGTACAAATGTGCCATTTAACTGTGCTGAGACAAGAAATAGACACATGTCTACATTTTCAACATGAAGAAGGATAAAATTTGGGAACTACAAATATCTGAGCTTGATGGTGGCTCCAAAGAAAAAAAAAGAAAAAGATCTGGAACAGACTTACATAGCTCATTTCAGAGAGCTTACATAACTCTCTGCAGTTCATCTAGAAATGATCAGGAAATTTGAGCTGACTTTCATTAAAAACCACTAATGCAGGACTTCCTGGGCAATCCAATGGTTTAGACTCCATACTTACATTGTAAGGGGCTCCGGTTCAGTCCCTGGTCAAGGCACTAAGATCCTTCATGGCATGCATTGCAGCCAATTCCCCCCAACAAAATAAATAAATAAATAACTTAAAAAAATAAACAGCAACAACAGCAAAAATCACATCAACAAAGACCTAGCACAGCCAAAACTTAATTAATTTTTTAAAAGGACCACAAGTGCAATGAAAAGATGTTAAAAGTGAATCTAACTAGATTACTAGTTTCTGCATTACTAGAAATAAAGGGCCCTGAGAAATGAGTCCTCTTGTGTTTTGCAGGTCAGATCACATTATGTTCTGTTCTGAGCAGCTCATTTTCAGAAGGACTCTGATAATCTAGAACACACCCAAGGGATGGTACCCAGGACCAGTCATTAGGGTTTCTATAAAATGAGTCCATGGGATTTCCCAGGCAAGAATACTGGAGCAGGTTGCCATTCCCTTCTCCAGGGGATCTTCCTGACCTAGGGATCCAACCCGGATCTCCTGCACTGCAGACAGAGTCGTTACTACCTGAGGCACCAGGAAAGCCCTGTGAAATGTGTACAGTTGAGAGAGCTGGCATGGTTTAACCTGGAGAATACTGGAGGCGATAGGCAGAAAGAAGGACTTCCCTGGTAGCTTAGATGGTAAAGAGTCTACTTGCAATCCAGGAGACTCGAGTTCAATTCCTAGGTCAGGAAGATCCCCTGGAGAAACAGTGTTCTTGCCTGGAGAATCCCAAGGACAGAGGAGCCCAGCAGGCTATAGTTCATGGGGTCACAAAGAGTCAGACACAACTGAGCAGCTAATAGGCAGGACGAGGCAGCAATATCATCGTCAAAGCTCTGGAAAATGAGTATAGATCTCTTTTGTTCTACTCACAAAGGCAGAACTAGGACCAATGGGTAGAAGGAATCAGGGATCTGAATTTAATCAACCATAAAGAAAATTTTCCTAGAAAATAGAATTGTGCTGCCGCCAGATGCACAGAGCAAATGTTCCACAGAAGTACCTGGATAACCTATTCAGGGAAGGTGTGCCTGAGATCCCTGCAGTGGGCAAGAAGTTTGACCTGGGTGATCTTCACCATCAGGAATCCATAATGAAAACGCCTCTCTTCAAGGATCCTTTCCAGATGAAGGTCCCTGTGCAGCCAAGCCCCTGGGAGGCTACATTCACATTATTTTCCAGGTAAACTACTCACAGTAATCCATATCTGCCACAGAGATTCAGAAGAGTTTAACCAGTAGTTTAGAGCAACTTCCTACCTATCACCAGGGAGTAGCCAATCTATAATTGTTATTTAGCCGCTAAGTAGTGCCCGACTCTTTTGCGACCCCATGGACTGTAGCCTGCCAGGCTCCTTCTTCTGCCCATGGGATTTCCCAGGCAAGAATACTGGAGTGGGTTGCCATTTCCTTTGCCAAGGGATCCATAATTGCTTCTAGTTATTAGAAGATAATTTGTAAGTTAGAGAATTGATTCAATTACATCATGTGGTTTCATGAAACAAATGTCAGCAGAAGTTTCTAGTGATAAATCAACTAATATGAACTCTAACCTGAGAACTCTTGATTCCTCAAATTCCCTATCTCAAATTCCTCTCCTCCAGTTGTTTTTAGAACATTTAGCAGCAATCTTCTACTTTTAAAATAAAATCAGATACAAGCCAAAAACAAACTAAGGAAGTAGGTGAAATGAGACTATAATCATTTTTTGTAAATTAGTTTCACTTAAATTTTTCTCACCACCATTTAGATTTTACCTCTGTTTTTATTAGTAATTTCTTATTGTCTGCTCCTTTTCTTCTTCTTCCTGCCTGCCTTTTATTTCCTTTCATCTTCTTCTCCTCTAAGAATTTATATTTTTTAAAACTTTCCCAGGACTCAATTAACATCACTTAAAAAATTTTTGTGAGACCAGTGAAGTCTTGAAGCTGCTGCATTTAATACTCAGCTGAACCCTGGAAATCCAATCTGTAGCCAAACATTTGGCTTTGGTTTAGAGGCAGAAGTCGAAAAAGGGAATTGATACGCAGGTGTGGTGCAAAGCTGGTCTTAAAAATACAGATGTTATTACCTCTGGGCCCTAGGGACCTGGAACAAAATGCAGCAAGCCACCCCCAGAGGTGAAACAATGGTCATAAAACGGTTTCTCGATTCGTGAGTTTTGCTGAGCTGTCTCTTTGCAACATTTAGTGACTATTTAATAACGCTAACAGCTCTTTGAGCTAAATTGCTAACATTTGGGGAGCAAGGTTATGTAAAACAAAATCGAATTATGAAAACAATTTTCCAGTTAGCGCTGGCATTTCTTTATTTCTGTTTATCTTTTTCCTCAAAGGAGCCATTTACCAGTTCCTACCCGGCTGCCATGAGCTGATGTTCACAGACCCCAAACAATCAGCACACACCTCTGAACAACAAGGGTTCTTATTTTCCATCTCTGGTCCTAGCCCAAAGCTTGGAAGCACATTTAGTCATGGAAAGATATAAAACCAAAGAAGTACCCAAAGTGGTCTTTTGAAGAAAATTATGATGCTCATTGAACGCCACTTAGATTTTCATATAATTTCTCTCTTAGCCTAGTGCGTTGGAGGTAGTTTTATTTAGATGTATAAATGGTGTGTGTATTGATATGTGAAACTTAAAAACAGAGGCACTCTCTAGTAAAACTGAAAGTGTGTACACTATAAAAGCAAGCAATTCCACTTTTAGGTATATACTTCAGGGCAAGACTCTCACACCAGGGTAGCCTCCTAACACCAGTTAAAATGAATAAATTAGATGCATGTGTGTCCACCTGGAGAGCTCGCAAGAACGCAGAGTGTAGAAAATTGTTGCTAAAGATACATTAGTTTTATGCAAATATCTAAATAAAAATGTAAAACAAACAATATGGGGCATGGATGCACCCCAGCTTCAGAGATTGCCCCTGAGGAGAGGAAGGGAGGAGGAAGGGATCCCAAAGGCTCCTTCACATTATCAACAATGTTGTGTTTCCCTAAGAAAGAAAATATCTAAAGCATATTTAACCAAAAATTAATTTATTGAATACTTGGTATTATTCTCTATACTTTTCTGCATCTTTACACATTTTTAATTTTTTTAATTGAATAAACAATCCTTTACATTTTATAGTGCTTTACAATTTTCAAAGGTTTCATACATGTATCTTTATACATTTCACAAAATAAAAATAAAACCCAGGGATTTCCCTGGTGGTCAAGTGGCTAAGACTTCGAGCTCCCAATGCCAGGGCCCCTAGTCAGGGAAATAGATCCCACGTGCCACAGCTAAGAGTTCACAGGTAGCAACTAAAGATCCTGCATGCTGCAACTAAGACCCAATGCATTAAAAAAAAAAAAATAGCATTCACAAAATAAACATGCTTTCTAAAAATAAAGAATAATAATAATAAAGCCCAAACCAGAATTTACTTCATCTTTACATATTTTACAAATTAAACCTAAAGCTGCAATCAGGATTTAAACAAAAAGGGTAGACACACCGTCTAGCACCCAGGAGGGTTTCTCTCCAAACCCAGTAAGCAAGGGTGGTTGGCATCTAGTAAAACAAGCCAAGGCCCCAGTCTTTAAGAAGACAGAAGTGCCGGTCAGTTTGTTCAATTCATTCTTTCTCTTGCCTGCTCTTAAGACTCCGTAAAAGCTCGTTGTTTAATGACTAAACTTCCAGTCACATTCTTCTTGCCTGGCACAAATTTTTAATCCCACTTAGTGATACCATCAGTTGAGATTTCCATGGCTGCTATTCTTTCTATTCCTTTGTGGCACCACTTTCCACTTCTCTCTGTTCATTATATTCAAATGCATACACCCAAACAGGGCCTATATGTGATGGCACAGCCTGCTCTCTATTTTACATAGAATTTTATTTAACAAATGAAAACTAATACCTACACCTGGAGGGAGGTCTGCTTGACGGCAACAGCTCATTTTTCCAACTAATTCAGTTAACACCTGATTAGAAGTACTGATCAAGTTTTGAAGTTCTTTCAATATTGTTTAACATCACTTCTGTTCAGTTGGGGCTTCCCTGGTGGCTCAGATGGTAAAGAACCCACCTGCAATGCAGGAGACCTGGGTTCGATCGCTGGGTTGGGAAGATCCCCTGGAGAAGAGAACAACTACCCACTTCAGTATTCGGACTTGGAGAATTCCGCAGACTATACAGTCACAAAGAGCTGGACGCAACTGAGCAACTTTCACTTTCACACTTTCTGTTCTGCCAGTATCTATTTAACATCCTTTTTGTCAAGAGTGACCAACATTAAGAATAGAATTATGTACAGCCCTTTAGAAATTCATGTGCAGTCCCAGAAGGTAGTTTGAAGAAAAACATACAATGCACTGCCCGTTGCAGTGATGCTACGGTTAAAGGCCTTTGAGAGTCCAGAGAAGGAAGCCTCAAGGGACCATCGCAGTGTCTGCAATCAGACAAGTGGGGCTCTGAGTGGCTGCTCTGCCACCATACCATACCAGCTGTGAGGCCTCAGGAAAGTTACTTAACATCTCTGATCTTTTACTTTTTCTCTAAAACACAAAGTTAGTAATACTCAGCTTCTTGGATGGTTAAGAACTGAGTGAGTTAAGCAATGTATGATGCTTCATACAATGCCTGACATATATTGTCGATATCTGAAAGCATAGTTGCATTAATAGTTCCCTCTTCCTCGTTCCTGACAGGAATCACAGGGAAACATGTAAATGCTGCATGTTATCTATGAAGATATGATTTGCATGGAATGCATCAACATGGAAAAATTATTGGTCCAGCTTTTTGGCCAGATTAGCATGGCATGGTTTTGCCTGGGAGATTGTAACCATCCATATGCCCTTTACCAAATTGAGGTCATCTTCTTGCATGAGTATTTGTTTTCAAGAGGACATCAACTCATTGTGAAGCAATCCTATTGATAATTATGGTATCAAATAATACAATATCATCTATGAATTCTATGTGTAACCTTGCATAGCCTTGAGAAGTGAAGCCTCAGGTAGATAAAGGTGACTGTTGCACAAACTGTGTTTATGATGTTTTTTTGTAGTACTTTAGGAAACATTACACATTCTCAGAAGCTCTCGATGTCACTCTAATTAGGAGGGGAAATGCTGTTAATGAGAATAGTCGTAAATTTTTAGCATGTAATCACAAGAGAAGCCTGTGGCTATGATCACATAAATCACTTTATGGTGATTTGTGCCATTGAATTTTCTTTTTTTGTTAATGTTTATAATTACATTTTTCTTAAAAAATTAAACAAGGCTGTATATGTCCCATGTCATCCCTCCAGCCTGGACTCACCACGCTGGTGACTGCTGTTACTGGAGTGAGGGTTAAAAAGGTTAACAGCCAATGGGACAGCTTCAGACTGGGAGTCCAACCTGTTTTCCATTCTCCCCATGAGCTACCCCCTGTTGTGTCATCTTGAACAAATAACTTCCTGGCTCTGATTCTCTTGGTCTTTAAAATTGGGGATGGAAGATGTGTGACAAGATGATTTCTGGAGTACTTTGCTTCAGTATTCTGCATGCTCATGATTTCTTGTTCTTTGCATGTATGATTGCACACTAAAATGACCATGTGTTTTCAATTGTAAAATGCACATTTTTTCACAGTTTAAAATTCAGGAAGTTACAACTGATGGTAATTTAGATTGCTGTGAAATACAGTGTTAAATACAGGAGAAGTACTGAATAGTAAGTACTGTTTTATCAAGAGTTTCTACAGAAAAAATGGAAAATTACTGACAAATGGTGATTGAAAATAAGAGTGTACAATTCTTGTAACGTAACAGAGATTGTGTGTGTTAAGTTGCTTCAGTCGTGTCTGACTCTTTGCAACCCTATGGACTGTAGCCCTCCAGGCTCCTCTGTCCATAGGATTCTCCTAGGCAAGAATACTCAAGTAGGTTGCCCTGCCCTTCTCCAGGGGATCTTCCTGACCTAGGGATTGAACCCGTGTCCCTTGTGTTCTTTACCACTAGCACCACTTTAACATGGAAAACAACCCAGGAGTTGTGAGGACAATAATCCCAGAGGACGGGTTGGTTTGGATGTCCCTGAAGGTCCCTTTCAGCTCAGAGATGCTCTGACATGCCAACTTTATTTCAGTTATTTGGTTATTTTGTGCACTCATCAAGTATAGAGCATTTTGTAAAAAATGGAACATAGTGTATGGCAATGAGATAGTAATATTGTACCTATTAAATAATTGCATTTTAATTTCCATTGAAGTGTTAAATCACTGATACTGATTAGTTGAGTGTTCCTATAGCTGTCACACATTGATTATTTTCGAATAAATATGTTTGGACACTAAAACTATAGTGAAAATAATTTCATATTTGTCAGTGGCTTCAAAGGTCCTTTAGATTCTTCCCAAAACTCAGGAGTTAATTGCTATGAGCATAGTGCCATATGGGCCTCCCTGGTGCCTCAGATGGTAAAGAATCTGCCTGCAATGTGGGAGACCTGAGTTTGATCCCTGGGTCAGGAAGATCCCCTGGAGGAAGCCATGGCATCCCACTCCAGTATTCCTGCCTGGAGAATCCTATGGACAGAGGAGCCTGGCAGCCTACAGTCCATTGTGCCACAAAGAGTCGGACGTGACCGAGAGACCAAGCACATAGTTCCATATAACAAAAAATGTATTTGTGCTCCAGATAGATGGAACTTCCATGTTAATTCTTACCCTAGTGATAGAGAAACTATTACTTTACTGTAACTGCTAGTGATTTTTGATTGCTATTGAGTTTATATGCATAAAAAGAAGCCATTAGTTACTTACAGATGATTTGTTTCTTGATTTATCAAGCCTTCATGATAATTACAATGCATGCTGTCTGTGGCCAGCCTCACTGTGGCTCTTAGCGTGACTGATAATTGAAATGGTTTTGAACCTGACTTTCCCAGGAGTAAAGTCCAGAGGTGTGGTGCAGTTGATCTTGGAGTTGCTGCTTGAAAAGTGGTTCCCAATGCCAAAATCTGGGATTAGTTATCCAAAGAGCCATATCTGAGGGCTGGGTTTGATTTCTGGGTTTCCCTAATTGACAGTAGAAATCTCAATTTATCACATGTGCCATGAATTTGTTAGTCTGAAGGAATTAATAAAAATCCTATTTCTATAAACATTTTTATTGATTCATCATTTCTGAAATCACGCAGTTTATGAGTTGGTCCTATTTTGGGTAATAGCAATTACTTACAAAAGCTGTTAGATAGTTTCTGTCAAGCTTAATTAAACCTTTTCTGCTGGGAGACTTTTTAAAGAGTTTGTGAACTGTCAACTGTTGATACCATGTCCCAAATATTACTCATAAAATGGAATCTCTACCAGTAAAAATAACTCAGAGGCATCAAACCTCCAAATCTGGAAGCCAGTTGACTCCTTTTAGACAAATTCCATATGTCTCATTACCTCATCGCAGCTCAGCATTTGGTCTTTGTGTGTTAGTTATGGGTGGGAGTCATTTTTTTTTCTAAATCTTTTTTTTTGTTTTTTGAGATGTCCACTCTACTTTTTACTACCATCCTTTTGTAAATGTTAATGATGTGAAAAATGCCTAAGGACCAGTGGAGATGCTCAGAATAGCAGCCTTTGTAGGCTGTCCTGATGGGGAGCTTATTAAGGGAGATTTTTGACTCATGTATGAAATTGAAGGAAAATGTAGTAGGAGTGCCTTTGACTATATGGTGTTAGGAACATGGGAGAATGTTAGGGTAAGCGAAGTCTCAGGAAAGGGGTAGCTATGGACTTAGATAGAGAGGAAGTTTAACATTTATGGGGTTTATCATTACCGTCTTTCTAAATTCCATATATATGCGTTAGTATACTGTATTGGTGTTTTTGTTTCTGGCTTACTTCACTCTGTATAATCAGCTCCAGTTTCATCCACCTCATTAGAACTGATTCAAATGTATTCTTTTTAATGGCTGAGTAATACTCCATTGTGTATATGTACCACAGCTTTCTTATCTGCTGATGGACATCTAGGTGCTTCCATGTCCTGGCTATTATAAACAGTGCTGTGATGAACACTGGGGTACATGAGTCTCTTTCAATTCTGGTTTCCTCGGTGTGTATGCCCAGCAGTGGGAGAGGGAGAGGGTGGGATGATTTGGGAGAATGGCATTGAAACATGTAAAATATCATATATGAAATGAATCGCCAGTCCAGGTTCGATGCATGATACTAGATGCTTGGGGCTGGTGCACTGAGACGACCCAGAGGGATGGTACAGGGAGCGAGGAGGGAGGGGGGGTTCAGGATAGGGAACACATGTATACTTGTGGCGGATTCATGTTGATGTATGGCAAAACCAATACAGTAATGTAAAGTAAGTAACCTCCAATTAAAATAAATAAATTTATATTTAAAAAAGATTTATGGGGTTTAATTTAAGATTAATGGGATTCACTTTGATGTGGGCAGGGTTTGAATTGATAAAAAAATAAGGGAGAGTAATTCAGACTGAGCAATGGTTCAGAGGTAATGAAGAAGAGTTTTCTCCCTTGGAATAAACATTAGCACCAATTTATGAAGGCCGTGGTAATCAGGAATCCCTGAAGAACTTTGAGTGGAGAAGTGATATAATGAAAGCAATGTTTAAAGAAAGTAATTCAGTAGCATTGGATAGAATTGGAGGGAAGGCATAATATCAAGGAAAACTTAAGAGACAGGAAAACCAGTTTCTTTTTAATTAATTAATTTATTTTAATTGGAGGCTAATTACTTTACATTATTGTGGTGGTTTTTGCCATACATTGACATGAATCAGCCACAGATATACATGTGTCCCCCATCCTGAACCCCCTCCCACCTCCCTCCCCATCCCATCCCTCTGGGTTGTTCCAGTGCACCCGCTTTGAGTGCCCTGCTTCATGCATCAAACTTGAACTGGTCATCTATTTCACATATGGAAATACATGTTTCAATGCTATTCTTTCAAATCATCCCATCCTCGCCTTCCCCCACAGAGTCCAAAAGTCTGTTCTTTACATCTGTGTCTCTTGCTGTCTTGCATATAGGGTTGTTGTTATGATCTTTCTAAATTCCATATATTTGTATTAATGTATTGGTGTTTTTCCTTTTGACTTACTTCAGTCTGTATAATTGGCTCCAGTTTCATCCACCTCATTAGAACTGACTCATATGTGTTCTTTTTTATAGCTGAGTAGTATTCCTTTGTGTATATGTACCACAGCTTTCTTCCATTTGTCTGCTGATGGACATCTAGGTTGCTTCCATGTCCTGGCTATTGTAAACAGTGCTGTAATGAACGTTGGGGTACATGTGTCTCTTTCAATTCTGGTTTCCTTGGTGTGTATGCTCAGCAGTGGGATTGATGGGTTGTATGACAGTTCTATTTCCAATTTTTTAAGGAATCACCTCACTTTTCTCCATAGTGGCTGTACTAGTTTGCATTCCCACCAACAGTGTAGGAGGGTTCCCTTTTCTCCCCACCCTCTCCAGCATTTATTGTTTGTAGACTTTTTGATGGCAGCCATTCTGACCAGTGTGAGATGGTACCTCATTGTGGTTTTGATTTGCATTTCTCTGATAATGAGTGATGTTGAGCATCTTTTCATGTGTTTGTTAGCCGTCTATGTGGAAGGCCACTTTCTATTATAACATTCAAGGAATAAGGTGATGATTAAGGTAATAATAACTAGATAATAATAAGTTCACCAGAGTGGTGCCAGTGTTATGCCATTCATAGCAACAACAAAGCTACCATTAATTGACTGCTTATTATGTGCCAGGTATAATGCTTAAGTGCTTTACATAGATATATCATTTAATCGTCATCACAACGATCTTATAAGTACTATTATTAATGCCATTTTTAGAAGAAGAAACTGAAACTTAGAAAGGGTAAATGATTTCCTCCAATTGATAGAGTGAAGATCTCAACCTAAGTCATCTGAAACCTGAACCCATACTATAAAAGAGGACCTTTAGGAGTATTTGAAAGGTAGAAATGAGAAAGAGCCAATATGTATTTTGCTTAGCACTGTACTTGATATTATAGCATTTTAAAGTAGTAAAGTGGCTCAGTGGTAAAGAATCCACCTACCAAGCAGGAGACATGGGTTTGATCCCTGGGTTGGGAAGATCCACTGGAGAAGGAAATGGCAACCCACTCCAGTATTCTTGCCTGGGAAATCTCATGGAGAGAGGAGCCTGGCAGGCTACAGTCCATGGGGTTGCCAGGAGTCAGACATGACTACTAAAAAGCAGCAAAGTAGTTAAGACCAAGTATGTTTTCATAAGAGTTTAAAATCTAATCAGAGAATCAAGTTGTAACATGAATCAAAAAGATGTCATACATTGGGCTCCCCAGAATATAGGCTTTGAGATTTGTGTGCAGGAGGTTTACTGGGGAGAGTGCTCTGTAATAATATCCATGAGAAATAAAGGATGCAGGAATGGACAGATGCCACAGAGACCTCCCTGATCTTAAAGGGAGTTCTAGAGCTAGAATCACCCTTCAGAGTTGTCCCAATAAAGGCAAGGAGCCCAGGTCTTTATATTTGTCCATTAAGCAGTCAGTGGATGCTGCTGCCCCCAGGAGGGGAGGGTAATCTTTGAACAAAGAAACTTCCTTCTGCTGACAGACCCTGGGAAGGGACTCCACTGTGTCCTCAGTCTTTGAGGGAATCTGGACAACATACCACAGTGTCCACTACACCAAAATATAAGAACACAACTATATTTTTAAAGTTATCTACTCTTTAATATGTAAAAACCTTAAGTCACATTTTGGGGGAATACTTTCCTTTTAAAGTACTATTTTGGTGGGGAGGAGACACCCAATAAATCTGTCTGTGCATTTCTTTGCTATAGAGTGGTAGCCTTAGTTCTTGATGAAAATAATCAATATGGAAGGCATCTGGTGGGTGGCTTAATTGAAACACTGTGGTTTGAACCCATTTGGTGTTAATGTGTAAATCCAATACTGTTTTCACACCTGCCCTCTTTTTATGAAGCTTTTTTTTTTTTTCAAATGGAACTCTAGTATTGATTTCTTGCTTCAGACTAAAGAAAGGGCATATACTGTCATCACTGGCCAAGAATCCAACTCACATGGTATCATGACATCATCCTTCATGTCCATCAATAAGACCTTGCCAGGTTTGCCTTCAGAGAGGAGCTGTGTGAATAATGTCTTGGGCCAAAATCACTCCATTATACCTCAGCTGAACTTGACAAATATTAGACACAGACACACAAAATATATGTATGCCTGGACCTCATTTCCCAGAGAATCTGCTTCCTGGTGGCTGGAGTAGGATCGAAGAATACTTATTCTGTAACAGCCTATCTGATTCACCAGAGTTTAAGAATCCGTTTCCAGAGGGCCAGTTCAGTTCAGTTCAGTCGCTCACTCATGTCTGACTCTTCGTGACACCATGAACTGCAGCATGCCAGGCCTCCCTGTCCATCACCAACTCCCCGAGTCCTCCCAAACCCATGTCCATTGAGTCAGTGATGCCATCCAACCATCTCATTCTCTGTTGTCCCCTTCTCCTCCTGCCCTCAATCTTTCCCAGCATCAGGGTCTTTTCAAATGAGTCAGCTCTTCGCATCAGGTGGCCAAAGTATTGGAGTTTCAGCTTCAACATCAGTCCTTCCAGTGAACACCCAGGACTGATCTCCTCTAGGATGGACTGGTTGGATCTCCTTGCAGTCCAAGGGACTCTCAAGAGTCTTCTCCAAAACCACAGTTCAAAAGCATCAATTCTTTGGCACTCAGCTTTCTTTATAATCCAACTCTCACATCCATACATGACCACTGGAAAAACCATAGCCTTGACTAGACGGACCTTTGTGGACAAAGTAATGTCTCTGCTTTTTAATATGCTGTCTAGGTTGGTCATAACTTTCCTTCCAAGGAGTAAGCGTCTTTTAATTTCATAGCTGCAATCACCATCCACAGTGACTTTGGAGCCCAGAAAAATAAAGTCAGACACTGTTTCCACTGTTTCCCCATCTATTTCCCATGAAGTGATGGGACCAGATGCCATGATCTTCATTTTCTGAATGTTGAGCTTTAAGCTAACTTTTTTACTCTCCTCTTTCACTTTCATCAAGAGGCTTTTTAGTTCCTCTTCACTTTCTGCCATAAGGGTGGTGTCATCTGCATATCTGAGGTTATTGATATTTCTCCTGGCAATCTTGATTCCAGCTTGTGCTTCTTCCAGCCCAGCGTTTCTCATGATGTACTCTGCATATAAGTTAAATAAGCAGGGTGACAATATACAGCCTTGACGTACTCCTTTTCCTATTTGGAACCAGTCTGTTGTTTCTTGTCCAGTTCTAACTGTTGCTTCCTGACTTGCATACAGGTTTCTCAAGAGGCAGGTCGGGTGGTCTGGTATTCCCATCTCTTTCAGAATTTTCCACAGTTTATTGGGATCCACACAGTCAAAGGCTTTGGCATAGTCAATAAAGCAGAAATAGATCTTTTTCTGGAACTCTCTTACTTTTTCCATGATCCAGCGGATGTTGGCAATTTGATCTCTGGTTCCTCTGCCTTTTCTAAAACTAGCTTGAACATCTGGAATTTCACAGTTCACATATGGAGACCTATAATAAATGGTTCTGTTCTATAAGAGTCCTTAGGGGTGAGATCACCAATTGGGTGTTTTGGGGATCTCCAAAACAGTGAATCTTAGAAAGAAAGATCTTCTTAAGGGAATTAGGGACTACCATCTAGAAGAAAGAAAGAAGGTGAAGGGACGTTTCACTTTTGTTTTACTAGATTCCACATATATGCATTAATATACAGTATTTGTTTTTCTTTTTTCTTTCTGCCACTCTGTATGACATTCTCTAGGTCCATCCAGGTCTCTACAAATGACCCAATTTTATTCCTTTTAATGGCTGAGTAATATTCCATTGTTGTGATCCACACAGTCAAAGGCTTTGGCATAGTCAATAAAGCAGAAATAGATGTTTTTCTGGAACTCTCTTGCTTTTTCCATGATCCAGCAGATGTTGGCAGTTTGATCTCTGGTTCCTCTGCCTTTTCTAATACCAGTTTGAACATCAGGAAGTTCACGGTTCATGTATTGCTGAAGCCTGGCTTGGAGAATTTTGAGCATCACTTTACTAGCATGTGAGATGAGTGCAATTGTATGGTAGTTTGAGCATTCTTTGGCATTGCCTTTCTTTGGGATTGGAATGAAAACTGACTGTTTCCAGTCCTGTGGCCACTGCTGAGTTTTCCAAATTTGCTGGCATATTGAGTGCAACACTTTCACAGTGCCTCTTGAGAAACCTATATGAGGGTCAGGAAGCAATAGTTAGAACTGGACATGGAACAACAGACTGGTTCCAAATAGGAAAAGGAGTATGTCAAGGCTGTATATTGTCACCCTGCTTATTTAACTTATATGCAGAGTACATCATGAGAAACGCTGGACTGGAGGAAGCACAAGCTGGAATCAAGATTGCCAGGAGAAATATCAATAACCTCAGATATGCAGATGACACCACCCTTATGGCAGAAAGTGAAGAGGAACTCAAAAGCCTCTTGATGAAAGTGAAAGAGGAGAGTGAAAAAGTTGGCTTAAAGCTCAACATTCAGAAAATGAAGATCATGGCATCTGGTCCCATCACTTCATGGGAAATAGATGGGGAAACAGTGGCTGACTTTATTTTTGGGGGCTCCAAAATCACTGCAGATGGTGACTGCAGCCATGAAATTAAAAGACTCTTACTCCTTGGAAGAAAAGTTATGACCAACCTAGATAGCATATTGAAAAGCAGAGACGTTACTTTGTCCACAAAGGTCCGTCTAGTCAAGGCTATGGTTTTTCCAGTGGTCATGTATGGATGTGAGAGTTGGACTATAAAGAAAGCTGAGTGCCGAAGAATTGATGCTTTTGAACTGTGGTGTTGGAGAAGACTCTTGAGAGTCCCTTGGACTGCAAGGACATCCACCCAGTCCATTCTGAAGGAGATCAACTCTGGGATTTCTTTGGAGGGAATGATGCTAAAGCTGAAACTCCAGTACTTTGGCCACCTCATGTGAAGAGTTGACTCATTGGAAAAGACTCTGATGCTGGGAGGGACTGGGGGCAAGAGGAGAAGGGGACGACAGAGGATGAGATGACTGGATGGCAACACCAACTTGATGGACATGAGTCTGAGTGAACTCCGGGAGTTGGTGATGGACAGGGAGGCCTGGTGTGCTGTGATTCATGGGGTCGCAAAGAGTTGGACACAACTGAGCGACTGAACTGAACTGAACTGAATATTCCATTGTACGTCTGTACCACATCTTCTCTCTCCATTTCTCTGTGGACGGACATTTAGGTCCGTCATTGTGTTTATCCTGCATGTGTGCATGGTTAATCACTCAGTCCTGTCTGAGACCCCATGGACTGTAATCCACCAGACTTCTCTGTCCATGGGAGTCTCCAGGCAAGAATATGCGAGTGGGTTTGCATGCCCTCCTCCAAGGGATCTTCCCAGCCCAGGGACTGAGCCCACGTCTCCTGCTTCTCTTGCACTGGCAGACAGATTCTCTCCTGAGCCACCTGGGAAGCCCTTGTGTTTATGTTGATGGATAGCAAATAATTGGGAGCATATAAGCAGGGATCTGTCTGTTATTCATTCATGCAATAAGTCTTAGTTGAGCAGTTACTATATTGCAAGCACTGTGCAGTTGTCCTTAGTATGAAGATAGGAAAATTCAGTTTCTGTCTTTAGGAGATCACAGACTGAGGGAGGGAGTAGAGACTGACGGATGATGGAGCACAAACACAGAGTGGCACAGGCGCCGGGGGCGCAGACAGGTGGTCCCTAAGCCCTCCCCTGAGGGTCAGGGAAGGCTCCCTGGAAAGGCTCCAGAGGACTCTGCAAGATTGGAAATTCTTCATCAGTTGTGTTTTTTCCATCCATAATTGTGTCACATCATTCCACTTACTTAGACCTTTTTTATCTTTTAAGAGGATTTTTATACATTTTCCATAAAGATCTTTTACAATGTTTTGAACTTAATTCCTAAATAATTTACCATCTCTGATGCTCTTGTGAAGAGTATTGTTTTGTATTCTTTTTGGTTGTTTCTTAATGGCTATAGAGAAATACGATTGAGCTTGATAGAATATCTCGTAACTTGCAACCTCACAATACTCTATGACTACTTCTAAGAGTATTTGGATTTTCTTGGGTTTTCTGTGTAGATAAACATACCATCTGGAAACAGTGGCAGTCTTGTCTCATCTTTTCCGGTCCTTCTTATATTTCTTATTGCCTTTCTGTGTATTACTGTACAGGACATCCATATGTAAAGAGCAGCAGTGATTGTAGGCATCTTTTTGTCCTCTCCCAGACCCTAAAATGAAGTATGTCTCACTTTTCTCCTTTGAGAGTGATGCTTCCCATGGGCAGGTTTTGGTAGATTACTATTTTCTTATTTAGGAGGCAACCTTCTATTTCTAAGTTTTTCTGGGAATGCTTCATCTTAAATATGAATTGGACTTTAACAAATGCTTTATTTAAATAGCATTTTTTGAGATGGCCATATGGTCTTTCTTCATATGGTCTTGAAGTACCAAAGATGGAATGAATTACACTGATAGATTTATCAGATTGTATCATCTTTACATTTGAGTAAAATCACTTGATTATAATTATTACCATTTTAATACACCATTAGATTGCATTAGCTAATATTTTATTCCAGATTGTGGTATATTAAAGTAGGCAGCATTGACTTATTGTTTTCTTTTCTTTCGCTGATCTTATCCAGCTTTGGAATCAAGGCTATTTTAATGTCATTAAATGAAAGGGACAGCTTTCCTTCTTTTTCTGTACTCAGGAACAGCTTGTAGAATGGGGATGATCTGTTCGATGAACATTTGATGGAATGTACAAAATCAACTAGACCTAGTGCTTTGGGGGAGGAGGATGGGACGTAAGAAGATTCCCTATTACTATATCAATTTTGTTAGCGGTCATTGGTCTATATAGGCATACTAGGAGACACAGAGGTCTTGGTTCAAGACCAAGCAATGATGCGAATATCTTCATAAAGTGAGTCACACTAATTTTTTGGTTTCCCAGTGCATATAAAAGTTACATTTACCCTATACTGTAGTCTATTAAGTGTGCCATAGCATTATGTTTTTTAAAAACCAGGGTACTTACCTTAAAAAAATATGTTATTACTAAAAAAAAAAAAATGCTAATTATTATCTGACATTGCAGGGTTGCCAAAATCTTTCTTTTATTTAAAAAAATGCAATCTCTGCAAAGCACAATAAAGTGCAATAAAACAAGGTCTGCCTGTATTGAGAATGTAGGCTATCCTCATAAAGTTGTTTAAGAGTCTTTGGTGATGAAGGAACTTGAGAAAAAGAAGGAGATGCCCCCTGGCATCCATGCTCGTTTGGGACGTTTCTACTTTGACTCACAACCACTGAAGCATCAGACAGGCTTCTCTGGGAAATAAGAGTGGGGCTGGCAGTGAGGGAAACAGGGTTAGTCATCTGGTCATTCAACTGATATTTATGGAGTGCCCACAGAGACCTGGAGACTATTCTAGGCACTTGAGATGCAAAGATAAACAAGCCTCTTTTATAATCCGGTGAAGTGAGCCTAAACTGAAACAGTTATCATGGGGTTTGGTTATGTGTCTAGCTTACAGTTTTCCTGGCCTGGTCCCTTGAAATACCCTGACTTTTCTCACTCTGTCAGCCTCTATGTCCAATCTGTCACCAGGTTGGCTCAATATGAATAAACAGTGTCGTGCAACTGACAAGAAACTAATGGAGGCTCCATGTGCATGAATAGAGGTGTCCTGAACCAGCTCTCTCTGCCTGGTCAGCCTGCAGCTGGGTGGCTGGTTTCAGATCTCTGGGCCCTGTCTCAGTGGGAACTGTGACAGACGGGGCCTCGTCCAGGGAGCGTGCCCAGACAGGGGAGGGGACCTGAGCATGTCGTATCCAGCGCTGTGAAACAAGCTGGAAGTTTTACAGGTCCTGCTTCAAGTCAGAGGGAGCAAGGGACCTGAGAGCCTTCCCCAGATGTCCCTCTGCCTTCATGCTCCATCATTGTCCTCAAAGGATGATGCCTCTTGTTCAGGCCACATGTTATTGTCACCCTCTCTGATCCAAGCAAAAGCATCGTCCCCCGTCACGTGTCTCCAGCGCTCCCTGTCACATATCCGTGTTTGCACTTCTTAACTCTTATCACCTCTCTGGCTGTACTGTCATTTCTTGTGTGTGAGGATAGTCTGAGAAGCTCGGCTCTATCTAGGAAATAATAAGCGTAAGAAGATGCTCAAAGCTTCCCAGTTACTCCTCTGCGACATTCACAGCCTTGCCTTTTCCTCATCTGGTCCCCATCCTACCCCACGTCCCACACCTGGGCTGCTGTGTCAGCCTCCCTGGATGCTTCTCTTTGTTTCTCTGTGTGCACTGTCCCCATCCCCAATAAACCCACCCTATGCCCAGCTGATTGAACAGCTGTTTCTGTGCATGTTTCCCATTCACAAGAGGTACACTGATTGCAACCTCAGCCCACAGGAACTTGGTTCCTCTGGTTACCGGGAGAGCCACCCTCTGTCACTGGTGATGACTTGGTTCTGGGACCTGGGGTGGCTCCTTTTCACCACCAGCCTCCCTGGTCATGCCCACTGTGTGCTCAGAGAGGGGCCTCCATCCCTCTTGGCCAGCTTTCCTCCTTCTGCCTCAAGTTGAAATCTCTCAATAAAAATGGAAACAGTTTCCAAGCATCAAACTTAGGTCCTTGCAAGCTGACTCTGGGGCCCTTTCTTTTCTTAAAAGTTGTTGCTATCTAACCACATTCTAAAATAGCCCCAATAAAAAGGAAAAGGGACCCAAAAAAAGCCCTTCTTTAATCAATGCTTCCTTAACTAGTGCTTCAGACAAGCACTTCTTAGGCAAATGGATGACCACATGGATTTTCCAGAGAGGGCTGGGGGCATGTGAAATTGGCACAGAGTTCTGCTCTGTCTCCTTTGATGTTTAATTCGAGCCATTCTAGACAGGGCTCAGTACACTCTGAAAACACACTTTGTGATTAAAAAATGTGCGGTACATCAGCCAAAACATTTGTTTATATTTTACCCTCAATTTCAGGGTTCTTGTTTCTTGTCATGCTTTCCTTGAGAACTTTCTTCGTATAATTAAAGAGGTGTGAGTGCTCTGAGCCTGACTGTGAATAGGATACAAAGCACAGTTTCCCTCCCCAGGAGACAGAGAAGGGTTTCTCCCCACCTTCTCAGGTGCAACATCCATAGGATACGGCAAAAACGAGCTTCTCTGTACCATTTCCAGAACAGTAATAAAAGGCGGGCTGTCCAGGAAAGAAGGAGCCTGACTAAGACCGAGGCCTTCCAAATAGGGCCTCTCCCACCCCCGGGGAGCCTCTCATAGGCGCAAAGGTGTTTGAATGGACTGGTGTGTCTCCAGTTCTGTTCAAGCAGGGTTTCTCATCAGTGGCACTATTCACATTCTAGACCAATAATTACGGCTGTGGGGCTGTCCAGGGCGTTGTAGGATGTCTAGCAGCATCCCTGGCCTCTACCCAGCAGGTAGCAGTGGCACGTTCCCTCTGCCTCCGCCAACTGTACAATCAAAAATATCTCCAGACAGTTCCCCGAGAAAAGCAAAAAACTCCCCTTGCGCCCAGTTGAGAATGGCTGCACTGAATGAGCTTGAAAAGGGATTCTTCTGAGAGGCAGCGTCTGTAGGACCCAGAGTAGTGAGCATCCAGTAGGACCGCCTGACACAATGTCATGCAACACTGCCCATAACCAAACCCACGCCAGGCGAGGTCAGAGCCTTGAGAGTAAGGCCCAGGCATCGCTGGCTTTTAAAAGGCCCCCAGGTGGCTCTAGTGTACACTCAGGGTTGAGAGTACTCTGAAAGGAAGGACTGTTTCATGACCTCCATCAAAGGATTAAGAGACGAACACAGGCCTTAGAACATTTCATTTTGTTAACAATCGAAGTCAGAAAGGAAAGACCAAGCAGGACAAATGGCTAACTGAGGCTCCTATGCTTACTCTCTCTTCTTCCTTGATGGCTGTGTGCGTGCAGGTGAGCTCAGTTGCTTTGGTCATGTCCGACTCCTCTCGACCCTGTGAGCTGTAGCCCACCAGGCTCCTTTATCCATGGGATTCTCCGGGCAAGAATACTGGAGTGGGTTGCCATGCCCTCCTCCAGGGGATCTTCCCAACTCCCAGGGATTGAGCCTGTGCCCCTTGCGGCTCCTGCATTGCGGACAGGTTCTTTACCGTTGAGCCACCAGAGAAGCCCCCTTAATCTTTCAAAGAGCCTTTAAATGAAGAAGCCCTATGCTGGGAAGGGTCAGGGAGACCTAGTAATACCTCATAGCCAGGCTGTGAGAGAAGAGGAATCCTCCAGAGGTACCATGTGTCTTGGAGATACTAAAAAGAAAAGTCCGCTGAGCCTGTGAGGCCTCAGGGAAGAGGGAAAGAGGGAGAAACAGGCCAGGAGGGGAAGCAGCGCTGAGGCTGAGAAGTCAGTCCTTCTTGGCCAGTTGGTTCCAATTAACCAAGGGTCAGAAAATGGCTTCAGTAGTGTTGGCTTGGGGGTCATGTGATGTTCCTCCCTTTTCCTCTGTGGCAACAAAAGTCCTATACAGAAGGGGAAAGAAAAACCAAGGGATGCTTTAGCGTCAGACTTCTGGGTTTCAGTTCTGGATGCTACCAACACATATTCTAAGCCAGAAAGCCTCCTGTCATTTTGCAGCCTGATTTCTACTAGGCAGAGAAATAAAGAATGTGGGCTTTGGAGTCCCTAAAAGTGTGCCCATTTCTTGGTCAATGTCTTACTAGTGGAGAGATCTTAGAGAAGTAGGCTGCCTGACCTCCCTAGACCTCAGTCTTTTCATCTGTAAAATGGGATAACCCTCATGCCTATCTCATAAGGCTGGTAGAACTGAATGAGATAGTCCATGAAAAGCAATAAGTACAGTGCTCACTAAGTATTAGCTACTAACATTATTTATTCTCTGGCCACAACATCCAGTGGGTCGAGAAGTTCTGTTACGTGTCCCATGGAAATGTTTTGAGAATTTGGCCCCCAGCTTCCCATCTCTGTTGGTTCTATCTGAGTTCTATGTCACCGGTCACACACTCCTCCACGCACCGCCCACCTTGCTGTGTAGGCCCACCTTGCTCTGTCACGCAGCTGACCTTTATCCAGGTGTTGCTAGGGTCATGTGACTCCTGATTAAAATTTTCAGAGGTTCTTTGCAACCAACATGGTGAAGTCCAGAAGCCATACAGCCAGAATCTACTTCTTTGGCCTCCCTGTGGTCTCATACTGTCTCAGAATTGTTAGTTTTGTTTCCCATCACCAGAGATCCTGGACTGGCTTCACTTGCTTGGGTTTTAAATGTCCATATGTTTTCAAGTCAACTAAGTGTTGGTCGAATGAACTCTCCTGTCCACAGTTTATATGTCTTGGACTGAAGCATTGCACATTTTTTTCCTGTTATGTATTAAATATAAAGTTTTGTTTTCCCAGCAGATGCTGTCAGTGATTTGGAAACATTGCCTGGTCCTGATTAATTTCTTTTCTGCATCTCATGTAGGGTCTTGTTTATTTACATTAATAAAAAAAACTATACAAACATCTTACATGTGAAATTTTCTGCTGGCCGATGATAGAGGTTAATTCATGAGTGAGGGGAAATAGAAATCTAGGTCCTTTTCAGCTTTTGTCTGGCCTATTGCTGCAACCAATCTCTTAATTACTATGACAGACCTTGTCTAAGGCAGTTATTTTATTACTGGTCTCCCCAGCTGTACTGCTTGCCTAACAGACAGCCCTTTTTTGAGGGGATCAAGAAGAGCAGGAAAGAAAGGAGTTCATAAAGGAAAAAAGTAAATAGAAGACAAATTGCCTCAAAGTCAAACTCTTTGGAATTCCTGGGCATTGGTTGACTCTCAAAGGAAAAATTGTTCCCAGGAATATTTTGTTGTGTTGCCACCAAATTTGGACTCTTCAGATTTCTGTTCTAAGTCAGTCGGCATCCATTGCGTGTACAATTCAGCAGCCCCGCTCATGAGAAGGATTCCACTGAGGATGAAGGCGGGACAGCTGGGGCAAGGTACCGACTTGAAATCAAGAGCAGGATTTTGCTTAAAGGGATAAATTTTGACTCCTTGAACTTGCAGTATTGGATATCACCTAGGTAGAGATTATTAATATGCCCTCCTATTAGTGCTCTTTCCTGCAGGGTTATAATTACTAATGATTGTGAACTTCTTTGTCTATTTCCCTCCACTAGACTGGGAGGCAAATGACCAGAAAAGAAAGACAGCATAGCACGATGGATATGGGCATGGGATTTGACAACAGAAGACCTGATTCTAGTCCTAATTCTGCTGCTAACTGGCTCCTTAGCTGGGGGAAAGTTGTCTGATTGCCCGTCCATTCAAACTTCAGTTTTGTCATCTATCAAATGGAAGAATAATAGTAGCCACCTCTCTGGGTTGTTCTAAGGAATAATGGGGTCATGCAAGTTGAGTACCTGGCAGTTCTTGGGATCGCCAGCCCAGGTCAGGTGCTGCAGTGACAAGAGGAGAGTTTTTATAAGTTCCTTGAGAACACAGATTCCTCTGTGTGCATTACCAGCTTCTGAATCTGTAACTGGAAATGAAAGTGTCTGAAATGAATGAATCAATGTCATGCTCACAAGTTCAAGCCTCTGCTCTCTTCAGTATAAGTATTTAGGTAAATGTGAGTGTGTATACAACCCAACGACATGCCAGGGACTTGGGCCACAGCTGGACGAGTGACATTTTAAAATCCCTATGTGATTTGGGAGAAGGAACCTTCCCCCTGGGAATCAGACACATGGCAGATGTGAACAAAGAAGAAAAATCATAGCTTGGGGAGTGACTCACTGAATGGATGGAGGAACAGTTGAAGAAAAGTTATCAGAAATGAGAAGAAAAAACTGGCCTCAGAGGTGAAGGGAAGTTTCTCAAAGGCGATGATGCTTCTCTATGCCCAGAGTGGCAGCAAGGTCAAAGGGAAGCCCAGTCCAGTGTAAACCGTGCAAACACTTATGTGGGGGCCATTCATTTGAGCACCCAGTTTTATTACAGTTGCATCACCCTAGTCTCATTGTCCTATGTTCTGATTAGTGACTAAGAGCCTTTCCGAATGGCCACAAATGGAAACTCTATTCTAATGGCTCTCAGCTGGGCTGTGGTTTGCTCGCCATTGTTTGCACACAAAAGCCTGATCCCATTAAGATGGTCAGATATTTCCTGCCATCCCATGGCCTCCTGCTCACAAACATTTGATGCTATTTAAAGCCTCTGCTCTGCAAATATGCTTTGGTCACATTTGTATAGTGCCCATTAATTAAGGCCAGATTTGAAGCTCTCACAGCTGTCACTTCTATTAACTGACTTCAGGGAATGGAGGACTTTATTTTTCCAGTAGATAATTTGGACATCAGAGAAAAGCCAAGAGATCCTCCAATCCGTGTGGCACTTACCTTGACTTCCAGGCTTCTAATGAAAAAGCTTCTTAGACAAAAAGGGACACAAAGACTCTTTCATAGAAACCATCAACACTCTGCCAAGTGGGAGATTTATTGGGTGGGAGCACACACACACACACTCACACACACACACGCAGGCTTTATTTGAGGCACCCTGGAAAATGAAAAGCTATCTGGGAAAAGTAATCATGTGAGAAGATGGTCTTGAAGATAGCAGCTGGGTTTTCTGTGAAAGGAGAAATGGACCAATTGACAACTGTGACTCTGCTGGAAGGCTAAAAGACTTGACTATTTTTTTCCCTATATCTATTTTTCTCAAAAGGAAACAACCATGGATTGGTTGAAACACATGATTTTTGGTTACCGAATGCTTTAATTAATGGGGAGTCAAAAACATACAAAGACTGCCAGTTATCCAAGAAAGGAAATACTGTTCTTTCCCAGCAGCATGATTTGGAGTGGAGGCATGGCGGCAGAGGTGATACTGAAAAAAAAAAAAGGCAATAATGGAGTTTAATGTTTATTAGGTCCTTACTCTGTAGCACTTTAAACGTATGCATTTCCTGGCTTATCTCATTTGACTCTTGAAAACCTATGAAGTAGGCACTGTGATATGTCCATTTTATAGATGAGGAAATTGCAATTTCTAAGCTTAAGAAATTTACCAAGGTCGTCAGGACGGAACTCAGATGGTAAGGCCTGTCTTGCCTGGCCTAGAGCTCTTGCTCACCCCCTTCTGTTATCCTGGTGCAATGGCAAGCACGTGGGCTTTGGAGACAGAGCAGAGTTTTGTCCGGGTCTGTCTTGTGATCAACAAACAGATAAACGTTTATGAAACTGTCCTTAAACTCAGATAAAATGGGAAAAACTATGGCTGCTTCATTGTTAGTCTAAAAACTAAATGAAATAAGGATAAATGAAATCCAGAGAGAGTCAATAAATGTCAGTGCCTCCTCCTCCATTTCATTTCATTCTAGTCATTTCTTTTTTCCATTCCTGGACTGCAGCTCCCACCGTCTTGTGTGATATTATCCCTGAATTCTTGGCTTCTTGGCTTTCTGTCATGGGTGGGGACCAGCACAAAGAAATCTTTCTTTGCTTAGCTCTTCCTGGCCGTCCTGCAGCTGTACCTTCAACGCCCCTGACTCCCACTGGTTCCCCAGGAATGATGGGCCCCCACCTGTCTCCTCAACTCCTATGACATCACTGAACCACAGGAGGACCTGTGAGGTGAGAAACCTGAAGGTTTGATTATTCGCCCGGCATTCTTCTATTGAGCAATGTCTCATGTTTAAGTGGGTTCATTAGGAAAGAGCTTTGGACAACAGCTATTTTCACTCTCAAAGTTGCTTTCTAGATTCAGATTTTATTTCTTCAAAAAAACGTGGGTGTTTTTGCCTTCGTATCTCTGAGTTTCTTGGAGGATGAGTAAAAAAAATGAAAAGACAATAATTAGCAGAATGCTTTTCAATAATCATGGTCTTTAGCTGGAAAACATAGACACCTAAAGGACTCCTTAAAATAGAGGTCTTTATGAGGAATTTAAGTGAGAATAGGTAGATGAATTTACTGATGACAACAGAATAAATAGAAAACTCTGAGAGTGAACTGTGATCGTGAAAGACCATCCACTGTTAGGAAGTAGTAAGGAGTAGGTGATTAGTGCTACTTGCAAATCTGATTAACTCATTTTAACCATTGTTTACAGATCTTTAACTTCTCTGTTACTTTCAAAACACCTTTATTTGAAGTTTTAGATGAAAACAAAAGTTCATTTACTAACAGATTTTTTAAAAGATTTTACATCCTGGTATGTATAACCTGAGAAAGTACAATCCAGAACTGAGCCTTTGTGCCCGCTCCCTGCCACTCCATCTTAAAAAAATTTGCAAACATAAATCTAAAGAGTTTCTAATAAAGAATCAAATTGAGTTTTTGGAAGCCCACGGTTAGGAACAAAGGAAGGAAGGAGAACCAATCCACCACCTTGGAGGGCCCAGGTGGTGCTGAGACAGAGAATGATTCAAGAGGTGAGGCATGAGCAGCGCTCTCAAGAATGAATGAGAACTGGAGAGATCCCATATGATATAGGGCAAAATGAAGTCATTAACATGTTCAAGGGAGAAACTTTCAGTAATCTAGTGGAGGGGGTTGGGGGCAGTGATCCGTGGCTAAAGTTTAAGAGACATGATTGCATGAAAGTTGGTGCTTGTTGGAGATATTGCTATTTTCTATACAATAAAGAAAAAAGTCTTTTTAAGTAATTGCATTACTAGATTTGAAACTTTGTTATTCTCGTGGTTCCAGTGCTTTTCTCTTAATTTACAATGTATCAATTATATGCTCTTAATTAGGCACTAGGAAAAAAATGTCAGAACATAGTTTGACTGTACCAGATATTAGAGGATAATAGCCCACAGTGGAGACAGCATCATACTTGGAGATGCAATGAAGTTCAGGATTGTCAGTGATCCCATGTGTAATTTCTTGAGCTGAGAGTATACAGTGGAGCAAATGAACGCAGGATTCTCCAGGTTGTATTTTCAGAAGCCTGGAGGCCATTTGAATACTTGTGCATCTCTGTTTTACTCTGGCTTTGTGTAATACATAGAAGTTGTGATGAAATGTTTTATAGATGCCTTAAAGGGTCCTTCAGGGAGCTTTCCAAACTACAGCTCATGACCCAGAAGCACCAAGTTAAAGTCTGAAACCTAGGAGCCTAGATTTACACACGAAAATCATGAATTGCACGTGGAATTGCCAAGTAGCATTCTGTTTCTATTAACTATACAGAACTATTCTGTATCTATTAACTATTGCCTTTTGTATACAATAAAGAAAAAATCTTTTTATGCAATTCCACTACTTGATTTCAAATTATATTGTTCTTGTGGACCCAGTGCTTTTCTCTTAATTTACGATATATCAATGCAATAATACGCTCTTAATTGGGCACTAGAAAAAAAAGATGTCAGAACATAGTTTGACTACACCAGATATTAGAAATTAGTATAGTAGTGTACCTATATCAATCCTAACCTGCTGTAAAGCACAGGAAGCTCAGCTTGGTGCTCTGTGATAATGAGGTGGGTGGGATAAGGGGGTAGGAGAGAGGTCCAAGAGAGAAGGCATATAAGTATACATATGGCTGAATCACCTCATTGTATAGCAGAAACTAACACAGCATTGTAAAGCGATTATACTCCAGTAAAAAAAAGGGGGGGGGGGCAAATAAATAAAAGACCTTTCTTAAAAAAAAAAAAAAGAAGAAGTTCGTACTATCTACCTACTGTTTATCACCTGGCATGAAATTCTATATAATTTTTGGCTGTAAGTTTAAGAATTTAACCAGAAGTTCTATCAGGAAGAATAGTCTATGTTACGCTTGAGTGACAAATAATGACAAAATGTAGTGGCTTAAAACAAAGATTTCTTTTTCATTTTAGTCCTTTTAGGACTGGCAAGAGCTCTATTTATTAGAATTCCTCAGGGTCCCGAGTTGGGCGAGGCTCTAATATTTTCAGCAACTGCTGTCTCGCCCAAAGTCTGCATGATTTGCTCTGGCAAAGAAAGAGAAGGTTGGAGAGTTGAGCACCAACAACTAAATGTTTCAGCCTGGGGGTGATACATGCCACTCTCACATGCATCCCCTTGGCCAGAGCTAGTCACATGGTCACACCTAACTTCAGAGGGATGGGAAGTTCTAATACTCCATTTACCTATAAGTAGAAGAACCACATACTGAGAAACATCCGTAATTTGAACAGAAGTTCATCCTACCATTCCTTTTGCCTAAGAAGAAAAGATGAGTACTTTCATCAATGTTATAAACTGTAATTTTGAAGTAAATCCTGGTGACTTGCATAGGGGATGGGAGAGAGTTCCAGTAAGCCAGATATAACTCAGGAGTGACATCCACTTGAGCTTAGAGACTATCTCTTTGACATAAACACCTCTTTTGCAATACAGAACCAAAATGCACTGAACCAAAATATTATACTCCATGCAGATCTAGACTCTGATTTCTTCATTGTCCAAATGAGACATTCTGTAAACTGAATAGGAAGCCCAGCTGTGGCCATAAAATTGTACTTATTTCAAGAATTATTATCACTTAATACGTGCATGTTCAAAACCAGAGACACTTTGCCAACAAAGATCCATCTAGTCAAGGCTATGGTTTTTCCAGTAGTCATGTATCGATGTGAGAATTGGACTGTGAAGAAAGATGACCGCCGAAGAACTGATGCTTTTGAACTGTAATGTTGGAGAAGACTCTTGAGAGTCCCTTGGACTGCAAGGAGATCCAACCAGTCCATTCTAAAGGAGATCAGTCCTGGGTGTTCTTTGGAAGGAATGATGCTAAAGCTGAAACTCCAGTACTTTGGCCACCTCATGCGAAGAGTTGACTCATTGGAAAAGAGTCTGATGCTGGGAGGGATTGGTGGCAGGAGGAGAAGGGGACGACAGAGAATGAGATGGCTGGATGGCATCACCGAGTTGATGGACATGAGTTTGAGTGAACTCCTGGAGTTGGTGATGGACAGGGAGGCCTGGCGTGCTGCGATTCATGGGGTCGCAAAGAGTTGGACACCACTGAGTGACTCAACTGAAATGAACTGAATATGTGCTAGTTCTGAAAGGCATGCAGAGTTAAATTTTGTATGTTCTCTGTTCAAGACACTTAACTGTAAATTTAACACAAGCTTGGTGATAATGATGGGATTTAAATATCTTTAAAGACTTGCTATTAAGTTAAAACGTTAATGAAGAATTGTGATCTTTATCGTGTGGCTTTGTGTAATCCAGACCTACTGCCAATGCATCCCTGAGGAATCTCATCTGCTAATTCTAGTAGGATGGTCTAGATCAATTACAAGTAACCCACTTAACAAAAAGAGAAAAATATAAAATATATTCAGGGATATTTCTTATTCAAAATAAAGTTTAGTGCAGCATTCCACAACCTTTTTGGCGCCAGGCACTAGTTTCACAGAAGACAGTTTTTCCGCAGACAGAGGAGGGATGGTTTCAGGCTGATCCAAGCACATCACATTTATTGTGCACTTTATTTCTATTATTATTATATTGGGATATATCATGAAGTAATTATACAACTCACCAAGTGGCACAGTGGTTAAGAATCCTGCTAATGCAGGAGATGCAGGTTCGATCCCTGGGTCAGGAAGATCCCCTGGAGAAGGGAATGGCAACCCACGCCAGTATTCTTGCCTGGAAAATCCAATGGACAGAGAAGCCTGATAGTCCATGGGGTCGCAAAGAGTCTGACACAACTGAGCAAACAAGCACACACACACACCATAATGCACAATCAGTGGGAGCCTGAACTAGCTTTTCTGCAACTACACAGTCCCATCTGGGATGCCTGGAGACACTGACACCTGGAGTGTGTGGTGTATGTCCAGTCTACTTGATGATCTTGTTTTGGTTGCTCTCACTGCAGAAGACCCTGCCTCCTGAAGATAAGGATGTTGGAAATGGAAGTAAGCTTTTCAGTGCTTTTGTGGCAGTCTCAGGATATTCTGTCTTGACTTTGACCCAGAATGTATAGACACTTGAAATTGTTTCAAACTTACTTTTAAGGCCACTGTCATTTTCAAATTCAGGTGGTAATGTGAACAATGGGGAGCGACTGTGAATACAGATGAAGCTTCACTCACTCGCTTGCCCAACACTGAAGCCCAGTTCCTAACAGACCATGGACTGGTACCAGGGGTTGGGCAGTCCTGCTTTAGTATCCTGAAGAATAATACATCTCACAATGTATATTACTGATTTTTTTCAAAAGAGACAGGTCAAGGAAAAAATGGTACTGTTCTTTAGCCACCAAAATAGTAATACTGAGGGAAGATTTGAAAAGCAGCAAACGCAACCTTCTAATGTAGTGTAGTGAAGTTAGACAGCAGACAATAACAAAGCCTGGTGGAGGGTTTATGGCAAGAGGGCCAGAGTTTGCCCAAGACTGGTCTTGAATTTTCCATTGTCAGGCTGATTTCCCTGGTACAAGTTGAGATCACTGAACTAGGTGACTCCTTCAGAGCCAAGAGCAAGAGGACAGCATGCCACTGATAAAGACTCAAGTTGTGCTGACTACTATATGAACATCCCAGGCTTCCCTAAACTGCAGTTGATCTCTTGTCTATTTTGCCCATAGATACCATCTCCCCGGCGAGACACTAAGACTATTGAGAGCAGAGTCATGACATACCCCAGTTTTGATTTCTCTAAAGGATTATGTCAGTGCTAAGCATGTGGTTGCTGCTACTGCTGCTAAGTTGCTTCAGTCGTGTCCAACTCTGTGCGACCCCATAGACGGCAGCCCACCTGGCTCCCCCATCCCTGGGATTCTCCAGGCAAGAACACTGGAGTGGGTTGCCATTTCCTTCTCCAATGCATGAAAGTGAAAAGTGAAGTCTCTCAGTCGTGTCCGACTCTTAGTGACCCCATGGACTGCAGCCCACCAGGCTCCTCCGTCCATGGGATTTTCCAGGCAAGAGTACTGGAGTGGGGTGCCATTGCCTTCTCCAAGCATGTGGTAGATATTTAATTAATTCTTTGTTAATATAATAAGTCATCTGATTATTTAAATTGTTCTTTCCAGACCCTCCCATCCTCAATCAAGTCTGACTATATTGATACTGAGCAGAGCTAAGATTTATTGAGTGCCTACTATGTTCCAGGCTCAGTGCTAAGTTCTTTATACAGATTGTGGCAGTCAGTTCTCACAACAGTCTTATGAGGCAGACATTCACTGAGACTCCATTTCAGGATCAGTAACGTGATAAGTGTTTCTGTACAATCCCCCTGTTAGTCCCAGTCTAGTCTCTTGGGGCCACAAAGAGGACATCTTTCTTCCATGTGACAAAGCCTCCAATATTTAGAGCATATCTGTCTGCTTTTCTTCCTGTTAAACACTCCAGATCTTTATTCTGTGATAACAATAATCACAAATTCTTATTCCAAGTACCGTGATAAATGCTTTCTTTTTGTGGCTTAAATTACTGTAATTTTCTTATTTAAGCACCTTGTTTAATGTCATCTTGGCCAACAGGATTACAGTCCCAGGAAAGCATGATTCCAAAGACAGAGTTTCCAGTTATTATTCAGTGTCATTGCTACTTAATGGTAATTTTATCTTTTTTCAGTGTATAAAATTTCTTATGTCATCTTTTTAATAGAAGAGTGAAAAGAGCAAGTACTTTGTCATATAAAGAAGATTTGTGAAACAGGTATTTTTAAGCCCCTGTTTTCCTAGGAAAGCCAAATACTAGGGAGAGATACTCCACTGAAAATATATTCTTGATACTGTAAAACAGTAAAGCTATTCCAGATAATTTATCTTTGGAGCTGGAAACCTAGGGCTTTACTTAAACCAGAGTGTCATCCCATAGTCCTGACAAAGAAGGGATAATGTTGAGGAAAAAGACTGTTTTAGGCAAAAATGTCCAACCAAATGGAAAATATCAGAAAGGAAGTGGCACAGACCAGTGTCCAGAGGTCTCCAGAGATCAGAGTATGACGCACTGATGGTTGGTACACAGAGAGTGGTTTCCAAAGGGAGGGTTTGCTACAAGTCAGAGTCTTTCAGGGATGAATGGTTCCCTGAGGTGGGCATCTCCATAACACTGGGAGAAGGTCCAACAAACCCAGATAGACAGGGCTATCCGAGAAATGTCTTACAAAGTTAGGGTCACCAGGCACTGGGAGTCAATGGGAGATATAGTAAGAGATGAAGTTAACAGTCCATGTTCTAGAACCAGACCACCAGGTTACATTCTAGCTCAATAGCTTGCTAATCTGGGACAGCTTTCTCAACCTCCCTGTCATTCAGTTTTCTCATCTCTAAAATGGAAAAAATATCATCTAGCCCTTGGGATGTTGGGAAGATTCAATGAGTTAATTTATGTAGGGCATTTTATAAAATAAGTTCTATGCATGTGCTATATCACCTAATCTTATGTTGTTGTTGTGTTAAGTGGCTTCAGTCATGTCCAAGTCTTTGTGATTTCATGGACTGTAGCTCACCGGGCTTCTCTGTCCATGGGATTCTCCATGCAAGAATACTGGAGTGGATTTCCGTGCCCTCCTCCAGGGGATCTTCCCAACCCAGAGAGCAAACCCACAACTTTATGTCTCCTGCATTGGCAAGTAGCTTCTTTACCACTAGCGCCACCTGGGAAGCCCTTCTAATCTTATCAGTCAGTTCAGTCGCTCAGTCGTGTCCGACTCTTTGCGACCCCATGAATCGCAGCATGCCAGGCCTCCCTGTCCATCATCATCTCCCGGAGTTCACACAGATTCATGTCCATCGAGTCAGTGATGCCATCCAGCCATCTCATCCTCTGTCATCCCCTTCTCCTCCTGCCCCCAATCTCCCCTTCTCCTCCTGCCCCCAATCCCTCCCAGCATCAGAGTCTTTTCCAATGAGTCAACTCTTCGCATGAGGTGGCCAAAGTACTGGAGTTTCAGCTTTAGCATCATTCCTTCCAAAGAAATCCCAGGGCTGATCTCCTTCAGAATGGACTGCTTGAATCTCCTTGCAGTCCAAGGGACTCTCAAGAGTCTTCTCCAACACCACAGTTCAAAAGCATCAGTTCTTCGGTGCTCAGCTTTCTTCACAGTCCAACTCTCACATCCATACATGACCACAGGAAAAACCATAGCCTTGACTAGATGGACCTTAGTTGGCAAAGTAATGTCTCTGCTTTTGAATATACTATCTAGGTTGGTCATAAACTTTCTTCCAAGGAGTAAGCGTCTTTTAATTTCATGGCTGCAGTCACCATCTGCAGTGATTTGGAGCCCAAAAACATAAAGTCTAACACTGCTTCCACTGTTTCCCCATCTATTTCCCATTAAGTGATGGGACCGGATGCCATGATCTTAATTTTCTGAATGTTGAGCTTTACGCCAACTTTTTCACTCTCCACTTTCACTTTCATCAAGAGGCTTTTGAGTTCCTCTTCACTTTCTGCCATAAGGGTGGTGTCATCTGCATATCTGAGGTGATTGATATTTCTCCTGGCAATCTTGATTCCATCTTGTGTTTCTTCCAGTCCAGCGTTTCTCATGATGTACTCTGCATAGAAGTTAAATAAGCAGGGTGACAATATATAGCTTTGACGTACTCCTTTTCCTATTTGGAACCAGTCTGTTGTTCCATGTCCAGTTCTAACTGTTGCTTCCTGACCTGCATACAGATTTCTCAAGAGGCAGGTCAGGTGGTATGGTATTCCCATTTCTTTCAGAATTTTCCACAGTTTCTTGTGATCCACACAGTCAAAGGCTTTGGCATAGTCAATAAAGCAGAAATAGATGTTTTTCTGGAACTCTCTTGGTTTTTTGATGATCCAGCGGATGTTTGATCTCTGGTTCCTCTGCCTTTTCTAATACCAGTTTGAACATCAGGAAGTTCACGGTTCATGTATTGCTGAAGCCTGGCTTGGAGAATTTTGAGCATCACTTTACTAGCATGTAAGATGAGTGCAATTGTGCGGTAGTTTGAGCATTCTTTGGCATTGCCTTTCTTTAGAATTGGAATGAAAACTGACCTTTTCCAGTCCTGTGGCCACTGCTGAGTTTTCCAAATTTGCTGGCATATTGAGTGCAGCACTTTCACAGCATCATGTTTCAGGATTTGAAACAGCTCAACTGGAATTCCATCAGCTCCACTAGCTTTGTTCATAGTGATGCTTTCTAAGGCCCACTTGACTTCACATTCCAGGATGTCTGGCTCTAGATTAGTGATCACACCATCATGATTATCTAGGTTGTGAAGATCTTTTTTGTATAGTTCTTCTGTGTATTCTTCAGCTAAAGCTGAAACTCTCTTCTTAATATCTTCTGCTTCTGTTAGGTCCATACCATTTCTGTCCTTTATCGAGCCCATCTTTGCATGAAATGTTCCCTTGGTATCTCTAATTTTCTTGAAGAGATCTCTAGTCTTTCCCATTCTGTTATTTTCCTCTATTTCTTTGCACTGATCGCTGAAGAAGGCTTTCTTATCTCCTCTTGCTATTCTTTGGAACTCTACATTCAGATGCTTATATCTTTCCTTTTCTCCTTTGCTTTAGCGTCTCTTCTTTTCACAGCTATTTGTAAGGCCTCCCCAGACAGCCATTTTGCTTTTTTGCATTTCTTTTCCATGGGGATGGTCTTGATCCCTGTCTCCTGTACAGTGTCACGAACCTCATTCCATAGTTCATCAAGCACTCTGTCTATCAGATCTAGGCCCTTAAATCTATTTCTCACTTCCACTGTATAATCATAAAGGCTTTGATTTAGGTCATACTTGAATGGTCTAGCGGTTTTCCCTGCTTTCTTCAATTTGAGTCTGAATTTGGTAATAAGGAGTTCATGATCTGAGCCACAGTCAGCTCCTGGTCTTGTTTTTGTTGACTGTATAGAGCTTCTCCATCTTTGGCTGCAAAGAATATAATCAATCTGATTTCGGTGTTGACCATCTGGTGATGTCCATGTGTAGAGTCTTCTCTTGTAGCCTTCACTTTTTAGCAAAAATGCTCTTTTTCCCAAAGAGCATGACATAAAGTGGTATGACAGATCCTAATCATAAAATAAATTCTTAAAAATTTGATGTGTTTTGTTAATATTAAGTTAAAACATTAAGACATAACTGCTATAATGGTAATTACTGAGCATGTGGCTATTTTGTTGAATAGTGCATGGATTATAGAAAATTATTCAGATGCCTCAGCATCCAGTTTATTTCTGAATTTTATTTTGGCCTATGATTCTTGAGGAATTCTTAATCAAGGCATGCAACAAATTGCAAATTGTAGACAGACAATGTCTTTTAAAAATGGGAGCAGTTCATTCTGAAGGCTGCATAAAAATGACTTAATATAGCAGTACCCAGTGTGTTATAATTAGGCATATATGATGGTTTAAGAGCATGTTTATCAAGTTCTTCATATTTAAAAAATAATGTTTTAAAGATTGTGAAAACGTTAAAGTGGAACCTTAGAATAACTTAAAAGCCATTAACCTATGTGGTCTAGCAGTCACGTTTTATTAGTTAACTCCAGTGATCTATCCAGGGTCTCAACAGGGAATAGTAGTTCCTAGGTTGACATCAGTATTTAACTGGGCCACTTACTGTACTGCCTCTGACCTTGGTTAAACAGGTGACTTCTACGGTTTCTTCTGCTCTGCTGCTGCTGCTGCTAAGTCGCTTCAGTCGTGTCCGACTCTGTGCGACCCCATAGACGGCAGCCCGCCAGGCTCCTCCGTCCCTGGGACTCTCCGGGCAAGAGTACTGGAGTGGGGTGCCATTGCCTTCTCCTGCTCTAGGAATCTGTGATTCCAGCATTCTATATAGTGGAAATTCTTGCTATTTCCCAAAGCCTGATTTTACTATAATAAGCCTCCTTCTCTTCCTATTGGTTGGACCATTTTGTTCTTTATATTACAGCAATCTATTAGAAAAAAAAATTTCTTAAAGTTATATTTTTTGAAAAGGGCATTCTTTGCTGCAAATCCATTTTATTAGTGTTCCTATCCATTTTAGAGATGTTAGTATAAAATAAAAAACTGATTTTCTACAGCTAGCAGAGATAGTTGGTTTTTTGCTAACACTAATTGGCAACGACAAGGTCCAAATTTACAAAGAAACTCCAATTTTATTTTCAAAGCCAGCTAGGTCAATGCCCTGTGCTATCCATGTTGTGTTCTGTTCCCTGACATTTTAGCTCTGAGTTTAAAAAAAAAAGGTTCAATTTGTCAATGACTTTGAACTACAGCAGAAAGGAAAACAGACAAGTGTCCTTATATGTGCTGGTGACATGGTCTTCCAGCTATCCTAAGAGGCAGATAAATCATTTTGCTTTTTATCATCTGAATGGCTTTGTGTCAACCATGTCACTATTCCTGAATTATTTGAGGTAAAGATCTTTCCAGTGTTCAAGTAGACACTTCCAATAACTTTCTCTAGCACTCCAGTTCACTCCTCATCTTGATTAACAACTCAAAATCAATGTTCTACTGAAGCACCTATTAAGTTATAGGTTTATAGCCCTCCTTGGCTCAGTATCTCTAGAAGTTCCTTTATCTTAAAAACGAAAAAAAAGTAGGCTGTTTCCTAGCATTATTTAAAAACACAAGCTGAACAAATTGAAACTATACAGTGATTTCTTCACAGCCCTCAAACATATATAGTAGAATACAGCCTCAACAAAGGTAACCTTAGGTTTCAAAAAAGAAGTCCCAGGATTGCTCAGTTCAGTTCAGTCGCTCAGTTGTGTCTGACTCTTTGTGACCCCATGAATCGCAGGATTGCTAGGAGGGCTCAAATACAGTGAGAAAAAAAGGTGGTCTTGGGGAAATCCAGGTCTATAAGCTCATGATGCCATGATTTTAGGTTCCCTTTCCACTGGTCAAAGGAGAACATTCTGGAGGCTTGAGGCAGAGTGAGCCTAATAAGAAATAGAGGCTGTCCAGAAGACTTAAAGACCCTGGGGTCTGCATTGGATCATTTTATTACAACAGGAAAAAGTGGTTGGGAAAGTTTTTCATGCCAGGGCTTCCAGCAATACATGGAAACTTTGGGTTAGGGAGAACCCAAAGAGTCTGAGAAATTAGAGCTTTTTCGTGAGAATAAAAAGGAAGTCCAGAATGATATTAGGAGACTCCTTTCTATGAGCTCTCAGGGATGAGCAGGCAGTCAGAAGCCATCTTTCCCTGTCAACCCGAGGCTGCGTGTCCTCTTCCCGAGGACGCTTGCCTCTGAGGGCACTGTGTCCACCCACTTCCAGAGCTGTTCTCACTCCCTCTCTTGTAGCTTCTGTTCTTCACCTTAGAGCATGCTGTTTACCACCATTCACCGTCTCTATCACTGACCCCCACTCTATCACTCTACTTCTAAGTGTTTGAGCTAGATAGTTGTGGGTTCATAGTTTGTTGTTATTTAGTCACCAAGTCAAGTCCAAATCTTTTACAACCCCATGAACTGTAGCCTGCTAGGCTCCTCTGTCCATGGGATTCTCCAGGCAGGAATACTAGAGTGGGTTGCCATTTCCTTCTCCAGGGGATCTTCCCCACCCAGAGATCAAACTTGTGTCTCCTGCATTGCAGGCCGATTCTTTACCACTGAGCCACACTGAAGCTCAGGTGCTCTTAACTATATGACCTCTTTCCTCCTCTATTAAAATGGTAGTAAATATTGTCACCTTAGTAGATTCTCAACAAATGCCTGTTTCTTTTCTTTCTATTGCTTTTCTTGGTACCCATTAGCACCTCTGTAGACTTCTTTGAATAATGCGAACATGCCTTTCTTTTAGGGTCCAGAGAGAGAGTCTATCAAATTGTCAAAATTGCATTTTTGACTTTTTTTTTTTAACTTTGGATCTTACTCTCTTTTAACTAGGTTTCTTTTACTCTGCCAGAGAAATGCTTTTCTTTTTACTTCTATATTTGCTGCCATTCCACATTCCTTAGAGTGTACACAATCCGGCTGTTCTTTTAGCTAAATAACATTCCAAGGCAGCTATTGTTTAAGCGAGGAGTGAATATCATTTGTTTGCATTTCTTTGAATTTGCCCTCTCAGTTATCTTCAACTTGACTTTAAATAAAACATACGTATTGAGTTCCTCCCCAGTGTCAGATGCTTTTTATAGACTTTGTCTCCCTTTTATCATCATAAAACCAACCCAACAAATTAGAATAGAATTAATGATTAGCATTGCTAATTAATATGTGGGCTTTCCTAGTGACTCAGTGATAAAGAATCAAAGAATCTCCCTGCCAATGCAGGAGAAGGGGTGTGGTGGAGGGTGTTTGTCCATCCCTGAGGAAGATCCCCTGGAGAAGGAAATGGCAACCCACTCCATTATTCTTGCCTGGAAAACCCCATGGACGGAGGAGCCTAGTGGGCTACGGTCCATGGGTTCACAAAAGGTCAGACGCGACTTAGCGACTGAACGATGATAACGACAAAAATTAATATGTACTGTCATTTTAACAAAGTATTTTTGCTTTCAAAGTGTAATGATGTTGGATCATTTTCAAAATTTCTACTCTCGCTGTTATCCACACCTGGGGTAAAACTTATTCTTGAACTGCTGTAGCCCCAGGCATTCCTTCCCACCTGGAATCAGGAACTCAAATACAGGCTTAATGCCTAGGAGGAAATAATCAGCTTGTTTAAGTGACAGCTGACATCAGGAAGCCTTCTGAGCCAGAGGAACGACATAATGACAGCAGTATTTTGGGGAAGATAAATTTCACAGCCACATGCAAGATAGATTACCTGAAACCACAACATTGGCCTTTCTCATGGTTATACATCTGGGGGCTATGATTTAAAAGCTCATAAATATGATCAGTTTAAAGAAGGGACTGGTGAAAATTAAGAATTTCCGTCTTCCACCAAAGAAGGTGAATCAGTGTTTATCCGACTGGTTTGCATGTCCTAAATATTTATGTACACAACTGCATATTCTTAATACAGTCACTTGGAAGCCGCGTGGAGGGATCCTATCTCCCATGGACCTACCTTCTGGTTTCAAGTTGCAGAAGAAGGGACGTTCTCTGCAAGCATGAGGATTATTCATCTGGCTGCCACCTGAATTACTGTTATGGAACACATTGAGTTTGACAGATAACCCTGTTCTTAGCCGTCCTTCAAAAGAAGCGTGAAGGACCCTTCAAGTTTAAATATTTCAGCCAGATTTCTTCCTTCTGAGCATGCATGGAACACAATGTCTTTATTTCTTAATGAAATAATAGTCACACTGGATGCATCTATGGTTAGAAGGAATTATCTGATTGGATATCTTGCCCTAAAGAGCATTCTCTTGGCTCGGGTAATGATTGCCCCCACGGAATGATGTTTTTCCTTGAGTCATAAATATTTCCTAGCTTGGTGAACCAACAGTTTCCTTTTCCATCAGGAAAACTGACAAAATTAGAGACTATTTCAGTGAATAAGCTTGGACTTTAGGAATTCATTATGGAAGGAAGTGTAGTGATAGAGATGTTCCTTCCCTTAGGTGAAGGAGTGCTGTGTGAGGGGAGAGAGACATCAGGGGACTTTGTGGGGAGCAAGAGAACAAAGAGAAGCTATAGGAGGTGCTGAAACTATTCAGTCAGCTCTTGTGGAAGGGGAGGCCTCAGACGGCACAGAGAACCCCTGTGGAAGCACCTTAGGAAAAGCCAGAGAGCAGTCTTAGCCATAGAAGGAATGTGCTGTGCTTAGTTGCTCAATTATTAAAACATTAACCTTATTTGATTTCTTGGATAGTCTAGCCCTCGATATGTGTAACCCTTGGTCGGCCATCCACCAGGCTCTGTTTTCCTTATTTTTTAATATTTAGTTAGTTAGTTAGTTATTGGGCTGCTTTGGGTCTTAGTTGCAGCACTTGGGAACTTCATTGCATCATGGGGACTCTTTCGATGAGGTGCACGGACTCTCTGGCTGCGGAGCATGGGCTCAGTAGTTGCTCTGTGGCATGTGGGATTTTAGTTCCCTGATGAGGGATGGAACCTGTGTCCCCTGCATTGCAAGGTGGATTCTTAACCACTGAACCACCAGGGAAGTCCCGGGTTCCTCTGGGCTAAGGGACTATGCAGGTAAAAAAAGAGAAAGAGCCAGAAGTCCCTTCATTCAAACCCACCCTCACCACCTCTATATTACACATTACTTGCCTTCTGTGAACTTTGATAAAGTAGGGACAGTCAAGAAAATTAAACAGGATAACATGTTAGGTGCCTAGCACGTGGCCACTTCTCTACCCGTGACAGCTGTCAGGCAGATATGTGGGGCTTCCTACTTCCTGAATCCCTGGGAGTTGCTTGAATCCCTATCTAAGACAGTGCTCGTAATACCTAGAAAAGAAGTTCCTTGCACTCAGAATTTCACTGAGCACCAACATGCCTGTGCTATGAGCTCCATCCACAGCCTCCCTTGCTCTTTTCCTAAAATGAACATGTGTGCATGCGTGCTCAGTCGCTTCAGTCGTGTCCAACTTTTTGCCACCCCATGGACTGCAGCCCCCAGGCTCCTCTGTCCGTGGGATTCTCCAGGCAAGAATACTGGAGTGGGTTGCTATGCCCTCCTCCAGGGGATCTTCCTGACCCAGGGATCAAACCCGAATCTCTTATGTTTCCTGCATTGGCAGGCATGTTCTTTACCACTAGGGCCACCTGGGAAGTCCAAAATGATCCCTTTACAACTTTTGAAGGTTTCTATTACTGTTCTCTCGGAGGAAGCAATGGCACCCCACTCCAGTACTCTTGCCTGGAAAATCCCATGGGCGGAGGAGCCTGGTAGGCTGCAGTCCCTGGGGTTGCTAAGAGTCGGACATGACTGAGCGACTTCACTTTCACTTTTCACTTTCACTTTTCACTTTCATGCATTGGAGAAGGGAATGGCAACCCACTCCAGTGTTCTTGCCTGGAGACTCCCAGGGATGGGGGAGCCTGGTGGGCTGCCGCCTATGGAGTCACACAGAGTCAGACACGACTGAAGTGACTTAGCAGCAGCAGCATTACTGGTCTCTAAGACAAACCAGGAAACACAAAACAAATGAACCCATACTTTTTTTTTTTTTTTCAAAAATAAGAGGTAACAAAATTGTAAGAAAAAAAATCTCTGGAATTCTTGATACCATTGTCCCAGAATGTGATTGAAATGCAAATAGATCACAGGAGTTTTCCTGTTACAACCTGGCTTGGAGCACCACTTGAGAATCATGTGTAAATAGAAGTGAGCTTTCTGTGGACAGTGCAAATAGACCAACCTCCTCTTTTCGAGTAGAATGTGTGTGCCTGGTGTGAGAAGATGAATTCCCTTGGCCACGCCCAGGAACAGATCACTGAAGGGAGGCAGGTGCAGCCTCAAGAAGGGAGGTAACAACATTCTTCTAGCCCTAAGTCCAAACCAGTTCTGAACTGGATGCCTCCATCTGCATGTTCTCATTTAAACTTCACAGCAGACTGGAGAAACTCTATTTTAATGCCACTGTTTTAGAAGGAAGGAAACTAAGGCTCAGAAAAAAGAAATCACCTACAGGGGTAGCAAGCATTACTACTACTACTACCACTACTAAGTCGCTTCAGTCGTGTCCGACTCTGTGCGACCCCATAGACGGCAGCCCACCAGGCTCCCCCGTCCCCGGGATTCTCCAGGCAAGAACACTGGAGCGGGTTGCCATTTCCTTCTCCAAGGGTGCTCTTTGGTGGGCATCCATGTGTCTAGAAGAAAAGACGTTTGAAGATGTGGAAATATAGAAGAGAATTTTTTACTCCAGATTATGAAAATGAAAAGGGGTTAAAGGAACCTAAACCAGGAGTATTAAAGGCAGGAGAATAGGCATAATGTAAATGCAGAGTTTCAGTGAAGACTTGGGAAATCTGGGAACAGAGAGAGTTTAAATCACAAGTCTACTTCAAATTCAAGGTCAGTATTAACAGTCCTCCCAACCACTCAGGGCTTCTCATCGACCTTCTGCAACCTCCTAGCTTCTCTCCTCCTCATCTTTCTCTCTCTCTTCTATCTCCAGCTCTGGAAGCAAAGCCAGACTCTTCTACTGTTTAGCCCTATCTTGGTTTTACCATTCTCTCTTGTAACTTTGGTTCCTGTTGGCCCCCAGGCCTCAAGGTTCCACCTCCCAGCCTGCACAGTTTATCCAAATATTTTGACAGAGACAATTTGTTTTCCAAAAGGAGTTGCTCTTCTGGCTAGTAGATAAAAATCTTTTTCATGTGATTATGGGGACATAAGGAGAAAGAAAAGAGCAGAGACAATTTGAGTGAGGAAACAGTAAACCCCAGCCTTGGAAAGAGGAGGGGGACATCAGAGTATAAAAAGGAGACTCTGGCAAGGAGGTCCTCTCTGTGCCACCCTGGAGAAATCACGTCCCTCCCCAAACTTGGTTCTTCATCCATGAAGCAAGGGACTGGGGCTCCCAGAGACGTCCCTACTGTCCAGCACTGGGATTCTCAAGATACTGTGTTTATGGATGTGATGTCTCTCCTCTGTCCCTGTCCCTGTTGAAAATATCACAGAGAAAAAACTTTCCAAAGGCATTATTTCTTTTTTAAAATTTTTAACCAAGAAGGTGATAAGGTTGTGTTGTCATTATTTTGACTGGATGGGAGAGTTTGTTGTGCAACTTAAGAAAAGTATAAAGGACTTGGAGTAAACAAAAAGTGACCTGGAAATGATCTCAAATGGCACAGAACTCACCCAAGGATGCTACTCAAATCTAGACCCTAATTCATTAAGCCCATGATGGGGCCCGGGGTTTCTAAAGAGCTCTCAGATGATGCCTATGCTGCTAGTTCATGGACCACACTTTCTGAAGCAGTAGGGTAGCGAAGATCCAGTAGTGCTTATTATTCTTTATTTTTAAAAAGAAAATCAAAACAGAGGGGTGATAAGTAAGATTTGAACGGATTTCCATCCAAAAAGCTGAAATAAGAATGTTTAGTGTCCTAGAGGAAAGTTCCAGTGAAAGAGAGAAAGAGAATTTGTATGGCTCAACTTAATGAATGAATTAATGATGATCAAGATGTACCCTCAGACCCTCACTCTAAGATGACTCCATCAAAGACCTGATTTTCTAGGAAAACTTCTGTAGTATTCTTCCAGGTTCCAAAGCCACGGGCTGCCCAGTCTTCCTTACTTTACCTTCCATAGACCATCCTTCTTCAACCCATTAGTTGCTCCTTCAGCCTTACATCATTGTGCCCTTGCCCTCCATTCTAATTCCATCTCGCTGGTCCGGGCCTCCTTCCCTCTGCATCCATCCTAATGTGTTGTCTTTGTGCTTCTCAAGCTCTAGTCTCTTCCATCTGTAATCCGTTGTCTGTGTGTGCCAAGCATCTTCTGAAAACAGCATTAGTGTGCCCGGCTCCCAGTCTAGAGCCTTAGGATTGAGCCCTCGTGCTTTGGTAGCCAGTCTTTCCTTCTCATCTCCTCCCACCCCACCAGTCCTCTCAGCCATCCCTGAAGAGATCCCCCAGCGACAGCAAAAAAGCCCATTAACCCCCAAAGGCTAACTCACATAGATTTTTAAGCATTTTCTCGAACATTCTGGAAATAGAAGGCCTGAATATTCCACCCACATTTTTAAATGCTCCACAAAAACATTTTGAGAAGTGAACATCACATCTTAACAACATGGCAGAAACTTGCACATAAGGGCACAATAAATATGCAGTCACCCTGAATTTCTGAATCTAGACTACCACTCCTTTTAATGTTTAACTATTGTTTCTTGTCCGTAAACTATTGCTTACGTGAGTACCCTTTTACCAAGGCTTATAGGTGCCATCTTGTGGAGAAAAATGCAAACAGGCAGGTCTAGAGATAGACTGTGAATTATGGGAAATGACAAGGACAAGCGTGAGCCCCCCTCATTGCCTTCTGGTCCCTGGAAGGGACTACGGTCCTCCCAGGTCCTTCTGGTTGGACCTGCACCTGTGGATGTGGGCTGTCTGCACCCAAGAGGCCATGTAAACTGGGCCAGTGTGCAAGCAGCCTCTATCCTGGAGCACAGTTCATCTGCCCAGCTCACTATTGACTTTGCTGGTGATCTGGCCTCCAGAACATCACCCTTTAAAGTGTAGACAGGGTCTCTCTGCTCCCTTCTGCAAGAAACTTCCTGGTCCTGACCCCTTGGCAGCCCTATAGAGTTAAGATACAATCTGACCAGATATTTTAAACAGAATTCTTTTTTTAACTTTTTGTTTTATAATGGAGTATAGCCAATTAACAATGTTGTGATAGTTTCAAGTGCACGGTGGAGTGACTCCCCTCCTATCCAGGCTGCCACATAACATTGAGCAGAGTTCCCTATTAAACAGAACTCTCTTTAAACAGAGAAGTTACCAGTCAGTCTTAACATTTTTAAAAGTAAAGTGCGGAGGTTTCTCCTATTCTGTTAAAAAAATATGGGCACCTTACTTTTGTTAATATAATAGAGAAGTTGTGATTGTCATAATGCATTCATGCCCCCTCATTTCAGTCCACTAGGAAGGAAGATCGTGAAAGTGAAGCGTTGAAATTTTAGAGTTTGAAATACCCCCAGGCTCCAGGGAAAGATGACCCTAGGAGGAGAAGGGTTGATTTTCTCACTGCATATCAAATGTTCCCTCTCAGGATCCCATCCCTCAGATTTATAAACATCGGTGTAGTTGATTCTCACCCAATTTTATCCTAGGAGGGTGCCAACATTTTCTTCCAGTTGAGTCACTCGGTAAGGTGCTATTCTCTAATGAAATGAGATGAAGTACTGAAAAGGGACAGCCAAAGACTTGATTAAAGCCAGATTGCCAGTTTCACAATTGCCTTCATTAAGGAAGCCAGAATACCTTTTATCCCGTGCACCGTTCCTTCCCTTCCAATGAATGACATTATTAGTTTAGTTCCCATTGATTCTTGTTTCCAATTTAATTTTGTCTACATGAAGCAAATTTCTCCTTTAGACATGGTAGGATTTTTTCACATCAGGACTGTACCCCATTCTTCCCCAGAAACAGTTTTGCACCAGAAGAGACTTCAAGATGATTCAGTTGAAGAAGCAAATTGGTTCCTATAACTTTATTCTCTTGGTTCCTCAACCAAACTGCTCCTTCATTCAACAGACACTTACTATGCACCTCCTGTATACCAGGCACTGTGCTCTTTCCAGTACCTGTGTGCTCATATTGAAGTTATGCCAAAAGGCAAGCTTCAAGGGCTCTAGAAGGCAGCTTGATGGCAATGGGAAGTGTTTTTTAAGACTGGATAATTATGTATTCTTTGCTCATTAGCTTCTGACATTTACAGATACCTGTTTTGCACTTCTATGAAATTGCTGCTGTTTTAAAGCTTTTTTCTGGGGTATCTGTGCTTTTAGGTCTCCCATGAACTGTGGAATAAACTAGAGCAGTGCTTCTCAACCGGGAGTGGTTTTGTTCCCAAGCAGACATTTGGCAATGCCTACTCCAGTAGCTCAGGTGGTAAAGCACCCACCTGCCAATGCAAGAGACACAGGTTCAATCCCTGGGTTGGAAAGATCCCCCGGACAAGGAGTATTCTTGCTTGGAAAATTCCATGGACTTAGGAGCGTGGCAGGCTACTGTCTATGGGGCTGTAAAGAGTTGGACACAGCTGAGCGCCCATGTTCGCAAGCATATACAGATATTTTTGTTTGTCATACTGAGGCAGGGGGTGGCTACTGGCATCCAGTAGATAGAAACCAGGGCTGCTGCTAACCATCCCACAGCACAGAAGACAGTTCCCACAACCAAGAACTATTTGGGCCAAAATGGCACTAGAGCTGTAGTTGAGAAACCCTGGCCATGGGGAAGAAGGGCCGACAGGATGACAAGACGTCTATGGGGCTTCCAAACCCTTCCAGCCCCTCTTCAACAGAACAGTTCTGCTTTTCTCAGTTTACGTATTGGAAGTCTATTTCTGCATGGGATTTTGTTTGAAAAGTATGCGTTTTCTGCTTAAGGGGGAAAAAGAAAATGACTGAGGTGGAAGGTAACTCTTGACCTTGCATCTTACAGTTGAGACACATTGAGACAAATCAAGTGAGCAGCGTGTGATACAGGATGAGGGCCGTCAGGGGCAGACTGGGGCCATCAAGTTCAGCTTCTGTCTTGTCTGTGCAGGGCTCTGCATCCTTCCCTCTGAACATTTACACACCATACTGAAAGATGGCATCGTGTCTGCCTTTTGATTTAGACCAGGGGTTGGCTTTTTTATATATATATAAATCACTAAAACAAATATTTTAGGCTTTGTGGGCCACACTATTGTATCTAAAAGTAGGGTCCGGGTGCTCGCTGCTCAAAAGCTATTAAAGAGGCCAGGTTGATGGAAAGGAAAGTTTGCTTTGTTTTGGATGCCAGCAGCCAGGGGTGGGAGGGCAGATGGCTGTCCAGAGGTTGTTTGCCCTACACTGACAATCAGTGGGCAAGAGCTTTTATAGGTTGAGGGAGGGGGCTACATGCTGAAATAGCACAATGAGTTCTGACAGTCATCTTGAAACTAGTCATCTGTGATCTGACCAGGATCATCTAGATTAATCATAGCTAATCTTCAGTTCCAGGGTCAGTTTATTTCCATTTCTTGAGGCTAGCTCTTGGAACTGTGGCAGCTTATTTCACAGCTACAGTCTGCTCATCATGTATTTACCTTCTTTCACCTGGGGAGGGCTTTAGTATCTATAAGATAGCTCACAGGATATGGCTCAGAATATCACCTATCACCCTTGAGAAGGAACTGGAAGTCCTTGACTATGCTAAATGACTAGGAAGTTATTATTTCCCATTGACTGTTTCCCTTTGTTTCCACATTTTCTCGCTTCTCTGATTAAACTTAGCCTTTGGCTTAAGTTTTCCACAGACAAAAGTTAAGCTGAGGACATGAGGACAAGGACCATAGGATCTTGCTCCACTTCACTATCTCTGTCTCAACAACTCAACCCTGCTGTTCTAACACAAAAGCAGTCCCCACAATAACTAATGGGCATGTTTGTGTTCCAATAAATCTTTATTTGTAAAAACAGGTGGTGGCCAGATTTGGCCAGTGGGTGATAGTTTGCAGACCCCTGATTTGGACTATAAGTTTTCAGTAGGAACCAGGTTGGTTTTATCTTCCTGTCTCTCCTGCCTAGCCCTGTACTGGCACATAGTATGGGTTCCCAGGAAACATTTACTGAACTGTATTGAGAGTCCATCATGTAGGCACAAGCACTGGAAGATTTTAATGAGAAAACAACTGGGAAAAGATCCATCCAGTATTTCTCAGAGGATTTTTGTCTATTGTGTAGCTATTTCCCTATGTTGGACATTTAAGATGTTTCCATTTTTTTTTAATAATAATATGGTAATGAGATCCTTCACACAGAAATTGTTGGCCTCTTATAATTTCCTTAGTGTAAATTCCCAGAAGAAGAATTCCTGGAGGCTTCCACGATGGCTCAGTGGTAAAGAATCCACCTGCCAATGCAGGAGACATGAGTTCGATCCCTAATCCAGGAAGATCCCACAGGCCGAGGAGCAACTAAGCCTGTGCACCACAACTATGGAGCCTGTGCTCTGGAGCCCAGGAGTCGCGACTACTAGAGCCTGCAGCACCCCAGAGCTCGTGCTCCACAAAAAGAAAAGCCCCTGCAATGAGAAGCCCACACACCCCAGCTAGAAAAGGCCTGCTCAGCAACAAAGAACCAGCACAGCCAAAAAATAAATAAATAAAATTTTAAAGCAAAACAAAAGAAGAAGAATTCCTGGGTCAAACAGTCTTTTTTGCTAAATAGCTTTCCAGGAAGGTGGTATTGATCTACATTCCTGACTGTAAAAAGAAGGAGATATTTATCATAAGCCCCAAAATGTCTTTCAACAGGATGTTGTGAATAGAAGTTTTGGAATCCATATATATTCCCACGAATTAGTTCAGCATAAATATAAGTACATTGGTGTTAACGACTAATCATTTTAATAATACTGTTCTCCCACACTGTTGTGACAGCATGGTTATTAAGGCACTTTGTTTTACCGGTTGGTGTCATCTGGCCAACTGGTGGAGGTTACCTTATCTGGTGTGTTTACTGAGCATACATAGAAACATCTGCTTCCCATTAGGGAGTCCGAAGCTCCAGTATCTGCAGGCCTGGCACCAGCCTACCCTGCCATGATGTACAGAGGCCTCCTCCCTGTGAAATTCACCACCAAATATGTCATCCAGATTGCTCATTTCCCACAGGAAATTTCATTTAGGTTAATTTTGGCACACAATTGGGGGCAATTCTTGAGCAATTTCTCCTGTGATGGCTTGCAACATGTAAAATTTTCCTACAACATGTTGCAAAAATCACTGGAAGAGTAAAAGGATATCTGATGGTTGTCCAATCTCCTTTGTAACAACAAAAACTATCTCTTTTGAATGACAGTACATGATGAGCAGAAAAAAAGAGATGAAATATAGACCAAGGACCAGATGCTTGTTCTGTCCATTTTCACTTGGTACTATTGGAGCAGTAAGGGTGCAAAGGAACCACATAAAGTGCCTTACATTTTTGGTGAACTTGGCCTTTTCTTAGCTCTCTGAATTTCTCCAAATGAAGAAGAGAATATCTACAACTGAGAAGTAATAGAAAGTGCTATAGAAATAGGAGTGAGTCTGAGCACTTACATGTGATGGGATTTACTTTAAAATGGATGGATTCCAGATAAAACCAAGTCTGTAGAGACAACGATAAACCCAGTGTTTTCTGAGAAGCCACTCTGATAGAGCATGCTGCTAAATGCCTTCTGTGTTCACTTCATTCAATCTTCACAACTGTGCTAGGAGGTACCACCCCAGTCGTAGATAAACTGAGGCTCAGAATGGCTAATTGACGCGTCAATTGATGCAGCACTCCTAAGTGGAGACGCGTCTCAAGGCCTAGCTCAGGCAGACTCCAGGGTCACCTTCTGAGCCCACTGCTAGCACGTGGGTGGTGCCTCTGAAGAGTTTAGAGACATGTTGTTGTTGTGTTTGGCCGCTCAGCTGCTCTTTTGTGATCCCCATGCACTATAGCTGCCAGGCTTCTCTGTCTATGGGATTTCCCAGGCATGAATACTAGAGTGGGTTGCCATTTCCTTCCCCAGGGGATCTTCCCAACCCAGGGATCAAACCCTCATCTCCTGCATTGGCAGGCAGATTATCTCTGAGACACTAGGAAAGCCCATTAGAGGCATAGACCAGCGCTATTAAGTCATGCCTATCAGAGGCCAGTTGACCAGACTTCTGATATGCAAAACCAGAATTCACTTTAGATTCATTTTTGAGCACTGTCCCGTGTAGGTCTGGATGATGGTAGAAATGTTTTCAGCGCCACACCCAGAGAGAAGCAACCCATCTAGCATCACATGTAAGTCAGGGACTGAGCCAGGACTGTGCTTCAGGTTGCCTGATTCCCAGTACAACCTTCTTTCCATCACACCGAAGTGCCTGGTAAATGACGTCAGCTCCCCTTATCAATTTACCCGGCCATGTTTTGGAGGAGAATACTAGCTGCTTTAAAGAAAGGAACACAGCACACAAGTCCAGACGTGTGATAAAATTTTGTAGACATATACACCAAAAAAAAAAAAGTGCAGGTTAAAAAATGCCAAAATCCAAATGAAGTTTATTCTTGAGTTAATATACTGATACGCATGATATACATGGTTTTGACAATGTGAGATATTGTTCTCAAGGGAGGCTGGGTGATGGGGTCACTGAAATGCTCTGTACTATTTCTATAGCTTTTTCTGAGTCTTAAGAACTATTTCAAAATGAAAAGTTATAACAATAAGAAGGTAATGTGATAGGAAGATGAGCCAAGATATTTATTCACTTACTGTGTGTATAGTGTTAAAATAGTCTGTGTATGAGAGATACATGACGTGTTTGATACTCCATAATGTTAAAAGAGGAGAATGCCAGAGTCACTCTTGGACCAAGCTCTCACTGTTGCTGTGGTAACAGTGCCTTGAACGTCCTCCTCTACACCTAGGTCACTGCCACCATCCACTCCTTCAGTAATGCTCGAACCCTCAGTGTGACCTCTGATCCTTTGGAGGGGGACAGTTTTTGCATAATAGTTATAAGCATGGGCTCTGGCTTCAGATCCAGCCCCACCACTTATTAACAGAATGGCTTTGGGCCGGTTACCTAATCTGTCCCTTAAGTCCTAGTTTCCTAGTTTTTCAGCAATCGTATCGATTGCTTTTAAGAGTAATGAGAAAACTGTATATTCAGAGGACCTGGAATATGACAAAGACTGTAAATGTTAGGTATGACAGATTGAGGAGGGGGAAGAAGAGGAGGAAGACAAATGGAGCTCCCTTCCTCCTCACAAAGACCTGTCCATTTTGCTTCCTAAGCATCTCTGAAATCCTCTTCCTGCCATCACTATTCCCCTAGTTCAGACTGGGATATTGCCACATTCTCCAGACTTATCTGCCCCATTGGTAATTATCAGCTTTCTAAAAGAGAGTTGATCTGACTCAGCATGACACAGAGGATGCAGGGACTCCTCATGGCCTATTAGCATGTCATTTTCTGCATGTATGTCTTATCCCTCTGGTTAGAATCAAATTCCCATAGGCAGGACCTGTGTCAGATTCAGCCTGGCATTTCCCAGATGGCCCGCCTGGTGCAGTCACTCAACAACATCAGTGATAAAATGTGTGTTTACATCTTTCGATCTTGCCATAAATGATCCTTCTTGCTTTTCAGATTCCAGCCCAAAGTCACTTCCTTAGCCATGCCCTGCCTGGACTCCAAGTTAAAATCTTCTCTCTTTATATCATCAGATAGTCATCATAGCCCTATGCAGGAGAAGGGACAGTTATCAGATAGGTAATTTGCTGGTGGTCACAGTGTTAAAAATAAAAATCTTAAAAGCATGTCCTCCACCCAGTTCATGTTATGGGATTGTCCTTCCTGCTTTGTGACCTGCATGTAAGACATTTAACACCTCCATGGCAATCCAGTCTTTCAGAGGTCCTGGGTGGCCTCTAGAACCCTAGAAGTGTGCTCTGTTAGCCCCTTGACACTCCTCAAAGAAGGTTCACACACACATGCACAGACACACACCCCTTCTTCTGACTTCTTTTTTAAGGAGTGAACCCTGGGGGCTCAGAGTCCAGAGATGGATTCCGGGAAGGCAAGATGTTATCTGCAGTTTTGCCATCACTTGCTTCTCTGAAGGCAACCCCCAGACCAGGAAAAACTGCTGTAGCCCTCCCTCTCCACATCTAGATTTATCAGGAGTGTCTGTGCTATATAGGAAATCCGGTGGAGGATCCATTGCACTGTGCAGAACATTTTAATATAGTGTCTGATTTATAAGATAGAATGCTTTTTTGTCTGTGTCTGGGTTGTCTGAAGCAATTTATGGCTGTATAATTTCTTTGTGATTGTCCCACTCTAACTGGGCTGGGAGTTGAGGATTCATGCAATGTCAGCCCCCATCTTCGAAAGCTCTCGTTCTTTCCTGAAATAGCCCATACACCCCATTGACAAGAGAACTCACTAGACTGCCTCCTCTCCCCACTCTAAGACCCACTCCTAGCTACAGCCAAGGTTATCGTCTGAACAAAATCTGAGGGTGGCCCTCACCTTCAGACACCCAGTGGTTGTTGATACAATAGAATAAAATTCCAATTCTTCACCCTGGCAAACAAGATCCTTAAGAAACTCAGCTGAATTCTCCAGTGTCCTTTGATCCCTCCTAGCAAACCTACACTTCCACCATGTGTGTCTATGAGCATGTTTCCTGATTCCTCTGTTTTTTCCTACTTCTGTGTCTCGGTACCCATTCTTTAATTTACCTGGAGTACCCCAAGAGGATGAGCTCCATCTGGGAGAAGTTGAGTCCAGGGGCAGCAAGAATGGATCATGGTTGGGGGAAGGGAGGAAAGTTAGATATTGCTAGGGCAGGGAGTGAGTGCTGCCAGCTTCTCTTTCATCTCCCCATCAGTGACCATCAGAGGCATCTCTTTAATTCATTTAGCATCTTTCTTTAGCAAAGTGGGATCTACTTTCCCGAAGTTTTCCTGATGGTGGGTTTTTGTTTGTTTGTTTGCTCATTTGAAAGCAAAGGAGAACCCAGAGCAGGGGTGCAGGGTAGAAACCAAGCACGGAAAGCATTTTCCTTATTTTTCTGCTACAGTGTGCATGGGCTGAGGGCAAGAACTGTTTGAGGGAGGAGAAATACATAGGAAACATGGCATTTTGAAAGGTTAATGGGATGTGTAGGAACATACTGAGATGATGTTCTGCTATTGTCAGAAATAATGTTTTACAGAGAAGCTATTTGTGAAGAAAGACCAGTTATCATTGATGGACTAACGTGCATGCAGGAATATGGAAGTAATAATGCCGATGTACAGTGCCTGCAGAGAGATGTCAGTCAAAACACGAAGTAGGCGTTGGGCTGGGGGAGAATGAACACCTTTTGATTTGACTCTGTCTATAAGATTGTACCCGTAGGACCCACATGAACAGGCCCAGGATTGTTTAACAAAATCCAAGGTGGACTTTGAATGGTTTGCTGACCACTTTGCCCCTGCGGTGGGGTTTGATGACTGCTCTTAGAATTCCAGAACCATCACAACCCTGTGATTCAGCAAATGTCTCTCAAGTTGTAGAGTACCATTCTAATTTCAAGTATCATTTCCTATCCCCTTAACCCAGTGAAATAAATACTGTCATCCCGATACTTCATTGTCCAAACTGCAATCAGCTCACTTCTGTCTGCCTGCAGAACTGTGACAGAAACTTCTCTGTGCAGACCACACACCCTAACTTTAAATTCAGGATACATGAATGTGAGTCCTCTGGAATCAGCGGTGGAAAAGGATTCTGTGAAAATCATTCCATTCTGTCCTAAGGTTTAATTGCCCTAAGAGATACATGAATAGGGAGGGGAAAGATAAAGCAAAAATATCTTGGGATGAATAATGGGAAGACTCTTCAGGGGAGGAAATACAAGAAGGTCAGATTTCCTTTAAACCCTGATGGGAGACTACCTCTACAGACAGTATCCTGTTATTTAGATGCATAGAGACCAATGGGGATCCAGATCTTAACCAATTTGATTTAATTTCCTAAGAAACAGAGCCTGAGAACACCACTTTTGGGGGGTTCTTGGCTAAGTGTTTGTACTGTCTGTCATTTAGAACCGAGGATGTGGGGACAGACCCCAGTTTTCGGTGCAGTGCTTATCGTGGTCCCAAAATCTTCCAATGTGGGATGGGTTTCCTGGACAACTTCAGTGTCTAACCTGTGTAAATAAATGTCCAACCCCCACATCCTCCTTATTCATTTTCCCTGCGTTCCTTTTCTCTTGATCATTTACTACCACCCGATGTGCTTGTTTTACTTACTTGTTCACGACAGTGGCTCAGACGGTAAAGAATTTGCCTGCAATGCAGGAGACCCGAGTTTGATCCCTGAGTTGGGAAGCTCCCCTGGAGAAGGAAATGGCAACCCACTCCAGTATTCTTGCCTGGAGAGTCCCATGGACAGAGGAGCCTGGTGGGATATAGTCCATGGGGTCGCAAAGAGGTGGACTGACTGAGCGACTAACATTTTCACTTTACTATCTGTGACCCCCACCTCGCCGCTACAACGTACATTTCACACATACCTAGAAGAGAAGTTCTTTGCCCAGAGTAGGTGCTCAGTAAAATTCTGTTGAGTGAAAGGCAGGAGGAACTTGCTCATCTACAGGAGCTGGATGGGGGCAGGAACAGTCAGTTCAAGACCCACAGTAGATCCTCAGTGGTCCCCTGTCCCCTTCGTCCCTGGGACTCTCCTGACATATGCTACAAGAGTCTCTTGTTTTCCACCTCTTTGCAGAGCATTGGCTGTGATGACTACCTAGGCTCGGACAAAGTTGTGGACAAATGCGGGGTGTGCGGAGGCGATAACACAGGCTGCCAGGTTGTGTCGGGTGTGTTTAAGCATGCGCTCACCAGCCTGGGCTACCACCGAGTTGTGGAGATTCCCCAAGGAGCCACAAAAATCAACATCACCGAGATGTACAAGAGCAACAACTATTTGGGTAAGCTTGGCTTTTTTCCAGAGGAAACCATCTGTTGTTCTCAGGTGCTTCATTCCATCCAGGATGGTGACACAGCAGTGTCCGGAGGTCCGTGGACACTTAGAAGGTGTCACTGGAGAATGCCAAAGCACCACCTTGTGTCCCCTTGAAATGAGACAGAGAAAGTAAGAAGGTCTTTCTTGGAAGGAAATGTTTAAACGAGCCTTTGTTCCTTCCAAGAGAAATAATGTTGTGAAATTGAGAACACTCTACTTTGTTTCTCTGAAATGAGGGAAGATCTTTGGAAAGCCCAGAGATCCGCCAGTCTTTTTCTGTTGGAATTTCAGGGGGACAGGGCAGTCGATCATCCTGTCCAGACTCTCACTCTGCAGGGATCTAAGGCAAAGGCCATTTTCCTCTTCTTTCTGCTTCATCAGCCTGGGGCAACAGTATGTGTGCATCTTCACGACAGCTGCAGAACCTCTCAACGATCATTTGGGGCAATATCATCAATACTGGGAGACCATTTTCAACCCATCTTCCCACAAATGGAGATATTTGTTGAGTCTTCCTTCTGGATTTCTGGCTGATTTTATGCTAAGCAAATCAGGTCCTGCAAGTTAATTTTTAGCAATTCTAATTCATGTAAACATGGACTAATCAGTTAACAAAATAGTAGAAGGAAAGCAATTTTGCAATATACATTTTTATGCTTTAATTAGTTATGTGACAGGAATTTAAATAGCACAGACTATGTGCCAGATCTTATTCTTGGTGCTTTACAGGTATTAATTCATTGAACCCTCTCAAAGCCCCAGGGGATAGGAGCTATTTATTCCCCTCCCCATTTCATACACAAGAAGACAGGCACAGGACATTTATGTAATTTGACATAGTCACAGCAAGGAAGAGGTGTAGTTGGGATTCGAATCCAGGCAGTCTGTCTCCAAGCATCTACCAAGTAATAATACCTATGAGCAGTTTTGGTTCACCAGGCAGTACTCAATGGCTGCAACAACTGAGAGAGCATGAATTTTACAAATTTCAAATACCACAATCACCCCAGAAGATAACTCCAAACCTGAGACCTCCAGATACTGCATCTTGTCCTTCTCCACCGCCGCAAATGCATCTAAAATTAGCTTCCTTTGGTTTTATTGGTGGGGATGGCAAATGGGACTCGGAAATAAATCCAAATAAAGTGGAAAAACTGTTACATTTGCTCTGGCAAACCCAGAAGCCACCAAAGTAGCAATAAGCCTAGGTTCCCCGTGAGCGGTTTGTTGCATTATTTTTCTTTGTAAAAAAATAGTCTTTTTGTCTCCTTTCTTTCATACTATTAAAAGAACAAATCCTCATAAATATTCTGTTCCTAGAATGGAAAACGTTCTTCAAGGGGGATTATTTTAAGTGTGATTGTGTTCAAATGCACCAACAAACAATGCCACTTTTTGTGAGCTTTGCGTAGTTTTTAGTACTTTCCCCGAATCAGATTAGTTCTAGCCAGTAAGTGATTTTTAAGCTGTGCCTTCTGAAGTTAAAATAGATAACCTGGGAGAATATCCACCAGCTGTCTGAATGGAAGCTGCTCTCAGAGTCCCAGTGTTTTCACCTAGAATCTTGCTCTTATAAGTATTCATGAGAAGCCATAGGATAACAAGTATTCAGGACCCCACAGAGCCCCTGGGACTTGTTAGCAGTTGACAAATGTTCAATCTATTTCTTTTGTCTCAGAGAGCTTGTCAGGATGTCCAAGCTTCATGGAAACAAATTCTGTGAAAGTGAAAGTCGCTCAGTCGTCTCCAACTCTCTGCCACCCCATGGACCTTACAGTCCATGGAATTCTCCAGGCCAGAATACTGGAGTGGGTAGCCTTTCCCTTCTCTAGGGGATCTTCCCAACCTAGGGATCGAACCCAGGTCTCCCACATTGCAGGTGGGTTCTTCACCAGCTGAGCCACAAGAGAAGCCCAGCAATACTGGAGTGGGTAGCCTATCCCTTCTCCAGGAGATCTTCCTGACACAGGAATCAAACCCGGGTCTCCTGCATTGCAGGCGGATTCTTTGCCAACTGAGCCACAGTAATTCCCTAAAAAAGATGAAGAGGAGGCAGAGGAGGATGTGAGTACCCAGAATCAGTGGAAGGGTGATTCAGAAAATCAAGTACAACTTCCTACAGCCAGTGACCAGTGGGATGTGTGAGAAATCCAGCCCATGGCGCCACATGGGCAGAGTGGGAGAGCAGAGAGAGAAAAGCAGATGGGAGTAAAAGAAGTTTCCAGAGGTGATGAACAGGGGCTTGTGTTTACGGCACTTAAGCATCACTTAGGACACAGCTGCAACACTCAAGAGGCTCTTTTGCTTTCTTCTTTCCTTTTTATTGAGATTTAATTTGCCTTCTGTAAAATTCTTTTAAAGTGCACAATGGATGGGATGGTCTTTTTCTGATCACAGGTGTTCTCTTAATCTATTCCACTTATTCTACTAAATTTCTTGTTCTGTGAAGTCTGTATATTTTAAAAGTTAAATTGCATCCAATTGTTTGAGATTATGTGTAAGCTATTAGAGCACAGGTCTGTCTAGCTATTTTTGAATTTTTCAAAGATTATAGTTCACAATTCACATTTTCAAACATTGAAACATCTTTCAAAGAGTTATATGGTAAGGTTCTCCACAATATTCCGAGTAATGATGTTTTATTTTGTTTTGTTGTTTTGTTTTGTGACTTCTACCTGTGTAAACTGTATTTTGTACAAAAATTTGACTTGATGTACAAAATTGAGTAGGCTGTCTGCATACGTTTGTTCTGCAGAGGAGGCAACTTAGAGGACAGGAATAGATCAGATGCTTTTAAAAATTGCACAACTTTAACAAGCTTTTTTTTAGTTGCCCTATTGTTTTTCTGAATAGCCTGTAGTTATTTGTAATAAAAATCAAACATGCCTTGTAAAATACTTGGAATTTTTTAAATGACTAACTCTCCAAACTTGATAGAGATAGAAACTAGATTTCCATGAAAACAGAAGGACCTGCATTATTAGTGCTGAAGAAGATGGTTTAATCACCTCGTTTTTAAAGGGTTTTTGAAAACCCACAATATTTAAATGACTTATTCTAAGCTGTTTGCTTAGTTAATAGTAGTGATTGTACTATATGTATAGTACTTTAGTCATCAAGTGTTTTTCCATGTATGGTCTTCTGACTTTTAAAACTGGACATTCTTTACTTTGCTTGCTTCACAAAAGATGAAGTTACAGTTATTGAATTATTATTGAATTGCGATGTGAAAGGTGAAATTTAAAACTCAAAAACTTTGGAGAAATGTCTATTCAAGTCTTCTGCCTATTTTTCAATCAGGTCTTTTGGTTATATTGAGTTGTATGAGCTAGTAATATACTTTGGATATTAATCCCTTATTGATCATATCATTTGCAAATATTTTTAATCGGTTGTCTTTTTGTTTCCTTGATGGTTTTCTTTGCTGTGCAAAAGCTTTTATGTTTAATTAGATCCCATTTGTTTATTATTGCTTTTGTTTAATATTACTAGCATTTGTGTCAGGGTGTTCTGCCTGTGTTTTCTTTTAGGAGTTTTATGGTTCCCTGTCTTAAAGGTCTTTAATCCATTTTGAGTTTACTTTTGCATATGGTGTGAGAAAATATTCTAGTTTCATTCTTGTACATAATTGTCTTTTTGAAGAGACTGTCTTTTCCACCATTGTATATTCTTGTCTCCTTTGTCATGGACTTTGTTGTTGTTCAGCCACTAAGTAGTGTCCGACTCCTTGTGACCCTGTGGACTGCGGCAAGCCAGGCTTCCCTGTCCTTCGGTATCTCCTAGAGTTTGTTCAGACTCATGTCCATTGAATCGGTGATGCCATCCAACCATCTCATCCTTCGTCGTGCCCTTCTCTTCCTGTCTTCAATTTTTCCCAGCATCAGAGTCTTTTCCAGTGAGTCAGCTCTTCGCATCAGGTGGCCAAAGAATTAGAGCTTCAGCTTCAGCATCAGTCCTTCCAGTGATTATTGAGGGTTGGTTGCCTTTAGGATTGGCTGATTTGATCTTCTTGCTGCCCAAGTGACTCTCAACATCTTCTCCACCACCACAATTTGAAAGCATCGATTCTTCGGTCCTCAGCCTTCTTTATGGTCCAATTCACGTCTGTACATGACTACTGGAAAAACCATAGCTTTGACTAGACAGACCTTTGTTGGCAAAGTGATGTCTGCTTTTTAATACGTTGTCGAGGTTTGTCATAGCTTTTCTTCTAAGGACAAGCATCTTTTAATTTCACAGCTGCAGTCACCATCCGCAGTGATTTTGGAGCCCAAGAAAACAAAGTCTGTCACTCTTTCCCATATTTTCCCCCATGTATTTGCCATGAAGTGATGGGACTGGATCCCATGATCTTTGTTTTTTAAATGTCGAGTTTTAAGCCAGCATTTTCACTCTCCTCTTTCACTTTCATCAAGAGATGGCCTCTTTAGTTCCTCTTCACTTTCTGCCATTAGTGTGGTGTCATCTTCATATCTGAGCTTATTGATATTTCTCCTGGCAGTCTTGATTCCAGTTTGAGCTTCATCCAGCTTGGCATTTCACATGATGTACTGTGCATATAAGTTAAATAAGCAGGGTGACAATATACAGCCTTGACATACTCCATTCCCAATTTTTGAACCAGTCCATTGTTCCATGTCCAGTTCTAACTGTTGCTTCTTGACCTGCATACAGGTTTCTCAGGAGGCAAGTAAGGTGATCTGGTATTCCCATCTCTTTAAGAATTTTCCACAGCTTGTTTGATCCACACAGTCAAAGGCTTTAGTAGTCAGTGAAGCAGAAGTAGATGTTTTTCTGGAATTCCCTTGCTTTTTCTATGGTCCAATGATGCTGGCACTTTGATCTGTGGTTCCTGTATTTAGAAAAATACAACTTGTGCATCTGGAATTTCTTGGCTCATGTACTGTTGAAGCCTAGCTTGAAGGATTTTGAACATTACCTTGCTAGCTTGTGAAATGAGTGCAACTGTGCAGTCATTTGAACATTCTTTGGCATTGCTTCTCTTTGGGATTGCAATGAAATTGACATTTTCCAGTCCTGTGGCCACTGCTGAGTTTTCCAAATTTGCTGGCATATTGAGTGCAGCACTTTCAAAGCACCATCTTTTAGGATCTGAAATAGCTCAGCTGGAATTCCATCACCTCCACTACCTTGTTTATAGTAATGCTTCCTAAGGCCCACCTGACTTTGCATTTCAGGATGTCTGGCTCTAGGTGAGTGAGTGATCACACCATCGTGGTTATCTGGGTCATGAAGATCTTTCATGTATAGTTCTTCTGTGTATTCTTGCCACCTCTTTTTAATATCTTCTGCTTCTGTTAGGTCTAAACCATTTCTGTCCTTTATGTGCCCATCTTTGCTTGAAATGTTCCCTTGGTATCTTGAGGAGATCTCTAGTCTTTTCCCATTCTTTTGTTTTTGTCTATTTCTTTGCCTTGTTCACTTAAGAAGGCTTTCTTATCTCTCCTTGCTGTTTTTTGGAACTCTGCATTCAGATGGATATATCTTTCCTTTTCTCCTTTGCCTTTTGCTTCTTTTCTTTTCTCAGCTAATTGTAAGTTCTTCTCGGACAACCATTTTGCCTTTTTGCATTTCTTTTTCTTGAGGATGGTTTTGATCACCACCTCCTATATAATGTTACGAACCTCTGTCCATAGTTCTTCAGGCATTCTATCAGATAATCCCTTGAATCTATTTGTCACTTCCACTGTATAATCATAAGGGATTTGATTTAGGTCATACCTGAGTGGCCTAGTGGTTTTCCCTACTTTCCTCAATTATAGAGAAAAAACAAGTGGTTTCCAGTGGCGAGAGAGAAGGGGAAGGGCCAAGATAGGGGTATGGGATCAAGAGATACAAACTACTATGTATAAAATAAATAAGCAACAAGGATGTATTATACAGCACAGGGAATATAGCCAGTATTTTATGGTAATTTTATATGGAGTATAGTCGTAAAAATATTGAATTACTATTGATCATTTAGAACTTATGTAATGTTGTAAATCAACTATATTTCAATTTTAAAAAATTGAAAATATCACAAAAGGGATTTCCCTGGCAGTCCAGTGATTAAGATATCATGCTCCTATTGCAGGGGATATGGGTTTGATCCCTGAACAGAGAACTAAGCTTCTGTATGCTTCATGGTGTAGCCAAAAAACTTCACAGAAGAAAGAGTCTTATATATCAAAAACTTTGGCTAATACGTAAATAGTGATGGGACGTTCAACCTGACTGAGTTTATGGCTAACGTTGGTTTGATCATCAAGAACTGGACCTGTTAGACTCAGATTCTGAAAGCCTGCGTTCTGGCTCTGTTCGTGCCATAACTTGCAAGGGGTATAGACCCATGTGCAGCTGGGAGTACAGGCCAGCTCAGCATCTCAACATGCTTACTATTTCTCTGAACAAAGCTGGAGGAATCATAACCTTTAATGACACACAGGAGATAGGATGTTTATCTGTCTTATTTTAGGTTGGAAACCAATGAAGTTCTACAGAATTGAGCTCCACTTTGCATTGTTTATTTGAATTTTTCACATGCTCCAAAATATAAACTAGCTGGTGGATTACAGATTCCTAGATCTTGGGTTTTTTTTTACATGAAAAATACTTTAGAACCAATGTATCTGTTGTAAGCTATGTAGTCTCCTTTTCCACTTGAGTTATTCTGAACCCTGCTCTTTGGAAATAAAAACTTAAATATAATTTTATTAAAATGATTGACATTTTATATTACTTGCCTCTTCCTTAATAAGATGTTGTGAAATTATTTTAGCTGAAATATCAAAGTTTGGCATAGTTCAGCCAGCTCAGTTTACTAATGTCATTATGTAACAGTTAAGAAATCAGACATAAAAGCATACCAAGCAAAAATTGATTCTACAGGACATGTTCTATCTGCCAACATCTTACATTGTCTTAGAGCCTTAGAAGGGATTATTTGAAGATTTATAAGCTTTTAAAAATAAACTGTCAGTATCTTTACTTTTAAGCATGTTTTCTTAAAAGTTTTAAAACAGTGAAAGTAGGGGGTCAGCAAAAAAAGTCAAGCATCATGGATCATCTGTAACTTGCACACCTTTATTTAATTTATTAGTTGAGCAGCTTTCAACGTGGGAAAGACTAGAGTATGTAAATAATGTGATACATCATCTTTGTATGACACCTATGTCAGCTTTATATGACAGTTAACCTCAAAGATTTACTCATATACATTGTAAAAGTTTTGAATAATAAATACAGTATAGGGCAAAAAGATGAAATTCCTTCTCCATGCCAATCTCACACTTGATCCACTGGTTTCAAGTGTAAAGACGGAGATGAAGGACCACTCTTAACAGTTCAGTATATACCCTCCAGTCCTCTGTGGAAGTGCAAATAAATATGTATTTTCTAAAATTGATATTATATATGCTTTCTTCAATTTGCTTCTTTCTCTTAATGTTATATCATGATATCTTTTCTTCTGAATACATATAAAGCTAATTCATTATATTTTTAATGAAGAGCATTCCATACAATAGGTGCAACTTAATTTTTTTCGGAATTTTCCTACTGAGGGATGTTTAGACTATCTCCAGCTCTAATATTGCAAATAATGCTTTCGATTTGTGGTTCAAGATGACAGACTGAGTGCATGAGTTTTTTTCCCCTCCTCCCAAGATTTTTCAAAATGACAGTAAAGGAATAAGAGAGGGTGTAACCTATAACCACAAAAAAAATGGGTGGTGGGAGGGCATCTATTACATGATTTTAACAAATTTCTGGAACAGAGTCTTAAAGTAAGAGGAAGAGAGTTCACTAACAGCAGAGGAAGTCACAGCCTAGGTAGCAGAGGGAACTGTGATGGGGAGCAGGGTGCTGACCTGCATGCGGAGCCCCATGAGCCTGTGAATCTGGGAGACAGCAAGTAAAATGAAGGGTGGGAGGGGAGAATAGGGTGGCAAAACAAGGAAATAGTGAAAAACCCTGATATGTGAACAAGCATGCCAGCACACACACATCCAAAAGGGTTTGGGCAGGAGACTTGGTGCTCCAAGACCTCAGTATTCATTCTGGAATGAGAAGAGGGGCTGCTTAGGGACTGGTGGCCCATCTCCTAGAACGTGGCCTATTAACAAGCTTGGCCAATGTGTACAGAGTTCTCAGGCAGCCTTCCCACTGCTTTTGTCTTTAATATCAATGGCTAATTCAAAATAACATAAATGGACACTTTTTAAAACCCCATAGCATGAAAATCTAAGACAAATATCTGAAAAAGATGTTTTAGAAGAAAACAGCAAATTTTTGGAGAAGAAAATTGAAGAAAGCTTCTCTAACATGTAATGCTTTCATGGATATCCTAATATATGTATCATTTCATATTACATAAATATTTCTGTAGAATAGACCCGTAGAAATAGAATTTGTAGATCAAATGGAATGAACACTTAAAACTGTGAACGATAAAGCAATATTCCTCTCCAGATTTACTTGTATTAAGTTATACCCCCACCAAAAGTTCATGAAAGAACCCTTTCTCTACATCTTTACCAACACTGAATATTATGAATGTACTTAATTTTTAGGGTTTCCCTGATGACTCAGTGGTAAAGAATCCACCTGCCAGTGCAGGAGACATGGATTCGATCCCTGGGTCAGCAAGATCCCCTGGAGAAGGCAGTGGCAACCCACTCCAGGGTTCTTGCTTGGGAAATCTCATGAACAGAAGAGCATGGGCGGGCTACAGTCCATGGACTTGCAAAGAGTCAGACACAACTTAGTGACTAAACAGCACTCGATTTTTAGTATATATTTTTAATTTCCTTTCCCTGACCACTCATTTTTGATATTTGTACTCTGATGGATTTGCTGTGAATTGTGTTTGTAGTTTTCTTGCTGATTTTAAGAATTCATGTATGTTATGAGTAATAACCATTCTCTTCATGTATGTTTATTAGTCTTTATCTTGTGTTTCAACTCTGTGTACGGTATCAGTTGTTGTTGTTGTTGTTGTTGTTGTTGTTGTTCAGTCACTAAGTCCCGTCCAACTATTTGCAACCCCAGGACTGCAGCACGCCAGGCTTACCTGTCCTTCACCATCTTTCGGAGCTTGCTCAAACTCATGTCCATTGAGTCGGTGATGCCATCCAACCATCTCATCCTCTGTCATCCCCTTCTCCTCCTGTCTTCAATCTCTCCCAGCATCAGGGTCTTTTCTAATGAGTCAGCTCTTCGAATCAGGTGGCCAAAGTATTGGAGATTCAACTTTAGCATCAGTCCTTCCAATAAATATTCAGGACTGATTTCCTTTAGGGTTGACTGGTTTGATCTCCTTGCTATCCAAGGGACTCTCAAGAGTCTTCTCCAACAACACAGTTAAAAAGCATCAATTCTTCAGCACTCAGCCTTCTTTATGGTCCAACTCTTACATCCATATATGACCACTGGAAAAACCATACCTTTGACTAGACAGGCCTTTGTGGCAAAGTAATGTCTCTGCTTTTCAATATGATATCTAGGTTGGTCATAACTTTCCTTCCAAGGAGTAAGCGTCTTTTAATTTCATGGCTGCACTCACCATCTGCAGTGATTTTGGAGCCCAAAAAAATAAAGTCTGACACTGTTTCCACTGTTTCCCCATCTATTTCCCATGAGGTGACGGGACCAGATGCCATGATCTTCATTTTCTGAATGTTGTGCTTTAGGCCAACTTTTTCACTCTCCTCTTTCACTTTCATCAAGAAGCTTTTTAGTTCCTCTTCACTTTCTGCCATAAGGGTAGTGTCACCTGCATATCTGAGGTGATTGATATTTCTCCCGGCAATCTTGATTCCAGCTTGTGCTTCTTCCAGCCCAGCGTTTCTCATGATGTACTCTGCATAGAAGTTAAATAAGCAGGGTGACAATATACAGCCTTGATGTACTCCTTTTCCTATTTGGAACCAGTCTGTTGTTCTGTGTCCAGTTCTAACTGTTGCTTCCTGACCTGCATATAGGTTTCTCAAGAGGCAGGTCAGGTGGTCTGCTATTCCCATCTCTTTCAGAATTTTCCACAGTTTCTTGTGATCCACACAGTCAAAGGCTTTGGCATAGTCAATAAAGCAAAAGTAGATGTTTTCCTGGAACTCTCTTGCCTTTTCCGTGATCCAGCAGATGTTGGCAATTTGATCTCTGGTTCCTCTGCCTTTTCTAAAACCAGCTTGAACATCTGGAAGTTCACAGTTCACGTATTGCTGAAGCCTGGCTTGGAGAATTTTGAGCATTACTTTACTAGCGTGTGAGATGAGTGCAATTGTGCGGTAGTTTGAGCATTCTTTGGCATTGCCTTTCTTTGGGATTGGAATGAAAACTGACCTTTTCCAGTCCTGTGGCCACTGCTGACTTTTCCAAATTTGCTGGCATATTGAGTGCAGCACTTTCACAGCATCATGTTTCAGGATTTGAAATAGCTCAACTGGAATTCCATCACCTCCACTAGCTTTGTTCGTAGTGATGCTTTCTAAGGCCCACTTGACTTCACACTCCAGGATGTCTGGCTCTAGGTGAGTGATCACACCATCATGGTTATCTTGGTCGTGAAGATCTTTTTTGTACAGTTCTTCTGTGTATTCTTGCCACCTCTTCTTAATATCTTCTGCTTTATGGAGGACTTCTTTATCATGTTTTGACAATAAGAATGTGTCTAACAGATGTTTGCTAAAGATTCTGATGGATACCTCTCATCACAGTAAGAATTTTCTTTAAATAACTAACTTTTAAGGACTTACATTGTAACTTGCCCCTGTTTTGTGTGTGTGTGTGTGTGTTTTTTCTACAGGGTCTGTAGACACTGTACAGGATCTCTTTGCAACCCCATGGACTGTAGCACACCAGCCTCCTCTCTCCCTGGAATTCTCTAGGCAAGAACATAAGGAGAGCCATGCCTTCCTCCAAAGGATCTTCCTGAACCAGGGATCAAACTTGGGTCTCCTGCATTGTAGGCGGATTCTTTACTGTCTATGCCACAAGGGATATCTTGTCAATTTATATTTATCAAGTTAATGAATATTTGCTTATTATAGATACATTGTGAGTCCTTGGTGGCTCAGATGGTAAAGAATCTGGCTGCAGTGCATGAGACCCAGGTTTGATCCCTGGGTTGGGAAGATCCCCTGGAGGAAGGCATGGCAACCCACTCCAATATTCTTGCCTGGAGAATTCTGTGGACAGAAGAGCCTGGCAGGCTACAGTCCGTAGGATTGCAAAGAACATGACTGAAGCAACTTTGCTCATGGACAAGCGGTGACAGAGAGTAGATACAAAACCACTATCTCTTTGTTGTTGTTGTTCAGTTGCTAAGTTGTGTCCAACTCTTTGCAACCCCATAAACTGAAGCATGCCAGGCTTCCCTGTCCTTCACTATCTCCTGGGGTTTGCCCAAACTCACGTCCATTGAGTTGGTAATGCCATCCAACTATCTCATCCTCTCTTGTCTGCTTCTCCTCCTCTCCTACCCTCAATTTTTCCCAGCATCAGGGTCTTTTCCACTGAGTCCATTCTTTGAATCAGGTGGCCAAAATATTGGAGCTTCAGCTTCAGCAACAGTCCTTCCAATGAACATGCAGAGTTGAGTTTCCTTCAGATTGACTGACTTGCTGTCCAAGGGACCCTTAAGGTTCTTCTCCAGTACCACAGTTCGAAAGCATCAACTTTTCAGTGCTCAGCCTTCTTTATGGTCCTATTCTCACATCCATACATGACTACTAGAAAAACCATAGCTTTGACTATATGGACTTTTGTCCCCAAAGTGATGTCTCTGCTTTTTAATATGCTGTCTAGGTTTGACATAGCTTTTCTTCCAAGGAGCAAGTGACCCTCAGTTTCATGGCTGCATTTACCATCTGCATGATTTTGGAGCCCAAGAAAATAAAATGCCACTATTTCCACTTTTTCCTTATCTGTCTCTTAGAGTTATGTAAGGATTCAATAGAATGATAAACATAAAGCATCCGGCATGGCAAGAGCTTAATTCATGTTTTCCTTTAATTCATATTTTCTCTTCCTTATCCCAAGGTTCCAGTATTTATCAATGACCTAAATGAAACTCTTCTTTTTCTTGTAACAGCTAAATAGAAAACAGTCTTCTCTTTCACCCACTGCCTGAAGCCTCTAGGATTATGTTGACTCAAGTGTAAAAATTTGTACCTTTCTTCTTAGACATCAAAAGCCTACCTGATTTAACTTAATCGCTCTAGTTGAGTGTCCTTCTGCCCTCCCCATTAGCTGTCTCTCTAGGAGAAATTCCTACTTCCCAACAGAACAAAAACAGAAACACCAGTGAACATGTGTGTTCACCATCTCCCCTGTGACTATCTCATTCTAATCAGAAAGTGATTTCTGTTAAGCCCACAGACAACAGAAAGCAAACATGGTTACCAAGGGGAGAAAGGGAAGGGATAAGCATATACTCACTGCTATATATAAAATAAACAATAGGGACTTACTGTATAGCACAGGGGACTGTAGTCAGTATTTTGTAGCAACCTATAAGGGAAAAGGGCTTCCCTGGTGGCTCAGATGCTAAAGAATCTGCCTGCAATGTGGGAGACCTGGGTTCGATCCCTGGGTGAGGAAAATCCCCTGGAGAAGGAAATGGCAACCCACTCTAGTATTCTTGCCTGGAGAATCCCAGGGACTGAGGAGCCTGGTGGGCTATAGTACATGGGGTTGCAAAGAGTCGGACATGACTGAGCAACTTTCACTTTCACTATAAGGGAAAAGGCTCTGGAAAAGAATATACATATATATATATACACACATGTATATGTGTGTATATAACTCAATCACTTTGCTATATACCTGAAACTAACACAACTTTGTAAATCAACTATACTCCAATAAAAAGAAGAGAAAATGGTTTCCTTGCTGGATAAACTTAGAATCACACATTTACTCCTTGAACCTCCACCTTAGACTGCATCCAGTGCTTTGAGTGACATTTCTCTGCTCTTGTTCTTGTGTCACTTTTTTTTTTTTTTGCCACACCTCATGGTATGTGATAACCTAGCTCCCCACCAGGGATCAAGCCCACAGCCCCTGCATTGGAAGCACAGAGTCTTAACCACTGGGCCACCAGGGAAGCCCCTGTCATCTCCAGTTCTTGACTTTGTCTTCCATTCAGTTCAGCCTTGGACTGAAATTGCCCTTTGCAGAGCTACCATTTCTGACTGGGCTGCTTTTGGACAAGTTTGTTAATGTTTCTGATATTCCATTTCCTCACAAGTAAAATTAAGAAACAGGTCCAAATGGGATGTATGTAAAATACCCAGCATCTTAGAGGTACGTGGTAACTGTTAGTTTTTTCATCTCCCTAAGTTAGTGGTTCTCACTCTGGCTGCACACTGGAGTCACAGGAGGTAGAGATTTGAGGTCTGTTTGAAATATGTCAACGCCTTGTTCTCAGCTGCAGATCTAGTAGATCTGGGGCACAGCGTATTAGGATTTTTAAGCTATGTGATTCCAGTGTCCTTTCAGGGTAAAGGACATTTCCCCATCCAGTGGGTCTCAACTGGGGGACTAGGTTGCTCCCACCCCCACCCCCATACATGTGGTAATATCTGGAGACATATTTTTTTTTGCCTGTGCTGGGTCTTTGTTGTTGCATGTGGGTTTCTTTAGTTGCAGAGAGCGGGGGCTACTCTCTAGTGGCAGCGCAGGGGCTTCTCATTGCAGTGGCTTCTCTTGTTGCAGAGCACAGGCTCTAGGGCGTGCAGGCTTCAGTAGCTGTTGCAGCACTTGGGCTCAGCAGTTGCAGCTCACAGGCTCTAGAGCATGGGCTCAGTAATTGTGGTGCATGGGCTTAGTTGCTTCACAGCATATGGGATCTTCCCAGACCCGGGATCAAACCCATGTCCCCTGCATTGCAAGGTGGATTCTTAACCACTGGACCACCAGGGAAACCCTGGAGACGTCTTTGACTGTTACAACTTGAGGAAGGTTGGAGGTTGCTACTGACATCTGGTGAAGAGAGGCCAGGGATGCTGCCAAGCATCCTACAGATGTCAGTAGTGCTGAGATGAGAAACCCCGGCCGATGTGGTCCCCAAGGTCCATTTTGATCCTAAAGTTTCAGGAGTCCTTTCTTGCAGAATGTTGTCTTAATAGTAATAAATGTCTAAGGTGCTGTTGGACAGACTTTCTATCTACCATTATGTTTGCATCTGTCAGTTCACTCTGAATTCTTAGTTTCCAGCCCAAGCCCCCTCCTTCAGTTTACCTTCAATCTTTCACTCCGTCAGTTGGCTGCCGGCCCCTGGGTGACATCCCCAGCAGCAGAAATTCCAGCTTAGTGCACCTTCCTACAGTCTGCCTTTCTGGCATTTTCAGTCCTTGCTTACTTTCTTAATACATGGCAGAAGAATAAAAGGCAGATAGGTAAAAAGAAAAGCAAAGAGAGATTTTTTTCCTTTGGATTCCCATAGGACTTTGATCATATCCCCAGTTTGGCACTCACCATATTGTTTTATTGTAATTTATCTGTTTATATGTCTGTGTTCTCCCTGTATACTCCTTGAAGACAGACAACAGACTCAGACATTCCTTCCCTGGAGTACCCTCCTTTTGATTCTAAAGTTTCATGAGTCCTTTCTTGCAGAATGTTGTCTTAATAGTAATAAATGTCCAGCGCAGGACAAATCTCTTATGCTGTGCAGCCCATTTTGGGGGTCTATGCTCAGGCATGCTTAACCCACGTTAATCACACTTATGATCACCATTATGGTGATCACACCTTAGACCACTTTCATGACCTCACATATGGCAGGGGTGCCCAACCTCTGGGATCTGTTGCCTAAGAATCTAAGTGGAGCTGATGTGATAATAATAGAAGTAAAGTCCCCAATAAATGTAATGTGTTGGAATTATCCCAAAACCATCCCCTCGACTTTGACACCAAAGTCTTTGACTGTGTGGATTGCAACAAACTATGGAAAATTCTTAAAGAGATGGGAATACCAGGCCACCTGACCTGCCTCCTGGGAAATCTATATGCAGGTCAAGAAGCAAAAGTTAGAACCAGACATGGAACAACAGACTGGTTCCAAATTGGGAAAGGAGTACATCAAGGCTGTATATTATCACCCTGCTTATTTAACTTTTATGCAGAGTACATCATGAGAAATGCCAGGCTGGATGAAGCACAAGCTGGAATCAAGATTGCCGGGAGAAATATTAATAACCTCAGATATGCAGATGACGCCACCGTTATGGCAGAAAGCGAAGAACTAAAAAATCTCTTGATGAAAGTGAAAGAGGAGAGTGAAAAAGTTGGCTTAAAACTCAACATTCAGAAAACTAAGATCAAGGTATCTGATCCCATCACTTCAGGCAAATAGATGGGGAAACAATGGAAACAGTGAGAGACTATTTCTTAGGGCTCCAAAATCACTGCAGATGGTGACTGCAGCCATGAAATTAAAAGACGCTTCCTCCTTGGAAGAAAAATTATGACCAACCTGGACAGCATATTAAAAAGCAGAGACATTACTTTGCCCACAAAGGTCTGTCTAGTCAAAGCTATGGTTTTTCCAGTAGTCATGTGTGGATGTGAGAGTTGGACTATAAAGAAAACTGAACACCAAAGAATTGATGCTTTTGAACTGTGTTGTTGGAGAAGACTCTTGAGAGTCCCTTGGACTGCAAGGAGATCCAACCAGTCCATCCTAAAGGAGATCAGTCCTGAGTGTTCATTGGAAGGACTGATGCTGAAGCTGAAACTCCAATACTTTGGCCACCTGATGCAAAGAACTGACTCATTGGAAAAGATACTGACACTGGGAAAGATTGAAGGCAGGAGGAGAAGGGGATGACAGAGAATGAGATGGGTGGATGGCATCACCGACTCTATGTACATAAGTTTGAGTAATCTCTGGGAGATGGTGAAGGACAGGGAAGCCTGGCGTGCTGCAGTCCATGGGGTCGCAAAGAGTCAGACATGACTGAGCAACTGAATTGATCCCCCTGACCTCATCCATGGAAAAATTGTCTTCCATGAAACCAGTCCTTGGTGCCAAACCAGTCCTTGGAGGCCACTAGAATGGTACTGGAGTCCTACGTTACTTGTCGACTATAAGAATCCTGGGTCTGCCTCCTGCGTGTAATTCAGCACTTACAGGGGTGGTTGGCTGCGGACGGGTCCTACTAGCATCTGCATTTAGCCCCCAGGACACTGAGCTCAGTCTGGTGGAGGGACCTGCCGAGGGAAACAGTTTGTGACTAGTGGCGTCAGGTCTCAAGTCCAGGCTCAGTCTGTTCGTGACCCACATTCTGGGTATATGCCCATGGCCACTGGCAAGAAAAATGTAACTGGGGAGTGGGAAGGACCTGTGCCCTTCTCCCTCCCTCCACCCATTAGAAGAAAGATATATTCTAATCCCTCATTGCCTTTTGTCCCCTCCACACTGTTTTATCCCTACTCCACTAATACCTCAAACCTCAAACCTTATTGACATCATCTAGCCTACCTTCACGTTGGAAATTCTTAGGCTAGCTTGCCAGAGTTCTATCTTAGTCACTAGACTTTCACCATCCGCCTCAACAGAGATCTGAAACTAGCACCTAAAAGAACGTCCAGCTCTTAAGCAGTGTTGAACATTTTGGAGAAATAAAGCATTGTGCAGCTTTTTTCCCCTTTTAAAAAAAATTGTGGTAAAATATATATAAACATAAAATTTATCGTTTTAACAATTTTAATACTTCAGCGGTATTAAGTACATTCGTGATATTGACTATCACCACTATCAGAACTTTTTCATCATCCCCAAAACTATACCTAATAAATAATAATTCCCCATTTGCCCCTATTTCAAGCCCCTGGTAACCTCTACTTTCTGTCTCATGAATCTTAGAAATTCTACTTTCTGTCTCATAAATTTTCCTATTCTAGGTATCTCATCCAAGTGGAGCCACAGACTGTCTGTCCTTTTGTGTCTGGATTATTTCACTTAGCATAATGCTGTCAAGGTTCATACACGTTGCAGCATGTGTCAGAAATTTATTCCTTTTTATGTAGCTACCACACTTTTTCATCCACCCATCTGTTGATGAACAGTTGGGTCCTTTCTACCTTTTGGCTATTGTGAATAATGCTATTGTGTTTAGTCCCTATTTTCATTTCTTTTGGGTATATACTTGGGAATGGCACTGTAGCATCATATGGTAATTCTGTGTTTAACTTTTTAAGGAGCTGCACAATTGTTTGCCACACTGGCTGCATTTTCTATTCTCACCAGCAACACACGAGAGTCTCAGTTTCTGCACATCCTCACCAACATTTCAAGCGTGTGTTTTTTTTCAAGTGTGTTTTTAAAAGAGTATTCAAGCAGGGAGAAACACGGACTGCTCTCAAGCATCAGGAGAGGATGCTGAGATGGACTTTAGGATCTCTTTCGGTTACCTGTGATGAGTAGTGGCAGCCCCAGGTAATGTCTGAATGATGTCCTGGCCCATGGCTGGATGTTCCTCATCTATACCGGCACAAGAGAAGATGGTCCTCGAACATTTGGATTTATATCTGGACTCAGTTCTTGCCTTCTCTTTAGCAGCAGGCTTTTATGATTCCTGTCCAAAACCAAACCCTTACCAAAGATCCCATGCCAGAGAGACTGTGGAAAGATGCTGTTATTTGTTTGAGCACTCCTGGACTTAATTTTGCATTACGTACTTTCCACCTGGTGTCTGACAGCATGCTTCCCTTTGATTTAGGAAAGCTCTGATGTCCTTGCATCAGTTTACATGAGCTTTCTTATAACTTTTATAGTCTCTCTGCCTTGAAAAGCTTTCAGAGACACTGGAACCAAGTGAAATCCATTCTGCTCCACCTCCTTATGCTCCTTGTATTTTCACATTATCTACTTTTACTGTCTGGAAATGTAAGACTAAATTTCCCTGTTTGTACTTGGATTTGCCTATTGTTTTGTGGGGAAGAGTTAAGCTGTGATTTGATTTTGCTTTTAATTGTATCATCTGTCTCAGACATATGCAAAGCACCCACACCTGCTTTTTTGCGCCTAATGGGATCTTTCCTGAAATGCAGGGAACAGCTGTTGAGGGGCTGGCTCTTAGATTTTTATGAAAGTGGTTTGACAGCCCTGTCTCTGCAGGGAGAATGACATTCTCTCCCAGAAGCACCTCCAGACAGCATCTTCAGCAGGGCTGCTAATCACTTCCAGGTCTTATACCTGGATTAGGGTAATGGCTCAGAACCCGTTATCTGTGCGTCCAGCATGGACAGAGCTGTCCTCAGTCTATCCACTCTAACCCGCTTAGAAGTGCCTCTGAGCTTTCCCTCTTTGAACAAAGTCTGGCTTTTGAGGGTGTGTTGGATCACTGATCCTCCACATTAGAGAATTAATATGAGTTAAGCCTCAAGAAGAGATTTTGAAAGCTTAAACTACATTTAATAAATATAATTGACTTCAGGAAAGAGAAGTGATGGCCAAAGCAAAGAGTAACTTCCATAATTTCTTAACCAGCAGCTGGGGCTGCCCACGCTTTGCTGCTCTGCGGTCAGTGCTCTTTTCTGCAGGTCCTCTGCTTTCTCTCAAGAGCTAAAGCTTCAGAAATGGGAAATTTGCCTTCTAGGATGGGCCCCCTCTTCCCTCCAGGAGAAACTGAGCACGCTTCTCTCATTAAGCAGAACTGCAGTCTGATTCTGCTCTTCCTTTACACATTTCATTCTTGCTAATAAACCCCTGAGGGTTGAGCTTTGAAGACCCGCTGCTTTTCTCCTCCTAGGGGTGGGCTGCCTTTGCTAGCTATCATCCAGCTATTTTAGCCAAGCTTCAACAGCTCTTAGAACTTTCTGCATCTCCTGGTTCTACTGGATCCTTTTCCTAGGCCAGACATTATTCCTTGAATTATAATCATACAGATGTCAGAGTGGGAGAAGTACACAGCTTCGGTCTGAATTAAGTTGATATTCATGTTCCTAAGAAAGTATACATAGCCCCTACTCCTCCAGCTTCTTTTGTCACCCTGATATTTATTTTGCTTTGGGGGCAAAATTTGTCTCCTTGTCTCCTCAGTATTTATTCTTCTCTTAATCTAGTAATTCTTTAATCTGATTAAGTAAAACATTGCTCTTCTTGTGACTTGATATTCATTGCAGCTGCCCTGTGCAATGCCTTGCAGAGATATGAAGTTGTGATCCCTGCCCTCAGAATGTACACGCATGTTAAGTCCCTTCAGTCATGTCCAACTCTTTGCAATATGATGGACTGAGGCCCACCAGGCTCCTCTGTCCATAGCGTTTTCCAGACAAGAATACTGGAGTGAGTTGCCATGCCTTTCTCCAGAGGATCTTCCCAACCCAGGCGCTGAATCCTTATCTCTTATGTCCGCTGCACTGGCTTGAGACAGGTTCTTTACTGCTAGTGCCACCTGGGAAGCCCCATTTACAGTCTGTTTGAGACTTCTTTGAAGATTTTTGAGACTCAGCACTATAGGAGTGCAAAGGATGGAGAAATTATTTCTAACAGGATAAACTGAGGTGGAACATGGGGAGATGGCATTTAAACTGGTTTTTAGGGCAGGGGTTGGCAACCTTTGGGGCTGAAAGTGTCATTTAGTGAGTATTTTAGGCTCTGCAAGACTTTTGGTCTCAGCTAGAACTACTTTACCATCATAGTGAGAAAGCAGCCATGGACAATGTGTAAATGAGTGGCTGTGGCTATGTTCCAAGCAAACTTGATTTACAAAAAAGACGGTAACCGAATTTGGTCTCCCTGCTGTAGTTTGCCAACCCCTGTGTTATAGGATAGATAGGGCTTTATCATGGGCTTCCCTGGTTGCTCAGACAGTAAAGAATCTGCCTGCAGCGCGGGAGACCTGGTTTCAATCCCTGGGTTGGGAAGATCCCCTGGAGGAAGGCATGGCAACCCACTCCAGTATTCTTGACTGGAGAATTCCCATGGATGGAGGAGCCTGGTGGGCTGCAGTCCATGGAGTTGCAAAGAACAACTAAGCACAGCACAGGGTTTTATCAAAAGAAATAGGGGAAAGAACATTTCAGTCCGAAGCATGAGCTAAAGTTCAGAGAAGAAGGTAATATGACGCATGTCTGGACATAGTATAAGTAAGTAAGGATGGCCTTGAATTTGAGGCTGTAATTGTAGGATAAGGCCAGACCATGGAAGCCCTTTCATCCCAGACTCCATCCATTGGATGAATCTTTGGGCAGATAAAAAAGCCACTGAAGATGTAGGGCTGGAAGAGGGTTGTGACAGAATCATGCCTCACTTTAAAGGCATTTTTTGGCAGTAGCAGGGAAGGAGGAGAACGGAAAGCAAGCATTTCAGAAAGGCCAAGTCTATACCAAGAGTCTGAGGACAGGATATGACTAGTAAACAAAGTATTGGTGTGTACCAGTGGGCTCCATGACTCCAGACAATAAACTGAACTGTAAAAAAACAGTTTGTGTATGTGTGTCTTTAATCAAGGACTATAATTGTCTCATTATAAAAAAAACATAATATCCACCAAACCATTGCTAGATCCTGGAATGGTAGAGTGCATTTGGCATTTAGAACGATCTGGAACAAATGAGAGTAGAAGGAGCAGATGAGTAATTTCAGGATGGGGAACACGTGTATACCTGTGGCGGATTCATGTTGATGTATGGCAAAACCAATACAATATTGTAAAGTAATTAACCTCCAATTAAAGTAAATAAATTTATATAAAAAAAAGAATACCCAAGTAAAAAATACTAAAGCAGAGATTTGAACACAGGCCAAAAAAAAAAAAAAGTGAAAAATTAGGAGATCATTCCTACTTATAAAAGAGGAGTTGGGGACAATATACTAAGGAAAAATCTAAGTTGCATTGAAGAAACTTTTCTTGTCTCTAAAACAACACTCTTCAAACCCAGCCCAGTCTTTCCTTCCTTGGTGGTGAGCTCTAGGAATGCCAAAGCCTAATGGTTACCTAGTACTTTATCCGTGCCAATCACCTAATCCTCACAGCAGCTTCTCATCAGACAGCAAAGATCCTGTCCCCATTCTTCATTAATGCTTTCCTTAAATGGAATTCCTCTATTTTCAGTTACCCTTCACAAATCATATATCCAATGCCTGCCTGCATGCTAAGCTACTTCAATCACGTCTGACTCTTTGCGATTCTTTGGACTGTAGCCCTCCAGGCTCCTCTGTCCATGGAATTCTCCAGGCAAGAATACTGGAGTGAGTTGCCATGCCTTCCTCTAGGAGACCTTCCCAACCCCGGGGTCCAACCTGCAACTCACGTCTCTTGCATTGGCAGGTGGGTCCTTTAACACTCAGCACCACTTAGAAAGCCCCATATATCCCATAAATTTCCAAAATTGCTGCAAGAAGACCAATATTAACCCTAAAGATAAATTGTTATTAGTTCAGTGGAAATTTGTTCATCAAAAAAACTAACTTAAGATTTTTTTCTAAATGAATGCTCCACATTGTGGTTAGCCTTTCCTTTACTTATAAACATGTGAATGGCTTAGACTAACTTGGAATTTTCAGAAACATTCAGTTACCAGTTCTACTGGCATAAGTACACAGGATACAAAGTCTCAAACATTTCAATATGAACAGAATTGTACAGGTTGTACAAGGCAAATTGCTGGCTCTATAACCTTCAGTCAGTTGCTTGATCTCCCCATGTATCATTTTCTTTATCTTTAAAATGAGTGGACAATAATGCTTATTTTATAGGATCTTGTGGAAGATTAAGTAAGATACTACCAATAAAGCATTCATCACAGTGGCTGACACAACATATGTATTCAACAAGTATCAGATGTTGTTATTACTATTTTTATTGTTACTATTATACAAACTAGTCCAGAATTACATGGCTATAGGTCCACATCCTTGTGCTTTGAAAGTTTGTCTGGATAATAAATAACTCTTCCACAAGCAAAGACTTTTTCTAACCATACCAAGCCCATAGTGAAATCAAAGTTTTCAGCACATGCTTTTATAACTGACAGTAAATTAGATCTTAAGGGCTGTTTGGATTGTATCCAAGCCATGTGATGTTAGAGCTCATTGACTTGAGGCATTACCACGATGTTCACAGATGGAGTCAGAAGTTGATCAACACTTATATTTAAGGTTTGAGCAGGGATCAGGGATTGGGCCTTTAGATGTTCTGCTTTTAATATGAATACTGACTTTCTATTCTGTGATGCTTTTAAAATGTTCAACCATGTCACAGAGACCCATGGAAGTTTCTGCTGTGAGCAATACGTCTCTCATAGAAACATGAACCTCAGTGCTGGTCAGTGTGGGGACTATCGGAGTCTTTACGACACAGACCCCTCCTGGAAGGGTGAAAAATGAAGGTTAAAGTCGCTCAGTTGGGTCCAACTCTTTGCAACCTCATGGATTATACAGTCCATGGAGTTCTCCAGGCCAGAATACTGGAGTGGATAGCCTTTCCCATCTCCAGGGGATCTTCCCAATCCAGGGATCTAACCCAGGTCTCCCACATTGCAAGTGGATTCTTTACCAACTGAGCTATCGGGGAATCCCAACAGACTTGCTTCATCCCAAGACCTTCACGGACCTGCTTAATTGACTAACGTGTGGCTCACTGGCAAAATGTCTGCCTGCCAACACAGCAGACACAGGAGCCATGGGTAGAGTCCCTGGGTCAGGAAGATCCCCTTGAGGAGGAAATGGCAACCCACTCCAGTATTCTTGCCTGGAAAATCCCACACACAGAGGAGCCTGGAGGGCTACAGTCCATGGGGTCACAAAAGAATCAGACACGACTGAGCAACTGAGGACACAGATAAGTTTAACTTGTCAACATAGACCTTTACTCCCTCTTCCTGAAACAAAAATGGAAAAGAAATACATGTTTAAGGACAGAAAGCCTGACTTCTGGCCAGAGCCATCAGCTGGCCTAGCACTTATTTATTTGTTAAATAAGCATTTTATTGAAGTATTAAGTATAAATATATAGGAAAAGCCCTCAGTTCAAATTTGTACAGCTTTGATGAATTTTCACAACGTGAACCCACTCGTGTAACTAGTACCCAGATCAGGAATTAGACCTTTATTGGCATTCCAGGAGCCCCTTCTGGCCCCACACTCCCTCGGTCACTAATCCCCTCACCTCTGAAAGAAACTGCTACCTTTACTATTAACACTCTAAATTAGTTTTGTCTGTTTTTTAAAAAGCCTTATACATTGATAAATATGAAAAATACAGCATATTTTATATATGGCTTGGGGGCAGAGAGGTCTAAACATTGTTACAGCTTAACTTGGAGAACAGTATAAAATGAGATTACAGGTTTTTTCCTCATGTTTAGCCAATTTTCCAACCCAACATTTTGGATAATTTATTTATTTAACATTGGAATGCTTAGAATGTGCTACATCCTCATATTTACCCTAGGTCTATTTCATGAGTACTTGTTCTGTTCCATTTATCTGTCAAATAAATTCTGTACCACATTTTGACTATTGCAGCTTTAAAATGTGATTTAACATTTGGCACGGCAGGTCTCTCCTCTTTTGCTTCTTTTTAACAATATTTAAGATATCTGGGTGAACTTCCCTGGCAGTCCAGTGGTTAAGACATCACCTTCCAATTCAGGGGGTGCGAGTTTCATCTCTGGTCAAGGAGCTAAAATCCAACATGCTTTGCAGCCAAAAAACCAAAACAGAGTGGAAGCAACATTGTAACAAATTTAATAAAGACTTTTAAAATGATCCACATCAAAACAAAAAATACTTAAAAAAAAAAAAAGGGTAATCTAGGATGTTTGTATGCCAGGTGAGTTTTGGAATCCTTTTATCACATTCAAAAAATGCTACTGATATTTTCTTGCTGCTGCTGCTGCTGCTGCTGCTAAGTCGCTTCAGTCGTGTCCGAATCTGTGCGACCCCACAGACAGCAGCCCACCAGGTTCCCCTGTCCCTGGGATTCTCCAGGCAAGAACACCGGAGTGGGTTGCCATTTCCTTCGCCAATGCATGAAAGTGAAAAGTGAAGTTGCTCAGTCATGTCTGACTCTTAGTGACCCCATGGACTGCAGCCTACCAGGCTCCTCCATCCATGGAATTTTCCAGGCAAGAGTACTGGAGTGGGGTGCCATTGCCTTCTCCTGATATTTTCTTGGGACTGTGTTAAATCCACTCAGTAAACATGTATTGAGCACTTAGTATGTGCCAGGCTCTGTTCTAGGCACAGGGAATACAGCAGAGAAGAAGGACACACCACCGCCCTTATGATACTTACTTTCTAGGGAAGGAGCTTGGAAACAAAAGAGCAAAAACATCCTTTCAGATGGAAATATGTGCTATAAAAAAAACAGGGAAAGTAGAGACAGAGTGGCTGGCTGGAGGAGCAAGGCGCTACTTGAGTTCAGTGGTCAGAAAAGATCTCCTGAAGGAGGTGATACTTGGATTGGAAACTGCATTCTGCCTAGAGTGTACCAGATGTATATTTCACTGTGGGAGTAATAGACATAATTAATGCATCCAGCCTCAGAATGTAGCATTTATTTCCATTTAATCAAATACTTTATATCTGCCAGTAAAATTTTAATATTTCCCATATAGATTTCTGCATTTCTTGTGAAGATTGGTCTTAGTATTTAAGTGCATTTTGCTGCAGGACAATGATGATGGAGAATGAAATCTGTTCCTATTTTATCTTCAAATTATTATTAGCATATAGAAAAGTTATGGATTTCTTACATTTACCACTGTCTGACCACTTTATGAAGGTGAAAGTTGCTCAGTTGTGTCTGACTCTTTGTGTTCCCATGGACTGGAGCCTGCCAGGCTCCCCTGTCCATGAAATTCTCCAGGAAAGAATACGGAGTGGGTAGCCATTGTCTTCTCCAGGGGATCTTCCCGACCCAGGGATGGAACCCGGGTCTGCGGCATTGCAGGCAAATTCTTCACCATCTGAGCCACCAGGGAAGCCCCACCACGTTGTGAACTTTTATTAATTTTGAGTGTTTTGAGTTGATGATTTCCTAATGATATATCAGATAGAAATAATTACAATGTTGCCTTCTTCTTTTCAATTCTTTCTCATGAACTATTCAGTATTACCACAACTTTGCCAAGATTTCTAAAACCACTGTTCATGAGTGACAGCAGACGTCTTTCGCCTATCTCTTTCATGTGAATAACCTCTAATTTTCACTATCGTGAAAGATAAATGTATGCTCAATACATATTTTAAATTCATGTATGATTACATGCCTATTATCAGATTGAGAAAGTCTGTTTCTAATTTTGTAAATGTTTTTACCAGGATGAGTTTTAAATGTCATTTTTGGCAGCTATTTAAATTATTTTTTCCTAAAAATTTCCTATATTAAATCATTCTTGCATTCCTGGCATACAACCTTCTTCATCTTGCTCAGGGATCCTTTTTTCCTTCTGTTGAATTCAGTTTGCTGGTACCTTACTTAGGACTTTTAAAATCTATAAGTCATCAGCAAGACTGGCCTATCGCTTGCATTTTGTGTTACTTCTCTGAAGCTTTGGTTAGGTTAGCTTTCCAATTTTTATGTGCTCTGGAAAGGTTTATATCATTACCTAGTCCTTTAGATTTTGATGGAAACACACCAATAAAAAAACATTTGGCTCTGGAATCTTTAAAAGAAATTATTTTGGGTAACTCTTAAAAATTCTTTTATGGTTACTAGTCTATCGTGATTTTTTTGTTCATCTTAAGTTGATTTGGTAATTTTTAAATGTAGCTTTTTCATGGAGAGCTTCAAATATGATAGTATAGAATTATATATAGAATTCACTGATTATTTAAATGTGATAGTATAGAATTATATATAGAATTCACTGATTATTTAAATGTCCTCTGATGCATTGGGGCTTTCCTGGTGGCTCAGATGATAAAGAATTTGCCTGCAGTGTAGGAGACTTGAGTTCAGTCCCTGGGTTGGGAAGATCCCCTGGAAGAGAAAATGGCAACCCACTTCAGTATTCTTGCCTGGAGGATTTCGAAGGACAGAGGAGCCTGGCAGGCTACAGTCCACGGGGTCACAAAGAGTCGGACACGACTGAGCGACTAACACTTTCACTTTCACACTTTTCTGATGTATTATCTGTTTTTAGTTGTAATATTGCTTGAGAGGCTTTTGGCTTTTTTCTTTATCAAAGTTGCTTATTAAAAAGGTACAAACTTCCAGCTACAAAATAAATCATGGAGAAGTAATGTACACCATGGTGACTGCCGTGCCTGTACATCTGAAAAGTGGCTTTCCTGTGTCTCATGAGTTCCTCACCCTTCGCCTGTTGAACATATTGAAGGAAAATTCTATCAGCACACAGATGAATGGTAACCAGGACGATAGTCACCTACCCTGTCCATTGTGTGTTCAGGCACTCAGTCGTGTCCTACTCTTTGCCACCTATGGACTGTAGCTGCCAGGCTCTTCTGTCCATGGGATTCTCCAGGCAAGAATACCGGAGTAAGTGCCATTTCCTCCTCCCGACCCAGGGATGCCCCCATCTCTTACATTTCCTGCACTGGCGATGGATTTTTTTTACCACTGATGCCACCTGGGAAGCCCCCAACCTGCCTGTTAACAGGCAGCAAAGCTGGACTCATTCCTCATTCCAACGTTTAGCTGAGAAAAGTTAAATAGTCAATTCTGAGCATAGTGCTAGATGGTGACCAGTAAGCCCTAGGGAATAAAAATTACACTACCAACTCCTTATTTCTAGGTGTTCATTTTTTGTAACTGTTCTTTAGGACTCTGGTCTACCTCTGAATGTTGTTATGGTCTTCTGTTTCAAATAGGAATTTTATTTTCTATGAAAAATTATGCTGATCTGCTTTAATTTTTCAAAGTAGTGGGGTCTTGGCTGTTTGGGCCAGGAGACCATAAGCAAGGTGTCATTGCTTCCGTCTGACAGCACTTTCTATTTTTAGGAAAAGCCCATCAGAGGAAAATGAGCTCATAAACTAACCTTAAAAACTAACATCTCAGAAACTGATCTGTGTCAAGGATCCGTTAGTCAAAACTCTTGGAATGTTTTCTACGCAAATTGTACTTATTCATTTCACTCATTTAATTACTTATTTCCTTCATTTATTCACTCATTCAACAGACGTTTATTGAGAGTCTAAGCCAAGTCTGTTTTAGGCTACAGTTATGACTTCAATTATAGCTTCTTGTAAATGTTTGTTTTGCTCACATGTGCTTGTATGTATTCTATATGATAATTTCTTCTACCTTCCCTTTTAATAATAAAAGCTCCTTGAGTGAAAATCTGGATTTTCCCTTTTCTTCATAATGCTCCCCAGTTCCCAATTGGATACTCCACATGGAATAAAGCGCTTAGCACATGACTTTGATTTACTGACTGGTGGAAAGCCTTTATAATCCAGTCTTCTGTCTTAAGCTCTATCCAGAATTCCTCCCTTAACTTTCCTATCATTCCCAAAGGTTGCAAAGAACATTTTCCTTTCTGCCTTTAAGGGTTTGTGTAGAATTACCAGGACCCAGACTTCACCCTAAAGATGAGTGTATTTACATACTCAAATGAAGTGATCCTGAGGTAATATTCTGAATTGTGTCCTAACTTTTAAAGAGGCTCCATATTGCATTTGACTCATAAAACTGAAAAGTAAAATGTTAATGTGTAAAAGTGTTATTCCAGATAATAAAACCTGTTCCCAGCCTTTCATAATCACTTCCAGCCCAGTCGACAAGCTTATTAGCAGAAATAATGGAGAGGAAAGGGAAATTAAAACTTTTATAATTAAAAAGAGTAAGGCTCTTCTATTAAATTACCTGTTTAATGTCCATCGTTGTTGGGATTTTTCTTTCCTTTTTCATGAGCTGCCTATAATTTTTAAAAACCTACTTTTGAGGGCAAAATGTTAACATCTTGGAATAATCACTCCCTGTCCAGTTTCTATTTATTTATTTATTTTTAGTCATTCACTTTGACATTTCCATTCCCAGTTGTGACATTCCAGAACCCCACGCATCTGGCTCTTCTCAGGAGCAAGACCATTTAGCTGGCTCCCATCCATCTCTGCCCATGAGATAACGCACACAAAAGTTTTTTGTCCACCACTGGGTGCCAGGCAAGTGCCAAGGGTCCTCTGCTCTGAAGCTCTCCCCATTAGGAGCTGCAGAGATCTTCGGTTTACTTCTTCCTCAGTGAGATTCTGATAGATAGATGGTAGATCTAAAATGTGACCCCAAATAGCCAGTCTTCCTGCTGGAAATTTCTACAAAGTGTCTTTAACTCTCAAAACATGTTTTAGCTTCTTGGTATCCTCATGTGGGGGCTTCCCTGGGGGCTCAGATGGTAAAGAATCTGCCTGCAATGTGGGAGACCTGAGTTGGATCCCTGGGTTGGGAAGATCCTCTGGAGGCGAGCATGGCAACCCACTCCAGCGTTCTTGCCTGGAGAATCCTATGGATAGAGGAGCCTGGCGGGCTCCAGTCCATGGGGACGCCAAGAGTCAGACACGACTGAGCAACTAAGCACATAGCCTGTCCTCATGTGGCTATGTATAGTCAGTCCAAGGATGGATCTCAGGGTCTGTGTGTTCTTCCCTCTCTGGAAGCCACCACCTGGTTCCTCAAGAGGCCTGGGACCTCTGGGCTTCTGGAAGCAGCATCAAGGAAGGGGCAGTGGAGAGACTCAGTGAGTCTTTGAATTCTGTGTCCACCACTGGGCAGCTCTGTGATCTTGGGCATGTACTTTGAATTCTGTGAATCTCCTTCTCCTGACATATAATGTAGGGATAACAGAAATGAAATCATGCTATATGAAGCTGCCTCCAGATACAAAGTAAGCTTCATTTTCTTGTCTCTGCTCTCAGAATTATCAGAAAGTAGTGAGGCAGGAAGGGGAGCCAAGAGCATCCAGGCTTCCCAATGAGACAGGAAAGTGGCCTGAGTGCCAGAGCCTGGGCCATCCTCCAAGCCCTGCCTTGGACAAGCTCTGTAACCTGGGGTGAGTCTCTGGAACTCACCTGTTTTCTGACCCATAAAGCGGAGCTAATATTGTCACCTTCGTTGAGGTCATCAGTGTCTGTAAAAGGACTAGCACCTCATCTGCAACAGGGAATGGATTTTTTCAGGTGTTATTTCCCCCAGCTTGGGCTCAGAGTCCAGGATCCCATCTGGATCCTTCTGTTCGACCATGCTCCCCCACTTTCCCTAACACTGTTAGAGGCACGGAGTGACTTCCTCATGAGGCAGAGTCTTACCCTGAACAGCTCTGATTGCTCAAAAGTCCTTTCTGTTTAACCCAAATCTGCTTCTTCAAACTTCCTACCCATAATCCATAAAATGGAATAAATGCCCCAAGCCATTCTCCAACTAAGGTTTTTTTTCTTTTTAATCCCAATGGAATCAGGTTCAACTAAACATTGAGGTCATCTTAAAAGGAAAAAATAAAAAGTCAGAAAGAGGGCTCTTTGCACCAGGACCATCCTTGCCCTTCATCTTGGCCCTGGAGGTCTGTATGTTTTTGTGATGGATGGGCAGTTACTTCTGGGTGTTCTCTGAGTCTCCCATTTTTAAGACTGCCAGGTGGAACTGTCCTCTTTGGCATTGCTGGCTGTCTCTCTGGTATCACTAGGCATCAGATCAGAATCCTCACAGAGAAGCTGAGGTCCCAGAGGAGCTGCAGCTCTCACTCCAGACTTCACCCTAAAGATGAGTGTATTTACACACTCGTGTATGGTGCTAGAGTGTATTCCTAGATTTTCACAAAGTTGCTTAGTAGGATGGGTGGGATGGTGCTAGAGCCTATATTTCTAGATTTACATACAGTTGCTTAGCAGGGTGGCTGGGAGCCAGGGATTAGCACACGTGTCAGAGGGGCACATGGGGACTTGACTGGCACCATCAGCCAGCTTCAGGTAAAATTGTGAGGACATTGTGAGGACACGGAGTCTTGTTGATACTCTCTGTGGAAGGAGAATAATTCCCCCTCCAAGGAAGTTCACACCCAATTTCCTGGAACCTGTAAACGTGTTAAGTTACAAGGCAAAGGGAATTATGGTTGCAGATGGAATTTAAGTTTCTAGTCAAGACCTTGTGATGGGGAGATTATCCAGGTGGGTCTGATGTGATCACAAGTGTTCTTAAGTGGAAGGGGAAGGTAGAGAAGTTGGAGTCAGAGAGAGATTTGAAGATGCTTCACTGCTGGTTTTGATGAGGAGATAGGACCACGAGCCAAGAGGGACAAGGAATGTGGCTCTAGGAAATAGGAAAGGAAAATGTAACCTCCTTGAATTTCTATAAAGGAACATCTGCTGAAACTTTGATTTTGGTTCAGTGAAACCCATTTCAGACTTCTGACCTCCAGAACTGCAAGAGAATAAGTGTGTGATGTGTTAAGCCACTAAGCTTAAAGTAATTTGTTACAGCAGCAGTGGGGAACTAATACACCCTCCTTTCATTATCCTGCTCCCGCTGTGGGTGTCTCATTCTTTACTGTCACCTGCCTGGAGACCGTAACTGCTAAGGTATTCACTCATCATTAAGAGGCAGCTTGTTTGGAAAGGAAAGAGCACAGACTTTAGATCCAGGCAGGGCTGCATTGAGTTCCAGGGCCATCACTTCCTGTCTCCACAGTCATACTCAAATTGCTTCATACCTTTTATTATCCTCATCTAGGAAATGGGTATCACAAAAGGATTAAACTGTAAAAAGTTCTTGTGGAATACCTGGCATATAGCCTCAGCATATAGCCTCTTTTACTAATGACTAGGGGGAGTATTTCTCTTTATTTAGAGTGTAGGAACTCTTGTTCTCTCCCCTGCCCAGCACCAGGGAGCCTGGCTCCAGGGATTCCTAGTGACAGCATCACAGGTAGTTGGACTTTGGAGAGCTGGACACTCTCTTCTCCAGGGTCAGTTAATACGTGAAGACTTGGCAAAGCACGTCTAAAGGGAACTCAAAATTACCCAACCATCAGGATTCCCAAAGATCACACAAGCCAGGTGAAAGCTTCAAGTAACCAAAAACGGCAGATTGATTAGGCTTTAATGTTTAACCTCTCCACCAGTGGCAGCCAAATTTCCATCTGGGATGTTCACCAATATTAACAAATAATTACACAGGCGTGTTCTCTATTTGAATGACCAGAGCCTCCGCAGGGTCAATTTCTCATATAACTAATTTATGAGGAAAAAAAAATACCAGGACATGGATACATACAAACAATTGTTCCAGAATATCCAGGCACAAACATAAAAGTCACATGGGGGTAGATGCACATGGAAGAGGACATTTGAGTCTAATTTTGATTTTTCCATTATTCTAAACTGAATCCCTGTTATGAGTTTTGAGAATTAAAGAGATTATGAGGTCATCTTACTGGAATTTTGCTCCCAGGCCATCCCTCAAAACAGTTCAGGACATTTTTTCCTTCTTTTTACTTTGCTGAATGCCAAGGGGGTTTCGCTAGACAAAAGCTGTACTTTATGGCAGGACACATATTCTTCCACCGGAGATTTTGTTGTTGCTGTTGTTCACTGGGTTGTAAGATTTAGCTCTGCAGTAGGCAGGGAACTATCAATGAGCTGGAGGTCAGGAACCAGCCATGGTGAACTCGGCTCGGCTACCAGAGCCAGTTTCCCCAGCTCAGTCTCCTGGTCTCCTGGCCTCCTCTTTTGTGCGTAAGCGATTGGCCGGGAACATCCCTGAGTTTCTGTGTAGCTCTGATGCCTGAGGGCGTCTTAAAGAAGCAGCAGGAGAAAGTGGGGAGGGGAGGAGTGACACTGGTCTATTCCTGGAAGTAAGAAATCCTGCCCCACACCCTGGTATCTGGTGGGATTCATGCTGCAGTGAAGGCAATTTGGGAAATGCTGACCTGGGTGATATTTTATATTTGATATTTAAAACTATCTTTGTGACCAGTGCAAGTTCGATGCATGAAGCAGGGTATCCAAAGCTGGTGCTGTGGGACAGCCCAGAGGGATACGGTGGGGAGAGAAGTGGAAGGGGGGTTCAGGATGGGGGGACACATGTATACCTGTGGCCAATTTATGTTGATATATGGCAAAAAAAATCACAATATTGTAAAGTAATTATCCTCCAATAAAATAAGTTAATTTTTAATTAACATAACTATAAAAAATAAAAGTATCTTTGGAAATTTTGTAGCTGATATGACAATCTAAATTAATATAGAAATCAATATACAGAATCAAATATTGCGGTTTGGTTGTTAAGTCATGTCCGGCTCTTTTGTGACCCCATGGACTGTAGCCTGCCAGGCTCCTCTGTCCATGGGATTTCCCAAGCAAGAATACTGGAGTGGGTTGCCATTTCCTTCTCCAGGGGATCTTCCTGACCCAGGGATTGAACCCAATTACCCTGCATTGGCAGGCTTATTCTATACCACTGAGCCACCAGGGAAGCTGCAGATTCAAATATTAAAGAAGTATTCCACTTTAGTCCTCTAAATAAACTGTACTATAAAATTAAAAAAAAAAAAAAGACTATCATTGGAGTCATTGAATCAACTTCATTAACAAGTCCCTATCCTGGAATTACAATTCCTTAAAACTTCCAACTGGGCAAAGAATACACACATCAGGAAGAGAGCAGTGTCCTAAACCTGTAAGGGAGTGAATTCAAAATTGCCTTTGAAGAGACACAAAAATATCTCTTGTTGCAGTTCTATACGTTTAGGTTTGTTTGAAGACTGAATCAACCCTGATGTTAAGTGACTATTAATTTCAGGATGTGGGAATGGTGGGGAGAAGTTCAACCTATGGAAGAGGAAAATCAGGAAAACCCATAGTGGATAGATATTTCTCACTGCTACTAATATATGTGGAAAGCTAGAAATATCTCTAGCAGGAAGTATTTGTGGGGTGGTCCAGGTGTGCTCACTGGTAGGGCAACAGGGCAAGGAAATCCAGTCCCCATGATCTGTCCCCTTGTGTCCACTGGCAAGAAAAACTCCTGGATTGGAAGGGGAGGTGAAGGAGCAAAGCTGGGGTTGATGGGAGGACTCTGAGGAGAGGAGAATCGGAATAGCCTTCAGATGAAGCCTGACCCTTGGTGAAGAGTCTGAGAAAGACTCTTGAAAAGCCATCAACCAGTGAATGGATTTTCATTTATGTTCAAGTGACTTTATCCTCCTTGTGCTGTCACAAGCAATTCATCTCTGAATGTTTAGATTTCTCCTCTTCCATTGTTTTCTATATATTTTCTTTTTTCCCTACAATACAGATCTCCATCTGGTTAGTTTTTCATCAGTTGCCTCCAGATCACTGTTTCTGATGACTTTTTTTGAAAGTCTGACATCCTTTAAGCATGACTTCAAGTCATCAGATTTTCTTTGAATGTGGTTAAACTTTTCAGTAACTATGCATTTTTCTTTAATTTGTTCAACAACTTTCCTAGCAGCTTATTTTTCCCTTCCTCTCAGTTGTAAGAAATAATACAAGTGTTATTTCAGTTTTTAACGAAGTGAAAACTTCTGCTGCTAAACAAAGGAGCCACTAAAAACCTTTTTGAAAGTCTAATGATTGCTGCTCATATTGTCATGTCCCAAGGAAAAGTGCAGATATCCTGAACTTAGGATTTTCAGAGTGTGCTGCTATAACTATGTCTGACTTCATCAGGAGAAGCCTGAAGCACAAGTCTGAAGACATCCATAGCCCAGTCCTAGTGCCAGGGACCACCCCAGTAGACCCCACAGGATCACAACAAACCACACAGAATGCCCACGGCATCCACATGGCACTCGGGTACACCTGGTTGCTGGGAAAGCCCAGAAGTAGAGCCAGTCAAGGGAGGCAGAGGCAATAAAGAGCCAGCATGCGCATGGGCGTGCCCAGGTTTGCTTGTTTCCTAAAAGTTTCCCTAAACTTGTCCTTTTGTGCCTCTTAATTTTACATCCCCTTCACTATCCTCATATCGCCCTTCTTCCAGAATCCCACAGAACAAGTGTATATCTTTATGAAATCTGCCAGGCGCCGGAAGCCTCTCCACATGCCCTGTCCCAAGCTCTGCTCCCTCCCCACCCCCAACTTGTAGAGAAATAACTTCCTTGCATTTATTGATAATGTTACTGGCCAAGTGGTCATCCTTGGACCTCATGGTTTAGCCTAGCCTAACCTTTCTTTAAGGTTCTTTAAGCCTCTCTTCGTCTACAGATTCTCTCTTCTGTTGTTTGAATTAATTTATTTATTTACTTGGCTGCGCCAAGTGGTTGTTGCAGCATGTGGAATCTAGTACCCTGACCAAGGATCGAACTCATGCCCCTTGCCCTGGGAGTGCAGAGTCTTAGCCACTAGTCCACCAGGGAAGTCCCTATTCTTTTCTGTATGAGTTGCCTAATAAGGACCTGGGGTCACTGATTATCATGGATCCCATGTAGTGCGTTTTGCTGATTGCAGAGCCATAGTACAGTTTAGTGTGTTCTTGTGTCCTCTGTTTTCTGAATTGAAGGTTAGATCAGAGTCAGATATAGTCACCTGAGTGAGATGTATGTTGATATCTCTGTGGTTGATCAAAGTCAGTAAAGAGGTTAGAAGACTGCAGCTTCTCCCTTCAGAGACCCCCTCCAACCCCTACTCCTGTGTCTGCTGCCCACCTTTGTCATTCCAGGAGAGGGGCCGCCTAGACATGGGATATCCTTGCCCCAAAAGAAGGCAGACCCACAGCTCTGTGAAGGCAGGGGACAGTTTCACAAAAGGAAGATCGGGCCTCTCCTCTCCATCCTGCCATCCTGCAACCTCCTCATGAAAGGAGAGATGGTGGGAAGGTGGCCTGATTCCACCCTGCCCTAGGGGCACACGCCCTGTGTCTGGGAACAGTTTCCACACAGGCCACTTTCTTCTTCCTTTACAAGGGAGAATGGCTTTAGAGGGAGAAGGCAATGGCACCCCACTCCAGTACTCTTGCCTGGAAAATCCCGTGGACGGAGGAGCCTGGTAGGCTGCAGTCCATGGGGTCGCTAAGAGTCGGGCACCACTGAGCAACTTCACTTTCACTTTTCACTTTCATGCATTAGAGAAGGAAGTGGCAACCCACTCCAGTGTTCTTGCCTGGAGAATCCCAGGGACAGAGGAGCCTGGCGGGCTGCCATCTATGGGGTCACACAGAGTCAGACACGACTGAAGCAACTTAGCAGCAGCAGCAGCAGCAGCATGGCTTAGAACCAAGTTCAAATCCCTGCTTTGCCCTCTGGTGACCTTGGGCAAATTACTTGGCCTGTCCGAGCCTCTGCTTCCCCATCTATACAGTGCAGCTAATAATGCCTAGCTAGAAACTTTATTAAGAGTATTCTGACAATATGTGCACATTGTATGAGTTAACTTCTGTATAAAATCTGACCAGTAGAGATACCTACCTGATAAGGTGGTTGTGATCAGTAAATGAGGTAAAGCATTTACAAACCATTCACATAGTAAGTCTTCAATAAATTTAGGTAGTTTTACGTTACTATATAAGGTATATGGCCTATTGAAAAGTTCCATTTTCCAGATAGTTGAAAATAATGGCAGCAGCTAGGTGCCCAACTCCAAATATTTCTTTCACAGTCTAGAACAGGGGCCCCCAGCCTCCAGGATCTAATGTCTGATGATCTAAGGTGGAGCCGATGTACTAAGAATAGAAATAAAATGCACAATAAATGTAATGCACTTGAGTCATCCCAAAACCATCACCCAACCCAATCCGTGGTAAATTGTCTTCTACAAAACTGGTCCCTGGTGCCAAAAAGGTTGGAGGCCACTGATTAAGAAAGGTGAAAAGAAAATGCACAAAAATCACACTGTTGGCATAAGTTGAAGACAGAGAATGCCCAAAGGGTAAAGTGAATGTAGTTATTATAAAAGGAGAAAGAACACCACATCACAGCACACGAAGGTGCACCCTTCCTCCCACCCAATTCCACCCTCACTGCATGACCGACAGGAAGCAGGGATAAGCAGAGAATCTGCAGGGAAGGAAGAAGAGGGCTTCAGGTTGATCTGAAATAGCTCCTGGCACAAATAAGACTGCTCTAAACCTGAAAATACTACACACAGCTTCTAGGGGAGGCAAACAGGTGAGGAGGGGAGAAGTGCCATCTGGTGATGGGTGGTAAAGAGGGAGAGAAGTAGTAGGGGGAAATAGGGAGGCCACTGCTAAGAGCACACAGATCCCAATTATTATGTGAAAAGGGGAGGCATGAGGAAAGAATTCCAGAAGGATTCTTAAGTTGGGAAAACAGGGTAAGTGGGAAAATTAGGTGGGGGAGCTGTCCCAAAAGGTGGGATGGTGGAGCAGACGGTGAGGGTGGAGGACAGTGGCATGAAGTGAAGATCTGTGAGAGGCACACAACATTAGGGACCCAGGAGCTAGCCAGGGGGAGGCAGAGTATGTTGGAACACCAGCTTCATTGAGCAAACGTGGAATTCATTTCAGGAAAGCAAGGGGAAACGCCTGCTCAAGGGAAGTGAGCACAGAGACACATAGACCTAAACATACCTGTTCTGCAAGTTGTCTAGGCCCTCTGAGGGTCCCAGAAACAGGGACAGCAGTAGGGGGGACACCCAAGGATACTGCCGTAAAGAAAGAGTAAGCATTTGGACCCAGGTGAGAGGAGGGGGGGCGGAAGGTGATGATTCTGACACCATAGAATAGGCACGCTGTAGAATTCAGGTCATCGAGTCTAAAATACACTGTATAAGATGAAAGAAGGAAGATAGACCCACCGTGCTGACAATACCTGGGGTGATTAACACCTGGGGTTGTGCAAATTATAGTGTGTGCAAAATCTGCATTTGTGTTGTGTTGGGACTAGGGGGACTGTTATGGGATATTTGTAAAATGTAACATCTTTCCAGTTACAAAATGTAAATTCATGGTCTCCTCTTTGAAGTTTTAGAAAAGCTCGACAGCTGGTATTTTCTCTGAAATATGTACAGAACAGGGCCATGGGTAGAAATGTTAGTTTTTATTGTTTTCATGCCAGTGGAGCTTTTATAGATGAAATAATTCATCTATAATTCTGTGGTTTTGCACGGAACCACCCCAGGTGAAACTAGTACCAATGCAGGAGATACAGAGACATGGGTTCAATTCCTGGGTCAACAAGATCCCCTGGAAGAGGGCACAGCAACCCACTCCAGTATTCTTGCCTGGAAAATCCCATGGACAGAGGAGCCTGGTGAGCTACAGTGCACAGAGTCACAAAGTCAGACACAACTGAAGCAACTTGGCACACACACACACCAATTCAGTATATAAATAAAATATGAGGCACTTCTCTCACAGACTAGGGGATTGAGGTCTGCAGTCCCCTCCCACACTCTGTAGAATCCTGGAAGGTTCTCCCTCAGGACCTCAGGGCTCTGCGACACACACTTTGAAAACCACCAGATGCAGCCACTTCCTACCCACACTTTACACGGGAGACATGAAGATAAATGAACAGCATACGCTGCCTTTTGGAGAATTCAGAGTCTAGAGGGGAGACCAAAATTAAACAGCCCTCTGGAACATAATGCTGAGGTAGAATTAAAGGGAGAACAATAAACTCTGTTCCCGAGGGTGTGCAGAGGAGAGAAGGAAGGGTTACAGAAGACCTGCAGAGGAGCTGCCTCTGAGCGGGAGCCATGAAGAATAAGTCAAGTTCTCCAGGTGAGAATGGAGAAAGAGCTTTGAAGGGGAAGAAAACAAACTGTAAATCCACTAAAGTATAAATGTGCCTAGACTGGAAATGTTACATGTCTGGAACTACTAGAACTTAGGATGACTGTAAACAGTAATGGGAAGTGAGACGGGGAGGGCTGGGTGAAGTGAATTAGGAAGCCCAGGAGCAAAAAGGGAGGAAGAGAACCTTGCCAATGAGATCTGCCAAACTGACCTGGATGATCCACTGTGGCAGGGTTACAGCCTGGTCACCCTCAGAGGGTTCAAGATGACATTTGGAATTACGGTCTCCTGTAAGACCTTCCCTAAACTCCAGGGTTATGCAATGTTTCCTTTGGGAATAGCAAGGCTAGATACTTAACGTCTTTTTCATGGCCAAGAATGTCTTTATCCTGTATCTTGTATGTCTTCTGGTCTGTTATTTTTCTCCAGCTTTCAAAGCAAGGTTTCTGCCAATATTTCATTCCAGTATTTAGTAATATTAGCTGTTAGTGTCTATTATCTTCTCTTTTCTTAAAAATAACATTGTCATTCTCTTTGTTTCTCCAATTTGGACATTTCACGTTCCACTCGAAAGGTTCAGCCTAGGGTTTGCCAAAGTCACCTTCAAACTGGGTCTATGTATGCAACCCACCCCCTGGGTTGTAGCCTACCAGGCTCCTCCATCCATGGGATTTTCCAGGCAAGAGTACTGGAGTGGGTTGTCATTTCCTTCTCCAGAGGATCTTCCTGACCCAGGGATCAAACCCAGGTCTCCTGCATTGTAGGCAGACGCTTTACCATCTGAGCCACCGGGGAAATCCTGAAACATGAAAAAGCAATCCTATTTCAGGGAAATAGCAGTGTCACTGTGAAGATTCTAACCAATGAATTGAGATGAAAAAATAAACAAGATATACATATTGGGGGGAAAGAGATAAAACTCTCCTGCTGCTGTTGCTGCTGCTGCTGAGTCGCTTCAGTCGTGTCCGACTCTGTGCAACCCCATAGATGGCAGCCCACCAGGCTCCCCCGTCCCTGGGATTCTCCAGGCAAGAACACTGGAGTGGGTTGCCATTTCCTTCTCCAATGCATGAAAGTAAGTGAAAGTGAAGTCGCCCAGTCATGTCCGACTCTTTGCGACCCCATGGACTGCAGCCTACCAGGTTCCTCCGTCCATGGGATTTTCCAGGCAAGAGTACTGGAGTGGGTTGCCATTGTCTTCTCCAAAACTCTCCTAACTTACATATTACATGACTTTTACCAATAAAATTATTGTTAATCCTTATAAAGTTATTAGATCTAGTCATTGGATCTATTAATAATCATATGTTCATTACAGATAAATTCAAAAATCACTAGTTTTCTGACATGTAAGCAGTACTCATACAGAACATGTAATTTTAAAAAGATGCCATTCAACATTTGAGTCAGTTCTAATGAGGTGGATGAAACTGGAGCCTATTATACAGAGTGAAGTAAGCCAGAAAGAAAAACACCAATACAGTATACTAACGCATATATATGGAATTTAGAAAGATGGTAATGATAACCAGGTATGCGAGACAGCAAAAGAGACACAGATATATAGAACAGTCTTTTGGACTCTGTGGGAGAGGGCGAGGGTGGGATGATTTGGGAGAAGGGCACTGAAACATGTATAATATCATATGTGAAATGAATCACCAGTCCAGGTTCGATGCAGGATACAGGATGCTCGGGGCTAGTGCACTGGGATGACCAAGGGGGATGGTATGGGGAGGGAGTTGGGAGGGGGGTTCAGGATGGGGAACACGTGTACACCCGTGGTGGCTTCATGTTGATGTATGGCAAAACCAATACAATATTGTAAAGTAATTAGCCTCCAATTAAAATAAAGAAATTTATATTTTTTAAAATGTCATTCAGTAAAGCAACAAAAAATTAAAATATTTAGGAATAAATAAAGCAATAAACGTGAAAGAACCATACAAAGAAAACTGAAACTTTAATAAAGGATAAATAAGGAAACATACAGATTTTAAAATATACCATGTTTATGTCTAAGATAACTCTATATTAAAGAGCTATCAATTTCCCAAAAATTAATACACAAATTCATTTTTTAAAAAACCTCAGTATTCCAGTAGAATTTTAATGACAATCACCTAATTCAAGAGTTCATCTGGAAAAACAAATGTGTAAGAATAACCAAAATTTTTGAATGAAGATGAAGCATGTCCTACCATATACCAAAATACTATAAGCCTATAGCACTTGAAACAGGATGGGGCAGACACAGGAATACCAATAAGATTGCAGTGACATGAAATAATCTAGAAATAGACTAATAGTGTACAATAAAGGATGCATTTTAAATAATTGAGGAAAGCTTGGACACTTCAATAATCAACACTGGGATAGTCATCATGTTGGGGGAAAAAAATAAAATTAGGTTTCTGTGTTCTATACCAATATAAAACCATAAGAAAAGAAGAAAATACAGGAAAATAAAATCAATAAAATCCCTGGGAAAATATCTGTAAAGCATATTGTGAAGAGCAACTTTCTAATGAGACTCTAAACCCTTTTGGCCTCTGTAAACATTAATAAGATTTACAAATTTGATTTACTAAGAGTCTTCTCTATATCTAAAGATCCAATTAAAGACAAATGATAACCCGAAAGATATATATTTTTGAATATATAACAAAGGGCTAGTGACTCATATTCAAAAAAAACTACAATTCCACTAAGAAATGATAAAACAACCCAAGGTAAAACAGGCAAATAATATAAGCAAGTAATTCCCAGGAGGAAAAATACTGATCTAAAAATACATGAAAAAAAAAAAATCTCATCAGTAATCAGCAAAGTACAAACTGTTACAGTGTAAATTTTGCCTGGTAGATTGCAGAAATAAATGTTGGTAAAAATATGGTATGGGAGGAAAAGCAAAAACAGTTGGCAGATGCTGTAAATGTATAATATACCATAATAGTGTACAATTCCACTCCTTACTGTTTATCGTACCAAAATGCTCCTTTAAGAGCACAAAGACCTGTGCACAAAGGTTTATTACAACCCGTTTTACAATCTGAAAAATATGAAATGCTATCTAATTGCCCAACAATAAGAAAATGAGTCAATGTTATTATGATTTTTCCATCCTATGAAACACTCTTCAGTCATTAAAAATAATGAAGTCACTCCATACTTCCTGACTTGAAATGAAGATCCTTGAAGGGATGCTGGGCTAAAAAAAAAAAAAAGGTTTATAATAGGGTTCCACTTTGTATTTTAAAATGCCCCAAAGGAAATTATATATAATTTTATATATGTCTGTCTCTGCACATGCACAGAAAGGTCTGGAAGGATATACACCAAATTGTTAAAAATGGTTATCCTTGTGGAGCCCCTAAACTGGGGCTAAGTGCAGGGAAAAGTGAGAGCTTCTGCTTTTTACTTTTAGGACTTCTAATTTTTTAATGAACATGAATAACTTCTGTGATACTCAAATAAAGTTCAAATTGTTCTGATGGAAAACATACGGAAAATTAAAACTGTCAGAGGAAACACTACTGTACAGTCAACTCTGAAAAGCACCTTCAGACCAGATGCACACTGTCAGGCCTCTTCTCTGTCAGTCAGAGTTGTTCTGAACCCACCAATCATGTGTGCATCCATGCTCAGTCATGTCCAACTCTTTGCAACCCCCTGACTGTAGCCCACCAGGCTCCTCTGTCTGTGGGATTTCCCAAGCAAGGATACTGGAGTCAGCTGCCATTTCCACCTCCAGGGGATCTTCCCAACCCAGGGATCGAACCCACGACTCCTGCATTGCCTGCACTGCAGGTGGATTCTTTACCACTGAGCCACCAGGGAAGCCCTGAACCAACCAATCAACAGTCTTCAAAAACTCAGCTGTCTACAAATCACTCCATGACTTCCCCCCAGGGCCAAACCTTCCCGTCTGCTCGACCTACTGCTCAGAAGGCTTCACTGAGGGTGTTGCCTCATGGAAGGCCTCCCAACACCACCATAACTGCAGCCTAGGGTGTTGTAACAGGACCCAGGAGGGGCCACCACCAAGTCTCTGAAGCTGGCCATCATATTTAAACTCTTATTGATTCATTTCACCATTTCAAATTCATTATTCTAATTAATCTTTTAAGAGAATTGTTCTCATAAAGGGACCTTGGAGATCTTTTTGTTCAATCCTAACATTTTAGGGACAAGGAATCAATCCAGGAAAATAGCATTCACAAACTGTTTTAGATTTAAGACCCTGCATTTAGAGGCTCATTTAATTTTGTGTAAGAAAAAAATATATATAGCTTTCTTATTTAAATTTGTGTAGATTAAAAAGGAGATTGAATATATTTCCATTCAGTTCAGTTCAGTCACTCAGTCATGTCCGACTCTGCAAGCCCATGAACTGCAGCATGCCAGGCTTCCCTGTCACCCACCAACTCCCAGAGTTTACTCAAACTCATGTCCATAGAGCCAGTGATGCCATCCAACCATCTCATTTTCTGTCGTCCCCTTCTCCTCCTGCCTTCAGTCTTTCCCAGCATCAGGATCTTTTCTAATGAGTCAGTTCTTCACATCAGGTGGCCCAAGTATTGGCTTCAGCATCAGCATCTGTCCTTCCAATGAATATTCAGGACTGATTTCTTTTAGGATTGACTGGTTTGATCTCCTTCCAGTCCAAGAGACTCTCAAGAATCTTCTCCAACACCACAGTTCAAAAGCATCAATTCTTTGGCACTCAGCTTTCTTTCTGGTCCAACTCTCACATCCATACATGACTACTGGAAAAACCAGAGCTTTGACTAGACGGACCTTTGTCAGCTGCTATTTAATATGCTGTCTAGGTTGGTCATAGTTTTCCTTCCAAGGAGCAAGTGTCTTTTAATTTCATGGCTGCAGTCACCATCTGCAGTGATTTTGGAGCCCAAGAAAATAAAGTCTGTCACTGTTTCCATTGTTTCCCCATCTATTTGCCATGAAGTGCTAGGACCAGGTGCCATGATCTTAGTTTTTTAAATGTTGAGTTTTAAGCCAGTGCTTTCACGCTCCTCTTTCACTTTCATCAAGAAGCTCTTTAGTTCTTCACTTTCTGCCATAAAGGTAGTGTCATCTGCATATCTGAGGTTATTAATATTTCTCCTGGCAGACTTGATTCCAGCCCGTGCTTTATCCAGTCCAGCATTTCACATGATGTACTCTGAATATTAGTTGAATAAGTAGGGTGACAATATACAGCCTTGACATACTCCTTTCCCAATTTGCAAGTAGTCCGTTGTTCCATGTCTGGTTCAACTGTTGCTTCTTGACCTCCACAGGAGACAGGTCAGGTGGTCTGGTATTCCCATCTCTTTAAGAATTTTCCAGTTTGTTATGATTCACACAGTTAAAGGCTTTTAGCATAGTCCATGAAACAGAAGTAGATGTTTTTCTGGAATTCTCTTGCTTTTTCTATGATCCAGTGGATGTTGGCAATTTGATCTCTGGTTTCTCTGCCTTTTCTAAATACAGCTTATACATCTGGAATTTCTTGGTTCACATACTGTTGAAGTCTAGCTTGAAGGATTTGAGCATTAGCTTGCTAGCTTGTGAAATGAGTGAAATTGTGTGGTCATTTGAACATTCTTTGGCATTGCCTTTCTTTGGAGTTGGGATGAAAACTGGCCTTTTCCAGTCCTAGGTACCCTGCTGAGTTTTCCAAATTTGCTGGCATATTGAGTGCAGCACTTTCAATTGCCTTTCTTTGGAGTTGGGATGAAAACTGGCCTTTTCCAGTCCTAGGTACACTGCTGAGTTTTCCAAATTTGCTGGCATATTGAGTGCAGCACTTTCACAGCATCATCTTTTAGGATTTGAAATAGCTCAGCTGGAATTCCAACACTTCCACTAGCTTTGTTCATAGTGATGCTTCCTAAGGCACATTTGACATCACATTCCAGGATGTCTGGCTCTAGGTGAGTTACCTAGGTCATGAAGATCTTTTTTGTATAGTTCTTCTGTCTATTCTTGCCACCTCCTGTTAATATCCTCTGCTTCTGTTAGGTCCATACCATTTCTGTCCTTTATTGTGCCCATCTTTGGATGAAATGTTCCCTTGGTATCTCTAATTTTCTTGAAGAGATCTCTAGTCTTTCCCATTCTATTTTCCTCTATTTCTTTGCGTTGATCATTGAGGAAGGCTATCTTATCTCTCCTTGCTATTCTTTGGAACTCTACACTCAGATGGATATATCTTACGTTTTCTCCTTTGCCTTTAGCTTCTCCTCTTTTCTCAGCTATTTGTAAGCCCTCCTCAGACAGCCAATTTGTTTTCTGTATTTCTTAGCTTCTGTCATTTACTCAGCTGTCCATCAGCCTCTGACAGTTCACTCAGTCACTCCTGGGTAGTGGTCTGAGTCAACAAGGGGAGAGAACCTGTGAGTGGTTGTAACCTGAAGCATGTGGCGAAGAAAAGGGACAGATTTCATCTAGGTATTAAGTAGCACCACGCACAGGGCCTCAGGGGCTCTATGCTCTCGTGAATGCTAAGTCACTTCAGTCATGGCTGACTCTTTAAGACTCTATGGACTGCATCCTGCTAGGCTCTTCTGTCCATGGGATCCTCCAGGCAAGAATACTGGAGTGGATTGCCATGCCCTCCTCCAGAGGTTCTTCCCGACCCAGGGACTGAACCTGTGTCTCCTGTATCTCCTGCATTAGCAGGTGGATTCTTTTACCACTTGCCACCTTGGAAACCCTATTTCATGGTTGCCCACTATACACAGGAGGGTGTAAAGAAGAAAAAGAACCAGACATAGGCTTTTCCCTCTAAGAGTGTGTGGCCACTTAATCTAATGGGGAAGATAAGAAGTGATCAGTGATAAATCTCTAAAAGAAATATATAGAGTGATACAGGAATCTAGAGGAGGAGGCTTTACTTCTAGTTTGGGTGCAGCAGGGGAGGGAGTCAGGGGAAAATCTAGTCAGCAACTCCCGTGACTCTGGAAGGATAGGCAGGCTGTGGACGTGCAGACATGGTGAGGAATTGCCTCCAGAGAATCAAGAACTTTAGAGACTGCCTGTCTAAGCCCTTTCTGTGTGTATGAGGAAACAGACCCAGACTGGGTGAGGAGCAGCTGACGAACTGTTGCTCAATGCAGCGCCTGTCTGCACAGCGCCCTCCTCACGAGGCAGGCCCTCCAGACCCAGCACGCAGGGTGGGCCAGGGCCTGGAGGGGTAGAAGCTCTGACCGAATATGGCGAAATGGGGATCACCGTTTGCTTGGAAAATAGGATTTTGTAACTGATTATACACCAGGAGTAAAGAAAGAGCTGGGAAAAAGGGGAGGTTTCCAGCCCAGTGAACGGCGGGACACGTGGGCCAGCAAACGGGCGAAGCAGGACTGGGAGCGATCACGGAGTGTTTGCTTTGAGACATGTTGGACTGGACGGGCGAGCCATTTTTGAAAGGTTTAGAGTAAAGTTCAGAGAGGCCTTGGAAACGTGGTGATGGAGTTCAGGACCAAAGATATAAATTGCGAGTTGTGTCTTCAAAATGGAGGACTGGATTTGGAGGGGTGGGGGAAAGGAGGCGACAGAATGGAGGAGAAATAAAAGACAACCAAAGACTGCAGCCTCAGATCCCTTTGGAGAGGAGGAGGCGGAGGAAGAGGACCAGACGTGCAGTCAGAGATAGGCCAGAGTCAGGGGATGAGGTACAGAGGTGAGGGATGAGGGAGATCACTGGGGAGCGGTCTACCTCCCAGCAGAAAGAGTTAACATGCCATAGACATGAGGCCTGGGCGGAGAGGCAGCTGGATCCAGCGACTAGAATGTTACTCCTGACCTTTGCAGGTGCAGGGCAGCCAGAGTAAATGTTGTTTAGGAAGTTTGATGATGAAGAGGAGGAGGGAGAATAAGGGGTGCCAGGGCCGATGCAAGATGTGGTATTTCTTTTCTTCTTGAAGGCTAGGGTAGCCTTAAACATGTTTCTTGGAAGATGGGGAGGAGCTGGCAGACAGTGAGGGAGATAAGAGTGGGCAGGGAGAAGGAATGCTTGCTGGAGGGTGATCTTCAAGGAGGCAGGAAGGATTAAGGTCAAAGACATAGCCTGTTAACAGCTGGAATGGAAATCTTTGAGCTGAGGTGGGAGTGAGCCAGCCTGGGGTGAGCACTGAAGCCCTACGGTTGGAGACAGTCATGCAGGAAGAAGAAAACCAAAGGGCTGAGGCTCAAACCTTGGAAGAAAATCAAAGGTCAAGGTCAAATAAGCACCAAGAAGAGGACAGATGGAAAACACAGTCATGATGTCCAGAGGCCCAAACAAGTCAGCTGGTGGTACCCAGCCCCAAAGGTGGGGCTAAAGGAAGTGGACCAACAAGGATAATGTTTGCCTTGGAGACAGGTTAGGAAGATGAAGCTCAAGTCCGTTAAGCCGCATATCAAATGCATGATTTCTCTGCTTGCGCTGAGAAAATATTTTAATTAAACCAACATGTGAGTATGGAAGATATCAAAGGAACAAGCACATTATTAATCTGAAAATCAAAGCAACTAACCACTTGATCCTTTTAAGTCATTTCCTCATTTAGCTCTAATCTGAGTAACAAACATTCCTGCACCTCCACGATAATGTTCCTGGATTTAAAACCTCAGTTTGGTTTTTTGCTCCCTTGGGGACTTATTTCTTATCTCATGGGTCCTTTTGAAATAGGCAATTATCAGATCAACCTTTAGCTCACTGGCCTTGGGTTGAATAGGTAATTTTTCCCCGGAATCACAGGCTTGTAAGAATTCAAGCCAAAATTCCAGGCTAGCTTTAAGCAATAAATACTGTAATTAACTTCTAACCAGGCAAGCTAACATTTTGCTTGGAGAAAGCATCATTTTCTCAAACAAATGCCTTTCAAATAAAAACAATTTCATGTCCTCTTTTTCCAGTGTGATACTCTTCAGTGCTTGGGAATAACCACGGCATCGTGTGAGGGCATGGTCTTAGAGATTTTTTAAACCCAGTTTTCTCTGGTTTTCTGGCCAGCCATAGAAGCTGCACTACCTTCTGGCGGTCTGTTGTTTTAACAGAGTTCTGTCTAAGCTGTTCGGCAAGTTCTTTGGAAGCCCTACCAAGCCTGGTTAATGTGGTTTCCATTCTGTCTGACAGGGTAGAAATGGAGCCCAGGGCTATAGAGTTTGGGATGGACCTTTGTGACTGAATGTTACCAAGGTTGGGGAGGAGAGAAAGGGGAGGAGTATTTCTCATGGTGATAATAAAAAACATCCACTACTAGACACTTTTATTACCGTTTTTAAATCCTCTACAATGTACCTCCTTATTCCCTGCACCCAGGACAAACCGAGCCCACTGCCCAGACAATGGATGTCACGCTGCCTTTAGTTCAGTCAGTGCAATAGGGGGAATGAAGACCCATAGTAAGGTCAGCCATGGGAGTTTGAAATCAGGAAGTCCCGAGAATATTCCAAATGTGTAACCAGAAAACCAAAGCCCTGGATCAGAGCTGAGTTGGAAACTGAAAGGATCTATAATTAATGTGTCAGTTGTTAGAAGAGAATATTTGAGTCCTAGAGCAAACACAGGGCTTCCCAGGTAGTTCAGTGGGTAAAGAATCTGCTTGCAGTGCAGGAGACACGGGTTCAGTCTCTCGGTTAGGAAGATCCCCTGGAGGAGGGCGTGGCTACCCACGCCAGTATTCTTGCCTGGAGAACCCCAGAATGAACAGAGGAGCCTGGCGGGCTATAGTCGAGCATACACAAGGCAGGAACCAAAGGAGAATAAAGCATCCCATGTGTATGCAGGAAGGGCTCCATCATGAAATGGATTATGAATTTTTTCCGAATGAGTTGCTACTCTCTGACCCTGGTTTTGTGTTTTGGTTCAGCTGTGCACATGGCGGGTTTTCTCCAAGGAGGTTTTAAAGTAACCACATGCTTTCTGTCGGCATTCAGAGGGAAGGGCATGTACCGTGGCCCGAAACCTGGCCTTATTTTCTCAACACTGCGGCAGAGCCCCCCGTCCTGTGGTTTCAGTGCTGCACACACACGGTGCAGAGAGCTTGGGTGGCCCCGGAACATGGCCACAGGGAGCAGCGGCAATAACCAGAGGTCTGTATTCAGTGAGGTCCTGTCCCCAGCCTGCCATGGACGTGCAGTTACGTGGGAGGTAGTGTGACACTGTAGGAATCTAAAGAGCGAAACAGGGGCCTTACATTACACACCCAGTTCTGCTGCTTACTAACCTCGTGGTTTGGGGCACAATTCTCCTTTGTTTTAAAACCAGCTTCCTCACCTGAATAGTGGAATTGGAATCAGAACAGCTGAGGGGAAGGAGTAATTGAAATAAGGTGTGTGAATTTACTTTGCAAACTGTAAAAGACTACAGGGATGGAAGAATGAATTGTCTCCAGGCTGTGCTGATTTGGTCTTCTGGTTGTCATTAGGCCTTAGCCAGTAATTCATAATTGGTATCCAAACACAAGGTGGGGAAAGGAGTTAAGCAGCAGCACCTGTTTGAAAAAAGCTCTTCGTGAAATCAACCATGTGCTTCGTAGAAACTGCAGGAATCAGAGTCGAGTGTGGAGAAGCAGAGATGTCCTCTTTCTGCTCTCCTGTGGAATCATTACATCCATTCTAGTACAATGCACTCTGGGAAGACACCTCCCTTTAAGAGAAATTCAGATTAGGGCTTCGCTGGTGGCTCCGTGGCAAAGAATTCGCCTGCCCATGCAGAAGACATGGGTTCAATCCCTGGTCCAGGAAGATCCCACATACCGCAGAGCAACTAAGTCTGTGAACCACAACTATTGAGCCTGTGCTCTAGAGCCTGGGAGCCACAGCAACTGAGCCCATGAGTCAGAATTACTGAAGCCCAAGTAGCCTAGAGCCCATGCTCCACAACGAGATGCCGCCATAATGAGGAGCCCACACGCTAAAACTAGAGAGTAGCCCAACTTGCCATGACTAGAGAAAAGCCGGAGCAGCAACAAAGACCCAGCACAGCCAAAAATAAACAAATGAAACTGACAAAAAAAGAAATACAGACCAGCCAGATAACATGTTGCAGGAGGAGACGTCCAGGAAGCCTGGGATTTTAATTAGCATGGGAAAACTCTGGGAGGAAAGTGAAAGCTCTCTTTGGATTTTATATAGGTTCTTATGTAGAAGACAGGTTCAAATTGTTACCCGTGTCTTCCACAGGACGAGTAAGAGTACCACGTGACACTTCTAAGGTGCAGATTTCAGCTCATCTAAGGCTATAAGGTCTCCAAACTTGGCTACAAATTAGAACCACCTAGGAAGCTTTGAAGGAGAAGGCAATGGCACCCCACTCCAGTACTCTTGCCTGGAAAATCTAAGACTAAGAGTCGGACACGACTGAGCGACTTCACTTTCACTTTTCACTTTCATGCATTGGAGAAGGAAATGGCAACCCACTCCAGTATTCTTGCCTAGAGAATCCCAGGGATGGGGGAACCTGGTGGGCTGCCGTCTATGGGGTTGCACAGAGTCGGACACGACTGAAGCAACTTAGCACCAGCAACAGCAGGAAGCTTTGAAATCGCCCATGACCCAGGCTACACCCCCAAACCCATTAAATCAGAATCTTTAGGGGTGGGGCCCAGGCATCAGTATTTTTTAAACCTTTACGCAGTGGCTCAGTGGTAAATCATCTGCCTGCAATGCAGGAGAGGCAGGTTCGATCCAGGGTATCAGGAAGATCCCCTGGAGGAGGAAATGGCAACCCGCTCCAGTATTCTTGCCATGGAGAATCCCATGGACAGAGGAGCCTGGTGGGCTACAGTCCACGGGGTCACAAAGAGTCCAACATGACAGAGCATATACAGATGCATGCATACCAGAGATGCGGGTGATTTTAATGGGCGTTTGAGAAGCACTGACCTGCAACTGTTGGCATCAGAACTAAGCAAAGAAGTGAACTGCTAGAGACGTGGACATTCCCTGCCACTGAAGCTGCCCAAGCAGATGCCACGCAGTGGTAATGAATTCAAGTCTTCCATGGATGGTTAGACTGAAGTCCACAAACCTCAAGTTCCCACCCACCCTGAGAGGCTGAGTCAATGCTCTGAGGTGGAGGTTTTCAAATTTCTTTAATGGTGCCATGCAACTATTTGTTCAAATAAAATATTTGAAATAAACAAAAGAAGAAAGAGGTGGCTTCCTTCCCCCAATACATATGCCAGGACCATTCTACCTTTTTCTCTGTGATGACCCCTTGAGGACACTGTGGAGATCTGGAAACTGTATGAAAATCTCTAGGACTTCAGGGAACACAGTTTTTAAAGCCACTAATTTAAGGAAAGGGAAATAGGATTTCCACAGAAATGAATTTTGTATTCAACCATCTGTAGTTGGAATCTTGATTATTTCTGATGAATAGAAGTAGCAAAAATTCCAAATGGAGAAGAGCCAACATAAATGACCGTGGATGGAAACTTATTTGTTAGTTGGAAACGTGAAAGCATCAGCCAGTCTGTGGCTGATCAAGTGCCTAAAGAATTAGATCCAGGCCTATTTCCACTCATTATCTTGGTGCCACACATAGGATGTAAAAGCCACCTCTGCCAGCTCACCATAGTGCTTCCAATGGGAAGAATGCTTAAATACTGCTGCTGTTGTTCAATCATTAAATCATGTCCAACTCTTTGTACCCCCATGGACTTCCCCATCCTTCACTATCTCCTGGAGTTTGCTCAAACTCATGTTCATTGAGTCGATGATGCCATCCAATTATCTCCTCATCGTGACCCCCTTCTCCTCCTGCCTTCAGTCTTTCCCAGCATCAGAGTCTTTTCCAATGAATTGGCTCTTCGCATCAGGTGGCCAAAGTATTGGAGCTTCAACTTCAGCATCAATCCTTCCAATGAATATTCAGGGTTGATTTCCTTTAGGATTGACTGGTTGGATCTCTTTGCTGTCCTAGGGATTTTCAAGAGTCTTCTCCAACACCACAGTTCAAAAGCATCAATTCTTTGGTGCTCAGTCCAACTCTCGCATCCCTGCATGACTCCTGGAAAAACCATAGCTTTGACTATACAGACCTTTGTCAGCAAAATGATGTCTCTGCTTTTTAATATGCTGACTAGGTTTGTCTTAGATTTCTTCCAAGGAGCAGCATCTTTAAATTGCATGGCTGTGGTCACCATCCGCAGTGATGTATTATTTACAGATAGTTCCCAGGCTTTGCAGTCACATATTGAGTGCTCTACTTGAATGAGCTCTATCCTCATGTCCTGCAATGTGCAGAGCATATTTGAACCCAGATGTTCTCATTTCCAGTATCTTTTTACAATTTGATGGCACCTCCTGTGCCACAGATTCTAGTTTTCGGTACTAAAGCTATAACTTATATATATGGTGACCTAGTAGCAGAGAAAGGAAGTGAGAACAAATAAGCTGACTTCTGGTTCTGCTATTAGCCAGCTATGTGAATGCAGACAAGTCACCAAACTTATCAGTTTTCTCTCCCCTAAAATGGAATTCATAATACCTACTACGTATCTCATGGGATTATCATGAGGTTATAAAAAAGCCAAGGTCATATCCTCTTAAGTTGTATGAACTATGTGTGATTATTGACAACAAAAGTAACTTTGGGAGGATTTCACTGTATGTAGATGTAATACGTATGACAAATATAATATAAATAGGGGAGGGTAAAAGACCTGTATGTTTTTAAGACTTTACATTTTATTTGAAGTGGTAAATATTAACTTCAATTAAACTGTGACAAATGAGGTTTGTATATTATAATCCTCTTGTAACACCTAAAAAATAGTACCTAGAGCTATGAACAAAAAGCCAATTGATAAAATATATGGGGTACTCGATGGACATGAGTTTGGGTGAACTCCAGGAGTTGGTGATGGACAGGGAGGCCTGGCGTGCTGCAATTCATGGGGTCGCAAAGAGTCGGACACAACTGAGCAACTGAACTGAACTGAACTGATGGGGTACTAAAAAGTATCCAAATCCTACAGAAAGAAAAGGGAGTACAGAGGAGCAAAAAACAGAGGAGGCAAATAGAATACTAAGAAAATGGTAGAGCTAAATCTAATCAATAATTATATGATAAATATTTTTAAGACCTAATGATATGCTATCTATAAGAAACCTACTCTAAATTTAATGAAAAAAATAGATTAAAATTAAAAGGATAAAACAAAAAAGATATGCCATGAAAAGACTAAACATAAGACAGCAGGAGTGACTATGTTATTACACAAAGTAGACTTTGGAACAAGAAAAAATTACCAGAGGCAAAGAGGGAACTTGCATAATAATGAAGAAGAAATTAACCAAGAAAACATAGTAGTCTTAAATGTGTAAGACTAATACCCCTAAACAGCAAAGTCACAAATTACATAAAGTTAAAACTGATAGCAATGAAAAGAGAGATAGAAAAATCCACAATTATACTGGGAGACTGTCATGTTCCTTTCAAGATAATTAACAGAACAAGATAATTAATAGAACAAGTAGACTCTTGATCTAATTGACATTTACGCAACACTCCATCCAGCAGCAGCAGAAAGACATATTCTTTCCAAGTGTACATGGAACAGGCACCAAGATAAACCATATTCTGAACCATAAGACAAACCATAACAAATTTAATTTAATCACATAAAATAGCTTTTCTTGACCATGAGGGGTATTTAACTAGAAATCAGTAGTCAAAAGAAATCCAAAAATTTCCCAAATATTTGAAGTTTAAAAATACATGGAAATGAACTGACAAAAATCTTACATGAACTTGGTATTTTGAACTGAATGAAAGTGAAAATACAACACGTTGAAACTTGTGGGATATAGCTAAAGCAGTGCTAAGAGGAAATGTATAGCATTAAATGCTTATATTGGAAAAGAAGAAAGATTCTAAATCAAAAATTTAATCTTAAACCTTGAGAAACTAGGAAAAGAAGAGGAAATGAAACCCAAAGCAAGCAAAGGGAGAAATAATCAAGAGAAGAGCAGAAATCAGTGGAATTGAAAATAGAAAAGCAATTAAGGAAATCAATGTGCTTATATACAGCCTGTATATTTCTCTGGTAAAGTTCAAATCCTTCCCCTAATTTCTAAGTGGACTTTGGTTGAATTTCAATAGTGCTTTATATATTCTAGATATAGAATAATACAGTCTTTCATTGAGCAGGTGTTTAATTTTGATAAAGTCTACTTTATCGATGTTTTCTTTAACAGCTCTGGTTTAGGGTATATTATCTAAGAACATTTCACTTCACCCAAGGTCACAGAAGTTTTATCCTAGGTTTCTTCTAAAAGTTGTCCCAGGTGGTGCTAGTGGTAAAGAACCTGCCTGCGAATACAGGAGACTTAAGAGACAAGGGTTCAATCCCTGGGTCGGGAAGATCTCCTGGAGGAGGTCATGGCAACCCACTCCAGTAGTATTCTTGCCTGGAGAATGCCATGGACAGAGGAGCCTGGCGGGCAGAAGTCCAAAGGGTCACAAAGCGCTGGACATGACTGAAATGACCTGGCACACACACACACACATTTCACATGGAATTCTATGATCCATTTTGATTCAATTTTTGTATAAAGTGGGAAGTATAGGTTGAAGTTCATTTTTTTCCCAATGTAGATAGATATGCAGTTTGTTTGAAAGACTACCTATTCTCCATTGAATTCCTTTGCAACTTAATCAAAAATTGGCCATAGTTATGTGGGTCTGTTTTAAGACTGTTCTGTTCAATGGACCTACATGTTTATCCTTTTTCCTACACCACTCTGTCTTCATTACTGCAGCAGGCATGGAGGGAGTTTCATGGATGTGTTAATACCTAAAATAGGTAAGCTTCAGTGATGTCCACTGCCTATGACTTATAGATGAAATAGCGCAACAAGGAAGCTTAAGTTTTACCCAGAAATTTTTGTTTGTTAATATCTTCCTCAAGCCTGTATTCATTTTTCAGGTAGAAATGTTTTGAAAGTGATAGTCCCTCAGTTAGTCCCTCAGTCTAACTCTTTGTGACCCCATGGACTGTAGCCCTCCAGGTTTCTCTGTCCATGGGATTCTCCAGGCAAGAATGTTGGAGTGGGTAGCCATTCCCTTCTCTTCTCCAGGGGATCTTCCTGAGCCAGGGATCAAACCTGGGTCTCTTGCATTGCAGGCAGATTCCTTACCATCTGAGCCACCAAGGAAGCCCAGAAATAGGTTTTAGGCTATTTTAAATAAGAATATGCTTATATACAAGTGTCTTTGTGTGGGGTGAGGGATGTGCACGTGCACTCACACACAAGCATTCAGAGAACACAGGCTAGGTATCACGTTCCTGATTCTTTAGCTGTCCGTGTTTCAAGTTGCCTTAACCTTTAGAGTGAAGTGAGTGAAGTTGCTTAGTCGTGTCCGACTCTTTGTGACCCCATGGACTGTAGCCGACCAGGCTCCTCCCTCTATGGGATTCTCCAAGCAAGAGTACTGGAGTGGGTTGCCATTTTCCTTCTCCAGGGGATCTTCCCAACCCAGGGATCGAACCTGGGTCTCCTGCATTCTAGGCAGATGCTTTAACCTCTGAGCCACCAGGGACTCCAACCTTTAGAGTGGTGGTTATCAAAGTTGAATGTGCAATAGAAACACTGGGAGGGCTTGTTAACACTCGCATTTCTGGGTTCTGCTTCCAGGGATTCAAGTTCAGGAGGTCTGGGATGGGATGAGAGTTTTCATTTCTAACAAGTTCTCAAGCACGGCTACAGCTGGCTCAGGGCTCACACTTTGAGAACCGTGGCTCTAGCTCTGTGCTGCCCTAATTGAGCCCTATTATTACTTGGTGCTCAATACCCCAAGTGCAGGAACAGTGCTCACGTGGGGTTAATTCCATTCTGAGCACCACCTTACATTCCTTAACCCAAGTTGGAAAGGGAATTAAATCAGAGAAGTAAAAAAAAAAAACAGATAAATCTGCTATATTCTTGAAATCTGACATGAGTGAATACTTCCAAGGAAAAGAACAAGCTTATCTCCCCTGAGAGAAGTGTTGAAAGGCAAGAAAGACAAGGAAGCAGTCAGAAAGTTATAATGAAGAATGGCCAAAGGTTGATAATTCCTAAAGTTCTATTTAGGAATTCCTAAAGTACCTATTCGGTGATAGGTTCATGAGACTTTATTATACTGCTTTGTTTACTGTTAATGTTAGATGTTTGACATTTTCCATTTTGTAAAAAGTTCTTTTTAAGTAAACTGAGATTATAAAGTAGAGGAACCTAGCAGAAGATCAATGTGTGTTAGAGAAAATTTAAATGCTATTTTCAAATTCTCAAGATGATTTAGAGATAAATCCACTTCACCAGTGTTTCTCAGACTTTCCTTTAAGCCTCCAGTACCAAGAAAAGTACTGGTACTGGAGTACTTTCTATCAGGAAAAATCCTTCCTGACACTAAGAAGGTAGCCCAAAGTTGTTCTACTGCCAGTCCGAATTTCTTTGAAATTTTGTGTTTTATTTTCCAAATGTGATTTTGCTCCCTAGTTAATATCTATTTGATTTCATCTAAAAATCTTTTAAATTATCATCACAGGAAAATGTTTCCTAGCTATTCACCTAGTAGATGGACAAGCTGTCATCAGTAGCTGTATAACACTTGTAACTCCAAAGACGTAAATGGTTCAGTCTCAGAGAAGTATCACAAGCAAGAATCATAGCTCAACAGTCGAAGTCATTAAACAGAAATTTCTTTCCTTGTGTTTGCTCTCCTTGAAATTGATGTGTATTTATTGCTCAGTGTTCTCATACTCAGAAAACAAAAGGTTTTGGGTTCATTTGTGTCTCTGCATTAAAACTTTTCTATTACCTTAGCATCTAAGTACATCCTATGTTTCTTAGATTAACTTCTGCCATTATCAATTCACTAGTAAGGATTGAATTAGTACCATCATCTTGGAACCCTCAGCAAAAACATAGTGTGTATGGGTTAATCAAAAACTACTAATTTATCTCTCCCCCAATGAAGAATCTGAAAAGAATGTGTCTATATGTATATATAATACATATATATACATATATATACATATATATATGAAACTGAATCACTTTGCTGTACACTTGAAACCAACACAGCATAGTTTTTTGTTTTTTGAGTTTTTTTTTTTTGTCTGTACCACGTGCCATGATGAACTTCCCCAACCAGGGATTAAACACATGTCCCCCTATAGTGGAAGCACAGAGTCGTAACCACTGGACCACCAGGGAAGTCCAAGAGCATTGTAAATTAACTATACATCAACACTTGTGTCTGAAAAAAAGAAAAAAAAAGTGGTGAAAATGATATTAGATTGGTTGTTTGGAATTTCCCACAAGACCTTGCATCTTTTCATTGGATTCAAGCTTATGCTTGAATCTTAAAAACAAGGTTGTTGAAAAAATAGTAACATCTACATGAATTATATACACACACGTATCACATTAGTGTAGATCCTCATTAGGACAGGCAAGGAATAATATCAGAGAGAATCCTGTGGGAAAAGGAAAATAAAATAAGAGAAGTGGGCCTTGTACAGCAGAAGTGGCCTGAGCTGAAGAGTCTGATTCAACTTTCTGCTCTTGAGGTTAAAAAAAATCTTGGGAGCTTAGACGTGGCATTTAAAACAATCAAGACAGTTGTTGATTGAGCCTCGAAGAACAGGGTATGTGCTAAGTCACTTGTCTGACCCTTTGTGACCCTATGGACTGTAGCCCACTAGGCTCTTCAGTCCATGGGATCCTCCAGGCAAGAATACTGAAGTGGGTTGCCAGGCCCTTCTCCAGGTGATCTTCCCGACCCAGGGACTGAACCCAAGTCTCATTATGTCTCCTGCACTGCAGGTGGGTTCATAACTACTAGCGCCACTAGGGTTAAGAGGTTAGAAGCAGGAGGTAACAGCTCCTGAATAGGACCCTCAAGATGAGAGGGGGACACTGGCTTTATTCAACAATATCTACTGAGTGTTCTTTTGGCATATACAGAATGACAGAGCTCGTCTCCTATGAAAAAAATCACAGAAATTTTTAAAATCACAGATACAAATTACAGACATTTTCCATACTTGACTGAAGACGAGGGGGCTGTGTGAGATGGTTGAAGGCAGAGTCAAATCACACAAGACATTGATTGTCAACCAGGGCTTTATCCTTCAGGCGTGGAAATTCAGAGGCAGGGAAGGAACAGGAAGAAGGGGGTATTTTAGGAAGATTAACTTAGGGTAGCTTGCCAGGAGATCCATGTCCAGACCTCTGTCATGGTCCAAAGGTGAGACAAAGAGAACTTGAATGCCTAAGGGAGTAGGCAGGAAGGGAGAGCGGGAGAGAAGAGTAGGGAAAAACCAAAGGTGATTGCCAAAACTTGAATCTGAGTAATGGAAGAATAGTTCTTTTTTAAAAGGAGGAGGGGTTAGGAAAGCAAGCTCATTTAGAGTGAGAAAGACACCAAGTTTACCTCTAAATGAACTGAGCTATAATGAGACTCATTAGCGTAAACTGGACTACTGGAATGCCTTCTAATGCAGCAGTCCCCAACCTTTATGGCACCAGGGAATGGTTTCATAGAAGACAGTATTTCCATTGACAAGGATGGGGGCAGGTGGTCTGGGGATGATTCAGGCACATTTACTGTGCACTTTGTTTCTATTATTGTTATATCAGCTCCACCTCAGATCATCAGGCACTTGATCCTGGAGGTTGGGGATCCCTGTTTTAAAGGGCAAACAGGTCCCCCCTGCTTGTGGGAAGTAGATAGTTCAGCCTAGACAGGAGAGGTGGCCCCAGGTGGCTGTAGTGACAGAGCTGAGGGCTGCCCATGAGGCATGGTGGGCACTCCAGGAACTGTGGTGTTCATGAACTTGGGGGTTTCCTATTCAGCAGCCCCTTCCCACCTCATCTCCAGGGCCTCTCACTCTGCAGACATTCCCCCTCTCCTCCAGCCCCCAGGACCCCATGACACCTCTAAGGGCACCAGACTGCCCCCGACCCCTCCACGCTCAGGCCTTTTCTGGCTTCTGCCTTTGTCCATGTCCTCTGTCCCCCAATGAATCCTGCCCCCATCCTCTGCTTAGCGAACTGCTTCTCATCTTGCAAGTTCCTACTCAGACTCCAAGCCCTCCATGCTCCTCGGCACCCCATGGAAATTTTACTAGCCTCTCTACACACATCATATTAGCAGGTGTCCAAGCTCCGAAGATCATGGGCTGTGTCTTACCTTTATAGCCCCTCAATACTTCTTTGCTCAGTTTATCATCTCAGTTATACCATGCTTGCATGCTAAGTCCTTCAGACATGTCCAGCTCTTTGTGACCCCTTGGACTCTAGCCCACCAAGCTCCTCTGTCTGTAGGATTCTCCAGGCAAGAATACTGGAGTGGGTTGCCATGCCCTCCTCCAGGGGATCTTCCCAACCCAGAAATCAAACCTGCATCTCTTATGTCTCCTGCATTGGCAGGTGGGTTCCTTACCACTAGCGCCACTTGGGAAGCCCCACTTAAACCACAGATGAGATCTATTTCATACAACATTATTTGGGGCTTAAAAACACACAGACTTTCTTTATAGTTAGTAAGCATTCAGAGGAAATTTGGAGTCAAAATACATCAAATGTTAATATTATAAAGAATGAGATTTAGGCATACTTAGCCATAATTTAGCAATTAAAATAAGAGCAGACTTGGCAGTTCCCTTTATTCAAACCCCTCACAACCTGTAAGTGTACAGTGCCAAAGAAAGCCAGCCTTCTTTCTCTGATACTCCGATTTTCAGTCCAAACTGTTACATCATGTTGTAGAAAATCACACAGGTTCAATTCTTTGCAGCTCAAAGTTCAATTCTTCTCAATGCAAATCTGAACTAAAAGAAATCACTGTGTGATATGTGTGTGTATTTGTTTAACAGAAACCGTAATCTGGACATTTTATCAGGTTGGACCTGGATCTACCCAAAGAGACATGTTGCTTTTTAGTTTAAAAAAAAAAAAAAAAACACAGAATTTTTAGGCATCATTGCATGTATTTACCATTTTGACCAGAAGAAATGGAGTTTTTGAGATTGGTTGAATTATTCAACAGGAACATCGAGATAAAAGCAGGATTTATGGAGTTTCCAAGTTTCTTATCTGAACTCCAAGGTTAAAATAAGATGGATCAGAACAATACAGCTCATAATTTACTTCTATTCAATAAGCATTTATTGAGTGCCAAGCAAGAGCTAAGCAGTGGAGCCAACAAGTATATGTCACAGTATCTGCCCTGAAAGTGCTCACCTTCTAGCAAGGAAAGCAGGTTTATATACATATAGATCAGGAAAATAAACTTAATAATAGAAACCAGCCGAAACATATATTTATGCATAGGTGTTACTTCTTTCAAAGTTGCATCAGAGTTGCACTCTGAACCTTCTCCATACTCTGATCCTAAAACTTCCTTTGCACCACTTTTGGTCTTTGGCAGTTCTGCAGGAGCATCACAGTGACAGAATATTTTCGGTAGGGTAGAAGGAATGTTGGCTCATAATCAATGGCAATTTACTTTTCACAGTTCTGGAGGCTGGAAGTCCAAGATCAAGGAGTCAGCATGGTCATGCTCTGGGGAAGGATCTCTTCCAGGAGGAAGATTTCTCACTGTGTCCTCACATTGCAGAAGGACAAGAAACCAATCTCTGGGGCCTTTTTTATAAGGGTACACACACACTTTTATGAGGACTCTGTCCTCACCACCCAGTCTCCTCTCAAATTCCCCGCCTTCTCATACATCACCTTTGTGTGCTCAGTTGCTAAGTCATGTCCAACTCTGAGCAACCCCTGGACTGTAGCCCACCAGGCTCCTCTGTCCATGGGATTCTCCAGGCAAGAACATTGGAGTGGGTTGCCATTCCCTTCTCCAGGGGATCTTCCCAACCCAAGAATCAAGCTCGTGTCTCCTTTATTGCCAGGCAGATTCTTTATCACTGAGCCACCAATATATCACCTTGTTGTTCAGTCACTCATTCATGTCCAACTCTTTGTAACCCCATGGACTGCAGCATGCCAGGCTTCCCTGTCCTTCACCATCTCCCAGAGCTTGATCAAACTCGTGTCCATCAAGTCGGTGATACCATCCAACTATCTCATTCTCTGTCATCCCCTTCTCCTACTGACTTCAGTCTTTCCCAGCATCAGGGTTTTTTCTAATGAGTCAGCTGTTCACATCAGGTGGCCAAAGTATTGGAGCTTTAGCTTCAGCATTAGGCCTTCCGATGCATATTCCGGATTGATTTCCTTTACAATTGACTGGTTGGATCTCCTTGCAGTCCAAGGGACTCTCAAGAGTCCTCTACAACACCACAGTTCAGAAGAATCAATCCTTTGGTGCTCAGCCTTTCTTATGGTCCAACTCTCACATCCATACATGACTACTGGAAAAACCATAGCTTTGACTAGACAGACCTTTGTGGGCCAAGTAATGTCTCTGCTTTTTAATATACTGACTAGGTTTGTCATAGCTTTTCTTCCAAGAAGCAAGTGTCTTTTAATTTCATGGCTGCAGTTACCATCTGCAGTGATTTTGGAGCCCAGGAAAATAAAGTCTGTCACTGTTTCCATTGTTTTCCCATCTATTTGCCATGAAATGATGGGACTGGATCTTTGTTTTTTGAATGTATATCACCTTAGCAGTAAGGATTTGAATATATGAATTTGATGGGGGAGGACACAAATATTCAAACCATAACAGGGATTAATCTATCAAAATATGTACAAGATCTATTGATATATGAGGAAAATTACAAAACTCTGGTGAACAAAATCAAAAAGAACTAAAGCTGAGGAAATGTTCCATGTTCATGAATATTAGAACTCAATATTGTCAAGTAATGTTTTATGAGATCCGTGCACGTGGTTTCCCTGCAGCATGTTTATACCTATCAGAAGACGTTCAAAGCCCATTAGAGAATACTGGGGCTTCGTCTGAACTTCTTGTTTGATTATACATGCTGTCTCTCCTACATCACATTATGTCTTTGTATACATTATCTCCTAAAATTAATTCAAAGTTTTACAAGAGTAATTAGGGAGCACCACACTTGTGGTTCAGGATGCAGAAAAACAGTGGCACCTACTTCTGCCTTGGAAATTCCATGATCTATTCCAGTCCTGGCTGTACATTAGCATCAACTGGGAGCTTGTAGATCTCTCCCTGCCCAGGCTATATCCCAACCAATTAGATCCAAATCACCAGGGAGATGTAACCCAAGGCATGAGTATTTGGGAGAGAAGTCAACTTGTGGGGTTTTTTTCAAGTTTTTACGTGGAAATAATTTGAATTCATAAAATATTGCAGAAGTTGCTCAGTGTTATATGGCAGCCTGGATAGCAGGGGGGGATAATGGATATGTGTATGTGAGGTTGAGTCCCTTTGTTGTTTACCTGAAACTATCACAACATTGTTAATTGGCTATATGCCAATACAAAATAAAAAGTTTAATTTTAAAAGATGTTGCAGAAGTTAAAATACTACAAAGAACTCTTGTATTTTCTTATTCAGAATCAGTTCTATTTTTTTCCTCTGAACCATTTGAGGGTAGGTTAAGGGCATCATGGCCTTTTACCCAAAAACATCCCACTTTCAATGAGTATTTATTGTGCGTTCATGCTGTCTCTTCAGTCGTGTCCAACTCTTTGCGACCCTATGGGTCGTAGAGCACCAGGTTCCTCTATCCATGGGATTCTCCAGGCAAGAATACTGGAATAGGTTGCTGTGTCCTCCTCCAGAGGATCTTCCCCACCCAGGTATTGAACCCGTGTCTCTTACATCTACCTGCATTGGCAGGCGGGTTCTTTACCACTAGCACCACATGGGAAGCCTGAGTATTTACTAAGAATGGGTAAATACTTAGCAAACACTCACTCTCATATGTAAGCATTGGACAGCCAGCAGCTTCACACATTTACACTGTCACTAAGCTTACAAGTATTTAATTTAACATCCTATTCCAGCTTTGTCAGCTGACCTCATAATGTCATTAGAGCACTTTTCTCCCTCTGGTTCAGGAGCCAGTCTAAGTTAGGTAATACAATTCGCTGACATTTCTCTCTCTCCTCAATTAACCTGTAATGTTTCCATAGACTTTGTCTTTTGTCATATTGACATTTTTTAAAAATACAGTTGTTGTTATTCAGTCACTCAGTCCAGTCCGATTCTTTGTGACCCAGTGAACTGCAGCACACCAGGCTTCCCTGTCCTTCAATTCCCTGTCCTGGAATTTGCTCAAACTCATGTTCGTTGAGTCATGATGGTGATGCCATCCAACCATCTCATCCTCTGTCGTCCCCTTCTCCTCCCACCTTCAGTCTTTCCCAGCATCAGGGTCTTTTCCAATGAGTCAGTTCTTCACATCAAGTGGCCAAAGTATTGGAGCTTCAGCTTGAGCATCAGTCCTCCACTTTAAAAAAATAAAACATTCCTTGCTGTCTGCTGTGGCCCGCTCAGCCGAGCACTGGGTTGGGCATGGTGTCTCCTTTGCAGGCCCACGCAGTGTCCACATTTTCTCACTGGTGCTGCTCATTTTGATCACCTAGTAGAGGGCTGCCCACTTTCTTCACTGGCTAATTATCTTTCTCTTTCTCCCTTGCAACTAATAAGCAGTCTGAGGGGCTGACCAGACCACTGGAATACATGGCTCCAAATCAGAATTTCCCCCCATGGTTCAGTATGGATTGATGATTTTTGGCTGATACAATATTTACCTTGAGGAACAAACTGCAAATGATTTTCCACCTCCATCACTCTCTCCATATTTACCAGTCAGCCCTTGAAATTCTCCCTTCTCCTCTGTGTATTTATTTATCTATATATTATTGGTATGAACTCATGAATTTCCTTTTTTTCAATAATTTATTTATTCATTACCATATTTATTTGGGTGCTCAAACAGTCTCAGGTGTCAATAGTAGGAGGCCCTTCAAGGTGACTCCTGTATCCTTGTGACAGGTCCCCAGTTTTGTGAACACTTCCTTACTTCCAGCCTTATCTTGTACCTACCCTGCCCTATCCCTGGTACTAGTCATTTCTCCAAAAAAAGACACCTTTTCATGGAGAGTGGTATAAGAGAACAAGATTAAGTTTGCAAGGTATGCTTATTGCTGGTGGGTTGTCTCCGCTTCTTAGCCCTCTTAGCAGACAGAGCTAGGAAATATACTCATGTGTGTATATACATGCAGGCTTCCCTGGAGGCTCAGTGGTAAGTAATCCACCTGTCAAGGCAGGAGATGCAGGTTCAAATCCCTGGGTCAGAAAGATCCCCCGGAGAAGGAAATGGCAACCCACTGTAGTATTCTTGCCTGGGAAATCCCATGGACAGAGGAGCCTGGTGGACTACAGTCCATGGGGTCACAAAGAGTCAGCCACAACTTAGCAACTAAACAACAACAACAATATATATTCATACATGTAATGAAAATACGCATGCATGTATATATATTTTTGTGCATACACACATTCACCTATATATACATGATCTCAAAATCATTAATTCATGCTTTTATCTCAAATTAATTTTTAATTAATTTTTATTGGAGTATAGTTGCCTTACAATACTGTGTTAGCTTCTGCTGTACAGCACAGTGAATCCGCCACACCTACACAAATAACCCCTTTTTCACACTTTTATCTCAAATTTAAATGCATCCCCACAAGGTTCTATTCTGCCTTCCCCTATTCCATATTTATATGTCTCCTTTCCACAGTGAGATCCCTGGCTCCCAACAACATTTAGTCCAGCCATCTTGGGAAAATGTTTGATAGTGCCTATTGCAACTAAACATACATATACCTATAATCCAGCAATTCTACTTCTAGGTATATTCCCAATAGAGATAAGGACTTATGTCCACCAAAAGCATAATGTTTGCAGCAGCTTTACGCATAGGAGCCAAAAACTGGAAATACACCAAAAGTCAATCAATAATAGAAAAGCACATTGTGGCATATTTATACAATAATAAATTGCTGTGAAAAAGAATGAAACTCCTGATAAACACAATAAAGTGGATGAATCTCATAGACATCAAGTTAAGTAAAAGATGTTCAGTGTGAAAGAGGATGTATGATATTATTCCATTTATGTAAAATTCAAAACCAGGGAAAATATGACTCTAGAAAGCAGAGTAGTGGCAACCGCTAAGATTTATGAGGATGGGATAACGATTCTGAGAGGGCAGGAAGGAGCCTTCTGCAGGAGCTGGGGTGTTCTGCATCTTTATCCAGGTAGCAGTAACACAGGCACAACACAAATACAAAAAAAGTCATCAAGCTATAATTTAAATATTTTACTATATGCAAGTTACATCCTATTTTTTTAATTTAATACAGCTATAAATTGAGTTGCCAATGCAATTAACTCCACCGAGATGGTTTAATCAGACCAATTCCACATGTGTTCAGGAAACGACAACTGCATCAGAATTTAATCATCTACCTGGCAACTACTGCTTTTCTGTTGTAATACACATCCCGTGTCAGTAACGGGAAAAATTGTACATGCAAGGATCTAACAGTACAGTTCATGGGTTTTCTCAGTGTCTTGATTTAATTTTTTGTTGAGTGGAATTGGACTGTGTTATACACACCCCAAGGGTTAGTCACAATCCAAACCTTTAATGGTTTACTCTTTGTGTGTAAAGTCACTTGGTAATAGGCATCCTCTAGGGTTGATTACTGGTAACTTGAAATTCAGCTCCTAGAATCCTAAATGCTCAAAGGAGGGCATTGTGACCAGAGCTTCAACAGTAGGGTGGAATGAACATAGGTTTCAACCCCCAGACTGGCCCTTTTGATACCCTTCTCTCAGCGTCAGCCCTGTTGCCCAGGCAAACCCAGTATATAAGACATGAAACCATTCCTCCTTTGATGAAGATGTCTTCTCTTTTGATCAGAACTGAAAAATAAGAGATGAGAGTGGAAAGGTATAACTCAATGCTCACCAACTTCAAGTGAGCCGCAGCCACCTGGACAGCTTCCTAAACCTGAGTTTGGCATGGGACCCCACCCAAGTTTCTGATTCAGCCAGCCTGAGCCAACACATCTACCAGCTTCCAGGGGATGCTAATGCTGCTGGCCCAAGGACCACACTCTGAGGATTACTGCCATCATTGCAATGAATATGGAATTAGAGCATCAACATTCAAATCCTGAACTTAACCTCATAGTCTGTGACCGTGAGCAAGCAACTTAATCTCTCTGAACTTATTTTCTCATTTGTATGATAAAGACAGTATGTGTCCTGCTTGCCCTATAGGATTGGCATGCATATTTTGTGAGTTCATTTGTGTTTTGAAAACCATAAATCATTAGACCAAAATGTTCTTCACTTTTTTGTGCTTTGGACTCCCTTGGCAGTCTATGGATACCATCTCAGAATACTGTTTTTAAATCTATAAAAGAAGATACAGGGGGAAAAAAAGGAAACCAATTATACTTAATTAAAATTATAAAAATATTTTAGAAAAATAATTTTTAATATACATAGTGATGTGCTTCTTTGACATTAAAATAAGTAATGTCGTGGAGAGTTTTCCAATAATTACTATAATTCCAGAATAGTGATGAGTTTTTAAACAATATTTCAAAATATTTGTAACATCTATAATGTCATATGAATACTTGAGTGACTTCTATCAGTGACAAAGTCGCAGTATTGCTAGTATTATTATGGTCTGTTGCCTATATTTATAATAGAAGGAATGCTAAGTTTCAGTTGGGGGTTAGTGAAAATAAACATGCGATTGACAGACCCCTCCAAGCTGGTCCTTGTGAAGTGAGTAATTGTGTTCCATTTTCAGGGTATCTAGCTTGGGTAACATATTTCTGAGACTCACTTAGGATGGTGCCCATATGTGAGCTTCTATGGAAGCTCTTAGACCAGAAATGGTGGGACCACAGACCTCCAGCTCTATCAGAGCAGCAGTGCCGGTGATGTCCGACCTCTTTACCCTTGAGTTTGTTGTGCTGCTTCCATAATAGCTTCTAAGAATTACTGAGATACTAAGAAGCTTCGAGGAACTTAGTAGGAGGACCACAGTGATCTGTTGCTGTAATTGATCATGGAGCCAGTGTTTGGGTCGTCAACAGTGGGCATTAAGATGGTGGGATGAGGTGGATCAGAAGTAGGGCATGGATATATTACCAATTTGTACATGAAACTTGGAGAAGGGCATTGTTGATACAGAGAGTTTAGGCCAAAAATATATGCCCAGCATTGACCATTTAAACTGGAATAGAACCCAAATGTCCAACAAGAGTGGAGATTTCCTCTTATTGACATAGTTGTGAGGTTGCCTTTCAAACAGACTTTGCCAAATCTTTACCTCAGTGAACACACGTACTAGCAAGAGCCATGAGTCACCTGCACTTTTTTGTGAGTTAGTTCTGGACACCATTAATAGCCCTGGAGCTGCTTACAAGTACAGATATTGTAGATGCAGCTGTTTTCAATATGTAAGTCCAGATGAGGGGCTAGTTTTGGACCTGTCTCAGAAGCCAACCTCTGGGCATATGGTATTAGGACTATGTTTGCAAAAAATCTGATGTTGCTTTTTTTTTTTTAAGTGTTTTGCTAGTCTATGGTTAAAAATTCATCTAAATCCTTAGTGAGAATCCACAGATAACAGTTATTTAGTCGTTAAGTTGTGTCTGACTCTTTTGTGACCCAAGGACTATAGCCCACCAATCTCTTCTATCCATGGGATTTTCCAGGCAAGAATACTGGAATGGGTTGCCATTTCCTTCTCCAGGGGATCTTACCTACTCAAGGATCAAACACAAGTCTCCTGAATTGGCAAGCGGATTCTTTACTGCTGAGTCACCAGGGAAGGCCCCATGGATAACAGTTCAGTTCAGTCGCTCAGTTGTGTCCAAACTTTATGACCCCATGAATTGCCGCATGCCAGGCCTCCCTGTCCATCACCATCTCCCAGAGTTCACTCAAACTCACGTCCATCGAGTCGGTGATGCCATCCAGCCATCTCATCCTCGGTCGTCCCCTTCTCCTCCTGTCCCCAATCCCTCCCAGCATCAGAGTCTTTTCCAATGAGTCAACTCTTCTCATGAGGTGGCCAAAGTACTGGAGTTTCAGCTTTAGCATCATTCCTTCCAAAGAACACCCAGGATTGATCTCCTTTAGAATGGACTGGCTGGATCTCCTTGCAATCCAAGGGACTCTCAAGAGTCTTCTCCAACGCCACAATTCAAAAGCATCAATTCTTCAGCACTCAGCTTTCTTCTCAGTCCAACTCTCACATCCATACATGACCACTGGAAAAACCACAGCCTTAATTAGATGGACTTTTGTTGGCAAAGTAATGTCTCTGCTTTTGAATATGCTATCTAGGTTGGTCATAACTTTTCTTCTAAGGAGTAAGCGTCTTTTAATTTCATGGCTGCAATCACCATCTGCAGTGATTTTGGAGCCAAAAAAATAAAGTCTGACACTGTTTCCACTGTTTCCCCATCTATTCCCCATGAAGTGATGGGACCAGATGCCATGATCTTCATTTTCTGAATGTTGAGCTTTAAGCCAAATTTTCACTCTCCACTTTCACTTTCATCAAGAGTCTTTTTAGTTCCTCTTCACTTTCTGCCATAAGGGTGGTGTCATCTGCATATCTGAGGTTATTGATATTTCTTCTGGCAATCTTGATTCCAGCTTGTGCTTCTTCCAGCCCAGCGTTTCTCATGATACTCTGCATAGAAGTTAAATAAGCAGGGTGACAATATACAGCCTTGACATACTCCTTTTCCTATTTGGAAACAGTCTGTTGTTCCATGTCCAGTTCTAACTGTTGCTTCCTGACCTGCATATAGGTTTCTCAAGAGGCAGGTCAGGTGGTCTGGTATTCCCATATCTCTCAGAATTTTCCACAGTTTATTGTGATCCACACAGTCAAAGGCTTTGGCATAGTCAATAAAGCAGAAATAAATGTTTTTCTGGAACTCTCTTGCTTTTTCCGTGATAACAGTAGTAGATGGTAAAAAAGATTCAGGGTCCCAGTGTTTAATTTCCTAGGGGGCTCTTTGCCATACTTCAAATGGTTCTTCAATGGACTTTTTGGTTTCCAGATAATAACCTCTTCTATAATACTGCCATTAAAAGCAATAAAATCTTAGCCAGAACCTACCTCAATTCTGAGCTTTTGGTGCTCCAAATTGGATTTTAAGGAGAAGCTGTGAAAAGGGGGAAAATACTTCATTTCTGCTTATACCATGTCCTTTATATTAATTAAAAAATTTTAAGCTCTAAAGAAAATAATATATGCATGTGGTAAAACAAATTTTAAATGGTAGTAAAAGGATATAAAGTGGGAAATAAATGTCTCCCTTCTCATCTCCATGCCAACCTAAACCCCAATTCCTTTCCCCAAATGTTCATTGTTTTAGGACTGTCTTGCCCTAAAATGTTTATGTGTGTGCCTACATGATTTTTAATGTGTATATTTTTATTTTAAAGTGTATAACAAATGGGACCATACCAAATGGACTGTTTTGTATTTTTGTTTCATTTTAAAATGTATCACAGAGTTCATTTCATACCCACAGACCTGCCCCATTGTTTTTAGGGCCATGTGATATTCCATTGCATGGTTATCCAAGATGACAATTTACTTAAGTAATCCTCTATTAATGCATGTTTAGGTTGGTTTTAGTTTTTCTCAGTTTAAAACAATCTGCAGAGAATATCCTTATTTTAAAAACACTTTTGTATACTTACAGAAGGATATCCATCAAGTAGTTTCCTAGAAGAATAATTCTCAGGTCAAGAGTATCGGCATTTAAACCCATTGTCGGGGGGAGAGAAAGGGGAGGAGGGGCATTTAACCCCATATTCTTGACCTGAGAATAGTTAGCAACCAAACTGCCTCCCAAGGTTGAATCAGTTTACACTCCCACCAACAGTGTGGGATGCATGGATAACAGTTGTTGTTGTTTAGTTGCTAAGTTGTATTCGACCCTTTTGTGACCCCATGGACTGTAGCCCGCCAGGCTCCTCTGTCCACAGGATTTTCCAGGCAAGAATACTAGAGTGGGTTGCCATTTCCTTCTCCAGGGGATCTTCCTGACCCAGGGATCAAACCTGCATCTCTTGCATTGGCTGGTGGATTCTTTACCACTGAGTCACCAAGGAAGGTTACTTGGCCATAAAAAGAATGAAATTCTTCCATCTGCAGCAACATGAATGGACCTAGAGAATATTAGGCTTAGTGAAATAAGTCAGACAGAGAAAACCACTATATGATATCACTTACATGTGGAGTCTAACAAATAATATAAATGAAAGAGAAAGAAAGTGACGTTGCTCAGTCGTGTCCGACTCTTTGCGACCCCATGGACTGTAGCCTACCAGGCTCCTCCGTCCATGGGATTCTCCAGGCAAGGGTACTGGAGCCTTCTCCAGGGGATCTTCCCAACCCAAGGATTGAACCTGGGTCTCCTGCATTGCAGACAGACGCTTTACCCTCTGAGCCACCAGGGAAGCCCCAATATAAATGAATGCATATGCATAACAAAAATGGACTCACAGATATAGAAAACAAACTAGTGGTTACCAAGGGGAAGTGGAAAGGGAGTATATTCTGTAAAAATACTGAGTCATTATGCAGTGAAACCTGAGATTAACCTAATACTGTAAATCAACTCTGCTTCAGTTAAAAAAGAAATACTGGAAGAGGTCGAGAACGAGCTCAGACCTACACATCTGAGGGAAGTTGCCAAATAGGTCATTAGATACACAGGTTTGCGGTCCAGTGGTTAGGACTCCACACTCTCCCTGCTGAGGGCCTAGGTTTGATCCCTGGTCCGGGAACTAAAATCCCACAAGCTTAGGACCAGAGGAAAATACTGAATTGGAGACATAAATATCAAAGTCACTGGAATATAGTAATTGAAGCCATGGGCATAGACACAATTGCCCATGAAAGGAGTACAACACCCAAATCAGGCCTGCTCTGAAGCCTGAAGGAACACTAACATTTAATGGCCAAGTAGAAGAAGATGAGAAAAAAGAAAGAACAGATGCACAGCCCAAGAGCAGGAGGAAAGCCAGTTGAGTGAGATGTCCCAGAAACCAGAGAAAGAAGACCTCAAATAGAATGAAGCAGCCAGTAGTGCCAAATGCTGCCAAGACGTCCAATAAGAGGAAGGCTGAAAATGCCCACTGGATTTGACATCATGGAGGTCCTGGTGACATTCATTTGGATTGTTTCAGTGAAATAATGGGAACAAGAGCCAGACTGGAGATGACTGAGAAGTGAATGGGAAATGAGAACACAGAGACCTTATATGGACCTCTCTCAAGAACTATGGTTTTGAGAGAAAACAGCCCAAACCTATTCATCCTCAGTCTCAACTCTTGACTCTTCCTTGCCAATCAGTAAGCTGAAGCGATTTTCTAACTTGGTATTCGATGTTCCACAGCTGTGGTCTCCCAGGAGCCATGGCAATGAGCCAGCCAGGGATAGCATCTTTGGGGGGTGGGGGACACGGGTCACCTTAGCCTTGGGGGTTCTTCCACGCCTGCAAGCAGCTTCTGACTCTGTAGGCCTGGGAAAGCCCATTGTAGAAAACACTGCTACAACTGGCTTTAAGAAACAAAGAGTCTTTGTACTTTAGTGAGATCTACTAAAAAATGTCTCTGGAGAAGCAAATGGCAAGCCCTTTCCAGTATTCTTGCCTGGAGAATCCCATGGAAAGAAGAGCCTGGCAGGCTACAGTCCATGGGGTCACAAGAGTCGGACACAACCACCACCACCACTGAAAAATGTAAGATAACGTCTGGAATTGGCAAAGCAAAACAAGCTGAGGCAGGAGTTGATCACTGTTGAAGCTGGGTGATGGGATGGGTACATGGAGGCTTATGATACCTTTCTCACTCCTTTTGTTCATGTGTAAGTTTTTTCATAATACATTGTAAAAAAAATATTAAGTTTAGTAGCTGTACATTCGAAGTACCCAGAACCAGTGCCACCACAGGCCTACTGTTGACCATGTCACTTAGAGCAAGATCTCCTTTGGGGCTTCCCTTGTGTTTCAGTGTATAAGAATCTGCCTTGCAATGCAGGGGATGTGGGTTTGATCCCTGGGCAGGGAACTAAAGATCCCACATTTCATGGGTCAGCCTGAGCCACGTGCCACAACACAAGATCCTGTGTGCCACAGCTAAGACCCAACACAGTCAAAAAAGTAAATAAATATTTCTAAAAAAGAAGAATAGGATCTCCTTTAAATCCAATTTTCTTTTGGCCTTGGGGGAGAGGGGTGGTATCCAGGTACCACATGTGTGAGGGAGGAAAATGTGTCCTTTCTTCTCTCAGTGACTATAGAATCTTGCTCCTTGCCCCTCTTCTCCATTCTCACCTCCCTCCTGAGTGTGCACTCCAAGTCATGGTTCTGTCACCCATCTCTGAACTTGAACAAATTCCCTCTCAGACGTGCTCTGAAAAATGAAGCTGCGCATCCGCTTAGCAGTGTGGGGAAGATCCGTTCTGACAGGGTATGGTGGGAGTGGCTCACAGCGCCCCTCCTTAGAAGGTCACAGAAGTCAGGGAATATACACGAATGGAGGCGACCAAGTAAGAGAAAATCATAGGACCCTCCTAGCCCACCTTTACTTTTGCCGCTTTTAGTAGACATACAGGTAGGAAGAACCGTAAGAAAAATTCTATTCAGTAAGAAAAAATAATTCAAGCATGATACATAATCTGTATTCATGAGTCAACGGGTAATAAACTGAGACTTCGCTTCAGTGTCGGGGAGTATTAAGGAGCGGTGGGGAGTCGGGCCGTCAGAGCATGCAGGCCCTGTCTAACAGAGGTGGTCCTCCCAGCTCCATGATTGCCGCCAGGACAGAACGTGGAGCCAAGGTTACCATGTCTTCTTGTTTTACTCTAAACCTTTTATGGGAAATCTCCCAATTCTTAAATTTGGGCTCAGCTTTTTAAAAATAAAAACACTACAATGGCCAAATTAAGCTCATTTGTGAGCCAGAATCAGCTCATGAGCTGCCAGTGTGCAACCTCTCACCTTTAGATGATGGGATTAGAATAGTTTCTGTTGTCTCTTCCTTTGGTCTTCCACCTCTGAGTTTCTTCTTTCTCGAATTTTCCACATCCTTCTCTCCTATCCTCTCCCACCCTTCCTTTCTAGACTAAGTCCAAGAGGTAGAAGGGGTTGAAGTCAGTTGAAGGAGTGATGAGGCCTACAGTGTGATTTAGATGCCTCATCCTGCAAGGCCTAGGCCAGTGCCCCGCACACAGCGGTTGAACCAACAAGCTGGTTGAATGAATAAGCCAGCAACCAGGGCTGAGCCATCAGTTTCTTGCGCATACCTGGGCTCACCTGAGGACTGTCTCATTTTTCTCAACAGCCTTGCGAAGTCGTTCTGGCCGCTCCATCATCAATGGGAACTGGGCAATTGACCGGCCTGGAAAATATGAGGGCGGAGGGACCATGTTCACATACAAGCGTCCAAATGAGATTTCGAGCACTGCTGGAGAGTCCTTTTTGGCCGAAGGTCCCACTAATGAGATCTTGGATGTCTATGTGAGTTTGAACTACTGCCTTTGTGTCTTCTTGCTTCTCAGGACCACACTTAGAAAAATTAAACAACAAACGTTGCCCTGGCTCAATAAGATCATTTGAGTGGTGCCTTCTGGGGTGCCCTTACATGCTTGGCGCGCATCTTTGCCACTCACCTCCAAATGTACCTAGCTCATAGAAACCATAAACTCTCCCAGATGCCTCAGCATTTACTGACCCAGTAAAACCAATTTTACTTGTTGAATCAAATCAGAGGCAAAACATATCCTTTATTTCATGAGCACTGGATCTCCTCCAGGCACTTTCCTCCTATGCTAATTTGGTGTGTTTTCTTTTTATGGCAAAAGAAAGCAAATGCCTAAAGCAAGACAAGACCACTCACAGTTCCCAGCCCTCTTCAAATTCGATTAAAGCAAGTGAAGAAACAAGAACTCCAGAGTCCTCCGCATGACACAGTAAAGCTTGGAGTAACAATACAGAGATTTACTAGAAGTTTCCTGCTTCCCAGAAGACAGCACTTTGATTTCTTTTACAAGAAACTAAAAGTATTAAGTTGCCCCAGAGTTAAAAAATGGTCTTTATTTTTATAAGAAACCACTAGAATCCAAGCTTCTTAAAAAAGATCTGGAAATAAAAGGGGACCGGAAATAAAAGCTCAAAATCAAAGTTTTGATAAAAAGGAATGAGCTCACCCATCGATATATATTCTCTCACCATCTCCAGAGTCACACTGGTGTACCTGATAATTGCTGGGTTTGAGTTTTATAAATATTACTTGTCCAACTATACAGTTACATGTTCATTCCCTTTGGGCCTAGTGGCTCATGGACAAAGGAAGCATTGTTATAACTCATTCTGAATATTTTTTAATAGACTGTCCAGTGGTTGTTGGACTCTGGGTAAGTTTCAAATGGCATCAGGGGTAAAAACTCAGGTTGTTAAAGGCCGACTGTGGGTGGTCTGGGATGTGGGGGCCAATAATAATTTCATAAATGGGACAAGGTTTGCACTGGCAGAACATTCACATAGAAGCACAGAAGAGTGGGGAGGATTTCCAGGCCCAGAATGAGGGTCAGATTGTGTGAAAAGAGAAGTGAGGGAACTAGGAATGGATCGCGGGGACCTGTGGTCACGCCACCGTGTCCCTCAGGGGTTCTCTGCTCCCCACGTGGTTCCTAGATCTGAGGGGCCCCAGGGTTCTTATGTCTGCCTTCCCCTGGGTGATTTATAGACAGGAAGCCCCGTTTCACACGTAGGGAAGGGGTAAGGGCTAATGGCATAAATGGACGGAGCAGATACCCTCATGGGCCAAACAGGACCCACCCTTGCAGGAGTGACTCAGAGAACGCCTCTAGCTAACAGGACCTCAGAGATCAGCTGTGATTCTAACCTCCTGCCTCTCCAGATGAAGAAATCAGAGGCTATGAGATTGAGGGACTTGCTCCAGGTGACGCGACTGGTCAACAGGAGAACCCCTTTATAAAGCAGTAGAGATGGAAACATCAAAACACGACCCTGTGTCCTTGCCTGGCTCATATTTTCACTTCAGATTCCTGTTCAACTGCTTTATTTAGCCCACCACCCTGCTTCCCACCAGGAAAGCATGGGTACAAAGGATTTTGTGCTCCAAAGCCAATAGGGAGGGAATTAGTCTGCCACTGCGTACTGGCTTGTTTTGTATTCTTGTCCCAGACAGTGCCGTGCCATGGCTGACTTCCACGGCCCTATGCAGCTTTTATCATGGGTTTCTTGAGAGAATAGAAGGAGACACTTTCCTTATTCCGTACCTGTATTTCTCACCCCATCTCTCTGTGATTCTGGAGCTTTCCATGGGTGAGAGGGGATGGGACCCAGAGAGTCAATAAGGGAGAGGGTTGGGGCAGGCCTTCCTGAGCCAGGCTCACAGGCCAGGCAGAGGACTTCAGAGGAGCCTAGAAGAGCTGCTGGCACTGCCGGTCTGGCCCTTCCTTCACGACTCTGTCTCGCCACCTAGTGTTCAAACGGTGTCTCTGTGGTGTAAACCTAAGGGTCTCTTGGACATTTGGAGATCTGTGCACAAAAGCTAAGTCATGGAGAAGATGGTGGGGAGCCAACAGAAAGGTTCGCTACCATTGCTCCCATCTTTCCATTTGGAACTTATAAAATCTTGGCTTTCAGCCTAGTTTTCTCCCGAATCTCTCAAAGACTGTGTTCCTCATTCTTCAAAAGCAAATAGCAAAAAGCCATCTGAAAATAGCTTTCATTTACTCTGTCACTGGCCCCCTATTATTATTAGATGTAAATCAATCCACTTATGTATAGTTAATGCCACTTACAGCACTGAGCCCAGGGTCAGCCGGAAAGGGATGTGCTTGTGTACCAGTGCGGTGACATTGACCTCTGTGTTGACAGATGATACACCAGCAGCCTAACCCAGGAGTCCACTACGAGTACATTATAATGGGGAACAACGCCATCAGCCCACAGGTGCCACCTCACAGGAGACCAGGTAAAACTTCTTGTTTTGCTGCCAGTCATTCCAGATCATTTCCTTTTAAAGCCCTTTCTCTCTTCTTCTTGTATATCTGCCCTCTGTCTCTTAGTTAACCCAGCGAAAATTCCTGGACACATACTTCAGAGTCAATGGGCCTTGGTATCAGAGGATGCTTCAGCATTCGTCTGAACTTTCTCTGAGAGTGTTTCATTCACTTGATTTAAACGGGAAGTGAGCAGAGCTTCCCTGGTGGTAGGCAGCGAAGAATCCACCTGCCGCTGCAGTTTGATCCCTGATCCAGGAAGATCCCACGTGTCACGGTGCAATGGAATCCATGGACCACAACTGCTGAGCCTGTGCTGTAAAGCCCAGGAACCACAAGAGAAGCTATCACATTGAGAAGCCCACACACTGCGACTGGAGAGGAGCCCACACAGCGACAAAGACCTAGTGCAGCCAAAAATAAAATTAATTACATTTTTTCAAACTGAAAAAAAAACCAAAGTGAACACTCTCAGCCTGCCTTTCAGTTCAGCATCTTGAATTGTCTTATGTATTAGTTTCCTGTTGCTGCTGCAACAAGTGACCTCAAACTGAGGAGCAGAAAACAATAACAAACTTACTATCCTATAATTCTGGAGGTCAAAAGTCCAAAATGGGTTTTGCTGGGCAGAAATCCAGGTGTTGGTGAGCTATGCATCCTCTGCAAGCTCTGAGAAAGAATTGATTTCCTTGCCTTTTTCAAATTCAAGAGGCCGCTTTCGTTCCTTGGTTCGTGGCCCCTTCTTCCATCTTCAGAGCCAGCCAAGTAACACCTTTAGAAATCTCTCTGCCTCTGACCGTCTTCTGCCGTCACATCTCCTTCTCTGACGCTCACCCTCCTCCCTCTTTCTTATAAGGACCCTTCTGGTTACATTGAGCTCCGCCAGATAAATCTCTCCACCTCAAAACCCAGGATAGCTTAATTATATCTGCAAAATCCCTTTTGCCACATTAAACAAACACATCCCAGTTCCAGGGATGAGGACCCAGACACCTTCAAAGGGCCATTTTTCTCTTTACCACATGCCTTTTCTCTTGGTCCCCTTCTGCTTCCACTGACACAGCTTTGACCTATAAGAAAAGCATCATGGGTTCACATCTAACAATTGACCTCTTCCCAGTGGGCTCTGCTGAGAGACAGAGCTGGCAGCTCTGCTTGGCTGCTGCTGGACGTGTCACAGCTCCTGGCTGATACTTCTTCACCAAATGGTGATGGAGCCTGCCACCCAAATGGAGACTGTCTTTTCTATCTTTCAAACAGAAAGGTCTGCAGAAATATTCATAATAATTGCTCACACAGACTGAGTCCTCACTATGTGCCAGACACTGCTGAGCCCTTCATATAGACTAACTCATCAATTCTCACGAGTATACTCAGAGGAAGGAACTATTATTAGCCCTATTTTAAGAGTAAGGAAATAGAGTTACATCCTGGACCTCAGGCCAGCCTGGGTCACTAGCCCCTGTGCTTGTTATACTGCCTAGAGGTGACCTGGTCCAACATCTGTCCTAGGAAGTGAGGGGACAGACATGAGACCCCATCCATCCATCCTTCCCTGGGCTGCTGATTGGATAACCAGGTCATCTGTCCCAGATGGAGGAGGAGTCACCTGGGCTTCCTGGAGACAACAGCCTGGTGTTTGCCTGGCATGTGGGGTACGTGTGTTGTCCAAACTCCAAGTCAGCACACTCAGCCTGAAAGAATTTTTAAGCCAGTTCCAGGAGCAATATACAGCGGGAGAAACCAAGTTCAGATGGCAAAATATTGAGATTACTGATACTGACTTTTAGGGGCAACTGGATAGACTATTTGAAATCATATAGGATGATGGTGATTGATAGCAAGCCTAATGGGTCTCAGTTTATGGGTAGCATGTGGTCCTGGGATCAGCTGCCTGGGACAGAGCAGGCTAGAAGGGCTCAGCCATAAAACACTGATGAGGAGAGGCAAGCTGGAGCAGGCTTCATCCTCCATATCAGTAGAGACAGGAGGCCAGAGCTTGAATTCAACTCTACTTCTTTTTTACTGTGCATCTCCATGCAAGAGAGCAATCCACAGAATAGAAAGGAAGAAAATGTACATTCAAAGGCTTTATTTAGGAGGGGAAAGGTATTGAATGAATTAGGTGTTCATCCTAACACAGTGCCCAGGGCATGTAAGATACATAAAAGATCTTAAAAGGTTTTATCTGATAACATTTGGACAGTCTTATTTATATCACTATACTGGTCTTGATTCTATTAGTTTAATTTGCATATAGTATTTCAAACCATGAAGTATTCTAAGTAGCCAACTAAATAAGAAAGTGCTGATGAAAGAGGAGAGAAAGCTCTAAGTTTTAACTGCATTTTATAGTAACCCTAGAATTTGCCTCCTTATTTGATATTAAACTAATGAATGCTTGAACACCATTCAATCAAAATAGAAATATGTAAAGTAAAATGCAACTGCTCCACAATTGCCAAGACCTGAAAGCAACCAAGATGTCTTTCAGTAAGTGAATTTGGATAAAAGGACTGTGACACATCCAGACGACGGAATAGTATCCAGTGCTAAAAAGAAATGAGCTATCAAGCCAGGAAAAGACATGCATGAACCTTAGCTGCATGTTACCAAGTGAAAGAAGCCAGTCTGAAAAGTGTGCATACTGTGTGGTTCCAAGTACGTATGGATGACTGTCTGCAAAAGCTATAACTGTGGAGACAGTAAACAGATCAGTGGTTTCTGGGGGTTACAAGGGAGGAAGGGATGAATAGGCAGAGGATTTTAGGGCAGCAAAACTATTCTGTGTGATACTGCAGAGGCTGACAGATGTCACACATTTGTCAAAACCCACAAAATGTAGAACAGCAAGAGTGAACCCTAATGTAACCCGTGGACTTTGGATATGTCGAGTGTAGTTTCATCAGTTTTAACAAGTGTACCACTCTGATGTGGGATGTTGACGGGGGAGGCTGTGGCGGGGGTGGGCAGGAGAAAGAAGGGAACTCTCTGCGCTTCCTACTCAGTTTTGCTGTAGACCTAAAACTGCTTGCCATGCTGTGCCTCGTCACCGTGTCCAGCTCTTTGCAACGCTATGGACTGCAGCCCGGCAGGCTCCTCTGTCCATGGGGCTCTCCAGGCAAGAATAGTGGAGTGAGTTGCCATGCCCTCCTCCAGGGATCTTCCTGACCCAGGGACTGAATTTGTGTCTCCGTCTCCTGCATTGGCAGGCGGGTTCTATATGTGTACAATACGTGTGTGCTCAGTCATGTCCAGCTCTTTGCAACCCCATGGACTGTAGCCTGCCAGGCTGCTCTGTCCATGGGATTCTTCCCAACCCAGGAATCAAACCCGTGTCTTCCTAGGTTGGGAAGATCTCTTGGAGGAGGGCATGGCAACTATAGGTATATAGTTGGGCATATATACCTATATGTGTATATATATATATATAAAGTCTATTTATTAAAAAAAAAAAAGTAGTATTCCCAACCTCATACCTCGCCCTGCTTCCCAGACGCAATCTCTCTTAACAATTTGGAGGGACTCTGTCCAGCCCTCTTTGTGCATGTCCAAACATGTCAAGCCGATTTGAATCTTCGTCTACAATCTAAGTCTACCAGGAACATCACATGCCAGTCTTTTCTATAAGTCAACATAAAACTAACCTGAATTTGAAACTTCCTTGAAACTGGTAGACGATTCTGTCCTAATAATCTGGAGGCTCCTCCACACACCCCAGATATGAGGAAAGTTTCCTGCCTCGCGGGTCTGTGGTGCTCAGGAAACGCAAGACCTCAGACACCTGCTTCTCCATCTCTCTCTGTCTCTCTCTCTCTTAGAAAGTGCTCTCCACTTTTTTCTCCTTCCCCTGGGCCAGCTCTTCTGGAACCTGCTATCCTTACTGGGAGCTCAGGGTTTTTGCTATGGGAAAGAAGAGCTGTTGACTTCTAGTAGCTTTTGCCTTCTCTCCTACAAAAATCTCAGGCAAGAAAAGCCAAGAATTTAGCCACTTTTGGACTAGGAGAGGAGGAGGAGGAACAGAGATAAAGAACAAAACACAAATTAATCTCTCAAAAATTGTCCTGCCACATCTGCGTAGGTGTATACAAACTGAATTCTGTCATGCTTTTTTCTTTCACCACACAACCTGTCAGTCATGACGTGTATTTGCTTCATTCTTTTCTTAAAAAAATTACATAGGATTTCATTCATGGCTGTAGTATAATTTCTTTTAACTAGTACCACTGGGTCAGGAAGATCCCCTGGAGGATGGCCTGGCAACTCGCTCCAGATCCTCGCCTGGAGATTCCCAAGGACAGAGGCGCCAAGTGGGCTACAATAGGATCACAAAGAGCTGGACACAACTGAAGCAACTTAGCACCCATGCACACACTGGTGGACATTTAAACTCACTCTACTGTTTTGGTGTTTCAAATTAGTAACCATGCTTGTACATACAGCTCTATGTAAAGAATGGGAATATTTGCATGGCAATTGTTCTAGCAATTGACTGGCTAGGTCAAGAGATATGTGCATTTAAAATTTAGAGCAATCTTTCCAAGTTGCCCTCCAAAGCTTTGGATCTATTTGCAGGCTCACCCAGTGTGAGAAAGTGTGTTTTACAGCACCTTCAATGAGGGGTTTAAGGATTTAAATGTTTCCAGAGTTTCTCATCTTTATGGTTAGATAAATAGAATTGCTGTTGTTGCTTTCTCGTGTAGTTCTTTAATTAGAAATGAAGCTGAGCACTGTTGTATGACTTTTGGTTGTGTGTAGTTCACTCCAGTACTCTTGCCTGGAAAATCCCATGGACAGAGGAGCCTGATGGGCTGCAGTCCATGGGGTCGCTAAGAGTCAGACACGACTTCACTTTCACTTTCCACTTTCATGCTTTGGAGGAGGAAATGGCAATCCACTCCAGTATTCTTGCCTGGAGAATCCCAGGGATGGGGGAGCCTGGTGGGCTGCCGTCTATGGGGTCACACAGAGTCGGACACGACTGAAGCGACTTAGCAGTAGCAGCAGCAGTTCTTTTTGCATGAAAAGAAAAGAAATTGCCTTTCCTGGGTCCTTGCTCACTTTCCCTTCTGTGATGCTCATCTTTTCCTCATTCATTTGTAATAATATTTTAATATTAGGGAAATTAACATCTACTTATTTTAGATACATGTGCTTTGAGTTAGAAATGATCTCACGCTACCTGATTTCTAATGCTGGATCATTTCCTCTTGACAACTCACCATAAAAACCCATCTTCTGTGGTGTGTGCACTTGCCTTTCCTAGGGGAGCCCTTCAATGGCCAGCTGGTACCAGAAGGGAGGAGCCAGCAGGAGGGAAAAGAGAAAGAGGGGGACCAGGAGAAGGCAGACACGCGCAGCGGGACACCTGAAATGTTCACATTGGAATCAGCACAGACCTTCCCGGTCAGGCAGCCAGACAGATTCTCTCTCCACCGGCCGGACAGTGTGGTGCCACCAGCTCCGCAGCCCCCTCGGCAGAGCCGGGATCACAACTGGAAGCAGCTGGGGACCACAGAGTGCTCGACAACCTGCGGGAAAGGTAAGCGCATGTGAGGGCTAGGAAGGCCTCTGCAGACCCCCAGGCGGGAGTGAGGAACATACAGGTGGGCCCCAGGCATGTGGCAAACCCTTCTCTCCTTGAGCCTGACTGTAGAATGGCTCGCTGTGGATTCTGTGTTAGGGGGTCCCCAAGACCTGATGACCCACTGGAAGGACCTGGAAAACTCAGAAAAGCTGCTGTGCTCATGGTTATGATTTATTACAGTGAAAGGCTACAAATTAGCATCAGCAAAGGGAAAAGCACATGTGACAAAGTCCAGGAGACACTAAGCCAAGTGCCAGCCTCCAGGTGTCCCCTAGGGCCCAGTAGAGTGACACAGGGCTACATTTGATTAAGCCAGCAATGTTATAGATAAGCCTAGTATTATGGCACCCCCCCTCCAGTACTCTTGCCTGGAAAATCCTATGGATGGAGGAGCCTGGTAGGCTGCAGTCCATGGGGTCACTAAGAGTCAGATACGACTGAGTGACTTCACTTTCACTTTTCACTTTCATGCATTGGAGAAGGAAACAGCAACCCACTCCAGTGTTCTTGCCTGGAGAATCCCAGGGACAGAGGAGCCTGGTGGGCTGCCGTCTATGGGCTCGCACAGAGTCGGACACGACTGAAGCAACTTAGCAGCAGCAGCAGTATTGCCAACCAGAGAAGCTCACTCCAGCTTTGATTTCCAAGGGGTTTATTGGGGTTCAATCATGCAGACATGCATCTCCCACATTAGCTATTCAGCCTCTAGCACTCCAGAGGTCAAACTATGACTTAAGGCATGCAAAAACAGGCATTTATATAAATCACATTGTTGGCATAGATTAGATTGTCAAAAGGATACAGAGCAACCCAAGATTCCAGCATAGAATAACTCTCATCAGCAGAGTATTCCAGGGGCTCTGAGGTTAATTATCTCCAGCCTCAGTCAAGGGCCAGTCCTGGACACAGGTCTTTCCTTGGAATGTGCAGGGTCTGAGCAACCCAAGCCTGCTGAGTTAACCCTTTCCTGCACAAGACATTCATTAATAATCAGAGAATACACTCACCTAGCTCAAGATTTACAAGTTGATGCACAAGGCAAGGTCGTCATGGAACACTTATACAAATGTCATTGGAAAGTCATTCTCAGATCTAAGGATTTCAGAAGAAAAAAGTGCTTTTGGAGCTTCCAAGCTTAGTTAGCTAGCTCTTATACTCACCAACATTCACAACACCCTTCCTCCTCTTCAGTAATTTCTTGATCTTGTATTTATGCCATTATCTTAATTCCCATCAACTAAGACCACCAGGAACAAGACTGCAGCCCAGCGAAGTCAGTTTATGCAGCAAGGGGGGCTACACACCAGAGGGAGTTTACAGCATTTCTCCAATGAAAAGAAAAGATCCAGTAATAGGATTTGGGGTGAAGGGTGGAGTTTGGGTGTGAGGTGATACCTCACTGTAGCTTTGACTTGCATTTCTCTAATAATTAGTGATGTTGAGCATGTTTTCATGCATTGGTTGGCCATCTCTATGTCTTCTTTGGAGAAATGTCTATTTAGGGCTTCCACCCGTTTTTTGGTCAGGTTGTTTGTTTTTTGATATTGAGCCACACGAACCATTTGTATATTTTGGAGATTAATCCTTTGTCAGTTGCTTTGTTTGCAAATGTTTTCTCCCACTTTTAGGGCTGTCTTTTCTTCTTGTTTGTGGCTTCTTTTACGGTGCAAAATCTTTTCAGTTTAGTTAGATCCCATTTGCTAATTTTTGTTTTTATTTTCATTACTCTAGGAGGTGGGTCAAAAAAGATTCTGCTGCGACTTATGTCGAAGAGTGTTCTGCCTATGTTTTCCTCTAAGAGTTTTATAGTGTCTGGCCTTATTTAGGTCTTTAATCCATTTTGAGTTTATTTTTGTGTATGGTGTTCTAATTTCATTCTTTTACACGTAGCTGTCCAGTTTTCTCAGCACCTCTTCTTGAAGAGGCTGTCTTTTCCATTGCATATTCTCACCTCCTTTGTCATAGATTAGATCACCGTACGTGTATGGGTTTTTCTCTGGGCTTTCTATCCTGTCCCATTGGTCTATATTTCTGTTTTTGTGCCATGAGTGGACTTAGAAACTGTCGTGCAAAGTGAAGTAAGTCAGAAAGAGAAAGACAAATGTGTATTAACACATATCTGCAGAATCTAGAAAGACGGTGTAGATGATCTTATTTGCAAAGCAGAAATAGAGGCACAGACACAAGAGAACAGATGTATGGGCACCAGAGGGGAAAAAGGGGAAGAACTGGGAGACTGAGACTGACACATTTGCACTGCCAAGTATAAAATAGATAACTAATGGGAACCTACTCTATAGCACAGAGAATTCTACTCAGTGCTCTGTGGTGACCTGAATGTCCACCTCAGTGGGAAGGAAATCCAAAAAAGAGGGGATATGTGTATACGTAGAGCTGATTCATTTTGCTGCAGAGTAGAAACTAACACGGCATTTAAAGCAACTATTTGCTGTTCGGTCACTCAGTCATATCCGACTCTTTGAGACCGCACGAACCGCAGCATGCCAGGCTTCCTTGTCCTTCACCATCTCCCAGAGTTTGCTGAAACTCACGCCCATTGAGTCCGTGATGCCACCCAACCATCTCATCCTCTGTTGTCCCCTTCTCCTCCTGTCCTCAATCTTTCCCAGCATCAGGGTCTTTTCCTCTAAGAGTTTTAAGAGTCAGTTCTTTGCATCAGGTGACCAAAGTATTGGAGTTTCAGCATCAGTCCTTCCAATGAATATTCAGGATTGATTTCCTTTAGGATTTACTGGTTTGATCTCCTTGCAGTCCAAGGGACTCTTAACGCTCCAATACAAATTAGTTAGTTCAGTCGCTCAGTCGTGTCCGACTCTTTGCCACCCCATGAATCGCAGCACGCCAGGCCTCCCTGTCCATCACCATCTCCTGGAGTTCACTCAGACTCAAGTCCATCGAGTTAGTGATGCCATCCAGCCATCTCATCCTCTGTCGTCCCCTTCTCCTCCTGCCCCTAATCCCTCGCATCATCAGAATCTTTTCCAATACAAATTAATGTAAATAAATAAAACAAGGTTGTGATAGGCTTGAAGCCAAGCCTGTCTGTGTGTAAAAGAGTCAATATCATTATCAGTCTGGACTGTGACATGGGCTCACAACCCTGAGTCCTTGAACACTCCAAAGTTAAAACAGATGTGGGGTACAATGTCCAGAAACCCCTGATCTAATGCTTATACTTCATACCTGCATAGAGAACATAAACTGGAGAGTCGTTGTACCAACTTCTCTTATCGGCCTTATGAGGGAAAGTAAATGCCTGTTAAATGTGTCTTGACAGAGGCAGAAAGCAAGAGATAATTATACATTAAGGCCAAAAAGAGTTTAGGGAGGATCTGTCACAGCATCAGTTTAGTGTAGTAAGCAGTGTGAAATGTACTTGACACAGAAACTCAAGATCAGCATGCATTAGTCCCTAAATGTTCTACCATTGAGGTAGTGGTATGGTGCCTGTTGGGCTTCCCTGGTAGCTCAGCTGGTAAAGAATCTGCCTGCAATGCACGAGACCCTGGTTCGATTCCTGGGTCAAGAAAATCTCCTAGAGAAGGGATAGGCTACCCACTCCAGTATTCATGGGCTTCCCTGCTAGCTCAGATGGTAAAGAATCTGCCTGCAATGCAGGAGACAGGGGTTCAATCCCTTGGTCAGGAAGAGCCTTCCCTGGGTTGGGAAAGTCTCCTGGAGGAGGGCATGGGAACCCACTCCAGTATTCTTGCCTGGAGAATCCCATGGACGGAGGAGCCTAGCAGGCTATAGTACATGGGGTCACAAAGAGTCGGACACGACTGAGCGACTAAGCACACGATGCCCATTAAGGGGTTTCCCTGGTAGCTCAGACAGTAAAGAATCCACCTGAAATGTAGAAGACAGGGGTTCGATCCCTGGAGAAGGGACTGGCAAAACACTCCAGTATTGATTGCCTGGAGAATCCCCATGGACAGAGGAGCCTAGCGGGCTATAGTCCATGGGGTTGCAAAGTCAGACACAACTGAGCAACTAACATACAGACATGATGCCAGTTAAAGGAACCAAATATACTTGGAACTAGACGAAATCAAGGCACTTATAAACAGGATAAAAATTGCTGTTGTGTGATTTGATGTCAAGGATGGCAGGTGTAAAAGAGTCTCTTCCATCTCAGCCTTTAAATGTAGCCTGGCCCAGCCTTTCCAGTAAGGTGAGATGTAGGCCTGCTGGAGACGGTAAGGCATTGTCTTATGGGACAAGGACAGAGCCTGTGCCCTTTGCCACCCTACATGCTGCTCACCCAGCCTTGTGTTCACTGGACGGATGCTACTTACTCATCCAGGTGGTCATTCAATGGTGCTTGTCTATTCTGTCCCAGGCACGATGGAGGGACCCCTTTGCTCCCTCTAAGATTTGCTCCCAGCCAGCGACGGTCTCAGACGTGCAGCACAGGAAGGCAGGGCAGATGCACAAATATTTAGCTCATCTCATGGTCCTCAGTGTAGTGATAAGTATGCCGTAACCAAGAAATTCTGAGCCTGCCAGGGCTGTCCATCTCTTTTCTGCAAACCCCAAGTTCACTTGCTTTGTAATCTCATTGTGTCCCCACAAAAACCCTCTCTAAAACTCTTCTCCAGTCCTTCCTGGCAGCGCTCGCCAGACTACACATGCCTCTCGGGTTAAAATTTCAGCACCATGATAGCATCGTCACAGGAAAGAACTCTGTCACCAGTGGACAAGAGTGACCCATACTCTGCTCAGTCATTGCCCAGACCTCTGTCTATCTGGTCAAATTCTTGGCTTGGCTCAGCTGATCCCTAAGTTTAAAGACTAGAGTTGTTTACTGTTTTCTTTCTCCTTATTTTGCCTCTCTCTTCACAGTGCCTCGCTGACCTCTGCACTGGCCCCTGCCTTCACTGACTTGCCTCATTTTACCTGTGGTATGCTCCCCGCTCCAATGGAATGTACTTCCATTTTGATTAACATGCTCAACATCCAGCCCAACCAACTGATCCCAGATTTTTCCTGCTGCCTGAAGTCTAGCCGGCACCTGACCTCCCCACCCCATTCTTACTGGCTAGCACTTAAAGGACTAATTATGTGGCATTCTGAGACAGTGAAGAGATGGCCAGGTGCCATTTTGCAGAAATATAAACTGACCCAAAGAAAGAAATCATTTTGGTAACATTGGGTCAAGAACTATAGAGCTAGTGTTTTCTCACCGTCTGAGAAAGTGTGCCTCTGAATTATTTCCTTGGCTAATCTCTGGGACTTGACAATGGACAAATATACTGTACAGGCAGTAAGAAGGTGGAAGGAGGCAGGCAGTGGCCATCTGCACACAGCCCCAAGCAGGATCCATATTTCCAAGTCACAGAGTATTCCTAGGGTAACCTGTATCCTTTTAGCTGCTGCTGCTGCTGCTGCTGCTAAGTCACTTCAGTCGTGTCTGATTCTGTGCGACCCCATAGACGGCAGCCCACCAGGCTCCTCCGTCCCTGGGATTCTCCAGGCGAGAACACTGGAGTGGGTTGCCTTGTCCTTCTCCAATGCATGAAAGTGAAGAGTGAAAGTGAATCTCTCAGTCGTGTCCGACTCTTAGCGACCCCATGGACTGCAGCCCACCAGGCTCCTCCATCCATGGGATTTTCCAGGCAAGAGTACTGGAGTGGGTCGCCATTGCCTTCTCCATCCTTTTAGCTAGGGACATTCAATTCTCCCCTCATTAATGCCAAGCAGTTGGGGTACTTACTTTTCCTTTCCAGTCCACAAACTTCTAAGTAGAAAAGTTTAACCCACATGGTCTGGAGGGAAAGGGATGGGCTAAATAATAAGATTTTTACTTAATCGCTTAATGGCTGAGTCCCAGTGGGTATCCTGCAAGCTGTGAACTGAATCTTATTCATCTTTATAACTCAGCACAGTGTGCTTAATGTTTGTTGAATTTCATTAAAAAATCTCTTAATGGAAGCAGATTTGTCACTGGACAAAATTTAATTCCACAAAAGCTTTTGCTTCCTATTAATTTTATAGCCAGCACTGTTTTTTACTCAGCTAATAACGATGCTTAATTGGAAGATTATTTTAAAATAATGGTCTCAAGTTATAGCTGCATTGTAAATTTTTACAGCAAGAGTAATTTAAACAAATGATTGTTCTGATTCAAAACTGTCCTACAAACTGTCAGATTTCTTACAAGAACTAGCCTCTGGCTCAGTGTGTCACCCAAGACCAGCCTAAAGGAGCTTTGAAACTCTTTGTGGCTGATGAAGTATTTAGAGACACTTACATTCAAAGTTATCCCTCTAGTTACAATTAAAATTATAGCAAGTTGAAATTCAGAAACTCTAAATGCCTGGCCAATTAGCAACAGAACTGAGACAAAGCTGTAGGATAAATGATAGTGTTCTGCCTAGCAGGATTCAGGTACTGGCCTAGACTGGGGCTTGGGAGGGTGGGGTGGGAAGACAATTGTTTATTAAAAACAGAAAAAAAGCATCTTATTCCTCAGACACTGGAGTTGCACATTCAGTCAGTTTTAAACACTCATTAGTAATACTTCAGTGGTGCCACCAGGGGGTAGCAGAGAGAGGTAGGCAGAAGTGAATCCACATTTTTTTTTTCCCCCAGTTGAGAGCTAGAAAGTTCACTGAACAAATTCTGACCTTTTCTCCAAAATAGATTATGCTTTGTTAAGTACAAAATACTCAGCTGTGCATTTAAAACGACCTGAGGCCATTAGTAGTTTTTTAGGAAAGAAATAAAAACAAATTTTAGACCTCTGAAAAATATTTGCTCAACAAACTTTTATGAGCACTTACAAACTTGGGCTTCCCTTGCGGCTCAGCTGGTAAAGAATGAGCCTGCAGTGCGGGAGATCTGAGTTCGACCCCTGGGTTGGGAAGATCCCCTGGAGAAGAGAACAGCTACCCACTCCGGTATTCTGGCCTGGAGAATTCCATGGACTGCATAGTCCACGGGGTCGAAAAGAGTCAGACACGACTGAGCTACTTTCACCTCACTTCACTTCACTACCCTGCTGTACTGGGGTTACAGGACTAAGCAAGAACTAGTCCTGTCCCCAAGGAGCTCACCGTCTCATAAGAGGCAGACATATACTCAAATAACTAAAATACCATCAGATCAGTACTTTACTAGGGGAATGTGTAAAAATGATTGCAAAGGCAAAGCCAGCTGCTTTTCTAGCCTCTCTCGAATCTTATTTCTCTGCCCCAGGCTGACTGTCTCTTCAACATACCTGACACTCACAGGCCAGGTTGCCATGCACTTTTGTTCTAGGTCAACAACCTGAACAGCCTCCTCCCTCCAAGATACACGTGTGCACAGCTACCCAAAATCAACCCTCTCTCTACAATACAGCTAGATTCCTCGAGACCTGTTCTCTTTCATGTCTCCAGAAAACCTTCAAGACATTATTATTTGTGTTCACTTTATAATCACTTCCCTACCTAGCAATCTCTCTTGTTGTCTTGAACGCTTAGGAAAAGTGTTTTTATCTGCCATTGAACATGTTCAAACCATGTCCCCAAATAGGTCATAAGACCTTTGACGACAGGAACTATTCCTACTGTTCTTGGTTGCCCCCTACAGTGCCTGGGAAAGCCCTTGTCCAGGAGGTGTTGACAACTCAGGTTGGAGGAGTGTGTGTGTGTGAACAGTTCTGTTTCTGAGGCTTCTCTTCATCAGCACCAGGATCTCTGCATGTCTGCATCCAAAGGCCAGTGTTCAAACACTTCTTCTTGTCCTTGCAGGATCACAGTACCCTATTTTTCGCTGTGTGCACAGAAACACTCACGAAGAGGTTCCTGAGAGCTACTGTGACTTGGCCATGAAGCCGACCCCCGAGGAGGAGCCCTGCAACATCTTCCCTTGCCCAGCCTTGTAAGAGGACCTCTCTGTTTCGGTCGTGTGTTTCTGGCTCAGGTTGCTTTTGCATAGGACCCTAGTAGTGAATATAATCTGATTTTTAAATCAGCCTACATCTGATTTAAAAAGAAACTTGATCTGTGCGTAAAATGCAATCTGTTTAGAAAGCATGCCTGTCTTTCAGGACTAACACAGGAGCTCATGTTGGAATGTGCTTCCACAGGAGCACACTCCCAGGAAGCCTTTGGTGAATTGGAGCAACTAGGTTTTAGCTGGTAAGGGAAACAAAGAGGAAAGCGAAGAGTTACAATGCAATGTGGTCAGTGCTCAGGTGAGCTGTGTACAGAGACACAGTTATCAAACTCACAAATATATCTGCCTGGGGAACGTCTCAGGAGAGGTATTGGGTTAGTTATTGACTAATAAATGGGACACTTTTAGAAGAACAAGGCAGGGAACTTCCCTGGCAGTGCAGCAGTTAAGACTTCATCTTCCATTGCAGAAGGTGTGAGTTCAATCCTGGATAGGCAGCTAAGATCCCACATGCCTCATGGCCAGAAAACCAAAACATAAACCGGAGGCAATATTGTAATAAATTGGGGTTTCCCTGTTTGTCCAGTGGTTGAGAGTCTGACTTACAATGCAGGGGACACAGGTTTGACCCCTGGTCTGGGAAGATCCCACATGCCACAAGGAAGCTAAGCCCATGTACCACAACTGCTAAGCCTGTGCCCTAGAGCCCAGGAATCACACCAAGAGAAGCCACCGCAATGACAAGGCTGTGCGCTGCAACTAGAAAGTAACCCCCTGCTCTCTACTACTAGAGAAAGTCAGTGCGCAGCAACAAAGAACCAGTACAGCCAAAAATAAAAAAGATAAATATTTCTTAAAATATTGTAATACTTTCAATAAAGACTTTAAAAATGGCCCGCATCAAAAAACAAACAATTTAGAAGAACAAGGGGGAAAAGCCCTGAAATGGGGCTAAAACATAATTCTCAAGCTAATAAGAACATAGTTCTTACCCAAAGACACCATGGACATGTGCTGATGTCTTATTTCAGTAAGTGACAAAAGAGGATGACAGAGGAGAATATGTGACGCTGATGTGCAAATAGCTGATGAAGAACAACGAAGGTTGGAACAAGATTTCTAAGTTAGTCTCAAAGTGGGTTAATGTACTACAGGGTGATAAAACTCACCTTTGGAGTTATTTTGGTGACTAGATTTAAAAAAAAAATCACTTGTCCCTTCTCGGTTTTCTGTAATTTTACGGAACATGGGTCCTACTCACTGATGAACAGGGAATGGCACAAAGTCCCATCCTTTACGGAGGCCTGTGGGTGGAGGCAGGCTGCCAGGCGCTGCTTTAGGCTGGGGGTCACCCGTAACCAAGGGCGCTGGTGCTTCTGGTCCATTGGCTCGGCCAGCTTCCTGTGAGATGCTCTCCCTGGTGACGGGAGTGACGGTCCTTCTCGCTCTCTCCTCCCTGCGCCAGCTGGGACATCGGGGAGTGGTCCGAGTGCAGCAAGACCTGCGGCCTGGGCATGCAGCACCGCCAGGTCCTGTGTCGCCAGGTGTACGCCAACCGCAGCCTGACGGTGCAGCCCTACCGCTGCCAGCACCTGGAGAAGCCCGAGACCACCAGCACCTGCCAGCTCAAGATCTGCAGCGAGTGGCAGATCCGGACCGACTGGACCTCGGTACGCGGGTGGGGCCTCCTGCTCTGGGGCGCCCCCTGCAAGCCCTGCGGCCGCCCTCCCGCCTGCCCCCTCCCAGACCTGATGTGGGCTCTCCAGGAGGACCCTTCCTGCAGTTTTCTGGAAGGACTTTTCTGCAAAGCGTAGGAAGTGCTGGTTGCCAGATAGACTTAAGGGCCAACTTTCCATCAGGGTGACCCATGGGAGCCGTGTGCACACAGGTTTCCTCTCCCCTGTGTCACGGTGGAGTGAAGACCAGTGACTGCTAGAGTCAACTCCTCCTTGCGGTCCTGCTCTCCCATTTCACAGATGACAGAACTGAGGCCCAAAAGATCAAAGGAAGCCGGGGATCCTCCCCAGGCAGCATCGCATGGCTGGGTACACAGCAACCCAGGAGTCACGCCTTCCCCTGCCCTCTGCTCAGGTGGCGGGTTAGGAGGACGAGGGTCCCCTGACGGGAGGGGGCCCTCGGACACAGCACTGCCCACCGCGCTGATGTGCACTTGCTGTGTTTTAGTGTTCGGTGCCTTGTGGAGTGGGACAGAGGACCCGGGACGTGAAGTGTGTGAGCAACATCGGGGACGTGGTCGACGACGAGGAATGCAACATGAAGCTCCGGCCCAATGACATTGAGAACTGCGACATGGGACCCTGTGCCAAAAGCTGGTTCCTGACTGAGTGGAGCGAGCGGGTGAGCGAGAGGGACGGCGGGCAGGCAGGGCTGATGGGCAGCAGCGTGCACCAGGAGGTGCCCCAAGCCGCCCAGACATGGATCTCTTGTTCAAAATCCCAAGGGTGATTTCTGAGTTTTGGGGAGAGGCCTAGAGATGAACTATCACAGTCTTCCTATGCTCCTATGAAGACTAAGGGCCTCAGAGACCAAGACATGGGTGTGAAAGAACTCATTTAATTCTCCTTAGCACATCACATGACTATTAAATAATGAAGTTCTAAATAAAGTGCATAAAGGCATCATACCTTTCCTACACCTTGGGAATGTCTGGCATAGAACAGGCACTCAGCAAATGACAAGCCTCTTCCCTGCTTCTTACAAACTCAGAATTGTCCCCAACTTTCCTCTTCCTGGTAGCCAGGCCACCTTGGGGGTCCCTGGTGTCAGGTGTCAAGGATGAGCTAAAAGGTGTGTATAGTTCATCATTATCCCACCAGTTACCTGTGTACAAGGGAAAACATTATGAGTTCATCTATCAAAGACAAAAATAAGATTTATGTTAGAAGAGAGAAAGTGAAATAAAAGTCGTTCAGTCGTGTCCAACTCTTTGTGACCCCGTGGACTATACCGTCCCTGGAACTCTCCAGGCCAGAATACTGGAGTGGGTAGCCGTTCCCTTCTCCAGGGGAATCTTCCCAACCCAGGGACTGAACCCAGGTCTCCCGCATTGTAGGCGGATTCTTTGCCAGCTGAGCCACAGGGAAGCCCTAGAAGGGAGAGGGGTGGCAGCAATGGTTGCACAACATTGTGAATATACTTAATGCCTCTGACTTGTACTCTTAAAAATTATTAAAATGGCAAAATTTATGTTATCTGTATTTTACCACAATAAAACAAAATTTAGGAAAAAATACTAAGTGCAATTAAAAGATATGCCTAAGGGCAGGAGAGGGAGGGGGAGGAGATGATGGTTTTGCCTGCCTACTCTTATGGAAACTGTTGACTGACGGGCAGCAGGAGTATTCTGACCAAGGCAGCTGAACTGCTCATCAAATGAGCAGTGTCTGGGTTTCTGATTTCTTCAGAAGACTGTGGAAGTTTAACCGGGATGGAGGTATGAGTGGCTGCCTCTTAGTTCCTCCCTATCAATTAGGCAAGTCTGCACCATTTCCCTTAGAAGAACCCCTCAGGGTGCTTCCACCCTGTTGTAATGTGCCTACAAACCCCTGGAAACCTGGTTGCAGTGCAGAACCAGAGTCCTCCTGCCAGGAGTGTGTCCAGCCATCCAGCTAATGATGGAAAAGATATAAGGGACTGGGTCATGGGCCCCCAGACCCACAGACATGTGTGTGCGCTTAGTCACTCACTCACGTCCGACTTTGCGGCCCCATGGACTGTAGCCCACCAGGCCCCTCAGTCCATGGCATTCTCCAGGCAAGAACACTGGAGTGGGTTGCCATTCCCTTCTCCAGGGGATCTTCCCAACCCAGGGATCAGACCCAGGTCTCCCGCATTGCAGGTGGATTCTGTACCATCTGAGCCACCAGGGAAGCGCCAGCCACGCAGATAATAGGGATGTGACACACACTGCTGTGCTGGCTCCCCGACCACGCTCTCCCTTCATTTCGGGCTGCCTCCCACTTCTCCTCTAGCCTTTGAGGAATGGAACCACCTGCCTTAGCCTCAGGCAGCACTGTCTTATGAGAGACTTCCACCCTCCTTTCCCAGGCCAGGCCAGGCTCGGCTACTGGCAGGCAGGCATATGCCCAGGTTTGCGTGCTCTCCTGCTGCTGCTGCTGACCATAGAGTGCGTGCTCTACATAGGAACCTTCAAGTTTCGAACTTTCAAAGACGCAAACGTGCACGCACATGCTCAGCCATGTAAGTTAGTTCACGGGCCTGTCACACGTTGTCATTTGTGTGCACTCTCTACGAGTGGTCCTGCTTCTGTGTACGTTACTGTACGGTGCTACATGCAGTACGGTATCTTTATTTCAAGCCCAGGATGTCCAGAAGCAAGCGTAGAAGCAGCGGTGATGTAGCTGGCACGGTATTGTACTTTTCAAGGGCCTGGACTGTGAGAGTAAAATATTTTCTTTTGTATGTGTTTGGGTTTTTTTTTAAATTATTTGTGTGAAAAGTATTATAAACCTATTACAGTACAGTGCTGTATAGCTGATTGTGTTAGTTGGGTACCTAGGCTAAGTTTGTTGGACTTATGAACAAATTGGGTGACTCAGTGGTAAAAGAATCTGCCTGCAATGAGGGAGACTTGGGAGACACGGGTTCGATTCCTGGGTCAGGAAGATCCCCTGGAGGAGGAAATAGCAACCCACTCCAATATTCTTACCTGGAAAATCCCATGGACAGAGGAGCCTGGCAGGCTACAGTCCATAGGGTCCAAAAGAGTCAGACACAACTTAGCTACTAACACATACACTTGGGAAGGAACTCCTTTATATGTAGGGGACTAACTGCATTTTTGAACGTGAAAGCCAAAACAGGTAGAACAGGTAGTCTGACAAGTGTAACTGTATTAGTCACCACCGTGGACAGCATATTTGGAATGAAGACTGTCCCGGGAAGCCTAGACTGGGGGCCATACTGATGTGCCATAATGGAGGAAACTGAATGGCAAGGGCCAGTGGTTTCCAAGGGAAAGAGTTGGTAGGGGAGCGGGGGGTTCAGACGTCCTTCACCTCCTCTGAAAGTGACTTCAGAACCTGTGGGGAGGCCTCCTCTCTAACGTGCCCGCCTTGTCTCACAGTGCTCAGCGGAGTGCGGGGCTGGAGTGCGGACACGCTCAGTGGTGTGCATGACCAACCACGTCAGCAGCCTGCCCCTGGAGGGCTGCGGGAGCAACCGGCCAGCGGAGGCTACCCCATGTGACAATGGGCCCTGCACAGGCAAGGTGGAGTGGTTTGCAGGAAGCTGGAGTCAGGTGAGTGGCCAGAACCGATGTGTCTCTGTCCCTGGAGAGAAGCAGCATAGCTGAGGGGTCAGGAGACAGGGCTTGGTGTCTCCCAGGGATGCTAAATTTGAATCTCAGCTGTGCTGCCCATGACCCTAGAGAAGCTGCTTATGTTTTTGGAGCCTCATTCGGTCAACAGTGTTTATTGAGCACCTACTATGTGCTATTCTAAACCCTTGGGCTACATCATTGAGCAAAACAAATATCCCTACCCTCAGGAAGCTTATGGTCCAGCAAGGTTTCCTTATCTATACAATGCTGATTGTGCCAGCACCTATGAGGTTATTTTTAGAAGTGAAAGTGATGTTTACAAAGTAGGTGATGCAGTGCCTGATGTACAATAACACAACAAACTGTAGCTTCTACTGCTCTTAAGTATTGTTGTTGTTAATAAAGTCAGTTTGGGCTGTACTTGAAAGTCAAAAGCAGAAATAGATATGATCCAGCAACCCCACCTCTGGATATATACCCAAAGAAAAGAAAATCATTATCTGGGAGAGATACCTGCATCCCCTACCATGTGGGTAACAGCATTATTCACAGCAACGAAAGCATGGACATAGCCTAAGTGTCTGTCAACAGATGAATGGGTAAAGAATATGTGGTATTTGTTTATAATGGAATATTATTTGGCCTTTAAAAAAGGAAGGAAATCCTGCAGCTTGCAGCAACGTGGATGGACTTGGAGGGCATTATGCTAAGTGAAGTAAACCAGACACACCACTGACCCTGCAGTGGCGTCACAAGTAGTGGAATCTGGAAAAAAGTTAAATTCAGAGGAAGAGAATAGAGGGATTTCCCTGGCGGTCCAGTGGGTAAGAACCTGCCTTCCAGTGCAAGATATGCAGATTCAGTCCTTGACGAGGAACTAGAATCCCACATGCCATGGAGCAGTTAAGCCCACGTGCCACAACTAGACAGACACAGCACAGCCGAAAACAATAAATACAAAATTTTTGAAAAGAGACAAACAGTAGAATGATGGTTGCCGAGGGCTGGGGGTGAGGGGAATAGGAAGAGATCGGTAAAAGGGTTCAGGTTTTCAATTATAAGACGAACAAGTTCTGGTGGGGGGAGTGGTCTAGTGTGTAACATGGTGTCTATACTGCAGTAGATAATACTGTACTGTATAATCGAAATTTACTAAGAGAGTAGAACTTAATGTTTTCACATATGCATGTAAAAAAGGTAAATATGTGAGGTGATGGATGTGTTAACTTGATTGTAAGGACAATTTCACAATGTATATGTATACCATATCATCATGAGCATACTTTTAATATATTACAATTTTATTTGTCAATTACATCTCAGTAAAGCTGGGGGAAAGAAGCAGAAACAGAAGGTTATGTTTGTTCATTATGAAGAGCCAATAACACCAAATACCTCAATAAAGTAACTTAACTGATCAATTAAGTTTTCCTTAGAGTTCCAAAGTTGCACATGAGCCCCCTAAAATCATTCCCTCTTTGCCCTGTTATGATGACCATCAGTATTTTGAGTTCTCAGACCATCTAGGATTTGGCTCCCAGGGCTGGCTTGTTCTCCAAATAATTCTGGCTGATGATCATGATTTATACATTCTCTGGACCTCCGGCTCCATATAGAATTTTATTTCTTTTAAGTAGCTTTAAAAACAGACCCTGAAAAAAATGGACTGCTTTGTCCTTGTAAATTGATACAGCCCCTTTGGAAAGCAATTTGGCAGTAAAAGTCAAGAACCATAAAAATGTTCATTTGCTTTAACCCAGTCACCCCACTCCTGAGGATTCATTTTAAGGAAATAATTAACAGGAGAAAAAAAAAGTCTTTTTCAATAGAGATGTTCGTGACAGCAGGGCAATTAGGGATATTATGGCATATCATAACTCATTAAGGTATTATGTAACAACAACAATGATGTGGAAAGTATATATATTGGCAAGTGAAAAACAGACCATGTCAAAGTATGTGAACCCTATCTCAACTGTTTCAAAGTATAGCTTTTTGTATAAACAACATGAGCAAATGTTTTCTCCTCAAATGTCCTGTAATGCTTTTATAATACAAACTGTAAAATATTAACAAATTCAGAAAAGAAAGAATTCAAGTACTGCCAATGCTACCCAAGTCGGTATCAGAGTTAGGCATACTTGATAACTGATCCCAGCTCTATGTTTCCTTAGTTCTCTGACTTGGGGTGGGTAATTTAACCTTTCTGAGCCTGGTTCCTCATCCAGATAGGAGAATAATAATACCACCTTTTTAGAGTTGCTATTGGGTTTTCATGAGACACTGTATATAAAAGGGTTGTTGCTTGGAACATGGGGAGTACTTAATAAATATCCGTTTCTTCTTCTCCGTGTCTGTTATTTTTTCTGCCAATGTTTCTATCTCATTGTTGGTAGCAAAATATCTAGGATCTAAACCCCAAAGATAATTCAGACGTGAAAACGGTGTATAGGACACTAATTACACCAAGTATCTGTGGAAACTCCGGGAGAATAGTAGAGGACAGGGAAGCTTGGCATGCTGCAGTCCATGGGGTCACAAAGAGTTGGACATGACTTAGCGACTGAACCACAGCAATCTATGGAAACTGAGACAATGGGAAGAGTCCTGTGTGAAACTGTAGTATCAGACCATAACAGCCTTCACACAGAGCAGATACCAGTGCAATTCAACTCACGTGTCCACCAGTGTTTGAGGAAGAAGAGAGGGGAGCAGGATGCAGTTCTTTTTAATTTGTAGGCCTCCTATTAACTCTAGACCTACTCAGAGAACAGGCTTCCCCAGTGGCCCAGGTGGGAAAGACCCCCTTGCCAATGTAGGAGACCCAAGAGATTCAGGTTAAATCCCTGGGTCAGGAAGATACTCTGGAGAAGAAAATGGAAACCTGCTCCAGTATTCTTCCCTGGAGAATTCCATGGACAGAGGAGCCTGGTGGGCTACAGTCCAAGGAGTCACAAAAAAAGCTGGACGTGACTGAGCATGGGTGCAAGCACTCAGAGAAGTGAGAATCACGTGAATCCTGGTGAAGGCAGTGTTTATTTCTGCTAAGATTAGAAACATGGAATGTATCGCCCTGTCAACCAAAGAGTCAGGACCTGATTGATTATAGCCCAGGTTTTGTTTCTGAATTTATAAGACTGTCAGAGCCTGCTGACACCTCCCTGCCCTGGGAATTGGATATTATCCCCAAAGAAAATGAAATAGAGCACACTTAGTTATTGAAAGTAAGTCTTAAACATTAATTGACTTCAAGATATAAAAGGAAATATTCCTTCCAGACCCATGGTTTGAATGAGAGTTGGCCTCAAATGCCCCACTGGCCTGGTCACAATGGTCAGTCCAGATTGGACATGTGACCCAAGCCGAGTCAAACTGAGTCCTTCCCTGGAACTTTTATTGTGGACTTTGGGGAAGAGACTTCCTTGGAAGTTGTGAGCACAGGTGCTAGCAGTGGTCCTACTGAGGCTTGTAGCGGAACTGTCCCAAGAGAATGAGACTTCTCAGGTTTAGGGCCCCTTGTTCTACTCTGGAAATGGAGTAGCCCAACTCTTATTCATAAGATATTCCACCAAGTCTATTACTCATGCCCAGATGCTCTCTTTCTTCCCTGTCAGTTCTGGGTTTGCTCCATCTCTGTGTGTGCATGCATGCTCAGTTGTGTCCAGCTGTTTGCAACCCCAGTGGACTGTAGAACACCAGGCTCCTCTGTCTATGGAATGCTCCAGGCAAGAATACTGGGAGGGGTTGCCATTCCCTTCCCTAGGGGATCTTCCTGACCCAGGGATAGCACCCGAGTCTCCTGAACTGACAGGCGGGTTCTTTACCACTGAGCCACCTGGGAAGCCCTGCTTCACACCTAGATTGCCTTAGTTCTTGGGGGGCGGGAGGGTCTTCCACAGTCTTTAGCCATTAGGAGCAGGCTAAATGGCTGCTAAATGGCAGACAAGCATGTCTGCCCCTGTGTCTGGATCACATTTATTCTCTGACATCTGAACAGACAGCTCCAAAACTAAGAAGCCTTGTAGTTTTCTGTATACCTGTGAAGATGGCAGAAATCAGGCTCAAAGTGGAAATTGCTAATGGCGATGTTTATCATGGGCTGTGTGACTAATCTGTAGTCTGTTAGCTTGGGTTTGAGGGTTTTTTTGCTGTGTGGTGACATGGGTTCCTCCCCACTGTTTTTTTTTTATTTCACCATGTGCCTGCATACAGAAGCAAGGCTAATATTAAGAGTTGCAGCTGTAGACATTTTTACAGGCTTTTCATAAAGGCAATAGCTTCTTTAAAGTCTTTAAAAGTATATAGATCACAGCTTATAAAATTTTTTCAATCAAAAGGTAATAAGAGTACACCAAACATGAACAGAAAACATTTTACAAAGTAATAGATACTAACTAGAGTAAGTAATGGGCAGTTACATGCATCATATTTCCATAACCTAATGCAATGAGGCAAGACGTGTAAATTATCTGACTGGACTCTTTGCAATCACAACCTCAGTGAGCTTTGGCTCCAAGTAAGAAGCCAGGGAGTTGGATTCTGTGGGCAAAAGCTTCCTGCTGGCTGCCCTGTTGGGAGGGGAGGGCTGATCATAAGGGACACTGTCCCAAGTCTGTGGTCTTCTTCTGAGTTTTGTGTATCCCAAAGCATTTTAATGTAGCACTTCACCCACATACATGCAGACTCTGGGAAAAGAATTCATTCCCAGCTGTACCCCGCCAAAGGCCAGCAGATAAGCTAAATGTTAGTTCACTGTTTTACAATGAGAGGTGTCACAGTCTACCAGACAAAACCAAATGACTGGATGGCATGCTCTGTGGGATAACCTATGGGAAACCTGATTTCACTCCCATATTACTGAGGGCATCAGGATCTCAGCCACCAGCATCCTCAAGACGTGAGAGTTCAGGGGAGGTGCTCTCCATGCCAGAAACAGAACTGTCAGGAAAATTGCAATTTTGGGAAAAGAGCCATGGTAGAAAGTTCTGGTAAACGTTCCTCAATGGATGGTATTTCCCATCCCCTTTCTACCATGTGACACCTGTCTTTCTCTGCTGCCTTCTCTAGTGTTCCATCGAGTGTGGGAGTGGGACCCAGCAGAGGGAGGTGATCTGTGTTAGGAAGAACACAGACACCTTTGAAGTGCTGGACCCCTATGAATGTTCCTTTCTGGAGAAACCCCCCAGCCAGCAACCCTGCCACCTCAAGCCCTGCGGGGCCAAATGGTTTCACACAGAATGGAGCATGGTAAGTCTTGGTGCTCTCATCTGCTTCCCCCTACCCCTCATGGCTGGCCCATCTACGGGGTGCCAGGCACTGGACTCAGCCCAGATTCCCTGCACAGTCTGCTCTCCTTGGTCACAGCTGGAGTGCCCTGAACTCAGCCTGCTTGGCAGGGAGGAGGGAGCCTGAGGCTGGGGTGAGCTTGACTTCCAAACTATGGAGGCCATAAAATGGTGGCTCTCAAATTTTCATGGGCCTAAGACTCAGCTGGGATCTTGTTTGCAAAGACTGATTCTGGGTCCAATTTGGCCAAGAAATTTGCTCCTTAGGATTAGGTTTGATGTTGGCAATGGTCCTTGAGAAAGCAAGAGCAGACCACTATTTTCTTCTGCCATTTGGTTTGGAGAGTCTAGAAAGGACCAAACTCACCAGGCCACGTCAAAGGCCACAAACTCCTAAGACATCTGCTGGGAATAGCCCTGATGTCCCTTGACAGGTAAATGAATGAACAAACGTTTGTCCAAACAATAGGGTGCCACTCAGCAACAGGAACCAAAGAACTGATGCCTCCTATGACATGGAAGAACTTCAAATGCATTTTGCTAAATGGAAGAAAGACTCCCCTCCCCTCACAAAGCTACATAGTGTATAATACTGTCTATATAATATTCTTTAAAAGGAAAAACTATCAGAACAGAGACCAGACCAGTGATTGCCAGAGGATGGGGTGGGACAAAGCTCACTACAATGGGACAATACAAAGGAATTTGTTCTGTGTGATGCAAGTTCCATCTTGTTTGCAGAGAGAGATAGACGATTCTCTGAATTTGTCAAAACTCAGGACTGTGCGCCACAGAAAATGAATTTTTCTGCATGTAAATTTAAAAATAAATAAATAAGTGGGGATTCCCCTGGTGGTCCAGTGGCTAAGACTCCACACTCCCAACGCAGGGGGCTTGGGTTCGATTCCTGGTCAGGAAACTAGTATCCCGCAACTAAAGATGTCATATATTACAACTTTAAAAGATCCCAAATTCCGCAACAGAGATTACACATGCCTCAACTAAGACCCAGACCATCCAAATAAGTAAATAAAAATTTTTTAAATAAATAAGTCAACTGAAGCAAATATAAAATATATTGTTACTATAGTAGCAAAGACAGTGATGGAAGCTAGACATTTTAAAAATTCACCTTGTTTTATAAATTTGCATTTGGAATAAAGTAAATATTTTATATAATTATAAGACAAAATTATTCTTTTAAAAAAGAAATCCCTGAAAATGAAAAATGAATGAAACAAATTAGCCTAAATATGTATGCAGTTGGTGGCATCAACTCTCTTGCCTGTGGCTCTAAATCACAGTAATCTGACTGTCTATACCTAAGGACAAAAAGAACGGCAGAAAAATGTTTGCATTGTTTGCAATAATGACATTTTTAGTGATGGCTGTTGTCCTGTGTTCTGAGATGGTTGGGTGTGTAACAGGTGATAAAGTGAATGAATAATCTACTTCCTGGTACTCTGATGATATATGTAATAGTATGTAATGTAATGATATATGTGATGCTATAGCTCTGTTATCCCCAGTTGCCTTAAGAAACAGGATTCTCAACTCTTAGGAGAAAGAAGATAACAGACAAAATAGAAGAGATTTAAGTGAAAATCCTGTTGTCCTGAATTTGACTTAGAAATACCAGTTTGAACTCACAAATTAATTTGTCTTAAAAAATTTTTTTCTCTGTTTTATCCACTGAAAGATCCTGGAAACAGAGACCAACCCAGTAGCAAAGGCCACGCCTATCAGGCGGAATATGGTTTTAAAATGCCACTCTCTGGGACGTCCCTGGTGGTCCAGTGGTTAAGACACTGCACTTCCAGTGAAGGAGGCCTGGGTTTGATCCCTGGTTGGGGAACTAAGATCCCACATGCCAAGCAGTGAGACCAAAAAATAAATAAATAAATAAAACGACAACAAAATACCATTCTCCACTAAAAGGAGCCAAAGAAAAATGTCTGATTCCAGGTCTGGGAATGTATAGATATAAATTAAATCAGGATGACTCTTTATACTAGGCAGCAAGGAGGTTCTTAAAGATGAGTTCATGTCTAAAGAGCTCAAGAACCAACTCTGAGCCCTGGATAGCCACTGATGGGGCATCAATGAGCATCAGTAAAAATAATAACTGCCATGCATTGAATGAAACCCATCCATCTATAATCCATCCATCTATAAGTTTAAATCCATTCATCTATAATAAATTTAAATCCATCCATGTATAATAAGTTTACAATGATTAAAAAACTAACTAGAGGATCCATCATTGTAGGATGTTAGAGGAACCAACTCATTATTCTGAAAAGTGATAAATAAAGGAAAATAATCAAATATTTGCCCTGTCTTTCCTAAACAAGCCATACCACTGGGTAACCAGAGTAAACATAAGTGAAGAAGGAGCGGGAATGCTTTAGGTTCTCAGCTTGTAAAGCAGAAGTGGTATTAGGATATTATCACCATTTTTCAACCCCAAATGAACTAATGATCTGCTCTTGAGTGAGTGTTGACCTCCTCCAAAGACAGACAACTAAACACATCCTATGAAGTAGTCTCACCACACACACACACACACACACACACAAATCAAACCTGTACCTGATAAGGTTGAATAGATTGGATCCAACATCCTATCAGAGGGAAATGTGGAAGACAGAAGAACATGTCAGCCTGTATCATGGGGGATGCACTCAGCAAAATCTTAAACTGTGGGAAACTCTTCAGGACAGGTGATTCCATTCCTCCAACAACTCAAGTACAAAGGGGAAAAACACGGGGGAGGGAACCCATGGATTAAAAGGCCTGTCAACCAACTGCAATGTACAGACCTTATATAGACCCTGATCCCCACACCCCCGAAAAATCTCTATTTTAGAAAGTGGCCATGTCAGTAACAGGGTTTGAAAATTGTAGCTGGACTTTTAAACTACAAAATAGAGCAAGAAAACCTAAAATAAAATTGAGATTCACAAGCAAAATGAAATATATGTTTGAAGAGAAGAAACTATTGTCAATATCTAGGTGTGATAATGATATTTTGGTAATTTTTTAAGAATCTTGGTTGTTTAGTGCTACAAACTGAAATATTACAGAAGTGATATGATGTCTAGATCTGCTTCAAAGTAATTTGAGACATCATCCTGGAAGGATACAGATGGGACATGGCTAGACATGAGTAGATGCACGTTAAGGCTGAGTAGTAGGTGCAGGGGAGTTTGTTTTAATATTGTCTCCTTTGATAGATGTCAGAACTTTCAAAAATCTGCCTTCTTCAGTGTGCTGAGTGAACGGGCTGCCAAGAAGCCTAACTTTCTTCCTTTCCCCTCACAGTGTTCCAAGAGCTGTCAGGGCGGCTTCCGCGTCCGGGAAGTGCGTTGTCTGGCAGATGACATGACCCTAAGTAATCTCTGTGACCCTCAGTTGAAACCAGAAGAAAAAGAATCTTGTAACCCTCAGGACTGTGTCCCTGAAGTTGGTAAGTAGGGAATCGTACCTTGCAATAAAAGATTTATCTTTCTTAATCTCCATCAAATTCTCTGGTGTCAAAATGCCAGATTCTTCTAGGTCTCACTGTGACTGTGTGCAAAGTCATGGAGTTCAGAGAGGTCAGCATCCTTCGGGTGTGAATTTCATCATTTAAGGTAGCTGTTGATAGCACAGATGGTGAGCAAAGAGAAACTTAAATGGGAATTGATTAAAATGGCAATGCATTCAGATTTGGTTCCAGCATTCTTAAGGTCAGAGTAGACAGATTTCAGCTGCTTGTTTAAAGAATAAAAATATATATATGAACCTGCTCTCAGCCCACACTCACACCTTCCATCGGTAATAAAGAGTGGAGCTGGGATGAATAGCCACACCCTCTGCCCTCTCTCATTCCCTAAGTCTACGCTGCTCCTCGTGCTCAAAGTCTTTTCCATTCTCCTCTGCTGCAGATGAAAACTGCAAGGACCGGTACTACAACTGCAATGTGGTGGTCCAGGCCAGGCTCTGCGTCTACAACTACTACAAGACGGCTTGCTGCGCCTCCTGCACGCGCGTGGCCAACAGGCACTCGGGCTTCCCAGGGAGCAGATAACATCCCACTCCACATCCGTGGGCAGGTCAGGGAGTCTGTGAACGGTGGGACCCGCTGGCTGCTGCCTTACCGGGGGCTCCCTGGCCTGTGGAGCTGCCAGTCAAGTTACTCCGCACCCTGCCTTCGTAAAGTGTACACACGGTGCCCAAGAGCAAGGCCACGGTTGTCCTTTGAGCATCACCATGAACAGATGACCCCACCCAGAAGCCTGGCCCCTGCACTCTCTGCAGACCAAGCGGTGGGGAGTGCCTTCAGCTCTCAGCTGACTCCGTCCTGGCACTTTCTAAGTCAGCAGCCGGGCTCTGTCTGGGCACTGTCTCGTCCCTGGCGCTGCAGGCCTTTCCAATATCAGCGCCCCAGGAAGAGTCAGAGGAGGCAGCACCCCCACCCCAGGGCCCCCCTAAGGCTTGCTAAGATGCCTGCAATCCTCTGTTACCTCAGCCTGGCTGTGCCTATTTTCATGCTCAAAGACCTGAGGCTGTTTTCCTGCCTTATGACACAAATATCTCTTGCCAATGTAGTGCTTTATTGTTTGGAAGGTAAAGTCAGAGATATTAGCTCATTATGGCTCATGGTGCCCCAGAATGAGAGGCAGGGAATGAATCATGGTCCCTATTTTACTGACAAGAAAACTGAGACTCACTTAGGTAACTGACCTGCCAGGTATGAGGTCACGAGTCCCAACCCCTGTGGTCTGACCACAAAACCCTCACCCTGAGGCCTGGCCGGAAGTCTGAGGTCTGCAAAATGTGGCTTCCTTTCAAACCAGGAGGCTCAGAAGTTTTCCATTCAGCAAACAAAGCCCAGACCTTTGAATTCTCTCCTCTGGCCCTGCACTCATTTGTTTCAGGCATCTGTTTCTTTTTTCCTTTTCCCCACAAAATCACAGGTCCTGGTGACAGGACTCTGCCTAGGTTCTCGAACCCCATCCTTAACAGAACTAGCCCATGAAATAAGAAAGCCATTGGGGTAGCAAGGTGATTGTCTTAAATTATTCTTCTTCTCCCCATTGGGACACACCCAGAGCAGATTTCCAGAGCACACAGCTCCATAGCCCCCTGGGCTCTTGCCTCTTCCTCAGCCATCTCTCTAACCAACCAACCTATCCCAGTAGGAATCCTATGTTTATATTAGAAAGAGTCTCCCTTGGGTCTTTCTGCTTTGATTTGTGGGTTTTTCTTTGCATCCTGCCCACTCCCCCCCACACACTTTGCCCCATGACTCACAACCCATATCTCCCCTCCAAGGTATGAGCACTAAGATCTTTATTAATGCAATCAGCCTGGGAAAAGGGGCTGTGAACTCCTCCACAATGGCCACAGCAGTAGGGTCCTTCTTGATTTACTTCACATAACTGTAGTTCCCAAGGCCTCAGGCTGGAAAGAGAATGTAGTACATATGGAAGATGAGCCATCTGAAAAAAATCAGTGAAGAAAAAGAAGGGGGGGAATATATTTGTATATTCTTACACCCGCTAAGAAAAATAATCAGGCTGAACAAATTGGAAGCATAAAGAAAATTTGTCTTATTTAGTACTATGGTCCTGGCCCTATTTCCTATTCAAAGCAAGAGTTTGCTTTGAAATTTATAGCAACTGAGTTTCTCCCATGAGCCCTTTAACCCAAAAATCTGCTAATTTGATGATGATGTGCTTTTGGAAGCAGTATTACCAGCTCAGTCTGACACACTCCATCACGCTCCCATTACCCATGGGCTTTCAGAAATTCTATTTGGCCTTACTATAAGTGTCTTTCTCTTTCTGGAAAGCCCCAGTCACCATTTTCCAAAAGCACACCCATCTATCCTGATCCTTATACAACTTGCGCAATAAACAACAGGGCAGAGGCCCAGATTCCCGTGCCCACCAATCAAAAGCAGACCAGAGAGGCCAAGCATATGGCTGGTTCCTAGCCAGCACTCACTCTCTCTGTTTCATAACTTGCCTTGCTTCTCGTCCCAGGGGAGGGTATCCTTTTTGCAGCTGCGCTCTGATCTTCCTGAACAAGCCAGTCCTTTGGAGGATTCCTTGGAGGAGGCTTTCTTTACATGCTGGGGGGCAGAGCAAGATCAATGGGTGGAAGAGCAGAAAGGCTGATTTCAGCTTAAATGAAAGGAAAACCTTCTAGCCATCCAGGCTGCCCAACACAGCAGAGGTATGGCTGCCATATGAGTGAGTTCACCAGCTTAAAAGGGCTTTCTCCACCAAGTCAGAGGTGAGCATCCCAGGTTCTTCCAACTCAGGATTCTCACGACTGGCCTGGGGCTTTGTCTCTTTGACGTCCAACAGTGTCCCCTGACTCCTAAATCTTACCAACAGTGCTTTAAAGGATCAGGGATGCTCCCATGAGAACGGCCGTCCTGCCAGGTGTGAAACTGGGTAGGAGCAAATGAATCAACCCCAGGTCTTCAGGGGAAATAAGTACTGAAACTAAGCATCTTTTTTTGTCTCTTGCAACAAATAGTTGAGCTAGTCTTGGAATTCATTTGTCTGGAAAGGGCATTTGTTACTAGATTAGGGGGTTTATCAACTTGTTTTAAAAACTCAGTTTTTACTAATTTCCTACTTTCTTATGTCAGCATCTAAATGCCTCTGTTTCTAGCACAACACACATATAATGTCCAGTAACATTTCCAGTGACAGTGCTCCTTTCTCCTTCCAGAGGTGCCTCTTTCCCATTTTCTTGGCCCCCTTGTCTCATCCTCTCCTTCCCATGATCCTCCATCTCCCATCTCCTTCTCAGTCTGTTCCCATAACTGGCCATGATGCAGCATTGAAATTTACATTTTAATACTCTTTTTTTTCCTGCAAACCAAATTGCATCAGTCCCTGCTCTGCATTTTAAAATTAGATGAATTTAAGTTCTGTGCTTTTCTCACCAAAAAAAATCAAGAAAGCTCCAAACGGAAATAGTTTGCTTTTTTGTGTGTGATATCACTTATTGGAAAAGGAAAGCGTGCCCCTTGCAAAGGGCAAAGGCTATTCAGTGCAGCCCATCCTTCCCATTCTCACATAGACTCACGTTTCTCCCCCTAGAAAAGGAGCAATGTAAGAAATATGGCACTGAAACAAAAAAGCTTGCAAACCCAGCTACCAGATAGAGCTGGTTCAGTTCGTGAAGGGCGTGTTCACTGCCTGCTGCTTGCACGCTGGTGGGGAACCCAGGTGAGCACAGCCCGTGTGACGGCAGCGCTCAGAACTGTCCCCGTCTGTCCCTTTGCCTTACTTCTCCGGCCCACGGCTGTTGGGGTATTTACCATTTACTCACCCCCAAAGGATTTAGCTTTCATCACTTCTTCCTTTAAAAAAGAATGGCCTTCCAGAGGGACGAAAATGAGGGGCACCGTCTTCATTTGTTGTCAAGTTGTGTGGCCGAGAGAAACCCAGATGTTACTAAGGCCTTGCTAAACCTGTGGCTGTCTTTTTCTAATTTGAACATCCATTTTGTAATATCAAAGACACACATGTAAGTGGCAGAAAGAAATATGATTTCCCTCAAAACAGATTGAATCATCAAACCTGAGGGAACCTCTGTCAGCCTGGCAGGTGGAGACCAACGCTGCACCCTTGCCGTATGCAACCTTTTTAGTGTGGCTTAGATGGGAAAGTAGACAACTTCCTAATGAAATTGGTGGATGCCAAGAAGTTGGAGCGGTAACAGCTAAATGACAAGTTCTAGGGCTAAAAATGTCTGAGAGACTAGAATAAAACCTAGATCTTCAAAATTCACCGGGAAGCAACATAAAGTCCCACCTTTGGATTTCAAAACAAAATTATAGAAGTACAATGTGGGGAGCAGGTAAAAGTTTCAATTGGCTGAGCTCAATGAGGGTCAAGAAAGTGGGATGAAACTACTACCCCCCTCCAAAAAAAATATACCAAAAAAACCCAAAATAAACAAAAAGCCACAGAGCATTCAGGCATAAGGAGAAAACATTTGGTGAACCCTATCTGTGATTGCCGTAAACTTTAAGAAGAATACTGATAACATATAACATTCAGACGAGCATGCCTGATCCTGTGGAGGGGTGTGGACTGTGAGAAGCAGGGCAAGGACTTCATGAGGAGGTTGAGGCTGGAGGAGAGATTTGGGGAGCACCAGGAGAGCCATCCTAGGAGGTGAGGGCTGCAGGGAGGCAGATTTTAGCTCTTGCAGGAGAACCTCCTTTCTGCACATGAGCACCTTCAGAAGGTCGAGGGCTCCATGGTAGGTACTGCTGACTGACCCATTCCTGGAGGTCTCAGCAGAGTCTTAATGGCCCTCTGTCATGGATGCTGAAGGGGGTAGGGGGGATCCAAGCACCTAGCTGGGGTAACAGGACTTTTAAGATTCCTTCCAGTCTGGACTTTGGTGACTCTGTAAGTAGAACAGCTTTAAGTGATTCACCTGGTCTGGGATGGCAAGTACACAGCACAGGTACTTCCTGTTGTTATGACTACCATTCTAAACCCAGTGTTGCATTCCTCCCAAGAGCTGAATGTGACCTCAGAGAACCGCTAGCCAACTGGTCAGAGCTGCCCTATCTGGTCCTGCTTTGAGAATGACCAATCAAACGTCCTGATGGCTAGTTCCCTGCCTAGGGTCACACACCTGGATGGAGGCAGTGCCTCGACTAGACAAGGACCCTCTAAATACCATCTCCATCTCAACTCACTTTGCTTTCCTGCATCTTTGCTGGAGCTACATCATTCTCCCACCCTGCACCACACTCCTGGCTCTTTCTCTTCAGTGGCTGACAGTGGGAGACAACCGTCGTGACGAGGAAAAGTGACCCCGTGGGCTGGGACCCTCCAGACGGCTTTCTCAGCGTCTTCTAGACGTTGAACCCTTTGCTTCAGTGAAAGGAAAGCCGTTCTGTTACATAAACTTGATTTCCACCTGCCTTGACCCCCAGACCCCCACCAGTCAGTTTGACGGAAGGATATACTTTGTTATAACTTATTATTTTGTTCTTTGTAAATACAAGATGTTTATAGGAAATGTGTATTCTGAACTCGACCGGCGGAATGAGTCACTACACCAAAATAGTTCTATTATTTAGAATATGTTAATTTTAAAGGGACCTAATAGGTATTTATTTACATATTCAATCCACATTTATGTAAAATTATTTGATCCTACTAACCCAGCCTCCCCAGAAAGTTGCTGCACGTGGCATCTTACTCTAAGCCCATGGTTACACTTAAGTATACTGACTAGCCAAGTTCCTTGGGTTTTAAGATCAAATAGAAATTACTCTATTTTTTGACTCATTCAGGGGTTTTTTACCCCTGGGATTGTACCTGAAAACAGGTCTGTCTGGATTGCCACCTTTCCACCTTAAATATCATATTTGCTCATATAATCTGCCCTCTCCTCACCCTCAAATATTTGGAGAAGGAAATACAGGGGTCTTTTTCAACCCTTCTCTTTGTCTTGCCTCATTCATCAGAATCACCAGCAATAAGTGGCTCAGGGGGCTGACTTGGAGCGGGGAAGAGGGCAGGGTCCCCTGGCAGGGGCAAGGAGGGGTATACAGGAGCTGATGCACTCACTGCTCTGACCACACCCCCAGGGTCCCCGCTGGTGGCTGCTGAGGGGGGCTCTGGGTGGTCAACTCCGCAGCCAGGAGCATGGAACCCACAGAACACTCCATCAACCCCGGGTCACCCTTGGGTGTCAATCATTGGTTAAAGAGGTGGAGGGTAGAAGGTAAATTGTATGAGTAAACAGTCTGCTTTCTCTTCAGCAAAAATGACAACTATTTTTGTGTATGACTAATTTATTTTTATTATTGTAAAAATACAATAAACTGGTGTTAAAAATCAGCTTTGTTAACATGTCTGTGCTTTCTCAGGCTTTATTCCATGTCTGCTCACATCTCACTACACAGCCCTCTAAAGAGAGGAGCCAGGCCCTTAGAGGCCGGTTGGTCTGTGGGACTTTGGCTTTGGGGGTAGCTGGACCCCTAAGAGGACAGGAAAGACGGGCCTTCAGCCTGCTGGCCTACGTGAGTCCTCAACTTTGGATGAAGAGCTTAAGATAAAATATCCAGGCATGCGCACTTCTTCAGGATTTCTTTATTTTTTTTTACAGGATTACATTCAAACAGGCATCCCTTTAAACCTCTCCCAGGAGGCAGAAAGTGTGGCACCCACCATACTGATTCATACAACTCCAGCTCTCAGCTTTTTAAAATATTTTTTACTTCGTAATCTTTTTTTTAATTTCTAAGCTTTTTATTTTGTATTGGAGTATAGCTGATGAACAGAGTTGTGATCGTCTCAGGTGAACAACCTTACATACGCATGTATCCGTTCTCCTTCAAACCCCACTCCCATCCAGGCTGACGCATAACACTGAGCAGAGTTTCCTGTGATGTACAGTAGGTCCTTATTGGTTATCCATTTAAAATACAGCAGCGTGTACATTTCTACCCCAAACTTCCTAACTATAGCTTCCCCTCACTCTCCCCTCCTGGCAACTATAAGTTCGTTCTCCAAGTCTGTGAGTCTGTTTTTATGTTGTACATAAGTTCATTTGGGATTCCCCTGGTGATCCGGAGGGACCACCAGGGAAGTCCCTCCATCTCTCAACTCGAATAGTTTCTTCCAGCTCTCCTTGGGCTGACTTAGCCTTGGGCTTGAGCTTAGCGCAGCGTTTGAAAAGTCTTTCAGGTTATATTGGTGCATAACAATGTGGAATATGACTTGGGTCATAAAGCACATTGAAAGTCATCCTGGACAGGGGAATCCCTAGTGGAGTCCCCACAGGCTCTTTCCTTGACATTGCCCTGCATCATCATTATCAGAAGCGCTCAGAAACTTATTATTATGCCTCAAATCTGCTCCCCATCCCTCCTACTCACCTTTCCAGCCTGGAAAATCTTAATTTACTCTCTTTTTTTTATTTTGATAACATTCACTTAACAAAATTCACTATATTAATCATTTTAATGTGTATGATTTGGGGGTATTTAGTACAGAGCTTCGTGTCTCCATTGCTGGAACATTCCTGTTACCCCCAAATTCCATTTATTCTTCAACTCCCAAAACAGACACCCACTATATGCCAGAGCCCTGTCATTCGTGCTGTCTTATTACACCTTCACACAGACCTAGGAGGTTGGAATGTTGTCCACTTCTAGACATGAGAACACTGAGACTCAGAGAGGGTTTTTAATTGATTTTTAAATTGTATTTATTTGTTTATTTTTGGCTGTGCTGGGCCCTCATGGCTGCTCGGGATTTTCTCTAGTTGCAGGAAGCGGGGACTGCTCTCTAGTTGCGATGTCTGGGTTTCTCATGCAGTAGCTTCTCTTGTTGCAGAGTGCAGGCTTTAGGGCCTGCAGATTTCAGCAGTAGCGGCTCCCAAGCTCTAGAGCACAGGCTCAACAGTTGTGGTGCATGGACTTAGTTGCTCTGCAGCATGTGGGATCTTCCTGAGCCAGAGATCAAACCCACGTCTCCTGCATTGGCAGGTGGATTCTTTACCACTGAGCCACCAGGGAAGCCCCTCAGACAGGTTTTATGTCAGGTAGCTCTAGGCTGCCCCTGGAGGCCGGCCTGTGTCCCTCCCATCTTCATCTCCCCAGGGCCTGGCATGTCACACAGTCTCAGCTTATGTTAGTTTCCGTCTCTTTCTCTGCATCAATTTCTATCAATGACATCAATTGCCCAAGAGCTAGATGGGGTGCCTGGCTGTTGGTGGGAAATTGAACATTATTTAGTTTATGCAAGCTCAGTATGACAGGATGAGCAGAGCCTGCATTTGAAGATGGACAGCTGCCCCTCAGAGGGAGACCACAGGGCCCTGTTCAGGAGTCAGACCCCAGCTGGATCCTTCGGCCTCCAGTCCTGGGAACCACATGTCACATTAAATCAATCGGCCACCAGGAAAGAGCCCAGAGGATCAGGATGGTGACCAGGATGCGGGAGGGAGGGTCTGGAGGGAAACTGTCTTCAGCCATCTGCAGACGTCTCTAGGGACAGTCGACCAGCTACCTCTAGCAGGTAAAAAAGAGCAGGGACAGAGAGTCACACTTGGTTCAAAATAACATGCTCCTGTAATAGACTCAGTGACAATGATTCTCATAAAAAGAGTGATCAGGAACATTTGAGCAGAGGGAAAACTTCAGCATGGCCTGTACTTAAGATGACACAACTGAGCCTATGTAAAACTTCTTGGATGTGAAGATGGTGTTTGGTTGGGCAGGATGAGTGACGGTCTCAAGGTCTGCAATTTACTTTCACTTGGGTCTGTCAGTAAAATTGTGTGTGTGTGCATGTGTGTGCGGAGACAGGGAGAATACACACAAATAAGGTAAAATGTACTTTGGTTAACATTAGTATGTAGTGTTATATTATTCTTTATATTATTTTATTCATTGTATTATTCTTACAGAAGAGGTTTGAAATTGTCTAAAAAGTTGGGGAGAATAAAGTACAAAAAGAGGATGGAGGGGGCAGAACTAATGTTGTTGGCAGTGTTTTCAAGTTTGTCCAGTAATAAGCATCACCTGGAGTGCTCATTACACACACCTACTCACACACACACACACACACACACACTCACACATACACACACATGCATGCGCACACGTGTACCTCCCCAGAGGACAGCACAGTGTCTACATGGCAGCTAGTTCTGGGTGATGCTTTATTATCACCCAGGCTGGGAAATCCTAACTTATTGAGCACCTTACTAAGTGCCAGGTGTCCTCTAGGTTCTTTTGTATTATTTAACCTTCATGATTGGGCTGGAGGAAGCACAAGCTAAAATCAAGATTGCTGGGAGAAATATCAATAACCTCAGATATGCAGATGACACCACCCTTATGGCAGAAAGTGAAGAAGAACTAAAAAGCCTCTTGATGAAAGTGAAAGAGGAGAGTGAACAAGTTGGCTTAAAACTCAACATTCAGAAAACTAAGATCATGGCATCCAAGTCCCATTACCTCATGGCAAATAGATGGGGAAACAATGGAAGCAGTGACAGACTTTATTTTCTTGGGCTCCAAAATCACTGCAGATGGTGACTGCAGCCATGAAATTAAAAGACGCTTGCTCCTGGGAAGAAAAGCTATGACCAACCTAGACAGCATATTAAAAAGCAGAGACATTACTTTGCCAGCAAATGTCTGTCTAGTCAAAGCTATGGCTTTTCCAATAGTCATGTATGGATGTGAGAGTTGGACTATAAAGAAAGCTGAGCACCAAAGAATTAATGCTTTTGAACTGTGGTGTTGGAGAAAACTCTTGAGAATCTCTTGGACTGCAAGGAGATCAAGCCAGTCAATGCTAAAGGAAATCAGTCCTGAATATTCATTGGGAGGCTGATGCTGAAGCTGAAACTCCAATACTTTGGCCACCTGATGCAAAGAATTAACTCATTTGAAAAAACCCTGATGCTGGGAAAGATTGAAAGTGGGAGAAGAAAGGGACGACAGAGGATGAGATGGTTGGATGGCATCACTGACTCGATGGACATGAGTTTGAGTAGACTCTGGGAGTTGGTGATGGACAGGGAGGCCTGGCGTGCTGCAGTCCATGGGGTCGCGAAGAGTCAGACACGACTGAGCGACTCAACTGAACTGAAGCTTCATGACAACCCTTTCAAAGCAAGCACATCATTTTGTGGCTGTTTTATGGATAAATAAATTGACATGCAAAGAGAACACGGCTGGGAAAAAAACCATGTCTCAGCCAGATGAGGAAACTTTTTGTGATCACACTGGTCCTCAGTGGCTGAGGAAGTTGAACCCATGTCTGCCCAGTCTCGATGCCTGTGCTTGCTCCTCTGCGCGGCGCTGCCTCTGCACAAGAGTGCATAAACCCACACGCAGGACAAACACTGCCTTGAAAACTAACTCAAGCCAGGACTTACTCCCTGAGCAGGCGGTGTTCGTTTCAGCAGATGTCATTGTTGATCATCGTGCCTTCACAAAGATCCCCAGGCTCCCGGTGGAGCGCCCCACCACAGTGGACTGCACACACACACGCAGAGATACAGAGACACGCAGACACACACCACTGCCTCCGGGGAGGACGCTTCAAGGAGCCACCTCTACTCCGTGTTCTGTCTTTATATGGATCCCAAAAGTGTGCTCTCTGAAGCCCACAGTGAATCCTGTTTGGAGGCTGGCCAAGTGGCAGGGGACCAAGGCAGTGGGATGCAAAGGACCAGACGTGCTTGAACTTGACACCAGTGTTGGCGCCGGCTCTCCCACCGCCAGTGGAAGTCTCGGCTCCTGGCTCCACCCAAGCCCTCGATGTCTAACTCGGTGCTCCTGGTGTCTAACTGTTCCTCTCATCTTTCCTCTCAGCTCACCAAAGCTCAGACCTGTGCCCCTTCCACCAACTTACACTCTTGAGAAATGACCCTGCTTCTCTTACCTGTTGCTGTATGACAAACTCCTCCCTAAAACTTAGTGGTTGAAACAGCAACCGTATTATTATCTCTCAGATTCTGCGGGTCAGGGACCAGAGCACAAGGGGGACAGCTCATGTCTTCTCCACTGAGGCTGACACGGCTTCTTCACTCACAGGAGATGCTCCAGCGGAGGCAGCTTGGACAGATGCCTGGGGTCCTGTCTCTGGGGGTCTCTGCCCTCTCCGTGGGCTGGAGTCCTTGCTTCTCCTCCATGTAGCCTCAGGGCCTCCCCTCCTCATGCCACCTTCACATCTGATCTCTCCTTATAACCAGGCTTCTCAAACACAGCAAGTGGAGGAGGGAGAACACACAAGAGAAGGAGGCGGAAGCTGCCAGATTTCATAAGGCCTGGGCGTGGAAGTCCAGACATCTCTTCTTCTCTATCGGTCAAAGCTGATGGAAGGCATGCCCAGACTCTAGGGAAGGGAAATAAGCAGAGCCCTTAGATTGCTCCTGACCTCTGAGCTCTGTCTCCTCAGATCCCAAGAGTTCTCCCGTCTTTGCATCATCAGCCTTTGTGCCTCCCCAGTCACGAAAACCATTCACTCACTCATTCAACTCCGACTGGAGCATCTCCCCTTGTGCCTGATGCTCTGCTCCACACTGAACACGCATCGAGTGGAGAAGACTGTCCTCAGAGCTTGTGTTCTGACCGGGGAGACAGAAAATAAAGATGCTGACAAGTCACCACCTCTGCCCGGCGTATCAGGGGTGGTGTGTGTTCGGGAAAACAGCCAAGCTGACGAGGTGGATGGGAGACTTCCCTGGTGGTCCAGTGGTTAAGACTTCACCTTCCAGTAGAGAGGGTGTGGATTTGATTCCTGGTCATGGGGCTAAGATGCCATATGCCTTGGGGCCAAAAAACAAAATATAAAACAGAAGCAATAGGGTAAAATTTTCAATAAAAACTTTAAAATGATCCATATCAAAAAATCTTAAAAAAAAAAAAAAGAAGAAGAAGAAAATGAGAGGGCAGCAGTGGAGAAGAGGAGGTAGGCAGAGCTTGCAACTTTATTTTTTTTAACTTTATTTCACATTAGGGTATAGCCAATTAACAAATAGTGCTGTGATAGTTTCGGGTGAACAGCAAAGGGACTCAGCCATACATATATATGTATGCATCTTCCCCAAACTCGTCTCCCATCCAGACCACACACAACATCGAGCTATACAATAGGACCTTGTTGGCTATCCATTTTATTTTTTTTTTAATTTATTTTTTGGCTATCCATTTTAAATGTAGCAGCATGCACATGTCCATCCCAAACTCCCCAAATATCTCTTCCCCTATCCATCGCCTCTGGCAAGGGGTTGCAACTTTAAATAGGATGATTAGGGGTACAGGAGGAGCCAGCCAAGTGGACAGCTGGGTCAGGGTTCCAGACCAGAGTCGAGTTCCAGGAGCACACGCAGGGTGTTCAGAGACCAGGGGAACCAGGCATCACAGGAAGAGAGAAGGTCAGATGCCTGGGGTGCCAGGGAAAGATTGTGTATTCACCATGAGACAGAAGAGAGGCTAGCTGGGACCTGGGCAGAGGAGGAACAGGATTTGAGTAAGGCTGGCACCCTGAGCCATGATTTCTGCACTCGCATGAGCTGGGCCCCCAAACCCATATTCTCCTGGATTAAACTATGAGCCTGGGAGGCAAGCTGAGAAATATCATTTCAGTGAAAATATTGATTTATGAAAGTCTACTTGGTACAATGTAACAAGAGCCATAAAGCTCTTTAGCTTTCACTTAATAATTCCCTGCCAGGGAATTCATCTTGAGGAGAGAATTTAATAAAGCAGTGTTTTTCCAGAGTGTTTTCAATAATAATTTTTTCATTTTGTGTTTTCATGTTAATAATCATCTTTTTTAAATTGGCATGAACATGTCATTGTAAGAGCTGTGTGACTCTTATGATTGAACATTCACCGATGCTTAGAAATTTTGGTTTATCTTCCCCTTTTAAAAATTATAAATAGCATTGCCATTAAAATAACTGTGCATTAAAAAATATATAGGCATGGGACTTCCCTGGTGGTCCAGGGGCTAAGACTCTTGTGCTCCCAACACAGGGAACCAGAGGGCTTCCCTAGTGGCTCAGCAGTAAAGACTCCCCCTGCAATTCAGGAGATACAAGAGAGGCAGGTTCCATCCCCAGGTCAGGAAGATCCCCTGGAGAAGGGAATGGTAACCCACTCCAGTATTCTTGCCTGGAGAATCCCACGGACAGAGGAGCCTGGAGAACTACAGTCCATAGGGTTGCAGAGAGTCAGACACGACTAAAGCAACTGAGCATGCATGCACAGGGAACTAGATTCCACGTGCTGAGCGCCACAGTGAAGATCCGGAGTGCCGAAACTAGGGCCCAGCAGAGCCTGAATAAATAAATAAATAAATATTTGGGGGGAAAAATATATAGGCATGAACATGTACGCCACATATAGTTGCCCTTACAGCAGCCCAACCCCACTTTTGTTTCCAGCCCTGGAACCAAGTAGTACAGTAAGTCCCCCACATACGAATGAGTTCCATTCTGAGAGCATATTCGAAAGTCCAGTTTTTTCGTAAATCTAACAAAGTTAGCCTAGGTACCTAACACACTCGGCTATATAATATTATACTGTAATAGGCTTATATTTTCACACAAATAATACATTAAAAAAAAACACAAAAAAATAAAGAAAATATTTTTAATCTTATAGTACAGCACCTTGAAAAGCACAGTAGTGCAACACAACAGCTGACGTTGAGTGAACAGGCAAGAAAATTTACTGAGTGGAGGAGAGAGAGGAGGTGGGAGACAGTAGAGCTGAAGAATCTTCAGCAGTAGGAGATGGAGGGCGAGCTGAAATTTCATTCATGCCTGATATAGATGCAACGCGCACTCACATCTTTGAAATTCAAAACTTGAAGATTTGTATCTCGAGGACTTACTGTATTACATTAATTGTCATGGGCTGAGCTAACACAAGAAGAATGGAGTTGAATTTAGTAGTAAAAGGTTTATTCGTGCCAAGAAAAGGCCAAATTATGGCACAGATTTGCTGTTTGAAGCAAGAATCTGCAGTAGGGTGGATAGACAAGAGTGGTGACTTACTTGTCATTAATGCCAAACCCAAAGGAATTCCCACCATATAATTGATGCCTCTCCGTGTTGTGTTTTCATTTTCAGTTAGTTTTCACTCGAATCTCAAAGAAGGGCAATGCCAAAGAATGTTTAAAGTACTATATAATTAGACGCATTTCATATGCTAGCAAGGTAACGTTCAAAATCCTTCAAGCTAGGCTTCAGCAGTATGTGAACTGAGAACTTCCAAATGTACAAGCTGGGTTTGGAAAAGGCAGAGGAACCAGATATCAAATTGCCAACATTTATTGGATCATAGAGAAAGCAAGGGAATTCCAGAAAAAAATTCGACTTCTGCTTCATTGACTATGCTAAAACCGTTGACTGTGTGGATCACAACAAAATGTGGAAAATTCTTAAAGAGATGGGACTACCAGACCACCTGACCTGCCTCCTGAGAAACCTGTGTGCAGGTCAAGAAACAACACTTAGAATCAGACATGGAACAACAGACTGGTTCAAAATTGGGAGAGGAGGATGACAAGGCTGTATCTCATCACAGGGCTTATTTAACTTATATGCAGAGCACATCATGTGAAATGCCAGGCTGGATGAAGCACAAGTGTAGTCAAAATTGCTGGGAGAAATAAAAACAACTTCAGATATGCAGATGACACCACGCTAATGGCAGAAAGAGAAACTAAAGAGCCTCTTGAGAGTGAAAGAGAAGAGTGAAAAAGCTGGCTTAAAACTCAACATTCAAAAAACTAACATCATGGCATCTGGTCTCGTCACTTCACGGTAGGTAACTAGAAGGGAAAGGGTGGAAACAGTGACAGACTTTATTTTCTTGGGCTCCAAAATCACTGCAGATGGTGAGCACTGCCATGATATTAAAAGACTCTTGCTCCTTGGAAGGAAAGCTATGACAAACCTAAGTGTTAGTCAGTCGTGTCTGACTCTTTATGACCCCATGGACTGTAGCCTCACCAGGCTCTTCTGTCCATGGAATTCTCTGGGCAAGAATACTGGAGTGGGTTGCCATTTCCTTCAAACCTAGACAGCATATTTAAAAGCAGGGACATCACTTTGCCAACTTATGTCCAAATAGTCAAAGCTATGGTTTTTCCAGTAGTCATGTATGGATGTGAGAGTTGGATCATAAAGAAGATTGAGCACCAAAGAATTGATGTTTTCGAATTGTAGTGTTGGAGAAGACTCTTGAGTGTTCCTTGGACTACAAGGAGATCAAAACCAGTCAGTCCTAAAGGAAATCAACCCTGAATATTTATTGGAAGGACTGATGCTGAAGCTCCAATACTTTGGCCACCTGATGCGAAGAACTGACTCCTTGGAAAAGACCCTGATGCTGAGAAAGATTGAAGGCAGAAGGAGAAGGGAGCAGCAGAGGATGAGATAGTTGGATAGCGTCATTGACTCAATAGACATGAGTTTGAGCAAATTCCAGGAGATAATGGAGGACAGAGGAGCCCAGCGTGCTGCAGACCATGGGTTGCAAAGAATCCAACAACACAACTTAGCAACCGAACAACAGTAATCCAGGTTGTGAGTGGAAACTGAGTTTCAGAAAAGCATTATCTGTCTTATCAATATCATTGCTGTTAATTATATTTATTCTGAAATACTTTGGAGAAGGGAATGGGAACCCACTCTGGTATTCTTGCCTGAAGAATTCCATGGACAGACCATGGGGTTGGAAAGAGTCAGACCCGAGTGAGTGACTAACACTTTCAACTTTCACTTTCATTCTGAAATACTGATTTCATTTCGTTTATATAATTCTATAAGAGTTACAATCCCTTTATTCAGATTTATTTTTGCAACATTATGTGAAGTGAAGTGAAAGTCACTCAGTTGTGTCTGACTCTTTGTGATCCCATAGACTATACAGTCCATGGAATTCTCCAGGCCAAAATACTGGAGTGGGTAGCCTTTCCCTTTTCCAGGAGATCTTCCCAACCCAAGGGTCGAACGCAGGTCTCTGGCATTGTAGGTGGATTCTTTTTTTTTTGCAGGTGGATTCTTTACCAGCTGAGCCACAAGGGAAGCCCAACAACATTATGATTAAACATTAAATTATTTAATTCAACATAATGTGTGAATGAACAAATTATTTTCCTTTACCTGTTGCCTGAACATTACTCAAGCATGAGCAACATTGGAATAACCAGTGGCTTGAAACATCAGACATTGGAAACAGCTGTTCTGACGCTGATTTGCTGATCTCCCACTCTGGAAGGGCTGGCTGCTCCTTGGCTGCAGGAAGTGCCTGGGAGACCAGTCAAGGTAGCGTTACCTGCTCTGGCCTGATCATGAAGGTCCCCAGTTCACCAGGGCTCCTCCCTAGGGCCCTGACCAAGTGGTCCAGCATAAATTCAGTTCATTTATCCAGGTGGTGATCATACTCTGGGGGAAACAACAGGCAGGTCTCGGTCGAGAAATTTCTCCATCTCCCAGGCTCAGGGCATCCACCCTTTATCGTCTCTGAGGATCTCTCTCAGGCGATCTCAGACTTCATGTGGCGACCTTCTCCCAGCACATTTCATTTTCCTTGCTTTCATGGCAGCAAGAAATTCCCCAGACCCTCCGGCTCCATCCCACCTCTGTTCTCAACGTCTGCTGAGTGAGACGTCCTCTGGGGCCACATGTTTGCCTAATCCTGTTGCTTTCATACTTTCTTTTCCTACTGGTTAAGTAGACTGTGATAAAGATTCCTAGGTCTTCACTCAGCAAACATCCTGCCAGCTCAGGTCTCCCCAATCCCTGGTCATCTGGTCCTTGAGGCAAATGCCTCTAAAATACAGGAAAGCCAAATTCTAGTCAAAAACAACAAACAGCTCTAACCATTTTAGCAAATCACATCCACAGTTCTTATGGGAACAGGAAATTCTCACAGAAGAGTGTATCTTTTAATTCCGAGGTGACTGTCAGTGAGGCAGGTCAACAAATTCAACATCCTTTCCATTCAGCATCTATTTCCTGGATGTTTATGATACATCAGGAGCTCTGACACACAAGAACCAATGCATCCTAACAAAACCTTGCAGAGATTCTTATCAGGGAAGGAAGACGTGGAAAAGACTTCTTCCTTGGTGCTTTGGCAGAAAAATAAAGCTATGAATTAAACCCTGGGTGACTCAGCAGCAGCAGCAGCAACTTTGCCAGGATTCACCCCTAAAATCTTTTAAATCTTGTGCCTGAATTTGCAAGTACTAATGAGCTTTTTTCCTTTTCTATAATTTTTAAGAAAAAATTTCCAAATCTATTATACAACTTGGGGAGTCATACAGTGCAGGAAGACAAAGCTTTTCTCGTGGAGTAACATCTCCATCTTGTGGCCATTTGGAGTATTGCATAACGATCAAGCTCCCTCTAATTTTGTAACTTGGTCTCAATGGACGTAAGTTTGAGTAAACTGTGGGAGCTGGTGATGGACAGGGAGGCCTGGTGTGCTGCAGTCCATGGGGTCGCAAAGAATTGGACACGACTGAGCAACTGAACTGAACTGAACAGCCACGGATCTTAGATCTGGGAGAGAACTTGAGAGATCGTCTAGTTCAGACCCCTGCCTTCACACAGGTGAAACTCCATTATTTCTTTACTGTGACAGCCCAGAGAGGTTGTGAGGCTCGTCCAAGGTCACACAGCTATTAAGCATCTTACCTGAAGCTCCTGCAATACTCTTGTCACTTTTTTGGAAAAGGAAAATTTCCTTCAAACAAGATCCTGCTGATTATAAAACAGACCAAGACAGAGGTGTTCTGGTTGAAGCATAGGTGGGCTGCCCTTGCCACTCCCCTTCCTCAGCCCACCTTGAAAACTGTCATCTTATACCAGGGGCTGCTTCCTGGTAAATCTATGTGGAAACATTACTGTAGAAACCTGGAAAGAGCTCTAGGAAAATATCTCCATCCTGGGGTAGTTTGTTATTTGAACAGTTTTCTATTCTGGCCTAAGAAAACCCTTTTTATTAAAGCATATTTTCTTTTTATCATGATTATCAACAACTCTTCATTTTTACAGATCTCTTCCCAGAGAATCTCTAAGTTGACTTGTTTTCAGTTGCAAGTAAATGTTTTAAGCTTCCTGTGACAGAATCAGCGGCAAAGCTGGCCGTAGGTGCGACAGCAGCAGGAATGCACGCAGACTTGCTACCTGTCAGGCCCTGGCCTGGGCTCTGACATGTGAGCAGCACGACCTGAGCAGTGAGATGGTTCTGTTGGAGGCAAGAGCAAGAGGGCAGGATGTGAGGAAGGAGCAGCAAACTCTGCTGGGAATTAGGGGAAGCTTTCATGCACCTGTTTGGTCCGTCGTTGAGTAAATAATTGTCGGGGTCTTCCCTGGAGGTCCAGTTGTTAAGCACCTGCCTTCCAATGCAGGGGACACAGGTTCTATCCCTGCTCGGGGAACTGAGATTCCACATGCCACGGAGCAACTAAGCCCATGCACCACAACTACTGAGCCCGAGTGCCACAATGAAGACCCAGTGCAGCCAAAACAAAGCAAAATGTTTAAAAAAGAAAACTGAAAATTGCTGATGAGTCCATTGAAGATCATGTAAATAAACGGAAAGGCAAGTTGTGGTCATGGGTTGGAACACCCCACATAGCAAAGACATCAGTTCTCTCCAAACTGACCTATAGATCCAACAATTCCAATCAAATATTGCAGCAATAAATGAATAAGAAATTGTCAGACTCCTTCTCTGTGTCAAGCCTTTCAACAGATAAACACGCTTTCTGATCTCAGAAATCTCCCGGTTCTAGTTGGAGACGGGCAATAACAATGAGACGGAGAGATGGATAAGAGAGTTTCTGGTTAAAACTGGGCTGATAGAGTCCTGATCTGAGGAGAGACACTGGAGTGCAGTTTTGAACTGTGAGGAAGAGTCAGCCGCAGGAGGAGGGCAAGGGTTCTGGGGCCTGCCAACAGCAGGCGTCCCAGGTGAGATAAATCAAAGAAAGAGAAACACTGCAGAGTAATTTATATGGAGGCTTCCCAGGTGGCGCTAGAGGTAAAGAACCCACGCGCCAGTGCAGGAGACATAGACACAGGTTGAAGTCCCGGGTCAGCAGGACCTCCTGGAAGAGGGCATGCAACCCACCCCCGTATTCTTGCCTGAAGAATCCCCATGGACAGAGGAGCCTGGTGGGCTGCAGCCCATGACAGAGAGTCAGACATGACTAAAGCGACTTAGCATAGCACAGCACTTCCAGGTTCAGTTCAGCTCAGTTCAGTTGCTCAGTCGTGTCCGACTCTTTGCGACCCCATGAATCGCAGCACGCCAGGCCTCCCTGTCCATCACCATCTCCTGGAGTTCACTCAGACTCACGTCCATCGAGTCAGTGATGCCATCCCGCCATCTCATCCTCTGTCATCCCCTGTCATCCCCTTTTCCTCCTGCCCCCAATCCCTCCCAGCATCAGAGTCTTTTCCAATGAGTCAACTCTTTGCATGAGGTGGCCAAAGTACTGGAGTTTCAGCTTTAGCATCAGTCCTTCCAAAGAACACCCAGGGCTGATCTCCTTCAGAATGGACTGGTTAGATCTCCTTGCAGTCCAAGGGACTCTCAAGAGTCTTCTCCAACACCACAGTTCAAAAGCATCGATTCTTCGGCACTCAGCCTTCTTCACAGTCCAACTCTCACATCCATACATGACCACAGGAAAAACCATACATGACCACAGGAAAAACCATAGCCTTGACTAGATGGACCTTAGTCAGCAAAGTAATGTCTCTGCTTTTGAATATACTATCTAGGTTGGTCATAGCTTTTCTTCCAAGAAGTAAGCGTCTTTTAATCTCATGGCTGCAGTCACCATCTGCAGTGATTTTGGAGCCCAAAAGAATAAAGTCTGACACTGTTTCCACTGTTTCCCCACCTATTTCCCATGAAGTGATGGGACCAGATGCCATGATCTTCGTTTTCTGAATGTTGAGCTTTAAGCCAACTTTTTCACTCTCCTCCTTCAGTTTCATCAAGAGGCTTTTTAGTTCCTCTTCACTTTCTGCCATAAGGGTGGTGTCATCTGCATATCTGAGGTGATTGATATTTCTCCTGGCAACATTGATTCCAGCTTGTGTTTCTTCCAGCCCAGCGTTTCTCATGATGTACTCTGCATAGAAGTTAAATAAGCAGGGTGACAATATACAGCCTTGACGTACTCCTTTTCCTGTTTGGAGCCAGTCTGTTGTTCCATGTCCAGTCCTAACTGTTGCTTCCTGACCTGTAGATAAGTTTCTCAAGAGGCAGGTCAGGTGGTCTGGTATTCCCATCTCTCTCAGAATTTTCCACAGTTTATTGTGATCCACACAGTCAAAGGCTTTGGCATAGTCAATAAAGCAGAAATAGATGTTTTTCTGGAACTCTCTTGCTTTTTCGATGATCCAGCGGATGTTGGCAATTTGATCTCTGGTTCCTCTGCCTTTTCTAAAACCAGCTTGAACATCAGGAAGTTCATGGTTCACGTATTGCTGAAGCCTGGCTTGAAGAATTTTGAGCATCACTTTACTAGCGTGTGAGATGAGTGCAATTGTGCGGTAGTTTGAGCATTCTTTGGCATTGCCTTTCTTTGGGATTGGAATGAAAGCTGACCTTTTCCAGTCCTGTGGCCACTGCTGAGTTTTCCAGATTTGCTGGCATATTGAGTGCAGCACTTTCACAGCATCATGTTTCAGGATTTAAAATAGCTCAACTGGAATTCCATCACCTCCACTAGCTTTGTTCATAGTGATACTTTCTAAGGCCCACTTGACTTCACATTCTAGGATGTCTGGCTCTAGGTGAGTGATCACACCATCATGATTATCTGGGTCGTGAAGATCTTTTTTATACAGTTCTTCTGTGTATTCTTGCCACCTCTTCTTAATATCTTCTGCTTCTGTTAAGTCCATACCATTTCTGTCCTTTATCGAGCCCATCTTTGCATGAAATGTCCCCTTGGTATCTCTAATTTTCTTGAAGAGATCTCTAGTCTTTCCCATTCTGTTGTTTTCCTCTATTTCTTTGCATTGATCACTGAGGAAGGCTTTCTTATCTCTTCTTGCTATTCTTTGGAACTCTGCATTCAGATGCTTATATCTTTCCTTTTCTCCTTTGCTTTTCACTTCTATTCTTTTCACAGCTATTTGTAAGGCCTCCTCAGACAGCCATTTTGCTTTTTTGCATTTCTTTTCCATGGGGAAAAAAATAACAAGAAGAGATAAGAAAGCCTTCCTCAGTGATCAATGCAAAGAAATAGAGGAAAACAACACCACCTCCAAGCGGTATCTAAAAGACCTAAATGTAGAAACAGAGTAAAATGCTGGTTTTCAGCGGCTCGGGGTGGAGGAAAAGGGAAGATGTTTGTCAAAGGGTACAAACTTCCAGTTATAAAATGAATATGTTCTGGGGATCTAATGTGCAGCGTGGTGACTATACTTGACATCACTGGTGGTATATACTTGAAAGTTGCCGAGAGAACAGATCTTTAATCACATTGGAATATATAAGTGTATCAAACCAACATATTTTACGCCTTAAATTTACACAGAGTTATATGTTAGGAGAAGTTTTCATGCACCTGTTTGGTCATAACCATATCTCAATGAAGCTGGAATTTTATTATCAAATAAATAGATAAATAAATCCTCAAAATAACACCATTAAAAAAAGAGATGGGACTTCCCTGGGAGTCCAGTGGTTAAGACTCTGTGCTCTGCTGCAAATGCTATTTAAATTCCCTGTTTGGGAATTAAGATCCTAGTGAGAGAGAGAGAAAAATGCCAGGTGCTCTCATTCAGGGGAAAATGCGGGGGGCCGCCACACCAGGTCTCTTCTTCCAGGAGGGGGCGCTGATGCTCAAGGCAGCAGGCCCTGTCCAAAGCCAGAAGCTGGAATTTTCCTCCATTGCCTTGCCCCTTTCCGCTTAGCTCCTCAAAAATTACACAGCAAGCTAAAAATGGCCAGTGAAGACAGATTGGGGTGGGCGTGTGAGTGCAAAGAGAAAAACAGAAAAAACTTAGACTTGAGGGTATGTCCAAAATCATCAACAAAAAAATTTCAGTGTCTGCTTATATGAGTACGCTATTTTAATTAAATTTTTATTGAATAAAATTTCAGTCATAAACAGTTCAGTGAAATCCCATGTACCTTCTCCCACCACAGCCACTACCAACCTTGGTTGTTCTCAGTTCATATCCATTCATTCACTTTTTTTTTCTTTTTTTGCTGGAATCTTTAAAAAGCAAATCCAAGACATTGAATCACTTCTCCGGCAAATGCCTCAGAACATGTCTCTAACAGTTACAAAATTCTCTTTTATTAGACATAACCACAATACCACTGTCATAACAAACCAAATTAAAAACAATTCCTTAATGTGTTCTGATTGTGTGTACTTGTTTGTAAACATTTTTAATTTTCAAAATAATTTCAGAATCTCAGAAAACTAATTTTAAATTTCAGTGTCTTATTCCAGAGTCTCACCCTAAGATTATGTCTGGGAATAAAATAATAGATCAATAAATTTAAAAGTTACCATTCCATGAGGATTATTAAATAAATACTTAAATGGCCATCCTTTATGCTGAAGAAACAGCATAACAACATAAAAGATCAAGGAAATACTATTTTTTCATTAATGATATTAAATCATTTTTAATAAAAATTTTATAGTTAAATAATTTTTATTAAATAACATTATTAAATAAAAATAATTTTTATTGAATGCATTAAATTTAATTCAATATCAACCAGAATGCCTCTGACTTAACAGAATTCATTTGGGTTTTGTATACAAATGACGTAGAGCTTGTAGTATTTTGTACCTTGCTATTTCATCGTAACATTTTTCTATATAACCCCCTTTCAATGGCAGAAAAATAGCCATCTGGGAAATGCACCATGATTTATTAACTGAAAAAAAATGTATTTCTCTATTTCCAATGCATGGTAACCGAAAACAACGTCTTCTAGATCATGGTGTAGTGTTTGTGTAAGAAATTCCACTAAAGAGCAGGTCTTCCAGACCCCTTCAACGATACTAGGGGGCAGGAAGAGCACGCGCAGAGCCCGTGTTTTGGGGAGACGTGTGCTCTTTTCAGGGATGCAGGAAACCTTTGTGGCCAGAACTTGGAGCAGAGGCCAGACTGCAGCCCTGCCTAAAAGACAAGCAGCGGCCAGTCCACCCAGGACCCCTCATGTACGTGGACTGCTTTGAGCATAGGCATTTTCTAAAATGCCATCCTGAAAAACATACCTTCCATCACTGTGGAGAGGCACCAGATTTTTGTTACCTCAGTTTACTATCTTCACCAAATTAATAAATGGAACTAATAAGGAATGTCATTAAACACAGCTAGCTTCAATATCATAAGTCAGGAAGGAAAGTAGGCCAGATGATACACATGAACATGGTCATCTAAACAGTTCGATTTGGGCAGTTTCTTTATGCTCATGCAGATGTCAGGAAGTTGTCTGGATGCTCAAGAATAAACTGCAACAGACAGAGGGATAGCTGGAGTCTTTGTATCAGCATCTGTTAACCCTCCATGGTCACAGGACAGTCAGATTCTCACCACACACACTCACACCTGCACACTCATGCACAGAAACACACACTCACACCTGCATCCACGCACACCTACAGGTAATTCCCAGTCACATCTGATGCAACCCCAGAGCCCTTCCCTTAAAAGCAAACATAGAAAACAAAGGTTCCAACAGAGTCATCCTATCACTTTTCTCTAGAAGTGTTTTTGTAGACTGAGTCTAAGAATCTGCATTTCAGACAAGCTGAGAAGAGAAACGCCAGCTCAAAGTCACTTTCCACAGCCTAGAACATCTGCTTTATCCTTTTAACCTACCAGGAGACAGAGCAGGTGGAGAGGAGATTTTCTTTATTAAATATATGAAGATTATATTTTAAAAAATTATATTCCCATTTTCTTTTCCTCCCTACCCTTGGGCAGATACATTTTCCCAAAATAACCAGCTTATCTGCCTGGGTTTGAATCTCACCTCTGTCACTCTAGCTGTGTGACACCGAAAAATAAAAGTGTCAGTTGCTTAGCTGTGCCCTATTCTTTGTGACCCCATGGATTGTAACCGTTCAGGCTCCTCTATCCGTGGGATTTTCTAGGCAAGAACACGAGTGGTTTGCCATTTCCTTCTCCAGGGGATCTTCCTGACCCAAGGATTGAACCCAGGTTTCCCCACATTGCAGGCAGATATTTTACCATCTGAGCCACCAGGGAAACCCATCCATGTGATGTTGAGAAGGTCACTAAACCTCTCTGTGAGAGGAAGATAGCAACCCGTCTCTGATAGTGTTGTGAGGATTGAGTTCACACATATAAACACACAGAACTGCGTCTGTCACACAACAGTTTCTTAGGCAAATATTTCCGATTATTATCATTTAAGATCGTATTTATTTCAAATTAGCTAACATTTTTTTAAAACACACAAGCTTTATCTTAATTATAATTATGATACATGTTCATTATTAAATATTCTTACAACACAGAAAAATATAAAGAAAATTAAACAGTAAAATTCTTCTTCCAAGAAACCTGCCGACTTTGAGCATCCTTTTGGACAGTTCCTATCTCAGCAGGACATCACACCGGAGATAAAGTTACACGCCTGGTGGCCCAGGACTCCTCCCGGATCTCTGTCATGGGAAGTGCTTCCTGCATCTGTGATAACAGATTGGTGGTCTGTCTCCAGGAAATAATACCGCTGAGGCCAGTGTTTCTCCACCGGGGACGAGTCTGCCCCTGATGGGGGACATTCAGCAGTGTCTGGAGACACTTTAGGTTGTCGCTGTTGGAAAGAAGGGGATGCCACTGGCATCCAGTGGGAGGAGGTCAGGGAAGCTACTAAACTCGTCCAATGCGCAGAACAGCCCCACGATGAATTATCCGGCTCAAAATAAGGGGGGAACCCCGCTTTCAGGTTGTTTCATTTCTAGGAAATAATAAATACTATAACCCGGAGGGTCAGTCACCTAGAAAACAATGGTAGTGTTGTGCCTATTGATGAACTTTTAAATACTTTCATACTGGTTTTCAAGGAGACAGATTTTCTTTTTTTTGAGCTCCAAAATCACTGCAGACTGACCGAAGCTGAAGCTCCAATTGTTTGGCCACTTGCTGCAAAGAGCCGACTCATTGGAAAAGATTGAAGGCAGGAGGAGAAGGGGACAACAGAGGATGAGATGGTTGGATGGCATCTTCGGCTGAAGGGACATAAGTTTGAGCAAACTCTGGGAGACAGTGAAAGGCAGGGAAGCCTAACGTGCTGCAGTCCATGGGGTCGCAAAGAGTCGGACGTGAATTAACGATGGAACAGCAACTGGTTTTCAAAGAGCTCCCAGCCCTCATGCCACACCCCGCTCAATCCCTCTCTGATCACCAGACGTTCCCAGGGTCCAGCACTAAAGGGAAGACACCAGGCCCAGCAAGAGGAGGGCGCACCTCCAGGACCAGGCCTCCACCTCTGCAGTACAGCTGTTGTGATTAACCCCAGGCCCAGCCTGAGCAGCTGCTAGATGTTGGCCTTGCCCTTGGGTAACAGGAGAGAAGAGCCCAGACCGTGAGAAGCTTTGCACTCCACACATAGAAACACTGAACCATTTCTTCACAAATATGTCCTGTGATGAGGAGGGGGAGGATTGGTTGTGTTGATTTCAGATTAGCTCTTTTTGAAAAAAAAAAAAAAAAAAAAACTTAAAAGAACTCTGTTTTATCCTGATCATCTGGTAATACATGTTTACTATTAAACATTCAAAGGAAACAAGATTTTCTGATTGTAGTGAGGATCTCTGCTGATCATAGCTTTGCTGGAGGATGGAGAAGCCCACCTCTCTCAGCACCAGGAAAAAAAGAGAGTTTAAGGGACTTCCCTGGCAGTCCAGGGGTTAGCACTCCACGCTTCCACTGCAGGGGCACGAGTTCGATCCCTGGTCGGGGAACCAAGATCCCACATGCTCTGCCGGGTGGCAAAAACATTTTTACAAAGATTAAAAAAAAAAAAAAGGTCAAAACAGATGTCGTTCACGTCAGGCACCACTAGAAAAGTGGTGGCTCCCCACCTTATTCCCCATTTTCCCTACCCCCTCCATGTGCAGCAGCAAATCAGATGTGTCCTGCATAGCCTGTCTTTCATCTGCTCATCCTTGGATGGGGCCAGGAGCCTCTTATGTTCTGCTCAGACCTTTGAAACAATTCTAGAAGAGAGACTCCAGCAGCCAAAAGCTGGGAAACTGTGCAAGGAATATGTGATTATTTCTAAATGTTATCTTGAAAAGGAAATAAAGAGGCTTTGTTGAGAAACTTCCCTGCTGGTGTTGGCCCCTCAGAGTCCTGACCCTTCCACTCACTGCTCTAGAAAAAGAAACCATTAATTAACTCAGGCCCTGCAGAGAAGAAAAAGAATCCCATGATCTCTGGCCAGACACTCCTCCGAGACACAGGAAATCAAGCTGTGCGTGCTGTTGTGCAGCTGGATTGAGGTTGGAATCGTGTGGGCATATTTCCCTGGAAATGCGCTTGGGACGAATGGCTGCCCAGCGTTCCACCACAAGGACAGCGCATACTTGATCTAGCCAGTTGTCTACAGCTGGGTGTTTTACTAAAATCGCTGCAGAGAACAGCCATATAATTCAATCTTTGTGACTTTTCCAAAGGGTGGTTTCCTAGAAGTGGAATTGCTGGGTCCTGGGCTCCGGAGCCCATGCACTCATCACCAGCTATCCTTTTTCTGAGATAGTGAAGACTCTTGGATGAGCAAACAAAGAGAGAATTTTAAAGAAATCCCCAAAGACATGTTCCCAAATGCTGTGAACGAGGTTTGCAGCAAATGAGAAGCCTGTGGCAGCCACGGGCTGAATAGGAGCCAAGCCATCCAGCCCAGGCCGCCTGATCAGCAGCTGATTCATCCCAGGGACCACTGCTTCCTCCCAGTGGCAGAGCCCAGGTCATCTCTCAGGCCTGGGACCCGGTCACACCAGCTTGGAAGACCCTAGACAGGCTGGGGCAAGGGCTTTACCTGCTAGGGTCTTCACCATCCAGAGGGAAGTCACTTCTGCAGCCTTCACCATGTACCCGTCTCCCTGCCCCCAGCCCCCACCGCCACCCCGTCTCAGACTCTTCCAGGGAGTCAGAAGGAAGTTGCTGACCTGTCCCCTGGGGGAATAATTGTATTAGTGATAAGGTGGCCTCTGGCAGCTTCGTCAGCAGATTCAAGGCTTTGGGCTGAGTAATCCTTTGGTGTCTGCCCCAGCAGCTGGTGGTCACAGATCGGGGAGAAACCTCCCTCTCCCCCAGCCCTGCTGGACTGTCATCTCTTTCCCCCAGCACAGTCACACCTCTGGCTGGGGCTGAGGGCCAAGGTGAAACAGGAGCTCGGCTGGGATCAAAATGACACAAAGAGCCGATATAATAAAATCAAAACAAACTGTAGGAAGAAGCAGGTCAAACACTGCCGGTACTGCCAGTGTCTTCTATTCATTTATTTTTTATTCTATACCCACTCTAGAATACCGAGAAAAGAAGCACAAGCTAAAAATAAGCTTCTGTCTATTAAGTGCTTTGTGATTCACATGCCCAGCTGACCTGATGCTCTGAACCTGGCCCCTGCAGTCTCCCATTGACTGAGGAGAAAAAGTGGACCTGGCATGAGGTCCAATATTAAGGCCAATATCTGGTCCTGGAGGTGCCATTAGAAAGAGAGGAGTCAGGGCAGACTGCCTGGAGGAGGTGAGCCCTGAACAGGCCTTGAAAGATGGGAGTGACTGGGTAGATAGAGCAGGGGGCAGGACAGCTCAGATGGAGAAGAGCAGAGAAGACTCACCGGGGGAAAGAAGTCTCCTCCTTCTCTGCTTCCCCACTCAGCTCTCCCCTTGACAGCCCCTCCCCGAGGCCTTCAACTCCTTCCTTGAGGTCCTTCCCACACACTTGCTGGGAGGAAAATGAGGAATCCAGCCACGGAGCAGTCCTGGTATCCACCTCCTCCCAGCATCTGCCTCCCTGCTGGGGGCTTCAAGAAAAACCCCGTACCTGCCCAGACTGTCACTGTCTTTACTCTCAGCTGGGCCTCAGAGTCCCTGGCTGAGTCCCTTTCCTAAGCCAGGGGCTTCAGACCTCGTGTCTCCAAGGCATTTCCCCCAAGCTCCGCTCTCGGCCCAGCTCCCTTCCGCCTGCCTCCTCCCTCTCACTCTGCGCTGCGCTGACCCCTGCTGTATCACCTCCTCGAATGCCACCACAACCCCCCTTGGCTCTAGTCTACCCAGTCTAGAGATGATGAGCCTGAGACCAAGAGGCAGAATCCCTTGCCAAACTCACACAGCCAGGAAGATGTAAAACCAGGGTCTGAGAGGAGGTATGCTGACTGGGAGACTTCCTGAAGCCCTGGGTTCTCTGATTCCTTCCAGGCGACCTCTCTCCAGGTCAAAGCCATCCCTCTACGTATGCCCTGCACCCCCAGGCTTGCTCAGGGATTGAATATTTGATGTATACCCCATCTTCAGCTTCACCCTCTCCCCCTGTCTCTTTCTCCTCTGTATCTCTTATTATAAAAAAAAAAAAAAAAAACTCCTGGATTTGAAGATGGAGGAAGGACCATGAGCCAAGGAACACTGGTGGCCACGGTAAATAAAATAGGAATGCATTCTCTTCCGGGGCATCCAGGAGCGTCAAAGTCCTGCCAACATCTTCGTGTCTGACTCGTTGCGACCCCATGGACTATACGGGCCATAGAATTCTCCAGGCCAGAATACTGAAGTGGGTAGCCTTTCCCTTCTCCAGTGGATCTTCCCGACCCAGCAATCGAACCGGGATCTCCTGCACTGCAGACGGATTCTTTACCAGCTGAGCTCTTAGAGAAGACCTTCATTTTAGCCCAAGGAGACCCATTTCAGGCTTCTGACCTTCTAAAACTTACAGATCTTTATCCTAAGCTCCTAATGTGGTCATTTGTTACAGGAACAATACGAATCTAATATAGATTTATGTTTCACCAGATATCATCCCTCTGAGCTGAATTAAAGCCTTTCAATACAATCAGTGAGCAGTGAAGGTATTTTGTGTTGAACTCTTACCTTAAATAGAAGAAAATTAGAGTCAGTTTGAAGAGGTTGTGCCCCATTAGCTGGTACAGGGAGTTTCACATTGCCTAAATGTAAATATTGTTTTCACGTTGAGGCCTTCGAGGATTTAAGATAGGGAAAGTAAATCATTATAAAAATTAAGATCACACATTATAAAAGAAAAAAAAGGAACTCCTGTTCTCAAATATTTTTCTTTTGATATCTCCCTAGACAAGGGAAAAACCCTTTCCTCAATGCGGCCCTTCCTACAAACCCCTTGGCCCTGTCTCCTTCTCCTCTCGGCCCATTGCTCTGTTTCCAGTCCTCCCCAGCACTACCAACCCTTCCCAGGGCCTGCTGTCCCCTCCCTCAGAACAACTCTCGCCATGGTGCCAGCTGGTCCCTGCTGCTAAAGCCCAGCAGAGTGACTGCTCAGGGTCTTGGGTCTTTTTGGAGAGTACCGTGGTGAAAGTGGGAGTTCGGGGGTAAGACACAAGTCTGAAACCCCTGTCTTCATCCACAGTCTCCTCCATCTCTCCGTAGCTGTGTGGCCCAAAGGGAATTGCTTAACCTCTCTGAGCCTCAGTTTCCTGATCTGTGAGTTGAGAACAATGATGATAACTCCTTAATAGGGAAGCTGTGAGGCTTGGCAGCATTTGTGTAAGCACTCTTCTTAATGACGTCTTCTCCCTTATTACTGAGGATACAAACGACCTCCTAAGACACATGACCTGGTAGACGCCCCCATCCTTGAATCCTCCCCTGCCCTTGTTCCCACGACTCGCCCTGTCCCGATTTCCCCTTAGCTCCTTTGCCAGCAGATCCTCCTTGGCCCAGACTTCCAGGATTAGGGGCCCTCAGTTCAGCCTCAGGCACTTTCCTCCAGCACAGGATGCTCCAGGTGGTCCCTTGATCCTGAGGTTTCAGGGACCATATCTGTACAGACAAGCTGGGAATGGGTTGGTTGTGGTGTGTGGAGTTGGTCTCCACACCAGAACTCTGGGGGAATCCATGGGTGAAAGTCCGGGGCAGAGACCCAGGCAGGAGTCTGGTGTGAAGTGGCCGTGGAAGCCGTGACTGTGTGAGGTCACCCGAGGGGAGAGTGGGAAGGTCTGCTGGGACACAGGAGATGCAGACGAGTTCAAGGGGACAGAAGATGGTAAAGCCGTGTTCCAGAAGTGGAAGAGAGAGGAGCTTTGGGAAGATGGGACTGACCAGTCGGGCTCAAGGAGATGCCCTTGGCTTTGGGGGTTCGGTGAAGCAGGAGGCCTTGCAAAGGAGGGTCCTGAGGGACTGCCTGTCGGGGAGGGGTGGAGACAAGGGCAGAGGCAGAGGAGCCCAGGTCAGGGGCCGCAGCCCAGTGGCCTCGATCTTCTGAGGCCCCAGAAAGAGGATTACCCTGCAAAGCCCCTCGAGCTGACTTTCCAAATCCCCAATAGTGCTTCCCTGTCACAGGGAGGGTTAACCCCACTTACATAAGGGCCCTGCACCACCCGCTCTGTCCCCTTAACTCCATGATCCTCCCAGAAGCCTCGCACTGTCCCCCTCCCCCTCAGGCTCTAAGGCTAGGCCAACCCCTGCCCCAGAGGCACTCAGAGGTGAGCTCATCTCTGCTGAGGATGCATGTCATACCCAGACCAACAGGGGGCTTTCTGCTCTGGCCTGGGCATGGGGGTGGGGTGGGGGCAGAGGAGCAGGAGAGGAAAGACTTTGCTGAGGACTGCTCTAGGATCTCAACAACCCTGAGATGCAATAATAATAACAGCCCCATCATTTATTGCTGTTCTTGTTTAGTCTCTAAGTCGTGTGCGACTCTTTGAGACTGCAAGGATTACAGATCATTAGACTCCTCTGTCCATGGGATTTCCCAGGCAAGAATACTGGAGTGGGTAGCCATTTCTTTCTCCAAGGAGGATGTCAGGGATTGCACCCGCATCTCCTGCACTGGCAGGATTCTTTACCACTAGGCCACCATGGAAGCCCCCCATCATTTATTATGCTCCTACTAAGAACCAGGCCCCAGAACACTTGGAGAATCATCTTAATTAGCTTCCCCAGCTGCTCTACGAGGCAGGTACTCTTGTCACCCCTTTTTCCAGGAGACTGAAGCTCAGACAGGTTAAATCATTGCTCAGGGAGGGGTGGCTGGCTGTGAGAGAGCAGGGATTTGAACTTGGATCTGTCTTGGCTGTCTCCACCCTCGCTCCAGGGCTCGAGCTGGGAAGACTGAGTCTGGGGAAGCCGAGGGACCAGCCTGCCTGGGACTGTGAAGGCAAGTCAGGGTAGGCAGGTGCAGGGGCTGTGTCCCCCTCCAGTCTTGCAGGAGACCCTCCACATTGGGCCCAGCGCCCATTGCCTGCAGGCCAGCCTCAGACCCTACATCTAACCCATTTCCACCTGTGATGGGAGTTGCCTCTGTAGGGGCATCCAGGGGCTGCTAGCCCTCCAGGGGTGCCCAGACCCTCAAATCCTGGGCCCTAAGCAGTCTCTTATCAAGGGATTAGATGAGAAGCACTGGGGCAGAAAGCTGGACTTACCCAGGACCAGCAGTGAGCACCCATGTGTGGAGCCACACACACCTGTCCCCAGACCCACTTGTCCTGGGGTAGATGGAGTCCACACCTCCCTTAACAATTTGAACAGCTCGGGAGCACAGAGCACGAGGAACTGGGCAGCCCAGGAGCTGGTGTGGGGGCAGCAGGACTGACCGGCTCCCAGGGGCACCTTGGTAATGCTGCAGGTGTGGCCGGTTGATCCCCTGTGGAGACAGTAAAGATTAAGAGGATCATAAGCTGCATCCAGCACTGCCCTGGGAGAAATCTCCCCGAGCCAGAGCTGCTGCTGTGAGGGCAAGTTGGGGCAGCTCCTGAGTTTAGACAGAGGGGGCAGGAGGCAGGAGCACAGAGAAGAGAGGCAAGGGGGAGAGAAAGAGACAGAGGGAGAAGGAGAGATAGAAGAGAGACAGAGTTTCAGAGAGGGAGGCAGGGGCTGGGTCCAGCTCAGAAATCCTGAGGCTTCCCTTAGGCAGGCAGAGGCTGCCCTGGGACCTGCCAGGACAGGCCGACAGCGCCCATGAGCTCCAACATGGCTGCAGCGGTGCCGGCGGCCGTGTCCGCCTCCAGGAAGGAGTCTCCAGGCAGGTGGGGCCTGGGGGAGGAGCCAACAGGTATGGTTTTCCTTGAGGCAGATGTAGACCCTTGGGGAGAGGAGTGTGGGTCACATGTTTGCAGGGACCATGATAGGAGCCAGAGCAACTCAGGCCAAGCCCCCAGGGCTATAAGCAAGTTTAAGGAAACCTGCCAAGAAACCCAGAATCCTAGAAACATAGCTGATCAGATGGGAGAAGAAAGGAGAGAAGAGGGCCCTCAGAGGTCGGGAGCAGAGATCCCTAGAGGCGGTGTCCAGAAGGCTCTTGTGCAGGATGGAGCCTGAGCCCACCTGCAGAGGGGGACCGGGAAGTGGAACAGAGAGGGTCACTTGTTGAGAACTGGCCATTGGAGAAGCGGGGAGGGGTGTGACAAGGGACACGTTTTCCAGCTGGGAGAGACACGGGTGTGTCTGAATGTGGGTGGGCAGGAGCGTGAGGGCGGTGAGGGAAGGAGGGTGGAGGGGTCCCTCGGGAGGTGGGGATGGCGCGTGGCTGGCCCGGCGCAGCCCGCACCCAGCCCGGGTTGCCCTTAGGCGTGGGCGCCTCGCTCCAGTGCCGCGTGTGCGGGGACAGCAGCAGCGGGAAGCACTACGGCATCTACGCCTGCAACGGCTGCAGCGGCTTCTTCAAGAGGAGCGTGAGGCGAAGGCTCATCTACAGGTGAGAGGGGGCGCTCCGCCCCAGAGTCCCGCGGCCGCTGAGTGTTCCTGGGAGGGAGGGAGTGGAGGGCGCTCAGGGGAGAAGGGGCTGCAGCCACAGTGTCTGAAACCCACGGCCCAGGGCCCGGGCAGGACCCTGACTCCCCGGGGCTCCCCTCCACCCGCAGGTGCCAGGTGGGGGCAGGGATGTGCCCGGTGGACAAGGCCCACCGCAACCAGTGCCAGGCCTGCCGGCTGAAGAAGTGCTTGCAGGCGGGCATGAACCAGGACGGTGAGTCAAGAACCCCATCCCGGAGAGGCGTGGCAGAAGAGACAGGGGTGCATGATCCGTCGGGTGTCCTGACCCTTCCCACCTCCCCAGCCGTGCAGAATGAGCGCCAGCCGCGGAACACCGCCCAGGTCCGAATGGACAGCATGGAGTCAGAAACGGAGCCCCGGCTGGAGCCCCTGGCAACGCCCCCTGCTCTCGCAGGGCCCAGCTCTCGGGGGCCCACACCTGTGTCTGCCGCCAGAGCCCTGGGACCCCAGGCCCTCACGCCTCCGGGGCACCACCACTTCATGGCCAGCCTGATAACAGCCGAAACCTGCACTAAGCTGGAGCCCGAGGATGGTAAGTGGGCTGACGGCTGAGCTCCAGGTCCCACACCTAGGTCCCTGAGAAGCCACTTCTGCCTGCCTCAGAACAGGGGCTGAGGCGCAACCTCTCTTCCGACAGCCGATGAGAATATCGATGTCACCGGCAATGATCCCGAGTTCCCCTCGTCCCCATACTCCTCCTCCTCCCCCTGTGCCCTGGACAGCATCCATGAGACATCAGCTCGCCTGCTCTTCATGGCCGTCAAGTGGGCCAAGAACCTGCCGGTGTTCTCCAACCTGCCCTTCCGGGATCAGGTATACTCATCAGCGGGGCTCACAAGTCTGCTGGGCTGGGGGCGCACACCTCCTTGTGCAGGTGATGATTGGAGGGGCACGCAGATTGCAGATGGTGAAGGCTGGAGACACCCATACCTCAGAGTCAGCGATGCTCATGGGCACATATCTCTGGGATGTGGCAGTTGGGGTCATCACCTAGGGGACACTGATGGCCAGGAAAGCACAGGAACCAGACATTAGAAGGCAGTGTCTATGCTCCTCTGGGTCTTATTTCCTCCTAGACAAACCCTCTGGCCTTAGAGATGCTCTGTCTCTACATCACAGGGTGGTCTGCACACTGTGAACAGCATCAGTGGGCAAATCTGGGCTCCCTTGGAACACAAATGCCCCTGACTTCTGGGTTTGAGTTTCAGCCCAGCCTCTTCACTCCTCTGGGCTTTTCATGAACAAGGCGACCTGTCAGGACATCCAGGGGGAGAGGCCCACTGAGCGCGGCAGTCCTTAGCTGGTGGTTTGGATGAAGCAGCTCAGAAGCGACGGAGTTTGCTGAGTATGGCCAACTTGGGATGCTAGTGGGGAGTGTCCCTGAGCTGCCCAGCTTCTCACGGCTCCAGGATTTGCCTGTGCTCCACCTTTACCTTTCGATGGAGCCCAGAGAGTGTCTTAGAGCTGAGGTATCTGGGCTGGATGGTGCCAAGTCCCAGAGCTCCGAGCCCTGGCTGATGTGAAGCAGAGGTCAGAATGTTCTGGGTACCTGGGACCAGACTGTCCTGTCCTGACAGCTGAGAACTTGGCAGAGGTTCCAGGCTGAGTGAGAGGAGCTGTGCATCAGCCATCACACTTGCCTTCACCCCCTCTCTGGGCACAGGTGATCCTGCTGGAAGAGGCATGGAGTGAACTCTTCCTCCTTGGAGCCATCCAGTGGTCTCTGCCTCTGGACAATTGCCCACTGCTGGCCCTGCCCGAGGCCTCTGCTGGCAGCAGCTCTCAGGGCCGGCTGGTGCTAGCCAGTGCAGAGACTCGAATCCTGCAGGAAACCATCTCACGGTTCCGGGCACTGGCGGTGGACCCCACGGAGTTCGCCTGCATGAAGGCCCTAGTCCTCTTCAAACCAGGTCTTTGTCCAAGGCTTAGAAAAGAGTGGGTGGGGATGAAGGCAGGGAATTTTGGTGACTTCCTTCTGCCTCTCACTTTCCCTCCATCACCCCTCATAGACCTGAATGTGTGTAGACTTCCCTGCGAGCAGGAGGGGAGGGCTGCATGGCTCCTGGGCTGCTGGGCTCCCCACTCCTGAGGCCCTGGCTGGTGGTGAGGCGTGTGGGGCGCCTGGGAAGGAAGCTCACAGCTGCTGCTTCTCTCCAGAAACACGTGGCCTGAAGGATCCTGAGCACGTGGAGGCCTTGCAGGACCAGTCTCAGGTGATGCTCAGCCAGCACAGCAAGGCCCATCACCCCAGCCAGCCTGTGAGGTGACCTGAGCACCTGCCGACCTGCCCATCTGTCCCTTCAGCTGTCTACCACTCTGCCCGCCTTTCTGACACTGTCTTAGAGCTGCACTCATTAGATGGGACAGGGATCTCAGTGCAACCAGCACATGGCTGACACCTACTGTGTGCCAGGCAGAGCACCAGGCCCAGGAATAGGGACCAAAAAGCATAAAGCAAGCTCACTGCTTCTAGGGGATGCCCAGCGCAGTGGCCACACTGAAGTTGAGGACCAGCCTAGCTGGTACTGAGGGCCACATGCATATGAAGGAGACAGAGACTCACTGGGAGGCAGGGTGCAAAGCACTGCTAAGAGGGATTTGTGGAGGCAGGGCTGGTGTTGAGAAAGGAGAGGGTGTACAAGGAGAGAAATTATCATTTACGAAGGGTCAGTATTGTTAGTCACTCAGTCATGTCCGACTCTTTCTGACCCCATGGACTGTAGCCCACCAGGCTTCTCTGTCCATGACTTAAGTGGGTACCTAAGCACCCCACTCCAGTACTCTTGCCTGGAAAATCCCATGGACGGAGGAGCATGGAAAGCTGTAGTCCATGGGGTCGCTGAGGGTTGGACACAACTGAGCGACTTCACTTTCACTTTTCACTTTGATGCATTGGAGAAGGAAATGGTTCTTGCCTGGAGAATCCCAGGGACGGCGGAGCCTGGTGGGCTGCCGTCTATGGGGTCGCACAGAGTCGGACACGACTGAAGTGACTTAGCAGCAGCAATCCCTTCTCCAGGGGATCTTCTCAACCCAGGGATCAAACCTTGGCCTCCTGCATTGCAGACAGACTTTACCGTCTAAGCCACCAGGGAAGCCCGCAAAGTGAGAGGGAGAGAGCAAATATACATATGTTCTTAGGTCGAGACCAGTTTGGAAGGCAAAACTGATTGCCACCAGTGAGAAGGTAGGGGTCTAAACCAGAACGGCTCTCTGGAACCAGCCTGCTCAGGACTTTGAAGGGCAGCCAGAGGCCACATCTGGTTTGGCAGGCAGAGAGGAGCCACTGCAGATCACTGAGCAGGAGAATGCTTTCCAGAGCTGGCTTCACGGAGAGGCATGGTGGTGAGTACAGAGCCTCCAACAGGGAGGAAGGCAGACCCTGCTGTCATCCAGGGAGTCCTTGAAGGTCTGTTTGTGGGAATGGAAAGGCAGCGACAGATGCCGGAGCCTCCGGGCATTGGGATGGCTCAGACCTGGTATTTGAGTGGATAAGGAATGAGATGAGAGGAGCTCTTTGGGAAAACAGGTAGAAGACAGAAAAAGGAAAGGTGGGAGGAAGAGTTTTCAGGGAACACGACAAAATCTGTTGCAGGTGCAGATAGGGATGCACCGGCATAAGCCACAGGCGTGGACCCTAGCCCGGGCCTGGCTGTGTCTGGAGGACAATGGCTACTGGCTGAGACTGGGGCTGCGGGGATGGCGGGGCAAGAGACAGTGCTCTGGGGCTGCCCAGCTTGCCCCAGCACCAGCAGAAGCCTTATGGGGGGTGTACGGCGGCTCAGTGCCCCCCACTTGGCTCTCACAAGAGAAACAAAGACCTCGGTACCGCAAAGCGATTGGGAGGTCATTGGGAGGTGGGGGAGGCTTCCCATGGACCTCCGTGGTAGAAGCTGAATCTGGAGCTGACCCTGGGCAATGACCCTGGCTGTTAGACCTCCCACCAAAGGAAGGTCAGCATAATGCCCCCATCTGCCTCTCGGGACTTCACCGTCTAGCTTCTCTGCGCTGGGAACACTTGCCTTGGCAAATGGTTCTCATTTACAAACTACAATGACTTTTTTTTCTGGATGAGTATATCAAGCCACAAAAATTTTAGATTTCAGAACATTTTCACTAATGGTTACTCTTATCATTCTAGGTGGCTTACAGAGAATTTATATCCTTTTTCTCTCCCCACACCACGTGGCTTGTGGGGATCTTAATTCCCCAACCATGGATCAAACCCAGGCCCCATGAGTGAAAGCACTGAGTCCTAGTCACTGGACCATCAGGGAATTTCCAGGAATTTATTTTCTTATTCAAATATATGTGGTATTAATGATCATGTAATTATAATAATTATATGATCGTTAATAATATAGTCACATACTATTAATGTAAGTAACTTACTTTATAATCTTTACACTATTAAACAATATTTATTCACTATTTTCATCACACTCCTTAACTGAACACTGGAGGAAGGCCACAGTGGGTCCGGGGTAGGTGAATGGGGCCTTTCCTTGAAATTCCACCTTACTTGCCCTGGGCACCTCTCATCTCTCCTCTCCATCCCCTCTGCCTCTCCTGGAATGGCGCTGTGCCCAAGATTCAGGCTCTGAAACTGGTAATCACACTGTTGGTGTCCTCTCTCCTGTCCAGGTTTGGGAAATTGCTCCTGCTCCTTCCGTCTTTGAGATTTATCACTTCTGAACGTGTTGAGCTCCTCTTTTTCCGCAAGACCATAGGGAATACTCCGATGGAGAAGCTCCTTTGTGACATGTTCAAAAACTAGTGGAAGTAGAAATAAAATGAATGCAACCACTTTGTGAAACAATCTAATGAAGCTGAAAATCTGGGCTACCCTTTGATTCGGCAATTGCACTCATGGATATGTGTACCTGTCAGAAATGTCCACCAAAAGATTGTTTGAAGCAGTTTTCATAATAGCCCCAAACTGTACAGTGACAGTGGGATGGACTAATAAATTGTGGTAAATACATATTCAGTCATGTCTGTTTGCAACCTCATGAACTGTAGCCCACCAGGCTCATCTGTCCATGGAATTCTCCAGGCAAGAATACTGGAGTGGGTAGCCATCCTCTTCTCCAGGGGATCTTCCCAACCAGGGATTAATCCCACATCTCCTGCATTGCAGGCAAATTCTTTACCATCTGTGCCACCAGGGAAACCTTATAAAACAGCAGTAAAAAGGAATGAACCATCAATATTGTATGACAACATGGATCTATTTCAGACACAAACAAAACCATCCAGGCACCAGTTCTGATTATATAAAGTTTAAGAACAGGCAAGACTAAGCAATGGTTGTAGAAGTTAGAATAGACATTACCTTTGGGTGGGGTTGATTGGGAAGGGGCCCAAAGTATGCTAAAAATGTTCTTCATTTTGATCAGGGTGGTGGTTTTGCAAACTTATTCACTCATTAAAAATTAATTGCACCATGCACTTAAGATTTGTGCACTTTATTGTTAGACCTAAAAAAAAAAAAAAGTGAAAAAACAAAACCAGGAAAATAAATGTGGCCAAGGTTCTCCCTTTGAGGACACTGATGGTATGAGCACAGGGTTGAGTTCCATCTGGTTGCCACTCCAAGTCAGAGTCCAGGTGCCACGAATTCAAACACAGTGAAAAGTCTCCCGGAGGATTCAGCAACCCAGCTTCTCTCCAGGTGGCATCCCAGCATCCCACAGCTTCTCCCCATCTTTCTTCCCCATCCTTCATCACCTCCCTGAAAATAAAGGTGAGTACCATGCAGCTCAACATAGCAGTCACAGGCATTCTTTGTGGAGGGGAATCTCCATCACTTCTTAATTCCTTATGGAAAGATGAAGTACAGACAAACCTCTTCCTTTTCAAAGGCAGATCCAGGAGACCTAGGAAAAAGTACTTTTTAAAATGTTAATACGTATGAGGCACTAGATACACCAAGACAGTGAAATGAGCACTGAATGTGTATTGTTATTTAACTCTCAGATTAATCTGGCAGAGGGATCAACTATCCCCATTTATAAGTGAAAATTAAGAGAGGACTGAAAACTTGGTGTGACTCTACTTAACTCTGGCACGGCCTTCTCCCCATGCCCCTATACCCATGGAATCAGCTGAACAATTCTGTTCATTTTCTATCTCCAAAGAAGACATGTTTAACGCCCAGAAGAAAAAAAAAGGCCTTGTGAGAAATCCTGGTGTTTCCCTGCCCTTTGGCCTGTGTATGCATTCTCGTTTTTCAGAGATCTGTTTTCTTGATGCAGGAAGGATGGTTCAGAACACTCTGCTCTGGAAATGATGGTTAGACTGATGCCCAGAGAGGACAGAGTAGGGCAAATACTGCCCAGCTTAATCCCTTCCCACTTAAGCACTCAAACTACTCGAGACTCTTGAACTTCTAGAAGCATCTGACTTGCCTCAGTTATTTGGGTTATTTAATGTTGATGAGAAGGCAATGGCAACCCACTCCAGTACTCTTGCCTGGAAAATCCCATGGATGGAGGAGCCTGGTAGGCTGCAGTCCATGGGGTCGCTAAGAGTTGGGCAGGACTGACTTCACTTTCACTTTTCACTTTCATGCATTGGAGAAGGAAATGGCAACCCACTCCAGTATTCTTGCCTGGTGAATCCCAGGGAGAGAGGAGCCTAGTGGGCTGCCATCTATGGGGTTTCACAGAGTCGGACACAACTGAAGCGACTTAGCAGTAGTAGCAGTAGCAGTGTTGATGATGCCGTGATACTAGCTAATTCCCTATCCAAAGTTTTATCCATAAGGTTTAAAGGCCCCACATATAGAAAGTCTGAGTAAAGGCATATTAGCAAGAAGCATGGTTGAAGTATGACCAAACAGGCCCTGAACATTATTCTGCAGTCTTGCTTTTGGGAACACAAAGCTACAAAGGCAGCCAGCTGAAGTTCACATGCTAGTATCTGGGATGTGTGAGCACACAAAGTCTACACTGGGAGAGAGACTGGGAACTCCAGGAAGAAGTCTTGGAGACTTAGAGCAGGTCAGTTGAGTTCAGTTCACTCACTCCATCGTGTCCGACTCTTTGCAACCCCGTGAACTGCAGCACGCCAGGCTTCCCTATCCATCACCAACTCCCAGAGCTTAATCAAACTCACATCCATCAAGTCAGTGATGCCACCCAACCATCTCATCCTCTATCATCTCCTTCTCCTCCCGCCTTCAATCTTTCCCCACATCAGGGTCTTTTCTAATGAGTCAGTTCTTCACATCAGGTGACCAAAGTATTGGAGTTTCAGCTTCAGCATCAGCCCTGCCGATGAATATTCAGGACCTATTTCCTTTAGGATGGACTGGTTGGATCTCCCTGAAGACTCTCAAGAGTCTTCAATATCACAGTTCAAAAGCATCAATTCTTTGGTGCTCAGCTTTCTTTATAGTCCAACTCTCACATCCATACATGACTACTGGAAAAACCATGGCTTTGACTAGACAGACGTTTGTTGGCAAAGTAATGTCTCTGCTTTTTAATGTGCTATCTAGGTTGGTCATAACTTTTCTTTCAAGGAGCAAGCGGCTTTTAATTTCATGGCTGCAGTCACCATCTGCAGTGATTTTTGAGCCCAAAAGAATAAAGTCCGTCACTGTTTCCATTGTTACCCAATCTATTTGCCATAAAGTGGTGGCACCAGATGCCATGATCTTAGTTTTCATTTTTTTCCAGATGTGTATGTATTTACATTGTTTCAGATTTACCAATTCATATACATTTTTTGGTGGTTTTTGCCATACATTCACATGAATCAGCCATGGGTGTACATGAGTTCCCCATCCTGAACCTCCATACCACCTCCCTACCCATCCCATCCCTCAGGGTCATCCCAGTGCACCAGCCCTGAGCACCCTGCTTCATGCATTGAACCTGGACGGGTGATCTGTTTCACATATGGTAATATACACGTTTCAATGCTACTCTCTCAAATCATCCCACCCTCGCCTCTGCCAGAGTCCAACAGTCTGTTCTTCATATCCGTGTTTCTTTTGCTGTCTCGCATATAGGGTCATCATTACTATCTTTCTAAATTCCATATGTATGCATTAATACACTGTATTGGTTTTTCTTTCTGACTTACTTCACTCTGAATAATAAGCTCCAGTTTCATCCACCTCATTAGAACAGATTCAAATGCAATCTTTTTAATAGCTGAGTAATATTCCATTGTGTATATGTACCACAGCTTTCTTATCCATTCATCCACCAATGGACATCTAGGTTGCTTCCATGTCCTGGCTATTGTAAACAGTGTTACAATGAACACTGGGGTACATGTATCTCTTTCAATTCTGGTTTCCTCGGTGTGTATGCCCAGCAGTGGGATTGCTGGGTCGTATGGTAGTTCTATTTCCAGTTTTTTAAGGAATCTCCACACTTTTCTCCATAGTGTCTATATTAGTTTGCATTCCCACCAACAGTGTAAGAGGGTTCCCTTTTCTCCCCACCCTCTCCAGCATTTATTGTTTGTAGACTTTTAGATAGCAGCCATTCTGACTGGTGTGACATGGTACCTCATGTGATTTTGATTTGCATTTCTTTGATAATGAGTGATGTTGAGCATTCTTTCATGTGTTTGTTAGCCATCTATATGTCTTCTGTGGAGAAATGTCTATTTAGTTCTTTGGCCCATTTTTTTGATAGGGTCACTTATTTTTCTGGAATTGAGCTGCAGGAGTTGCTTGAATACTTTTGAGATTAATTCTTTGTTAGTTCCTTCATTTGCCATTATTTTCTCCCATTCTGACGAGTGTCTTTTCACCTTGCTTATAGTTTCCTTCATTGTGCAAAAGCTTTTAAGTTTATAGGTCCCATTTGTTTATTTTTGCTTTTATTTCCATTACTCTGGGAGGTGGTCATAGAGGATCCTGCTGTGATTTACGTCAGAGAGTGTTTTGCCTATGTTTTCCTCTAGGAGTTTTATAGTTTCTGGTCTTACATTTAGATCTTTAATCGATTTTGAATTTATTTTTGTGTATGGTGTTAGAAAGTGTTTTAGTTTCATTCTTTTACAAGTGGTTGACCAGTTTTTGCAGCACCACTTGTTAAAGAGATTGTCTTTTCTCCATTGTATATTCTTGCCTCCTTTGTCAAAGATAAGGTGTCCATAAATGTGTGGATTTATCTCGGCTTTCTATTTTGTTCCATTGATCTATGTTTCTGTTTTTGTGCCAGTACCAAACTGTCTTGATGACTGTTGCTTTGTAGTAGAGCCTGAAGTCAGGCAGGTTGATTCCTTCAGTTCCATTCTTCTTTCTCAAGATTGCTTTGGCTATTTGAGTGTTTTTGTAATTCCATACAAATTGTGAAATTATTTGTTCTAATTCTCTGAAAAATACCATTGGTAGCTTGATAGGGATTGCATTGAATCTATAGATTGCTTTGGTTAGTATACTCATTTTCAATATATTGATTCTTCTGATTCATGAACATGGTATATTTCTCCATCTATTAGTGTCCTCTTTGATTTCTTTCATCAGTGTTTTATAGTTTTATATATATAGATCTTTTGTTTCTTTAGGTAGATTTATTCCTAAGTATTTTGTTATTTTCATTGCAATGGTGAATGGAATTGCTTCCTTAATTTCTCTGTTTTCTCATTGTTAGTGTATAGGAATGCAAGGGATTTCTCTGTGTTAATCTTATATCCTGCAACTTTACTGTATTCATTGATTAGCTCTAGTAATTTCCTGGTGGAGTCTTTAGGGTTTTCTATGTAGAGGATCATGTCTTCTGCAAACAGTGAGTTTTACTTCTTCTTTTCCAATCTGGATTCCTTTTATTTCTTTTTCTGCTGATTGCTGTGGCCAAAACTTCTAAAACTATGTTGAACAGTAGTGGTAAGAGTGGGCATCCTTGTCTTGTTCCTGACTTTAGGGGAAATACTTTCAACTTTTCACCATTGAGGATAATGTTTGCTGTGGGTTTATGATATATGGCTTTTATTATGTTGAGGTATGATGTTCCTTCTATGCCTGCTTTCTGGAGGGTTTTTATCATAAATGGATATTGAATTTTGTCAAAGGCATTCTCTGCATCTATTGAGATAATCATATGGTTTTTATCTTTCAAATTGTTAATGAGTTGTATCACATTGATTGATTTGCAAATATTGAAGAATCCTTGCATCCCTGGGATAAAGCCCATTTGGTCTTTTTACTATGTTGTTGGATTCTGTTTGCTAGAATTTTGTTAAGGATTTTTGCATCTATGTTCATCAGTGATATTGGCCTGTAATTTCTTTTTGGTGGCATCTTTGTCTGGTTTTGGTATTAGGGTGATGGTGGCCTCATAGAATGAGTTTGGAAGTTTACCTTCCTCTGCAATCTTCCAGAAGAGTTTGAGTAGGATAGGTGTTAGCTCTTCTCTAAATTTTTGATAGAATTCAACTGTGAAGTCATCTAGTCCTGGGGTTTTGTTTGCTGGAAGATTTCTGATTACAGTTTCGATTTCTGTGCTTGTGATGGGTCTGTTAAGATTTTCTATTTCTTCCTGGTTCAGTTTTGAAAAGTTATACTTTTCTAAGAATTTGTCCATTTCTTCCAATTGTCCATTTTATTGGCATATAGTTGCTGACAGTAGTCTCTTATGATCCTTTGTATTTCTGTGTTGTCGTGATTTCTCCATTTTCATTTCAATTTTGTTGATTTGATTCTTCTTCCCTTTGTTTCTTGATGATTCTGGCTGATGGTTTGTCTATTTTATTTATCTTCTTGAAGAACCAGCTTTTAGCTTTGTTGATTTTTGCTATGGTCTCTTTTATTTCTTTTGCATTTATTTCTGCTCTAATTTTTGTGATTTCTCTCCTTCTACTAACCCTGGGGTTCTTCATTTCCTTTTCTAGTTGCTTTAGGTGTAGTCAGGTTATTTATTTGATTCCTCTCCTGTTTCTTGAGGTAGGCTTGTATTGCTATGAACCTTCCCCTTAGCACTGCTTTTACTGAATCCCATAGGTTTTGGGTTGTTGTGTTTTCATTTTCATTCATTTCTATGCATATTTTGATTTCTTTTTCATTTCTTCTGTGATTTGTTGGTTATTCAGAAGTGTGTTGCTTAACCTCCATATGTTTGTATTTTTAATAGTTTTTTTTTTTCCTGTAGTCAACATCTAATCTTACTGCACTGTTATTAGAAAAGATGCTTGAGATGATTTCAATTTTTTTAAATTTACCAAGGCTAGATTTATGGCCCAGGATGTATCTATCCTGGAGAAGTTTCCATGTGCACTTGAGAAAAAGGTGAAATTCATTGTTTTAGGGTGAAATGTCCTATAGATATTAAGTCTAATTGGTCCATTGTATCATTTAAAGTTTGTTTTCCCTTGCTAATTTTTTGTTTAGTTGATCTATTCATAGGTGTGAGTGGGGTATTAAAGTCTCCCACTATTATTGTGTTACTGTTAATTTCCCCTTTCATATTTGTTAGCATTTGCCTTATATATTACAGTGCTATGTTGGCTGCATATATATTTCTAATTCTTATATCTTCTTCTTGGATTGATCCTTTGATCATTATGTAGTGTCCTTCTTTGTCTCTTTGCACAGTCTTTATTCAAAGTCTATTTTATCTGATATGATTATTGCCATTCATGCTTTCTTTTGGTCTCCATTTGCATGAAATATCTTTTTCCAGCCCTTCACTTTCAGTCTGTATGTGTCCCTAGGTTTGAGGTGGGTCTCTTGTAGACAGCATATATAGGGGTCTTTTTTTTTTTTTTTTAATCCATTCAGCCTTTGTCTTTTGGTTGGGGCATTCAACCCATTTACATTTAAGGTAATTATTGGTAAGAATGATCCCATTGCCATTTACTTTGTTGTTTGCGGTTCGAGTTTATAAACCTTTTCTGTGTTTTCTGTCTAGAGAAGATCCTTTAGCATTTGTTGACAAGCTGGTTTGGTGGTGCTGAATTCTCTGAGCTTTTGCTTGTCTGTAAAGCTTTTGATTTTTCCTTCATATTTGAATGAGATCCTTGCTGGGTACAGTAATCTGGGCTGTAGGTTTTTCTCTTTCATCACTTTAAGTATGTCCTGCCATTCCCTTCTGGCCTGAAGAGTTTCTATTGAAAGATCAGCTGTTATCCTTATGGGAATCCCCTTGTGAATTATTTGTTGTTTTTCCCTTGCTGCTTCTAGTATTTGTTGTTTGATCTTCATTAATTTGATTAAAATGTGTTTTGGGGTGTTTCACCTTGGGTTTATCCTGTTTGTGACTCTCTGGGTTTTTTGGACTTGGGTGGCCATTCCTTTCCCCAGTTTAGGGAAGTTTTCAACTATTATCTTCTCAAGTATTTTCTCATGGCCTTTGTTTTTGTCTTCTTCTTCTGGGACTCCTATGATTCAAATGTTGGAGTGTTTGACATTGTCCCAGAGGTCTCTGAGGTAGTCCTCATTTCCCTTTAATTCTTTTTTCCTCTGTGCTTCATTTATTTCCACCGTTCTAACTTCCACCTCACTTATCCTATCTTCTGCCTCAGTTATTCTACTGTTGGTTCCCTCCAGGGTGCTTTTGATCTCAGTTATTGCATTATTCATTATTGACTCTTTTTTTTATTTCTTCTAGGTCCTTGTTAAACTTTCCTTGCATCTTCTCAACCCTTGTCTCCAGACTATTCATCTGGAACTCCATTTTGTTTTCAAGATTTTGAGTTATTTTTAGTATCATTATTCTGAATTCTTTTTCAGGTAGACTCCCTATCTCCTCCTGTTTGGTTTGGTGGCCTTTTATCATGTTCCTTTACCTGCTGAATATTCTCTGCCTTTTCATCTTGTTTAGGTTGCTGTGTTTGGGGTGGCCTTTCTGTATGCTGGAAGTTTGTGGTTCCTCTTTATTGTGGAGGTTCCTCCCTGTGGGTGGGGTTGGGTGAGTGGCTTGTCAAGGTTTCCTGGTTAGGGAAGCTTGCATCAGTGTTCTGGTGGGTGGAGCTGGATCTCCTCTCTGGAGTGCAATGAAGTGTCCAGCAGTGAATTTTGAGGGGGTCTATGGGTTTGGTGTGACTTTTGTTCACCTGTATTTTTATGCTCAGGGTTATTTTCCTGCATTGTTGGAGAATTAGCTTGGTATGTCTTGCTCTGAAACTTGTTGGCTCTTGGGTGGAGCTTGGTTTCAGTGTAGGTACGGAGGCTTTTGGATGAGCTCTTGTCGATTAATGTTCCCTGGAGTCAGGAGTTTTCTGGTGTTCTCAAGTTTTGGACTTAAGCCTACTGCCTCTGGCTTCCAGTCTTATTCTTATAGTAGCCTCAAGACTTCTCCATCCATACAGCACCAATGATAAAACATCTGTTAATGGTGAAAAGATTCTCCACAGTGGGGGACACCCAGAGAGGTTCACAGAGTTACATGGAGAAGAGAAGAGGGAGGAGGAAGATCGAGGTGACCAGGAGAAGAGGGGGGATCAAAAGGGGAGAGTAATCTAGCCAGTAATCAATTCCCTATTTGATCTCCACAGTCTAGAACACTCAGAGAGGTTCACGGAGTTCCACAGAGAAGAGAAGAGGGAGGAAGGAGATAGAGGTGACCAGGAGAAGAGGAGGAGGAGTCAAAAGGAAAGAGACCAATCTAGCCTGTAATCAGTTCCCTAAGTGTTCTCCACAGCCCAAAATACACAAAGAGATTCACAGGGTTAAGTAGAGAAGAGAAGGGAGAGGGAGGATATAGAGGTGACCTGGGGGAGAAAAAGGAGAGTCAAAAGGGGAGACAGCAATCAAGCCAGTAATCACACTCCTAAGTAAAAATGGATACTGAAGATTGGATTCTTAAAGGTACATAATTGATAACAAATACCAAAAAGCAAAGATTAAAAATCTCGAGTAGATGTTGCTGCTGCTGCTAAGTTGCTTCAGTCGTGTCCGATTCTGTGCGACCCCATAGATGGCAGCCCACCAGGCTCCCCGTCCCTGGGATTCTCCAGGCAAGAATACTGGAGTGGGTTGCCATAGACTCTCAAAAATACAATATTAAAAAAAATTGCAAAAGTTATTTAAAAAAATATGAAGTTTGCTTTAAAAATAGGGTCTTTTTTTGGCAAGGTAATAGTAGATTTTAAAAATGAAAATTAAAGGAGTAATAAAGAACTTTAAATTTTTTTAATTAAAAAAATTAAAAAATGATAATAGTAAAATATATCTAGTAATTTCTCTGGAACTGTTGAGGGCAGTGAGGAGTCAGCTCAGTTTCAGATAGTCCCTTGATCCAGCTTATACTTTTCAAGGTCTATAGGTCTATATACTATAGGTCCCTTCCAATGTAGCCAATGCTAACTACAAGGTTTTAATCTGTTGCACCTGTCACTCCCAAAGCGGTTCCCTCTTTTTGTTTATTTTGGCTTCCTCTGTTTGCAAGTCTCTTTAGTATCTAACTTCCACCCTGACACAAGGGGGCGAAGGTGGTCATTTATTTAGGCTCACTTGTTCAATTGTGCCGTGGGGAGGGAGGAATACTGCCAACAAATATCACTGGCGTGTGTGGGGTGTGCTCTCAGTGTCTGGGCCACACTGGGTTTGCCCCCACTCATGACGTGTGTGCTTTCCCAGTCTACACTGCTCAGGCTCCAGGTTGCTCTGCAGGGGAACTGTCTCAGGTGGGTCCTGGGTTGTGTGCACTTCCCAGGTCTAAGCTGCTCAGGTTCGGGTTCTTGGGTACTCCACAAAGGCACAGACTAGGTTGGGCCTACGTTTTGTGCCCTTCCTGAGCTTCTGAGCAGCTCAGGCGACCAGGTGCTTGGCGAGTGCACACTCCCCAGTGGCCGGTGCGTCTTATCACCTCCCCTGTCCCAGCCACTCGGTTTCCTGGGTGCGCAGCAGAAGTGTCGTCTCAGGTGTGCTGTGTCTCTCCTCTGGGGAGCTGATCTCTGGTTGCAACCCTCCTGGTGGATGTCAACCATCCAGGATCCCAGGAAGACTTGGTTAGCAACTGGGAGCCTGCTTGCAGTTTGGTAGAGGATGCCGTCTCTGGGGCCAACTTTGCTCCTTGCCTTTGGCTCTGGCTGTCACCCGCCTCCCTCCCTGCCTCCAGCGAGGGATGGGCCAGTCCGCTGTCAGCTAGCTCTCCTCTGGTATTCGCTCAGTTCTTTGTTCTGTGAGTGGCCAGGCAGTGGCTTAGGTTAGAGATTTTTACAGGAAAGTTCTTTTTTTCTCTCTCTGGCTATCCCATGCTTTGGGTTGCTATCTCACATTAGCTCCCTCAGATTGCCTTCAGGGCAATTGCTTACCCTAAGCAATGCAGCCCACACTTCCCTGTTCAGCCCTGGCTTGCTGGTGGTGGACACGAGCATTTGGGCTACCTCTCCGCTGGGAGTTGCAGTTAGCTGTGTAATCTGTGGGTTGTTTTTTTTTCCTCCCAGTTATGTTGCCCTCTGAGATTCCAAAACTCCCCACAGACCCACCTGGTGAGAGGGTTTCCTGGTGTTTGGAAACTTCTCTTTTATGACTCCCTCCCTGGGATGGGTCTCCATTTCTAACTCTTTTGTCTCTTTTTTTATCTTTTATATTTTGTCCTACCTCCTTTCTAAGACAATGGGCTGCCTTTCTGGGTGCCTGGTGTCCTCTGCCAGCGTTCAGAAGTTGTTTTGTGGTATTTGCTCAGAGTTCAAATGATCTTTCGATGAATTTGTGGGGGAGAAAGTGGTCTCCCCGTCCTATTCGTCTGCCATCTTAGGACTGCCCCCAATACTGGTTTTCTGAATGTTGACTTTTAAGCCAACTTTTTCACTCTCCTCTTCCACTTTCATCAAGAGGCTCTTTAGTTCTTCTTTGCTTTCTGCTATAAGTGTGGTGTTGTACATAAACTTAATTATCTGCAGCCAACCCAGCATCCACCCCCTCACCCCGCCCCATGGCCCTTCCTAAGGTCTTGTCTTCATTGCAGAGATGCCAGTAAGTACATTTTTCAGGATCCCCTTCCCCTATGGTTTGCTAGTAGAAGACAGGCACTCACATGAGGTTTGCAAAGTAAATGAGAAACCATTAATCTCTGGACACAGTCACAGCCAAATGTGCGGGAAGACAATTTCATAGCAACCTTCTTTAGAGTTGCAGGAACTTCTAGGCAAACTCTTGAGAACTTTGGGTTCAGATCTGCTGGCTTTCTTGACCTTCAGTGGGGGTTTTCTCTGACCTGCTCCCCCACTTCTTCCAATGTTTACATTAAGCCCCTAGCTCCTCTCTCAAGTCCTTCCCATCTGAAATACACTGAGTGACTTCTGTAACCCTAATACAGTTCCCAATTGATCCTAGGATTTACCCAACCTTTTGCTGTAAATTGGCCCTACTGAAACTCAGATGGGTAGCAGCTCTACCCTAATGGATATAGGGCCAGTGCTAGGGGAGGGAATACTATGAAAACTCTTCTCTGCCCTCGGTGTCAGAAACGTCTTTGATTATGAAGCACACAGAGGTAGACTCTGTGGGCCTACCTGGGCCTTTCTTTTCAACTGCAGTTTTCAGATTTGTGAGACACTCTGCTGCTGCTGCTAAGTCACTTCAGTCGTGTCCAACTCTGTGCGACCCCATAGACGGCAGCCCACCAGGCTCCCCCATCCCTGGGATTCTTCAGGCAAGAACACTGGAGTGGGTTGCCATTTGCTTCTCCAATGCATGAAAGTGAAAAGCGAAAGTGAAGTCGCTCAGTCATGTCCGACTCTTAAGTGACCCCATGGACTGCAGCCAACCAGGCTCCTCCATCCATGGGATTTTCCAGGCAAGAGTATTGGAGTGGGCTGCCATTGCCTTCTCCAGTGAGACACTCTATCTCTACACTTAAGGGAGTATTTAGATGTAGGAAGGGCAGAGAAAGACTCACAAGTTGCCAAGAAGCAACCATTCAGATTAATAAAACCTGAAGTGGGACCCAGATATTGTGGATGACTAGGCTGAAGTGGGACCCAGATATTGTGGATGACTAGTCTCCATCTGGTAGACACCACTGGGTTTCCTCACTAGGATGCAAGCTCCATAGGGTGCAAGGGCTTTGGTCACCAGCGTACCCCAACCAACTAGAGTGCTCAGTCAACACTTGTCAAATAAGGAATAAATGGCCCCACAGAACTGAGACGTGACATGCTTGTTACAGTCTGAGATGTCTCACAAGATCCAACAGATGTTACAGATGTCTCATCAATGTTCATGGTTATGTCCCTGGCTCTAAAGACACTGTCCTGTTATCCAATTTAGGAGAAAGAACAATTTTTTTAACAAGCAAAAGCTCTAATCTGTGTCTCCTTACAACTTTCTGCTCTTTCTTCATAATCAGAAAGGTTTGTTGTAGGTTTAGTTATCACATGGGGAACTTTCAAAAATGGCATTACTAGGTTTTATTTAGCCAACTGCTGCCACTGCTGCCAATTCACTTCAGTCATGTCCGACTCTTCGCAACCCCATGGACTGCAGCCTACCAGGCTCCTCCCCGTCCATGGGATTTTCCAGGCAAGAGTACTGGAGTGGGTTGCCATTGCCTTCTCCAATTTAGCCAGTTGAGGAAACCTTAAACAATCCACTATTCTTATTGTGTTGTCATGTAGACAATGCAAACTGTAGATGTAAAACAAGGTTAAAAATGGAAAGGATGGCCTCAGAATTTTTAAATGGAATAAATTTGACATTAGGGAAAAACTGACCACAATTTTTTTTTTTTCAATTCCACTTTAGATTTGGTTTGGTATTGGAGAACCCCGATCACAGTCAACTCTCTCATCCAAAATGTAAGTGTGGGCACCTTTGGTCAGGTGCTGAGGATCTAAGTCAGGAAGACAGGTTCCTTTCTTGCCTTGGAAGCTAATGTCAGCTTTTTGATGTCACAAACACTGGGAGCTGTTGAGAACACAAGACATCTAAGCTAGTTCAATGGGGAAGAGGGAATTTCCAAGTAGAAATGCCTTTTACACTATGAGCTCAGAGTCAGTAGGAGTTACCCAGAGAAACCCTGGGGGAGGGACACACGTTCCAGACTGAAGGCAGATGACCTTGCAAAGTCATGCAAGTGTGGGGGCAGAGAGAAAAAGGACACAGCGGGCCCTCCACTACCAGCCATGCCTTTTTGGTGACGATCCTCAAGGCAGATTTATTTCCTTCCCAGCTTAGTGTCCCTTATGGAAAACTCACAACTTGAAATCTCACCTTCACTTGAGCTATATTAAGTTCCCAATAATTACCATCTCTGTGCTTTATCAATTTGGGTTCAGCCCTTTGCTTAAAAAAAAAAAAAAAGAGCACTTTATCAAAAATCATTGCTGTTCCTTGGGTTCAGGCTGGACTGAGTTGGGGTGGGAGCCAAGATGGTCAGAAAACAAACCACACATATTGCTGCTTCTGGAAGCTTTGTTCTTTAATGAGCCATGGAGTGACCTGTCCATCAAACTGCTCTTGTGTAGCCATACAGTGCATATTTTGAGTGGCACAAACTGCACTTTATACAACTGATGGCCCCAGCCCCACCCCCTGCCAAAAAAAAAAAAAAAAGGAAATCACAAAGTGCCTGTTGATTGCATCAGGAATGTAATCAGTTCTGTGGGTGAGACAAATCATTCTTTGTATAGAATTATTCTGTTAAACAGTAAAATGATAATATATTTCACAGGCTATGTCCTTTTACAATAGATAGTCTTTTATAAATTTACACTCAGTGTATTTATATAAATTACTTTAAATCCATTAATATAATACTTATCTGTAGTCCACACCTTTCCCTTAGTAAATACAGTTACTTGGTTCCAAAGGTGCAACTTTTACATGACCTAAGATGGATGATAAATAGACATTCAGTATGGATGGAAAGGTGATGGACCCCTTGGTGGGGCTTTTTTGACAACAGTTTCAACCAAGAGACCAACAAGACCTAATAGATCCACCTCCATTGTCACTATTTTGCCCTTTACCACCAGATAAAATGTGGGAGCAGTTCCAGAGAAAAGTGGATAACAGCATTTTAAGGGCATAGAAAGATAGAAAAGTGAAAGTGTTAGTCACTCAGTCGTGTCTGACTCTTTGAGACCTCATGGACTGTAGCCTCTGTCCGTAGAATTCTCCAGGCAAGAATACTGGGGTGAGTTGCCATTCCCTTCTCCAGGGCATCTTCCCAACCCAGGGATCGAACCCAGGTTTCCCACACTGCAGGCAGATTCTTTACCATGTGATCCATCTGGGAAGCCCTGAGAAAGACTCCCACAAACACCAAGGAACTTTACTACCAAGGCTAGCATGGTAGTGGGGGACAGTGCCAACTGTCACAGAATTATGGGGAGCTGTCTCACAATTATGGGTAGACAAACATATCTGTCAGCACAGAATGATGTTGTGTGGGTCAACACAGAATGACCAAGAGGGGGTAAAATGAGACAGAGGAGAATGAGGAAAGCCAGCTGGAGTGTTTCTTTTTTAAATTAAAACTCTCTGAGCTTTGAACACGTCCTGAGAATATTTTCTCTCTTGTTCACCAAAGTGCTTGTGAAAGGTACACATTCCTTAGTTACAGTTTAAAAAAGAAAAATGTGGCCCACAGGCACTGAAGTGGGCCTGCAGAACCTTGCTGGAGCTCCTGTTTTCTGCATGTTTCTGGGACCCTCCATCTTTGACAGTGAAAACAACCCTACTGTGATGGAAGACAGAAGTCTCCACTAACTCCCATGAGGAGGGAGGGCTCTTATATCCCACCCCTTGAATTCAGGTCCCTCTGCCTCCACAAAGCTCACATTGGGCTCTTACCGGCTCTGTATTCACAGAAACCCAGAGTGGCAAAATAATTAAAACGGCAGGAAGTACACAGTGCATTACAAAGGGAGCAAGTCACCTTCCTGAATCCTTTCTGTATTTACTTCATTTTGTGTATACACACTTTGACCCTACAATTAAACTTCTCTGCTTCCATTACATTTTCCATGATAAGGGATACGTTGGCTTTAATGGGGAGAATTAAAACTCTAGGCTGTATCTGGGGCTGGGAATGTGTTGTAAGAAGAGAATGCTCTGCATTTTAGAGTATGGGCTCCAAATGAGGGGCTGCCTCTATGCTGCCACATATGGGTTTCTTTTGAGGCATCTGAGATCAAAGAAAATGAGCAAAGGAGAAGCAAATAGAAAACACACATTTGACACATACAGATATTAAATATCTTAATTATAAGTGATTGTAATGCAGCATCAGCTGTGGTAACGTAACATGAGCCACAGAGATGACCAGTTAAGATCAGAGGAGAGGAGAGACAGCACTTGGTTCTGACAGTTGTTAAGTGTTATGGCTTCATCTTTTCAGGCCAACAATGCCCATTATTGCAGAGAACAGCAGCATGCTTCCCTTCAAAGGGAGGGTCCCGCCCTGGCTCTCCATTCTTAGCATTCCATGCAGCTCCCTTTCCCCGCCCCTCCATTCTGACAGCTTGTTAAATGACTAGGAATCCACAAATCTAGCAACCGAAAAACAAATATTTATTTAATGTTATCCAAATTCAGGTTTTAGGTCCCTGAGAAAAAATTATAAAGTCTCTTAACATCCATCACCTGGTTCCTATAAAGTGACCTATATGAGTAGTTTTTTTTATTTTTTTTTTTAACTGCCAAAAACTTATTTTGCAAAACAACAGCAACAAAACAAAAACTCCACAAAGATTTAGAAGGGAGACAATATGCCAAGATGTGTTTCCCAGGCCATTCCTCTAGGCCAAAGAAAACTACTCAACAGGGGTACTCGCTTTTTTTTGTATGGTATTTAACCAATGTCCTGGAACAAGTGGAAAGGAGTACTCAACATCGGCTGAAAACCACCTTCCCAAGAATAATGGGAGAGACTGCGCCTGGCACAGGGACTGGGGCACCCATGCAGACACGACCATGCTGAGGGGCTGGGTTCAGCTCTAGGAGATTATCTGAAATTCAGATTTTTTAAGACCTTATTTACCTTTATTACTCCTCAAGGCAGCATGAACAAAGTGACAGATGTTTGCAGGTTATAAAATCGAACATGTTTAGTTACTAACCATCATCATTCTGGAAATTGACAAACACGCCTTTTCCTGAGGTCATTTCTGAACCCCACCAGGGAGAGGAAAGCCGCCTGCTACCTGGAGCTGCCACTTGGGATCTATCTGTATCTGGCCTCTGGGGCTCAGCAGCAGCCACAGAGGCAGTGGCATGAGGTTCACTGTTGTGTAACAGGAGAGACTCTGCCTTATTAATGAAAGTCCTCAGGTTTCTCTAACTTCATCTCAAAGAAGTATGAAAAGGAAAAATAACCAAAATTCAGGTTACAGATGGTAAAGGCTCTTTTTTAGAACAGTGCATGTGGTAGTTAGACAAGATGCATTTAGTAACTTTAAAAAAGAAACATTTTCACATACTTATCTCAAGAAAGGGTATCATGTTTCATTTCCCATATATTATAAATAGCAAAAACAGACTTCTAATCCCACAGACACTAAGAAGCTTAAAATGCTTTTATAACTCAGGTACATGGAGACACCCAGTGGTAAGAAAAATGGTTTGACTTTTCCCTCAACCCAGGGATGTCTGGCTCTCACCACCACATCCAATGGCCCTTAATCTGTGGGAAGAAACTCTATGGGGAGGAAGGAAGCATAAAGTTAAAAAGAAATATGCACACTATACATATATATATTTACAGTAAACTTCAGTAACTAGAATATTAACAAAAATAGCTTCAAGTAGTCCTTGATTCTTTTTAAATCTATTTAATACTGATGGTCTGAGGAAAAAAAGATAAAAGCTAGATGGGTCATATTAAAAACTTATCTTTTTTTCTTTTTTGGCAGCTTTCTGTAATGTTTATTCATGCAGTGCTATGTGTGAATGCTTGGGGAGAAGTGATTAAGTGGTCACATCATTTGTGTGAGCTCGTGGTGGAAATCCACCAGCAGATAAACAGGTTCATATATGGTCTTCAGTTTAATCTATACAAAGAGAAAGGCCTGGATAAATTAGAATGAAACCCTCATGTTTAGGGATCACCATGTCTCTGGGACATTTAAAAAGTATTAGAGGAACCTGATTCTAGGATCAGGGGATATAAGAACAGTATGGCTATTGAAACTTCGGCCCATGCAATACATTTGGCAGGAACTAACCAGGGGTTAAACCAGCACTGATTATTATGACATCAAACATCGTTGAAAAACAAAACAGGTCTTCTCTTCTTTGTTGGATCACCACAGAGGTCTCAAACATGCTCTGATGGCTTGATGGAGACAACTGCTTTTTTTTTTTTCACTTTCCCCAGAATATAACAAGGAGTGTTTCTCAAAAATCTTAAAATAGAGGGCTTAGGCTTTTTGCTTACAAATCCTTGGAAGAAAATTATATTCTATACCAGCTCCTAACTATCTCAAAATAAACCCAAAGGATTTTGCTGTCATGGTTAAGAAAGGTTTATACGTTTTCTTCAAATGTTAGAAATCAGTGGGTCCCTCTAGCCCACAATGTCTCCCCAGTTCCACACTCACCTCTGGGAAGGGAAAAAGGGAAGGAGGAGAGGCAACTACAAAGACCTCCACAACTGACCCAAATCCCAAGGCGCTGGGCGCTCTGTTCAGTGAAATCTCTAGCTGGATACAGCAGCCAAGGCACAGCTGGTACCATCCCTGGCAGGCTTCAGAGAAGACTTTCCACTTCGGCAGGGGGCCCACCCAGGACTCAGCCCACAAGGTCTTGGTTGTATGCTCGGGCAAGAGGCAGGACCACAGGCAGGACGGATGCTGTGGACCAGGTGATGAAGCCCCAAGATGAGATGTGTTTACCACTCTGTAGCCATAAGGGACACACATCTGCCAGTTCAGACCATAAACTCATTATTCCCAAAGAGAGCTAGCTGTTGGGCCGAGCTGCAGTCTGGGTCCACAGTTTTCCTGCGGCCAGACACAACTATCCCCTCTGGGGTCTCTTTGGTTTTCTGAGGTGAGTTTTTCACATTCTTTAATTTTTGTTTGCCCTTTTCAGGGTTGAAGGTTCCTCTGCTGATGAACTGAGGCTTGTCTTCCAGGGATTTGGTCTGGCCTGATGGCCCTTCCATCCCGAGGGCCTCACCAGCTGAGGAAGCTCGGTAGAAGGGAGATTTGGAATAAATCTGAAATCGTCTTCTGGTCCCATGAGAAGATGCAGTGCCAGATGAACATAAAGAAGAGACTGAAGAGTCCACTGAATCCAGTGAGTCTTGCTGCTTTTTGAGCTGCTTCCGCAACTTGCTCGAAGGTTCAGACTTGCCAGCTGCCTTCGTAGAGATAAGGGCTAAGCTTCTCTCTAATGCAAGAAAGAGACCAAAGCTGTAAATGACAGTTCTCTCTGAAGCAAATCATTGTGTGATGAAGAGGTGTCACTGCTTACATGTGAAAGTGGGTGGGCTAAGATCTGGAGGGTCCAGGGTGACCTGCTTTGGGCACAGTCACAACTCAAGAAGACCTAACCACCCATCTCTACACCATCCATATAGTTTCAGAATTAACCCTGAGGAAGCTGGAGTGGGACCATGCCATTAGAAGAGGTCTACAACCATCCCCATCATTTAAAACACTGCCAGAATATGTAGTAAATACCACATCTCGCGGAGACATGGCAGGCAGTTAAAGACTTCCTTGGGTCCAGTCCCATCTCATAGCAGGGCACAGCTCCCACTACCTACCCTTAGAAAATGGGTCATGAGTCAGTAAGACAACATGAGCTATGACTGCTGGCTTTCCTCTGTGGTAAATACAAGGAAACATTACATTACAAAAGAACTATGTTACACTGAAGGCTTGGTCTGATGAACAATTTATACAGAAGTTTCAGGAGGACTGGTATATTTCAGCTCCTTAGGACTTTGTCATCTTTTCAGGTAAGGTCAAAGGCCTTCTTCAAAGAGACTGTCTTTGCTTGGGAATCCTTATTCCTCCTCTGCAAAACAAATCTGGAGTCTTTGGTCTAACATGTTCATTTACCTGATTTCTCAGAGATGGCACCTTCAGACTCAATATTCAAATTTTCTGAGCTATCAGCAGTCCCTATGGAGGCCTCAGACTCAAGGGTTTCATCATCAGAGGCACGTGGTTCCAGGACAAGCATCTCAAATGTTAGTTCTTCCCTGTAAGATACAATCAAGAAATCATTAACATTTGATAAGAAATGGAAGGAAGTCAACAGGAAAGCAGACCTTCTGTAAATGTCAGGAATTTAGGTAGCAAAAACAGTCCCATTTCTTACTGTTCCCTTCCAGGGTGGTGATAAGGGACCTGTATACCTGATGGGAAGAGCCAACTCATTGGAAAAGACCCTGATGCTGGGAAAGATTGAAGGCAGAAAGAGAAGGGGATGACAGAGGATGGGATGGTTGGATGGCACATTTGGCCCAAGGGCCCAATGGACATATGTTTGAGCAAACTAAGGGAGATAGTGAAGGATAGGGAAGCCTGGCTTGCTGCAGTCCATGGGGTCGCAAAGAGCTGAACATGACTTAGCAACTGAACAACAAGTCACAGTCACAGTGAAGGTTAAAGACAGCAAAGGCTGGGACCTATAATGGGGCTAAGGGTGAGGCAGAGGACGATGCTAAACCTGTAAGATCCTTTGATAAAATGAACTCTGGGCTGCTAATCAGGAGATTGGGATTCTAAACTCACTCTAAACTCATTCATAATACATCAGGAAAGTACTTTCCTCTTTATGGACCTTAACTTTCTTATCCACAAAAACAAAGAGACTAAACTAGATGGTCTCTAGGATTCCTTCCAGCTCTTAAACTATTTTCTACAAAATTTTATTAGCTGCTACACTCTATATCCTCTACCTTCTTTGGCCAAGGAGAGACCTCTAGATCTCCTAAATGAAATAAAAAAGACTGATCTCTTCTGTCCTTTTAAACCTTTGCCATCTCCACTTAAGACTACTATTCTCTATTCCTTCTTATCAATCACTCACCTCCTCTCAGCCATGCCTCCTCATTCTCTGAAGTCTTTGGTACCTGGCTCCTAATCTTACTTTCTCACTACTGCCTGACACCACTCTGATTCATTTTAATCAATATCTTTGTTAAAAGCTCATGTCAATACCCTAACACCAAAGTTCCTTTACATCTGCAATTCCTAATAACCTTTCTCTACTCTATGTAGGCAATTTTCCCCAGTGGGCAGACCCTGGAGTTTGTTGATCCACTCCTCCACTCTGTCCACTGCCTCCTTACCCTTCCAAGTGTAACTCCATTTTCATCAATTCTCCTCCTTTTCAGAACCCTCTTAGCTTCTCTTCCACTCTGCTGCTGCTGCTGCTACTAAGTCGCTTCAGTCGTGTCCGACTCTGTGCGACCCCATGGACGGCAGCCCATTAGGCTCCCCCGTCCCTGGGATTCTCCGGGCAAGAACACTGGAGTGGGTTGCCATTTCCTTCTCCAATGCAGGAAAGTGAAAAGGGAAAGTGAAGTCGCTCAGACGTATCCGACTCTTAGCGACCCCATGGACCACAGCCTACCAGGGTCCTCCATCCATGGGATTTTCCAGGCAAGAGTACTGGAGTGCGGTGCCATTGCCTTCTCCACAGCTTTAAACTGTTCATCCTTTAATACCTCCGATACCTGGCTTGAGATTCATGGACAATCTTTGTAAGGATAGTCTCGCCAACAACTCACTGCTGCAATGACAGCTGTCATAAGCAATGCACAGTCACATCTCTGAGACTATGTTCATACATTTTCCTTTCTCTGGGACTTTCACCTTCCTGGCAAATTCCTATTCATCCTTCAATACTTCCAATGCCATTTTCATCAAAGCTGAATTAGCCCCTCTTTTCAGATCATTTTTGTATCAAATAGCTAGCTGCTCATCAAAGTAGATCATTTTTACCTTATCATGTTCAGCACAGTTGAGCCCTAGCTGCTTTTTCAGCTTGTCCAAATTCTAGAAGCAATCCTGACAAGCAAAAAAGTACTTCAAAAGACTCATAATCTCTCATGAATCAAGCTCTCAGACCTGGGATCCTGGAACTCACAAACAAAAATCCCTTAAAACTTGAGTCATCACTGACAACCAGTACACAGTACCTTCAGAGAGAACCACAGGATGTTCACATTATACCCAAGAAGTACCGTTACCATCCTTGCTCCAGGGATGGCAGAGGTTATTTGTCTCTCTCCCAAATTGCAACCAATTTCCTTACTCGGTGTCCCAGCACCTCCAAGAGTTGCTGCCTTACCCTGACCATCCAGTTGCTGACCCCATGGTTATACTGATCTTCAGATAATAATGTTCCTTTATGGAGTTCTGAATCATCTTAGCCTGGGAATCTTTATTCCTCCTTTAAAAGAAAAATTTGTCACCAAGACTGGTGACCTGTTAGGAATCTGGGCTAAGACTGACCCACCCTGTCCAGTCAGCCTTTTGAGAATCTCCACTATAGCAGCTTCAGATCTCCTAGCTCACGAGCATCCTTCCCTGAGGTGACAACTGTCATACTGCTACCTGAGTACAGACAGCATGTCCTTGTCATCTCCACATCCCCTGTACCCTGATGTAGAGTCTGACTCACAACAAGGAGGAATAAACAGAGGACAGGAGGAAGGAAATGGAAACAGGTAACGGTTGCTCGCTTTCCTTCCGGCGACTCACTTCTCTTTCTGCAGATTCTCAATCTGCTCGGTCAGGACTCTCTCCTCCTGCTGCATAGCTGCCTGCTGCTGCTCTGTGATGTCAGTCTCCAGGGCCGCCTCACTAGTCAAGGTCTCTTCTGTGACATCAGACATGGAAGGCAACCGAACCACAGCTGGAGAGGATGGACATGGATAGTTTCCTCGACGAAGACGCCCCTTGCCCTGCAAAGAAAAATACATGTTAAAGGTAAATGGAGTGACTCCATCAGTTTTACTTGGCCCAGTTAGGATAACAAGTGTAATATTTCCATCACACCTGGTGAATGGTGGGGATAAGTGGAAACATTCTATGAGATCTAAAATATTTAATGAGATACCATATCCATCAAACACATTTAGGCTAAGTATTTCTTGCCAGAGCACTGGAAAATGGGTATGTAGGTGGGTGGGAGCGTAAGAACACACCGTGTACTGGGATGAGATTCTCTTTTTTGACTAAGGTATAGTTGTTTTACAATGTTGTATTAGTTTTTTCTGCTGTACAATGAAGTGAATCAGCTATATGTATACATATATTCCCCTTCCTCTTGAACCTCCCTCCCTCCTCTGCTCTTCTACCCCTCTAAGTTATCACAGAGCTCCAAAGTAAGCTCCCTGTGCTATAAAGCAACTTCCCCACTAGCTATTTTACACATGGTGGTATATATGTATCAATCCTAATCTTTATAATGATATGAGATTCTTCTATTAATTTAAGCTATCTCCTGCAAAACTAAATATCCTGCAAATTAAATATCCACACATGGCTATTTAAATTTTAATTAATTAAAAGTTAAATGGGATGTGGGGGAGGGATAAATTGGGAGATTGGAATTGACATATGTGTATATGGCATGTGTGCATACTACTATATATAAAACAGATAACTAATAATGACCTACTGTACAGCACAGGGAACTCTACTCAATACTCTGTGATGGCCTATATGGGGAAAAAAAAATCTTTAAAAAGAGTGGATATATGTATAACTGATTCACTTTAACTGTACACCTAAAACTAACACAACATTGTAAATCAAGTATACTCCATAAAACTTTTTTTAATTAAATAGAAGTAAAAATTTAGCTCTGCAATCACCCGAGCCAGATTTCAAAAGTTCAACAGCCACAGGTGGTTAGTGACTACCACAAGGAAAAGTGCAGAAATAGAGCATCCCTATCATCAAACAAAGTTCTGAGGGACAACACTGCTCTACAGGAAGACTATACAAAACAGGTCCTAAAACTCAAGTTTTATTTTTTTTTTAATATCATTTATATATTATAGGGTGTTAGTGAGAGATATTCTCTAAGAACAACTCAAGAAACTTCCTTCTTGAGATCAGAGGGGGAATAATCTCATTGTTTTAGTTGGTTATTTTGTATGTAACTTTAGCCTCTGATAATGACAATTAAACCTCCTGCTAAGAACAACTGGACCAAACATAAAAACCTAACAGATTCTTGAAGGCACTACAGAGTTAACAAGGCAGACCAAAGAGAGGTTGGCCCAGTATTCAGAGCTACTTTACATTTAAGAAGAGGCAGATGAGAGTCTGAACAGAGCTTCTGACAGACTACAGCAGGAGTCAGCAAAACATGGCCCTTGGGCCAAATGTGTCCTAATGTCAGATTTTGTAAACAAAGCTTTACTGAAATACTTTTCTGCTATTAATTCATGCATTGTCTATGGCTCTTCTGCAGAATAACTGTAGCACTGATAGTTGCAACAGCTTCCATGTTCCACAAAGCCTCAAGTATTTAGGCTATGGTCCTTTATAGAAAATTTGCCAAGCCCTGGTAAGAATAATAGTCCAGACCTAGGCAAGGGTGTGAGCTGTAGTCGGGTATTGAGTGTGGACTCCATGCATGCCTGATGCTGAGACCCCTAAGGTTTGTAAACTGAAATTATTATAGTCATTGCAGATACTGCAGGCTAGCTTCAAGTTGTCTGAATGGTTCAAAAAAACCTGTAATCCCTAAAACTGGATTCACGTAATCTCAGATTACTAGTGTCCTAGAACCTGGCAGAAAACAATGAAAACACTGGAGGAAAGTAATACCATCTTAGGTTTCAAAATATTTTTACAAATAATTTTTAAAAATACTTTGCTCACATACAATAAAAGGTAACTAAGCACAAAAAGAGACAAGACAATGTAAATGGAAACCAGTAAAAACAACAGAAACCCTCAATGACACCAGATATTGTGACTTTCAGAACAGACTTAAAGTAACCACACTGAAAGACATGGAAAGACATAGTTTAACTAGTGGACTGGAACAGGTCAGAAGAAAATATAAAGAATCAAGCAGAGAAAACAAAACACATTTTTTTCTACAAAAATTCAATAAAGAAGATAAAGACACAATAAAAAGATCTACCATATGCAAAAAGACTACTAGGAGAAAAGAGAGATCCTATAGGAGAAATACCAAAGAAATAATAGCAGAACATCTTTCAAAACCAATTAAAGATATCACCCTACTGACTGCAGAAAATCTTCAACCTCTAGGAAAGATAAACATTGGGTTGGCCAAAAAGTTCATTTGGGTCCTTCCATCTGATGTTATAGGAAAAGCCCGAGTGAACTTTTTGGCCAGTCCAATAAAAAGAAGTCCATACCATACCTAGAGACAGCTGCTAAAAATTAAAGGCAAGAGAAAATCTAAAAAGAAGTCAGAAAAAAAAAATGTGTCTGCAACAAAGAAGCAACTATTTGACTCAAGGCTTACTTTTCAACAGAAACAATGGAAGTCAGAAAGCAACAAATAGTATTTCGAAAAGAGGAAAGGAAAAAGTAACTGCCTGTCTAGACTTCTATACACTGCAAAAGCAGCCTTCAAGAATGAAGTTTAAATAAAGACATTTTCAGATAGGAAATCTGCCACCAGCAGATCTGCACTGAAAGAAGGGCAGACAGAAAATGACCTGAAGAGAAAAGTCAAGGAGAAAGAAATGAAGAGCAGTGAGAGCAGTAACGATGTAAGGCTAGATGAATTTTCATAAAACATAAGGATAATGTATTGCATTTAAAATACAGGTAGTTTAAAATATCTGCATAACAACAACAGCAATATATCATACAATAGCTAAAGCATATTAAAGACCTTGCCCCATCTAGGAAAAAAATAAAAGCACCAACTGACTTTGATAAATCACAGATGTCTGTTGTAATCTTTAGGTTGAAAACTAAAAGAAGAGTAAAAAAGTATAAAACTTTAAGGAAACAATTGAATACAATATGTAGTCAAAAGAAAAAGGAAAAAAAGAACAAAAACAGTCAAGAAAGAAACAAAACATATATCAGATAGGAAAAATTGAAAGCACAAAATAAAACAGTATATTTAAATCCAAATATATCAGTGATTACATTAAATTAAGTAGATTAAATGCTTTAGTTAAAACCTGAAGATTATCAGACTGTATTTTAAAAAAAGAAAATTCAACTATAGTAAGTTTACAAGGCATGGATATAAAATATTCAAAATTCAGGAAGGCTGAAAGCAAAAACGCAGGAGTAAAAGACATACCACGTCAGCACAGAGAAAACAAGTCTATACACACAAATCAGTAAAGTAACAGACCTAAACAACTTAATAAGCACAAGTTATCTAATAGACATACAGAATTCATGACCTAACAACTACAGGATATTTTAAAGCACACACAGCAAAGACAATAATAAATTTCCCAGGATTGAAACAGTTTATCTGACCTTTAAAGTAATTTAAAGTAAGTTTTCTGATAGTACAATTACAAAGAGAAAACAAAAAATCCCTATGTATGCAGAATTTAAGAAACAGATATCTATGCATCAAGAAGATGTGATACATATATGAAATAATAGAATTTGCAGCAAGATGGATGGACCTAGAGACTATCATACTAAATGAAATAAGTCAGAAACAGAAAAACAAATGTCATATGACATCACTTATATGTGGAATCTAAAATATGACATAAATGAACTTATCTACGAAACAGAAACCAGACACACAGCACAGACTTGTGGTTGCCAAGGGGGAGAGTGAGGGAGAGATGGATTAGGAGTTTGGGATTAGCAGATACAATTATATATAGAATGGATAAATAACAAAGCCCTACTGTATAGCTCAGGGAACTATATTCAGTATTCTGTGATAATACCACAATGGAAAAGAATATGAGAATGATATATGTGTATAAGTGAGTCATTCTGCCGTATGGCAGAAATTAACACAACACTGTAAATCAACTATACTTGAATAAAATTTTAAAAAAGGAAAGGAAATAGACTTCTAAACTACCCATAGCCAAAAAAGAAATCACAACAAGAATTTAAAAAGTCTTTGAACTAAACAACAATATAAAAATCTGTGGGATACAGTTTAACCCTGTTGATCTTAAAATTATAAGCTTTTCTATACATTAGAAAAAAAAGGTTAAAAATTAAAAAGGTAACTACTTTAGAAAACTTTAGAAAAAAGGTACCTATTTTAGAAAACTGGGGAAAGAAGAACAAAATAAACCCAAGGAGAAAAAAAGGAAATAAAGAGTAAATAGACAATAGAAAAAAGAGGACCAAAGGCAAACGCAGCTCTTTGAAACAACTAATAAAGAATTTTAAATGCTGGCAAAATTGATAAGAAAGAAAGAAATCACAAATAACCAAAAGCAGGAATGAAAAGGGGGGCATTATCCAAATCTAGCAGACATGAAAAAGATAATAGGCTACTATGAACAACTCTATGTTAATAAATCTGAAATTTTATACAAAGTGGAGAAATTTCTACAAAAGTCCAAATAACTAATACTGTCAAGGAAATAAAAAAGTTTGATTAATTTAATAAACTTAATCTATAAATAAAATCTTTATAGAGAGAAAACTGGAAGCTTAGATGATTTCACCAGTAAACAAGAAGAAATAAAACACAAATTCTTCCACAGAATTAAAAATAAGGACTACTCTCCTTCTTGCCACAACTAGAGAAAGAAAAGCCACACAGCAATGAAGACCCAGCACATCCATAAATAAACAAAAATTATAAAAAAGGACTACTCTCCAACTCATTTTTAGAGGCCAGCATAAACTAGATATTAATACATAGGACATTAAAAGGAAAGTCTGTTAAGGGACAATTTTACTCAAACACAGGTGCAAAAATTCTAAACATACTACAAATCAATCTAATAAAAATCCCAAGACAATTTTTGTGAAGCTGATTCTATAATTTATATGGCAATATATACAGAGCCACTACTGAAGAAGGCAGAGTGACTTGTTCTAGCAGGTATTTTTGGAAAGCTATACTAATTGAAATAGTGGTGTTGATACAAAGATAGTCAAAATAGACTAGAAAGAGATCCATGAATATAAAGACCACTCCCTACATTATATCACATACAAAAATATTTTCAGGTGGATTATACACTTAAATGTGAAAGGCAAAACAATAAAGCTTGTACATGATAATAATAAAGATTATCTTCATAACTTAAGATTGTAAAAAAAGTTCTTAAACATGACCCTAAAAGTACTAATCTAAAGAAAAAAATTGGTAAGTTAGGCTACATTAAAATTAAGAACATCCTGTTCAATGAAAGACACTTTTAATAGTGGAAGAAGAAATTATGCAATGGAAGTAATCAATAAAGGGCTTATATCCAGAATCCATTAAGAACTCTTTCAAATCAGAAGAAGGCAGACAACCCCATCAGAAAAATGAACAAGAGTTGTGAACAGGTCCTCCATCAAAGAAGATGTCCAAACTGCCAACATACTTATGGAAAAAGTGCTTAAGCACATAAGAGTCACAACACAGAAATTTAAAATGAAACCCTAATGATACAAAATCACTGCAGATGGTGATTGCAGCAATGAAATTAAAAGACGCTTATTCCTTGGAAGGAAAGTTATGACCAATCTAGACAGCATATTGAAAAGCAGAGACATTACTTTGCCAACAAAGGTCTGTCTAGTCAAGGCTATGGTTTTGCCAGTCATCATGTATGAATGTGAGAGGGACTATAAAGAAAGCTGAGCCCCAGAGAACTGATGCTTTTGAACTGTGGTGTTGGAGAAGACTCTTGAGAGTCCCTTGGACTGCAAGGAGATCCAACCAGTCAATCCTAAAGATCAGTCCTGGGTGTTCATTGGAAGGACTGATGTTGAAGCTGAAATTCCAATACTTTGGCCACCTGATGTGAAGAGCTGACTCATTGGAAAAGACCCTGATGCTGGGAAAGATTGAGGTCAGGAGGAAAAGGGGACGACCGAGGATGAGATGGTTGGATGGCATCATCAACTCGATGGACATGGGTTTGGGTGGACTCCGTGAGCTGGTGATGGACAGGGAGGCCTGGTGTGCTGCAGTTCATAGGGTCACAAAGAGTTGGACACTACTGAGTGACTGAACTGAACTGAACTAACGATACATCCATTAAAATGGCTAAAATTAAAGAATCTGGCAATATAAGAGCTGGGAAGGTAGTGAAGCAATTGGGAACTCTCATACATTGCTAGTACAATACAACTATTTTGGAAAAAAGTTTGGCATTATGGACTCAGGATGAAAAAAAAAAAAAAATATATATATATATATATATATCCTGTGACCCAGTAATTGCACTCCTGTATAACCCCCACAAAAATACATCCATGTCACCATCAAAATTATATGTATCAGAATGTTCATAGAAGCATTATTCATAATTCCCCCAAACACAAGCCAAATGTCCATCAACACTAGAATGGATTAACTGGTATACGCATACACTAAAATACTATTACAGTAACAAGTATGTGCTATAATGAAACACAATAATATGGACAAGTCTTACACATATAAGGTTAAGTGAAATAAATCAGATATAAAATACCTATTATATGAGTCCATTTATATAAAGCTCAAAAACAGAACTATAGTGCTCAGGGATACACACTTTAGTGGGAAAACAACAAAGAAACAAGAGTAAGTGATTACACATAATACTCAGATTATTGCTTACTTTGTGGGGAGAGAAAGGATTGTGATTGGAAAGAGAAAGATAAGAGCTTCTGGGGGTTCTGTATCTTGACCTAAGGGTGGTACATGGATGCTCATAATTCATTAAGACATGTATATATATCTCCATGCTTTTTTATATGTGTCATATTTCTCAATAAAGCCAGTTCCTCTTCAAAGCTAGTTATTTATGCAAAATAGTACTATCTTTTGAGAAGATCTGTCTCAGAAACAGAAACTCTTTTGAGAAGATCTGTCTCAGAAACAGAAACTGCCGAGCTAGCCCAAATGACAAGGTGAAAGTGGAGGGTAGTTCTAAAGACATTCAGGCTCATTCTTCCAAACGTATGCCCACTAAAACATGCAACAGGATGAAAATCAGGAGGATGACAAGATTGCTATTCCACTTTTAGTTCTGGGATCAAGAAGTGAGGAATATGTTATGAAAGCCCTCAAAACAAAGAATCAAATTTCATCACATGTATGGAAACACAAAAAAACCTCAAACAGACAAAGCAATCTTGAAAAAGAAAAATGGAACTGGAGGAATCAACCTTCCTGACTTCAAACTATACTACAAAGCTACAGTCATCAAGACAGTGTGGTACTGGCACAAAGACAGAAATATAGATCAACAGAACAAAACAGAAAACCCAGAGATAAATCCACAAACCTATGGACACCTTATCTTTGACAAAGGTGACAAAAATATACAATGGAGAAAAGACAATCTCTTTAACAAGTGGTAATAGGAAAACTGGTCAACCACCTGTAAAAGAATGAACCCAGAATACTGTCTATCACCATACACAAAAATAAACTCCAAATGGATTAAAGATCTAAATATAAGACCAGAAACTATAAAACTCTTAGAAGAAAACATAGGCAGAACACTCTTTGACATAAATCACAGCAAGATCCTCTATGATCCACCTCCCAGAGTAATGGAAATAAAAACAAAAATAAACAAATGGGACCTAATTAAACTTGAAAGTTTTTGTGCAATGAAGGAAACTATGATCAAGGTAAAAAAAAGGCAGCCTTCAGAATGGGAGAAAATAATAGCAAATGAAACAACTGATAAAGAATTAATCTCCAAAATATACAAGCAGCTCATGCAGATCAATACCAGATAAATGAATGATCCAATCAAAAAGTGGGCCAAAGAACCGAACAGACATTTCTCCAAAGAAGACATATGATGGCTAATGTGCTTTGTTGCTCAGTCGTGTCCGACTCTTTGTGACCCCAAGGACTGTAGTCCACCAGGCTCCTCTGTCCACAGGGTTTCTCCAGGCAAGTATACTAGTGCGGGCTGCCATGGAGTTCACTGGAGATGGCTAAGAAACACATGAAAAGATGCTCAACATAACTCATTAACAGATAAATGCAAATCAAAACCACAATGAGGTACAACTCATGCCAGTCAGAATGGCTGCCATCAAAAAAGTCTACAAACAATAAAGGCTAGAGAGGGTGTGGAGAAAAGGGAACCCTCTTACACCATTGGTGGGAATGCAAACTAGTATAGCCACTATGGAGAACAGTGTGGAGATTCCTTAAAAAACTGGAAACAGAACTGCCATGCGACCCAGCAATCCTGCTGCTGGGCACACATACGGAGGAAACCAGAACTGAAAGAGGCACATGTATTCAATGTTCATTGCAGTACTGTTTACAATAGCTAGGACGTGGAAGCAACCTAGATGTCCATTGGCAGACAAATGGATAAGGAAGTTGTGGTACATATACAAAATGGAATATTACTTAGCTATAAAAAAGAATACATTTGAGTCAGTTCTAATGAGGTGGATGAAACTGGAGGCCATTATACACAGTGAAATATACAGAAGTATACAGAAAGATAACACCAATACAGTATATTAATGCATATATATGGAATTTAGAAAGATAGTAACAACGACCATATATACAAGATGGCAAAAGAGACACAAATGTAAAGAAGAGACTTTTGGACTACGTGGGAGAAGGCGAGGGTGGGATGATTTGAGAGAATAGCATTGAAACATGTATATTATCATATGTAAAATAGATGACCAGTCCAAGTTCAATGCATGAAGCAAGGCACTCAAAGCCAGTGCACTGGGACAAGCCAAAGGGATAGGGTGAGGAGGGAGGTTGGGGGGGCGGGGTGTGCTCAGGATGAGGGGACACATATGGACTTGTGGCTGATTCATGTCTATATATGGCAAAAACCATCACAATATTGTAAAGTAATCAGCTTCCAATTAAAAAAAAAATCAGTCTGCCAATTTAACAAAGGATGACTCCAGATAAGACAGCATTGTGGAATGGAGGTAGAGAATAGGGTTTTGAGTGTTAAAGTCCATTATTACTAGTCAGGATCACATTATAAACTCCAAGACATCTCATTACATATGATTTTGACTATTTTAATGAAGCCAAATGAACAACTAAAACTTTATGTGATATAAAAGGCTCAGGGAGCTGGAAAAAATCTGAGCTTATCCCTAGTATTCACTTCCCAGTATTCAATAAAACAGCTGCCTGTGTTCTGAGTTCATACCATCACCTGTCCACCTAAGTACCTCACAATGGGTTAGTTAAGAATTACTTAACAGAGATGAAGAAAATCAAACAATCTTTCTAGGTATGATCTCTCTTAAGATAGCATTAAATAAAGATTAACAAAGAACTCCTACAGCACAGAGTTCTCTTACAAGGTCAGAGAAAGTAAATTTTAGTTAATTACATAGAGCTTTTAGAAACATGGGAAAATGTTAATACTGTGTTAAGTAAGAACTAGGCCATAAACAAGTATATCACAGGTTCTCTTAAAATCTGCAAATATATTAAGGTATTTCCCAAGTGGAATAATATCCTTTATTCTCCATACTTTTCTGTACCTTCCAACTTTTCCATAATAAGCACAAATCAGTTTTTTAATGAGTTTTTTTTTTGTAGCAACATTTATTATATATTCTTTTTGAGTGTTTTTACTCATAATTGCTCTTTTACACTCAACAGACAGAAAAAGGCAAATATTTACTCTGCATTATGATAAAAACACACATGGACATCACCAGATGGTCAACACCAAAATCAGATGGATTATATTCTTTGCAGCCAAAGATGGAGAAGCTCTATACTGTCAACAAAAACAAGACCAGGAGCTGACTGTGGCTCAGATCATGAACTCCTTATTACCAAATTCAGACTCAAATTGAAGAAAGTAGGGAAAACTGCTAGGCCATTCAGGTATGACCTAAATCAAATCCCTTATGATTATACGGTGGAAGTGAGAAATAGATTTAAGGGCCTAGATCTGATAGACAGAGTGCCTGATGAACTATGGAATGAGGTTCGTGACATTGTACAGGAGACAGGGATCAAGACCATCCCCATGGAAAAGAAATGCAAAATAGCAAAATGGTTGTCTGGGGAGGCCTTACAAATAGCTGTGGAAAGAAGGGAGGAGAAAAGCAAAGGAGAAAAGGAAAGATATAAGCATCTGAATGCAGAGTTCCAAAGAATAGCAAGAAGAGATAAGAAAGCCTTCTTCAGCGATCAATGCAAAGAAATAGAGGAAAACAACAGAATGGGAAAGACTAGAGATCTCTTCAAGAAAATCAGAGATACCAAGGGAACATTTCATGCAAAGATGGGCTCGATAAAGGACAGAAATGGTATGGACCTAACAGAAGCAGAAGATATTAAGAAGAGGTGGCAAGAATACACAGAAGAACTGTATAAAAAAGATCTTCACGAAACAGATAATCACGATGGTGTGATCACTAATCTAGAGCCAGACATTCTGGAATGTGAAGTCAAATGGGCCTTGGAAAGCATTGCTACAAACAAAGTTAGTGGAGGTGATGGAATTCCAGTTGAGCTGTTTCAAATCCTGAAAGATGATGCTGTGAAAGTGCTGCACTCAATATGCCAGCAAATCTGGAAAACTGAGCAGTGGCCACAGGACTGGAAAAGGTCAGTTTTCATTCCAATCCCAAAGAAAGGCAATGCCAAAGAATGCTCAAACTACCGCACAATTGCACTCATCTCACATGCTAGTAAAGTAATGCTCAAAATTCTCCAAGCCAGGCTTCAGCAATATGTGAACTGTGAACTTCCTGATGTTCAAGCTGGTTTTAGAAAAGGCAGAGGAACCAGAGATATCAAATTGCCAACATCCGCTGGATCATCGAAAAAAGCAAGAGAGTTCCAGGAAAACATCTATTTCTGCTTTGTTGACTATGCCAAAGCTTTTGACTGTGTGGATCACAATAAACTGTGGAAAATTCTGAGAGAGATGGGAATACCAGACCACCTGACCTGCCTCTTGAGAAATCTGTATGCAGGTCAGGAAGCAACAGTTAGAACTCAACATGGAACAACAGACTGGTTCCAAATAGAAAAAGGAGTACGTCAAGGCTGTATATTGTCACCCTGCTTATTTAACTTCTATGCAGAGTACATCATGAGAAACACTGGACTGGAAGAAACACAGGCTGGAATCAAGATTGCCAGGAGAAATATCAATCACCTCAGATATGCAGATGACACCACCCTTATGGCAGAAAGTGAAGAGAAGCTAAAAAGCCTCTTGATGAAAGTGAAAGTGGAGAGTGAAAAAGTTGGCCTAAAGCTCAACATTCAAAAAAACGAAGATCATGGCATCCGGTCTCATCACTTCATGGGAAATAGATGGGGAAACAGTGGAAGCAGTGTCAGACTTTATTTTTTTGGGCTCCAAAATCACTGCAGATGGTGATTGCAGCCATGAAATTAAAAGACGCTTACTCCTTAGAAGAAAAGTTATGACCAACCTAGATAGTATATTCAAAAGCAGAGACATTACTTTGCCAACAAAGGTCCATCTAGTCAAGGCTATGGTTTTTCCTGTGATCATGTATGGATGTGAGAGTTGGACTGTGAAGAAGGCTGAGCGCCGAAGAATTGATGCTTTTGAAGTGTGGTGTTGGAGAAGATTCTTGAGAGTCCCTTGGACTGCAAGGAGATCCAACCAGTCCATTCTGAAGGAGATCAACCCTGGGATTTCTTTGGAAGGAATGATGCTAAAGCTGAAACTCTAGTACTTTGGCCACCTCATGCAAAGAGTTGACTCATTGGAAAAGACTCTGATGCTGGGAGGGATTGAGGGCAGGAGGAGAAGGGGACGACAGAGGATGAGATGGCTGGATGGCATCATTGACTCGATGGACGTGAATCTGAGTGAACTCCGGGAGTTGGTGATGGACAGGGAGGCCTGGCGTGCTGCGATTCATGGGGTCGCAAAGAGTCGGACACGACTGAGCGACTGAACTGAAATGAACTGAACTGATGATAAAAACAGATTTGACCTCCTAGACTCTCTGGAAAGAGCAGTTAACACCCCAAGATGTGGTTTATAGTAACCTTTGTTCATTTTCCACTATATAGCTGGTCTTTCTCCTATTTATTTATAGTAAATATTTCCTAAGGTATATTATTTCCCTTTTGCTTTGCTATCATCATTTTGTCATGCATAACTTGATAACTATGCCAATGAACCTGTCAAGTTTTAATGGTTTTATATAATAGAAAAACCTCATCTACTCCAAGATCAGAGTATATTTTTCTATCATAAAAGGGATTTCATTGGTTTTGATTGATCACATAGTTCATGAACAATGTATACTTTACCACACTTACTGAAAGATCTATAAAAACATATTGTAAATCCTTTTCTGAACAGTTATCCCAGTGACTTTTCAGCTTAAACTTTAAAGAAAAACTATTTCTAAAATTAAGATTTTTAACTACAGTTATTTTTAAGTGTTGATGAGTATTAAGTCTAAAGTCTCACTAATCCATGATATAATATCATACAAATATTCAGATTTCCAACCTCTTATCAACAGTTACTAGGAAAAGTAATTATGACAGAAAGCCAAGATCAAGGATCCGGTGTAAGACATTACTATGCTTATGGAGAGTTAACTATTTTCAGTTTGTAAAGAAAAATAAACTAGCACTTGATTTCACCCTTTCAAAATGAGAGGAGGTGGAATTCCCTTCTTCTTTTTTTTCCCTTCTTCTTAAAAAAATACTTATAATTGAACTGATGGAAACAGAGTAGATTGGTGGTTTCCAGGGGAAAATGGGTGACAGTGGTCAAAGGGTACAAATTTCCAGTTATAAGATGAATAAGTTCTGGGAATATAATGTACAGCATGTTGACTATAGTTAACAATACTGTACTGCATATTTAAATGCTGCTAACAGAATAAATCTCAAATGTTGTCAACAGCAAAAATGAAAAAAAGAAAGAAGCAACTATATGAAGTAATGAATATGTTAACTAATCTCATTATAATCATTTCATAATATATACATATATCAAATCATCACACTGTACACCTTAAACTTACACAATGTTATATGTCAATTAAATCTCACTATATACACTGGGGGGCTTCCCTGGTGGCTCAGATGGTAAAGAATCCACCTGCAAAGGGGGAGACCTGGGTTCGATCCCTGGCTTGGGAAGTTCCCCTGGAGGAGGGCATGGCAACACACTCCAGTATCCTTGCCTGAAGAATCCCAATGGACAGAGGAGCCTGGTGGGCTATAGTCCACGGGGTTGCAAAGAGTTGGACATGATTGAGTAACTAAACACATAACACACTGGGAGAAGAAAGAAAAAACCAGAACATATGTATTTAGAGCTCTAAAAGAGTGCATTTTAAAAAATGCAACATATATACACTGCTGTATTTTACATGGATAGACAATACAGTCTTACTGTATAGCACAGAGAACTCTGCTCAATGTTATGTGGCAGCCTGGATGGGAGGTGAGTTGGGGGGAAAATAGATACATGTATATGCATAGCTGAGTCCCTCTGCTGTTCACTTGAAACTATCACAGCATTGTTAATCAGCTATACTCCAATATAAAATTAAAAGTCTAAAAAACTGATTTAAAAATAATTCTAGATTTTACAAGATGTACAATATAGGGCCCACTGACTTGATAAATTATATTAATTTGGTCACATTTGATTTCAGTTTCTGTGTTACCCTAAGGTGAGTGTTTTTAGTTTCTTGGGTAGCCACTTCAGTCTGTTTTCCTTTTACTCCCCTTTTTCATTTTGTTCCTATTTTTTCCCCTTAAGATGTATCCTTTTCCACTTCCCATTATGTATTTGTTTCCATTTTTGTAGAAAAGGTGGAGCTGATAACATTTTTCATCTGAAAGGGCAGTTAAGCTCCATAGTCAGGTAGACCAGTTGAAGTTGACAGTGATCAGACACATTAATTGAGAATAATCAAGTTATACCATGCAGGAGATAGCTGACATACTCAAATATCTAAATCAAACACTGGAAATCATTTGCACCAGCTTGGCAAATCACTTTGATGTTGCATTCCACATAAGTTAAGCAAAAAAAAAAAAACAAAAAACGCTTCTTGACTATATTTCTGCATGCAATTCTCTTCTGAAACATAAAGAAAATATGTAGTTTTTAAAACAAATTGTGATGGATGTGATGTGATGGATGATGTGTATACTGTACAATAATGTGGGATGGAAGAGTTTGTGGAGCAAGTGACATGAACCACCACCACCATACCAAATGCTGGTCTTCATCCAAAGAAAGTGATGTAGTGTATATAGGGGGACTGGAAGGGAGTGCTCTGTATTGGACTCCTTCTAGAAAACCATTAATTCCAACAAGTACTACTCCCAATTAGACCAACTGAAGGCAGCACTTCATGAAAAACATCTGGAATCTTTGCTCAAGAAGATAACAAGTTTTGGCAAGATGGAATTATGAAGTTGCCTGTAAAATGGCAGAAAGTAGCAGAACAAAATGGTAAATGTGTTGTTCAATAAAGTTTTTGGTGAAAATTAAAGATGTGTCTTTTATTTTTACTTAAAAAAACCAAAGAACTTTTTGGCAAACTAAATACCATGTTCATGGACTGGAAGAATTTATATTGTTAATATCACCACACTATCCAAGGCAATCTACAGATTCAAGATAATCCCTATCAAAAGACCTAAGAAATTTTTCACATAACTAGAACTAAGTCTAAAATCTGTATGAAAACACAGAATATTCCAAAAGCCAAACCAATCTTGAGAAAGAAAAACAAAACTGGAAGTATCACATTCCCTAATTTCAAAATTTACTGCAAAGCTACAGTGACCAAAACAGTTTGGTACTGTAAAACAGACATATAGATCAATAGAACAGATATAGAGTACCCAGAAATAAACTCATGCTTATAGTTAATTAATCTACACAAAGAAAGCAAGGATATACAAGAGGAAAAGATAGCTTCTTCAATAAATTGTTGGGACAACTGGACAGCTATATGCAAAAGAAAAAAACTTTCTCAAACCATATACAAAAATAAATACAAAATGCTTTAAAGCCTTAAAAGTAAGACCTGAAACTCCTAGAAGAAAACATAGGCAGTACACTCTTTGACATTGATGTTAATATTTTTTTGGATATGTCTCCTCAGGCAAGGGAAACAAAAGCAAAAATAAACAACTGGGACTACATCAAAATAAAAAGCTTTTGTACAGCAAAGGAAGTTATCAACAAAATTAAAAGGTAGCCTAATGAATGTGAGAAGATATTTGCAAATTATATATCTAACAAGGAGTTAATATCCAAAATACTCAAAGAACTCATACAACTCAACTTCAAACAACAAACAACCTAATTAAAAAATGAGCAGAGCACCCACATAGACGTTTTTTCCAAAGACAAAATATAGATGGCCCAAAGACTCAAGAAAAGATGCAGGACATCACTATCCTCAGAGAAATGCAAGTCAAAACTACAGTGAGGTATCACCTCACACCTGTCAGAATGGTTATTATCCAAAAGTGAAAGAGGAGAGTGAAAAAGTTGGCTTAAAACTCAACATTCAAAAAACGAAGATCATGGCATCCAGTCCCATCACCTCATGGCAAATAGATGGGGAAACAATGGAAACAGTGAGAGACTTTATTTTCCTGGGCTCCAAAATTGCTGCAGATGGTGACTGCAGCCATGAAATTAAAAGACGCTTCCTCCTTGGAAGAAAAGCTATGACCAACCTAGACAGCGTATTAAAAAGCAGAGACATTACTTTTCTGACAAAGGTCCGTCCTAGTCAAAGCTATGGTTTTTCTGGTAGTCATGTATGTATGTGAGAGTTGGACTATAAAGAAAGCTGAGGGCCAAAGAATTGATGCTTTGGAACTGTGGTGTTGGAGAAGACTCTTGAGAGGCCCTTGGACTGCAAGGAAATCAAACCAGTACATCCTAAAGGAAATCAGCCCTGAATATTCATCAGAGGGAGTGATGCTGAAGCTGAAACTCCAATACTTTGGCCACTTGATGCGAAGAACCGACTCACTGGAAGAGACCCTGATGCTGGCAAAGATTGAAGGCGAGAGGAGAAGGAGACGACAGAGAATGAGATGGTTGGATGGCATCACCAACTCAATGGACATGAGTTTGAGCAAGCTCTGGGAGTTGGTGATGGACAGGGAAGCCTGGCGTGCTGCAGTCCATGGGATCGCGAAGAGTTGGACACGACTGAGCAACTAAACTTAATTATACAAAGGAGCTAGTATTAAGCTTTAAATATGAATTTTTAAAAAAAAGGAGATACAAGAATGAAATGAGACTATTTAACAATCAATTTTTAGAATGCAAATGGTAGATCTCACAGCAAAAATAAATAAATAAATAAATGCACAGGGAGCCACCATCACTCATTCTTGTCTAATATTCCTTACTTTCTATTCTCTAGACACTCAACACCCTGGATCACTCACTCTACTGTTTGTAAATCTTCATCTTCTCTCCTCTCACATATAATCCTACCATGCCAAGATCATACAATTCTTATATTTCCTTACTCCATAACTTCTGCCTTTTATTCCACAAACCTAATTTTCCAGTTTCTTGAAAAGCACCCTTGCCAGATATTACTGTGGTTCTTCCACTCCTATGGAATTCTATCTAAAAGAATTCCATCTAAAAGAATTCCCTACATAATCTTTTTTCCTGTTTGTCCACATCTGAGAGAATAAGACAATTTCAAGGCTTCAAAAGAGATGCTCCTTTCACAATACACACAGAAAGAAAAGCACAAACACTGTTCTCCTCTTGCCTACTTTGCCGAAGAGGTCCTGGGCCAAATTTTCCTCAGCACGGGTGCTACATGCTTCCTGCATGTGGATATTCAAGTCCTGCCTCTCGCCTATACCATCGTGATCTCTGAAAGAGGGTTCTGGAGGCATAGAAAGAGCCAGGGTCTTCTGGTTGTGGTGTTATCTAACCATGATACTAAACGTTCTTATCACAAGAAAAAAATTGTTAACTATATGTGGTGACAAAGCTTAGCTAAACTTATTGTGATAATCACTTCACAATATATATTAATACATATATCAAATCTTTATGTGCTACATCTAAAACTAATACAATGTTATATAGCAATTATGTTTTTTAAAAAAAGATTAACACTACAAAAATACCTTCTGGTCAGTACCAGAAACAGTAAGAACAGTTCTATATTCTCAGAAAATCTTCATTCTGTGGATCTAATTCTTTTTACCTCAAGTCACCTGAATGTGAAGAGTAGACTCAGACACTGTGCACTAACATAAGGAAATGATAGGAACACTTGCCAGAGGCAAGTCCACACCTGAATATCTTTTTCCTTTGGAGCTCTTCAAAGCTGCCACATTTCAATTGATTCTTAACTTTTCAATTATTAACACTTAACTTTTGGAAGGGCATTTCTTGCTTCTCTTGGTGTAGTCAATTGCAAAGTTTATCCCTGTATATTCCCCTGATACACAGAACTGCAGGTATGCCAATTTCTAACAGAGACATGCAGGTAAGTTCTTCAGAAAGCCTAGATGATGCAAAATTCACAAGCACTGCCAACTACTATGAGTGCAGCAAGAAAACCCTGAAGATTTAAGAGCAATTTTAAAATTCCAAAATAAGTACATAAAATAGCAACTGATACTATTTTAAAAAACTAGAATGTCGTTTTTAAAATGCCTTTTTTAGACTACTCTTATTAAACTAGACACTATGAAGAAAGTACTCTACAGTTAAAAGTTTTAGAAGTGATACATATTATATCCCAAACTTTGTTTGGCTGTGGAAACTTCTGTAACATCTTTCAACAGGATAATCTGTGACATGGTTTGACAGATTAGTCAATGTTATTTCAAATTCTATTCTTCATATTAGCATAAATAATATTAAATCAATATTTATGCTTAGAATTATAAGTAAGTTACAAAAACACCTCATTTGTTATATAAGACATAACTAGATAGACTGTGAGCACATCATATTCTGAAATCCTAGTATGGGAACAGCCTAGCTTATACTACACAAATCTAATTACATGGAAAGGACATGGTAGCAGAAAACATTTCAAAATGAAATGATCAGGATTCAACCTATTTTAGTGAAGGCACATATGATTATCTACAAGTCTCCTAACTGATAAAGGCTGCTAGTCTTGCCCATCTCTAATCCTTTCTTCTTTAAAATGCTACAGTTGTTTTTCAAAACGAATTGATGGTAACGTTCCCCTACTTCAAAAGCTTTCCGTAGCTTCCAGGGCTTCAAAATCAGAGAATTCGAAATTTTTAATGCTGCAAATCTGGCTTCAGTCTAACTTTCCAAATTCTTCTGCCACATCCACACCACCTGCCCAGTTCTAGCCATACAAGGTAGTCATATCTGTTTCGTGCTTCTCTGCCTCTGGAATTGTCATTCCCCTTTCTTCTCTCCATTTGTTAAATTATTTCTCATCTTTCAACACCCAACCCAAGTGACTTTTCACATTAGCAATAACATACAAATTCACTTCATTTCACTTAAGAAAAGTCACTACTGTATTTAATTATAGAATAGCAACTTTTCCACCTACGAAGACATGAATACTACTGACTTTGATTAGTTTACTTGTAGTGAATATTCTGGAGAAGGCAATGGCACCCCACTCCAGTACTCTTGCCTGGAAAATCCCATGGATGGAGGAGCCTGGTAGGCTGCAGTCCATGGGGTTGCGAAAAGTCAGACAGGACTGAGTGACTTCACTTTCACTTTTTACTTTCACGCACTGGAGAAGGAAATGGCAACCCACTCCAGTGTTCTTGCCTGGAGAATCCCAGGGACGGCAGAGCCTGGTGGGCTGCCGTCTATGGGGTTGCACACAAAGTTGGACATGACTGAAGTGACTTAGCAGCAGCAGCAGCAGTGAATATTCTAAAAATCTCTCTCTCTCCTAGATTCAGTTCTCAGATTCAATCCCGTAGTTGCTTAATGAATACCGAATACATACGAGACATAGTCTTAGATTCTAAGTCTGGGCCCAACACCTGTTCTACAGCTAGATGCATACGCAATAGGATGCATAATACGCAAGTGGGAGTTTTCCTCATGTTCCAAAACTGCACCTAAGGTCAGAAGCTGAGGATAATTAGGTGCCCCTTCTTCTAGTTTTAAGGAGCCAACAGAAACTGGCACAGCTCCTCCTCTTAGGGCTTACCGAGAGTTCCATTTCCTTTAAACCAACACTGCCATCAATATTCTAACACCTTTCCTTCCATACATATCTAAAAAGGCTTTAAAAACAAAAGAGGGGTTATTGGACTTTGAGAGGAACATAATGTTTATGAAAGAAGGATATTCTCTCTCCTCTTACAGCAAAAAAGCAGTGTCATAACTAATCGAAAAGGTAAGAATCCAAGCTTGAAGTCAACTGAAAGAAAGGCAGACTGGTATTTCCTTCCCTGTTTGGGGGTCTGTATAGGCAAAAGACTTACTGACTTGCAACTCTATAATATGCTTAGGGGAAAAGAGAAGTGGGGAGAGAATGTGTGGAAAGTGTCACACAGGAAGGTAGGCAAGACTGTCACCCATCTTAAGTTCTTAGGAACCAAGAGGTATGAAAAATATAACCTTTTCCTCAGTGTGCCTGCAGGCCCTAGAACTGGCCATGAGAGGTAGATCTGATTGGGTAGGTCTTGAGGCAAAAAAAAAAAAAAGACACACATATCAGAGACACATGGTATGAATGCCATCATTTAGAAGATGTAACCAAATCTTGCAAGGGATTGCCAGTGCCTATGGAAGCAGGACAGACTTCAGCTCACTGTCAGCACAGTCAGCACATCTTCATTTAGCCTGTCTACAATGAACCTGAATAGTAGTACTGAACAGCCAAGAAGACTCAGTACTTGGCACATCATGTAGAATTCTGCCTCCCCTATCACTCCTCCCAGTTTCAACACCAGAGGAAAAAAACAGCTCAGGAAAGAGGGAAGGCAGAAGTGTGTGACCTGAAGTTTTCAGCCCCAGATTAAGGTCTATTCTATCCTGGGAAAAAGTGATAAGAGTACTGGATCAAGCCTGTGACTGATGCTACAATATGAAGAGAACTTACTCTTAAATGGGGGCAACCCACTCCAGTACTCTTGCCTGGAAAATTCCATGGACGGAGCAGCCTGGTAGGCTACAGTCCATGGGGTCACAAAGAGTCGGACACGACTGAGCAACTTCACTAGTCTTAAATAATAGACTGAGACTAGAACATTTAAAAATTATGGAAAAAGTGACAAGACATGTTAAGGTACTTGATATATCCAGTAGGAAAGGGGCTTTTAATATGGCAGAGTTGCAAGGCAGTTAGTTACTAGATAAAAAGCAAAACTGATTTATATTTATATCCCAGCAAATTGAGATCTTCAACAAACTGGTTACACGAAGATGGACAGTCTCTGAAATTAGTTTCCATATATACTGGTATTCCATCTCTTCATTCTTTTGTTGCATGTGTGAAATTTTGGTATGAGCTCTACTATACTATTTAAGTCTAGAACCAGTCGATCAACAGGCTCACTACTACTTGCACCTCTGTCTAAAAAATACTAAGTAGATAAGAAGTCATACTTCAACCTCTAGGAAGACAACAAAGTCACAGATAAGAATGGGTAAATAAGCATTTCTAATGATGGAGGATGATGAAAACAGTAATAGGTTTCCCAAGTAGGAAGGGAGGAGACTGATGAGAACACAGCTCATAGAGCAGAAATTTGACACCTCATTGCTTTCAGTGTTCACCTTTCAATAATCACACCAAAGAAGAAATCCACAAAGAGGTTTATCTGACAAAGAGGAAAAACCAGAATATTATAAATGGACATTGTTCAAAAGCATGATACAGAGGAAAGAAAATAAAGATTCTAGAGAAAGAGAGTAAGAGAAAAGCACGTGAAGGCTGAACAGGAAGTGGGACCTGAATTGCGGCTGCACATGGAGGGTGGACAGGCATGGATGGCAGACAGAGCAGAACAACTGCTGGGCGCATGAGAGACAATAATGTAGAGTGGCTGTGACACATTACAATATTAATACATACCGAGACTGAACTGCGGGAAATGCTCATAAATCTAACTGCAATTAGTACAGGTTTCTGGATTAGGAAGGACATGAAAAGGAAAGCAGAAGGTTAGAAGGTACATGTCATCGCCCCATTAAAGAGGTTTAATCTCTCGATGGAATGAATATATCCATCTTCTGCAGCATCAGCAAAAAAGCATGGCTTGTCTACCTGCTGTGAAAAGTAGATTTATAGTAAAAAGTCTCTTCCTTTCTTCCCTGGATGGGTACTGCTAACTTGGATCTCTCAGAACTGAGTTCTTAAAAATTCATACTACAAAAAGGGTTTCACTTTTAAATGGGGTTTCTGTTTTCATTTGCTGGGGAGAAAATTTAGAATGTGTTTTGTGATGAGCTTTATTGAATACCTTTACTGGCTGGAAAAATTGTGTTTATGTTTGTTTTTAGAGAACACCCTTCACTAACTTAATCAACAGACATTTGTTGGGCACTTGTCCTGTGCCAGGCAGTTTAACAGTAAAGGAAGAAACAGAGTTACTTTAATGCTAATCTAAGGATAAACTATGAAGATAGTGGAAGTATTGCTGGGCCCCTGCAAAAGCATGGGCTTGATGATGGGGAAGCTTGCTTCTCTTTAGAGATTTACTGGGGATCTGAATGGGTGTTCACTAATACAGTTTTGTTTTACAATTCAGGGGAAGGGTAGTAAATGGGCAATAATTAAACTTAAATGCAGCAGTAAGTTTCCAGTTACCTAGACCCTATTGTTTATGGATCAGTGTGAAATAGAGTTATTTACAAATAGGGCACTGGTTACAAAGGAAGATATTAAACAGAAAAGTGGCCAAATGGAAGAAATTAATTATCATTTTTGTACGGCTTTTCTTCAAAATCTAGCAAATCTTTATTTGATAATAGCAGATCCATAACGGAATTCCGTAACGTTATGAACCACATTCTTGTAAATGATTAAGTTGTCTACGTCCCGGAAGTACTGGCAGGACCACCAAAAGTGACATGGTTAAGGATGGGAACAGATGGTAGAAGGAAGTAGAGCCAAAAGTTAGGGTGGGTCAAGTTTTCATAGAAAGAACAGGAAAAGAAAACAACGCAACTTATTAAACCACCAACATTTTATCCAAATACTTGATTTACAAAATTCTTCACATTTAATTGAATATATTCTGTATATAAAACTAAAAACAGCTAAAAGATCAAACATGAGGCATAACGTCATACCCTGAGATAAGGTGATTTTTTTTTTCCACTTGCTCCATGGGAAAAAGATTTGGAGAATAATCTCTCTCCACACATCATAATGTGCCCTGAAAATCCAAGGAAGTCTCCCACTTTCCCCTGTGATTCTATGTCCTGCATCTTACCATTGATCTACGAATCAGTGATAGCCTGGTCTTTGCTTTATTCTCAGCAAATTCCAGGCTACTAATGTCTTTGAGACGAGCCTTATATTTATTCATTTGTTCCACAACAATCAGCTCCACACAGCTGAAACAAAAGGAAAGAGAAAAAACTGTTAAGAGCTGAAGTAAATCAAATACATTTTATCAGTCACAGACTACTTTTCAGCTAAGTGTGGTAGAGAGTTGGAGGATAAGAGAAAAATCAACATCCCTTATTTTATGAGCTCAGAAACAGGGTTTATAATGGTGGTTCACAACTTCAGCCGCACTTTAGTATCCACCTGAGGAACAGTTATAAGTCCTGATGCCTAGGTCATACCCAGACCAATTAAATCAGACTCTCTGGGAATGGGACACAAACACCAGGCCTTTCTGGGGGAAAGCTCCTTTTGCAGGAAAGGTTAAGAATCAGCACTCTAGAAGGAAATCAGAGATCCGTGAAAAAAAGGCCAAGGTGAAATACAGGAATATTAAAGTATTAAGACCAAAGAGATACAGAGTCACAAGACTACAGTTAGACTGGATTATAGGAAAACACAAAGTATATGTAATTTGGTAAAATGAGATTTTAAAATACATCTGGAAACTGTAAACAAACGTAAAGAAAAGCCAAATTTAAAAAATAAGACCTTTCAAAACAAATGATGCTTCTTACATAGAATCTAAAGGTATTTTTCATATTCAGCATAAAAAAGACCAGTGGTGCCTAGCAATCTTATTAAAAACATATGAACCTAAGAAATCATTCACTAGGGGAACGATTAGGTAGTGGTCCAGTGGTCCAGTAGTTAGGACTCTGCACTTCCACTGCAGCATGGCTGTGTTCAATTCCTGGTCAGGGAACTAAGATTCTTGCAAGTTGAATGGCACAGCCAAAATAAAAAAGGATAAATCATTCACTCTGATATCTGGATAAAGTGACTACACTGACTCAGAAGTCCATGGGGGTATTGCAGAGGTGATAGTGACTGGCCTTACGTGGTAGTCTTACTGATGTCCTGCACACTTTGCAGTGGGTCGATGGTATCAGGGCAGCGGAGAATGCAGGGTGCAAACACAATGGCCAAAGCATTAGCAGACATTCGATTAGTGTCTTCCTGTAGAGCAATCCTAAGGAACAAAAAACCCAAGTGAAACTGGGATAAAAAAGGAAAACTGCAGGGAGATAGACAGAAGAGATGAGAGAAAGGCAAATGACATCAGCTGCATAGTACTGGGAGGATATTCCTACCAGTTGAGACACTGTAGAATTTCCCCAAAGCGATTCCCTTGCCTTTGGGAAGCACTCTTTCACTCTATCCCTTCCCTGAAGCAACTGAGGTCAGCAGATAGCTGACCAAGGGAAATTTGTGACTCACTGTCCCAGGTCCCCACTACTAGATGAACATGTCTAAAGAATGCAGAGTAGAGACCTTAAGGCATTTTCAGACAGTGATAAAAGATATTTACCCAAAAAGAAAGACGGCTTTCTTCCCCAACATCAACACTCAGGAGAACACAGACTGCCCCTGAAGTCTCTTTAGTCAGTCAATTCCTGAGCTCCATATGACCCCACCACCTCCTATGAATTAGGCTATGTCAATAAACACACATCTTCTCTAGTTCAAGAGTTAAGACATCTAGCTAGGCTATACAGTGCCACCATAAGACTGAATGATTACATGGCTCATTAGGGTGGGGAAGCACTTCACGCAGTCCAACTCCATGGAGAATTTCTGCTCCAAGGAATCACAACCACCTGTTCAAGGCATTGACTTTATTAATAATAAAAAAAATATCAGTTTTCCATATTAAGGAACTCTTCATTTATTTAAAACAATCCAAGAAAAAATGTTAAGCATTCCTTTGTTTCTTGAAGTTACCTGACCAGATGAAAGATGAGGCGTTCCAGTGTATTGAGATGAGTTCGGGAGAGCTGGTCAATGACAGAGTATACACCACGGATTGTCTCTTTCCTCTCCTGAAGGCCTGAAAACAGTAAGAGCAGCAATTAAGACTAAATATCTTCTCTTATACACTGCATCTTCCTTCTGGACATTCACTGGGTACAGCTGACTTTTAAGAGTTTTAGCCATACCTGTATAGCAGAAGAAAACTTACTAGTTACCACTAATCGCCCTCTGCTTGAGTTCTATACTCACTAAGCAGTCTCCTGGGTTTTAATTTAGATCCCAGTAATTCTTGATTACAGCAAGGGGCAAGAGATATCCCAGTTTTTCATTTTGTGGCAAACCAATTCCCCATGAAAATCAATTGCTATACAAGTTATCTGTTGTTGTCATTTAGTCATTAAGTTGTGTCCAACTCTTTGCAATCCCATGGACTGTACCATGCCAGCCTTCCCCGTCATTCACTATCTCCTAAAGTTTATTCAAACTCCTGTCCTTTGAGTTGGTGATGCTATCCAACCATCTCATCCTCTGCTGCCCCCTTCTCCTTTTGCTTTCAACCTAAGCTATAAATAAGTCTTAGGGGGATTTCAGGAGCCATGCCTTGGGGCCTAAATGAATACTTCTAGATAGGCCTTCATCTAAATCCTACATATTTCTAGCACTGAAAAATTAAACTAACATATTAGGTATGGCACAGAATAGACAGCCAACATTACACTGAGTTCTTGCTTAGATTCACAATTTGTTTATAATCCTAGTCTTTCAACCTCTTTGTGAGAAGCAACTAAGTGACTTGCTCAGAAAGTTTTTAGGACATTGACATTTTAATGAGTCTCTAAGAAAGGCAACATTTGAATAGGTGAGAATTCAGTGGCAGTTTTATATCGACTGTATTACTTTTGAATCTATATGAAGTTAAGCCACCTGAGAGAATAGCTAAACAATCTAATATGAAGATAGCGTTTCTTTCCCAAGTGTAACCCTTCCCTGAAGCCAGGAAACCTTTGCTTACCCATAGCTCGAAGAAATTCCTCATAGAGTTCAAAGGTCATGAGCGGATTGGGTAAATCACGAAGCCACTGTTTGAATACACTCGCAATGACATGTATGCTATAGTCATCGAGGTTTACATTCTCAGCATCTATTAAGAGATAAAGAGTTAGATAAGAAAGCCAAAACATGCAGAGGGTCAAATAATACACTTTAGAAACTACCATGACGAAAAGATGCCTTTATCAATATCTTCTGCAATCCAATTCACGACTCGGAACAGTGTTCCTCTTGCAGAAAAGGTACAGTTTTTGTCTGTTTTTTGAACTGTTGTGGACTGATAGATGTGTAAAATAAAAGATCACATGTTTTCATGTCAAAGCACTATTAAACTGCTATCAAAGTTTCTAAATGCTTGCTCTCAATTTCTGTACTTCTCTTGCTGTAGCCTGGCCTGTGAACCACACTTTTAGTAGTGATGTTTTAGACGACCAATAGAAGAAAGGCCTAAAAGACATCTTCTACAAGTCAGACTGATTTTAAGTGATTCTTAGAGATAAAAGGACAGTGATAACTGAGCTCATGAAATGTAAAGAAAATCTTTACTATGCTTCACTTAAAAACCCTCTAGGGTTATACACGAGATGACTGGGGTGACATAGGATGAATGGTGCCTATGGGTAGACTTTTGGTTATACAGAGACAGCTGTTGCACCTATATGTGATTCAAAAAGATCTATTCCTGGGAATCCTCTGGCGGTCCAGTCGTTAGGACTCTATGCTTTCTGCCGAGGGCCCAGGTTCAATCCCTGCTCGGGAATTAAGATCCCACAAGCTGTGCAGTGCAGCCAAAAAAAAAAACCTATCCCTTTTCAATAATGGTAAAGAGCAGAAGTTGAACATAAAGCCAAAGTCAAAGCTCTGCATACATTCCAGAACTGAGGCTACAGCTCTACACAGATACATATTCAAATCACTAAGTATCAATTTAAATAACTATGTCATCAATGTAGGAAGGCAAGAATATATACCAGAAAGAACATCATTTTGAGTCAGAGTAACAGAGACTAACAGGCAACAGTTTAGATTATGGGTTAAATGCCAGCTTTGTCACTTATTGGTGATTAGTCATTGGGCAAGATCCTCGATAAGCCTCAGTTCCTTCATCTGTAAACAGGCATAATAATTACTGTCTGTGAACATCAATACAAAGATTTGTTGTGAAGATTAATAGAAAAACATCAGCACATTGCCCTGCATCTTATCAATAGCTCATTATTTAATTTTCCTGAACCTAAGTTTTCTTCTTTGTAAATTAAAGATACGATCTTACCAGACTGCTAAAAAGATTAAGCGAGATGTGTCTGAAATATCTAATAATGCCTTGTACAAATGATATTCAATGTATGTTTGCTGAATGGACCATATAAAAGAAAGCTACAAATGATTTAAAAAAAAAAAAAAAAGCACCACAGCAAAGACCGCATTCTTATGGCTTCAAGCAAAGGATCAACATATAACAAAAACTAACAGCATAAGATGACCTACTTAAATAAGGGTATTTGGTCTTGATTTAGAGGGCACTATCTTACCAGTATCTAGACCTTGTCGAAGCTCCTTGATTTTATTAGTTGAACCAGACTTCCGGTAAATACCTTCTGTGTACAGTCCATGCATTTCAATGTAGTTTATGAGCTTTTCCACCACCAGAGGAACAGTTCGGTCTTCACTGGTCAAACGGGACAATTCAACCCCAAATTGTCGAGAGGACAGCTCTGGATCATACTACATGGAAGATAATTTTTGATTCCAAATACATTCAAACACCTTTAAATATACTTATCCAATTCTTTAAAAAGTAACAATTTTTTCTTTTCGTCAAGTTTTAAAAGCACAGTTACGAGAGTTGGGAGGAAAAGGAATTCAAAGAGTTGGGAGGAAAGGGAATTCTTGTTAATGCTGAGAATATAAAGAAGTGAGAAGTTCGTTTTAATCCTCTTCCACTTGGAATCTACCCCCCACCTCACTGCATTCCCCCCTCCCCACCCCCCACCCACCAAATAATGCGGAAGAATGCAGGCAGTGGCTACAGGTTACTGCTTTCCTTTCCTTAAAAAAATCTCTTCATGTAAAGATGGGCTGTGGGCAAAGGAGAAAGGGGAGAGACTTTGTATACTAAACATTTACCATGTACCACTAGAAAATCTATTGATTTGATATGAATTAGAGTTGTCACTAACTTCTGAAGCATAAGGATGCTCTGGTGTTTATGAAAACTTTAGAAGAGTTAAACTGACTACTGATGTCACAGCTAAAGGCAGAGGCACACAGACTGGCCCAAGATTAGTGACCTCTTTTATTTAATTCAATCGTGTATTCTGATATTGTATTTCATTATTATTTTATGTGATTGGGAAAGAATGGCTTATCCTTAAGATTATTTGAAGTCCTTCAAATAAAAGAAGAATGCCAGCTATTATCTCTGAGACTGAAAACTTTTTATGTAAATCTCCTTTTTGTCCTTTCCTTCTCCTGCCCCATGCTCCTTTCCTAGCCCAATACTGTATACCCCAGTCTCTCCTTCAACCTGCATGCAGTCAGTGCTGAGTTCTTTTAGTCATTCAGTATACTCTTTCTTTTCATACAACTCCATTTTTTCTTTCTTTGACACTGTGAGATTGCAAAATAATCTGCTTTTCTGTTAGCTTCTTAGCCTGTTGACCTGTGCAGCTTATGAATTCAGAAAACACCTTAAAGGGAAAACCTCTGAGTTTTAGGCTCAGTTCTCTATATGTTTAGATCATGGTCCTTCAAGTCTTGGCAATCCCAAACTCCAACTTTTATCTCTATAACTCTATAAGATTTCTAAAAGCTTTTCTCACTTTTCTGACTCTTAAGTGTGGCCCTCTGCCCAGAATCTTGACTTCTTGTCCTAAAACAAAAACTGACAAATTCCCACTCAGAGGAAAACATCTCACACATATAGATTCACCAGTTTGTAATTCTTTTCTCTGTGGGAGCTAGGCCCCTAAATTCCAATTTTCCTGGGCAGACTTTTTTCAGTTGTTCTCAGCACGAGTATTAGTTTACCACAAGCTACTCCATCTTAGCCAGCAGATGTCTTACCTTCATTGTATATTTTAAGCCCTGAGTCAAATTTCTCTTTGTACTTTGCCATGATTTGTCTACTAATTTGGAACAGATGAAAACTATATACATGGGCTGTAAACATGCACACGTATTTTATTATAGTTCAGATCTGCATAATATTGTTAAAATTGTATGTGACAAATAAGCAAATATGATTACCTGTCAATAAAAGCCTGAAATATTTCCAAAATGGTTGCTTTGTTGAAGCATAAAATTATCAGAGTACATGTTCAGTATCGAGTCCAAGTGGAAGTTTGTAAACACACCAACCATGCTGATGAATTTTACTGTGCATGTTAAAATCTTTAACTGTAGCCTACCACTTTCAAGACAATTATAGGAACACTTATGAGTGTTTACAGTAGAAAACCTTAGAACTTCCCTGGCAGTCCAGTGGTTAAAACTGAACCCTTCCAATGCAGGAGAGTGGGTTCAGTCCCTGGTAAGGGAACTAAGATCCCACATACCGCATACCATGGCCAAAAATTTAAAAAAAAGAAAAAAAAAAGCAGGAAACCTTTAAAAGAGTGCTTTAATAAGTTGCCGGTTGGGAAATCAGGTTAGCAGCTCCCATGTAGTAAAGGTAAATACAGTTCTGGGAAAATCGATTCAGTTATATATATACACATACCTCTATATGTGTAAGCAGGATTATGATATAAAACTTATTTCTTACAGTAATTTGTGGCCAAAAAGTTTGAAAACCACTACTCTAAAAGATCATCAAAGAGGCTTTGATTTCTTTCCACAAGGCACAAAAGACCTTTTTTGTCCTTTCCTTCTCCTGCACCATTCTCCAACAGACCTGTTATTTATTACTCATAGGTAATAACTTCTTACCTTTTTAGAACACTTGGCTGTGGTTTTCAGACAGCACTTCTTATGACAAGCATACTTGCACACTGAAAAACAGGTTAAAAATGTAACATTTTCAGAAGTCTACATATTAGTGGCAGAACTTAACAAGTTTACTGCTTTATTTTGAACATACATTTTTTTCTTTAAATCTGAGACTCCTATAGCATCATATACTTTGTATCATAATAGAATAAAAAACGGTCTTAACTCATTCAATTCAGAAAAATGAAGCTGAAAAACATACCTAAAAATCCTAGCCACTGTCTGGGAAAAAGCTTTTTATTCTTTCAAGATTGCTTGCCCCTCCTCCTTGTCCCCACCATATCCCAGCAAAAAAATTTATCTATCTTCCTGGTTTGATTTACAAACCAATGCTCCTGTTCCCCTCTTATACTTGCTCTATGATCTGATAAAATGCAAGAAATAGCTATTAAGAATCATTCCAGTGGATAAGAAAAGCATTAATATCAAAGACCTATACTAAAATAAAAACAAATCGGATAGCATATTAGGCTATAAGAAAGGCCTTATTTATTCTCTCAGAAGGTCTAGAACAGAGCTCTGAGGAACCAGAACATAAAGAACATCAGTAGTGATTGAGAAGATGAGATGAAAGGTTCAGAGCAGAAATCAGTTCTTGGACCAGGAGATAACAGGGTGGCTAGGCCGCAGTAAGGCACACTGAGAGGAGATACTGAGAAGATACTTGGCCTGTGTTATTTTGGTATATCAGCTCTGGCTCTTGCAAATCAACACCTGAATGTTCTTGAGCTTCTAAAGCATGGTTTGAGGGATTTTCAAAGCCAAGATCAAGTTCAGTTCAGTTGCTCAGTCGTGTCCGACTCTTTGTGACCCCATGAATCGCAGCACGCCAGGCCTCCCTGTCCATCACCAACTCCCGGAGTTCACTCAGACTCACGTCCATCGAGTCAGTGATGCCATCCAGCCATCTCATCTTCTGCCATCCCCTTCTCCTCCTGCCCCCAATCCCTCCCAGCATCAGAGTCTTTTCCAATGAGTCAACTCTTTGCATGAGGTGGCCAAAGTACTGGAGTTTCAGCTTTAGCATCATTCCTTCCAAAGAAATCCCAGGGCTGATCTCCTTCAGAATGGACTGGCTGGATCTCCTTGCAGTCTAAGGGACTCTCAAGTAGGGGAGGCCATATAATTGTAGTGGTAAAATTACCAGCATAACCACACAAAAAGTTAATTCTATTAAGAAATCAAAGCAAGCCCACCCAAGTCATAAATGAAGAAGCAGATTCTATTTTTGAGTTTCAGATCACAGAGAAAATTATACAAAACATACAGGAATCAGGCTAACATTAAACATTCAAATACATGGCAAACTACACCTTATTTTACTCTCACTACAGTATTTTTTTTAAAGGAAAATTGAATCATTGAACAAGTGAACATATCTGGCAATATCCAAGTGCTGATTTTGCTATGATGAACATGATTTTCATCCTTACTGTCATCCTGGACCCAGCCCTTTCATTCGATTCTGGCCCACTAGTAAACAAAGCTTCACAGAATTATTAAAAGCACCAAGCAGATGTATATGGGATGACAGGAATGAGAGGTAAAGATTCTCTGTAAGCCAGAACCAAGTGGACCCTCAAGAAAACCTCCACTCACATTCTAGGATTTAAAGGTTCTGAGGAAAAGATTATAGTAAAATAAAGTATCTTTTTAGTTATAATCTAAGAATGTTCAATAATTCACCCATCCACCTATATAGGTCCAACTACCCAGTAAATATTTACTAAAACTTATAATGTGCCAAAACTGTTCTAGGCCCTGGTGATACAGGAGAGACTTCTGTATGAGACAGTTTCTTGATCTTATACAGAACACATTTTGGTGGGACAGTGAAACAAGGAAATGAATACTTAGTACCATTTTGGGTGGTGATAAGCAGGTCTCCTACATTGCAGAGGGATTCTTTTCCATCGGAGCCACCAGGGAAGCCCCAGGTATAAAGACTAGAAAAGCCGAGGAAAGGGATGGAGAACTGGTGGACAGAGCAGCATTTTAGACAGGAGAGTGAAGAAAAAGCTCTCTAATATACTAGTGGAGACATGAATTAACTGAAGTAGGAAGTCATACTACCATCTAGGAGAAGAACATTTCAGACAGTGAGCTGCAAATACAGTGACCAAAGAACATCAAAATATCCTATTTGCTACAAAGAGCAGGTGAAAGGAGTATAATGAGAGATGAGTTTAAAGAACTAGGGAGTGTGAATTATTCCTTAATGTTAAACTCATGGAAATGGAAATATCAAGTGGTTGAAAACACTCCTCAAAGATCTCTCATACTTACATTTGCAAACAGAGGCTCGGTCCATGATCCATATCAAAGAAGAACAGTATTCACAGTAGGTAGGGATGCTATACTGGGTGGCCTTAAAGATATGACCATTGTGCTCTTCTACCTGAATGAAAAAATACAGCTATTTATGTCAAAGCCAACACAGTAAATGCTGCCCTAACATGTCAGGCAATAGGAAATCCTTCAATTCCTTGTTGTCTTCATTGGGCACTTATTCCAGAAGGAGAATTATGATCTTCTGAGAAATAAAATAAAGGTAAACTATATGATCCCTGCTTTCAAAAAGCTAACAAGATCCCTGCTTTCAAAAAGCTAACAATTTAGTAGAGAAACAAGACCAACTTATACGAAAATCAGAAAACAATGCTATAAACATATAAGAGCTGTCTTATACAACCCTGAATTAGCATGTTAAATTAAAAGCAGTGGTTTTAAAAATTTTAACCTCAAGAACCTTTCACACTTTTCTGTTTATTTATCACAAATTCCTCTTCAGTAAAGAGCCGGTACATGTTAGTATGAACAAGTTGATATATCCACTGGATAAATTCCTAGATGCAGAACTGCTGGGTCAAAGTTTTTTTGGTTTTGTTTTTAATATTTTTAAGGCTTTTAACATACCATCATTAAAGTACCTTCTCCAAGAAAGTTATGCAAATAAAACCCCCTATTTGCAGTATTGGAAAAATATCTATATATTTATTTATCTTTCCAGGAAACTAATTTATTTTTAGTTTTGCTCATAGATGGACAAAGTAGAAAATCACTGTTGTTTATTTTAATTTGAATGCTCTTAAGTATAAATATTATTTATATATTTATTAATATTTCCCTCTATTACCTGCACTTATCACAGGCCCTGAAATGTAACAGCTGTTGAATTAATGAATTTTCTTTTTTTAAAAACGTCATACGCTTTTACTCATTTCTATCTTCAGGTATTGTTCTCTCCCATATAGACATGAAAAAGACTACTCTTATAAGGCTTAAAATGCATACAAGGCCTAAACACTACCTGTTAATAACAGGCACCTTCCTACTATTCCTCCACCTTGCCTATCCTTTCCTTCATATACAATCTCAAAAATTCTCAGTGGTAGGTGGCATTACTCCTGTTTTATATAATATATACTCCTATTATATACATGAGGACATTGAGTCTCAAAAGGATTAATTGTCTAAGGTTTCTCAATTGGAAAACCCTCCATTGGTGAATAAGCATAAGCCAGGCTAAAGGGTTTAGATACCCTACTTTCAGGATTCAGTTCTTAAGAAGTAAGATTATGCTAAAAACAGAATCAGATCATGCTTCTAAAACACAAAGTGGAAAAACGACAAGCAATGATCTAAAGAACCTCAGAATTTGGTTTACAAGTGATACGGAATGATTTGTAATCTTTATTTATTAATAAGTTTAAGGTTAACAAAAACTATTCTAGAATTAGAATTGCCACTGGCAGGGGTGAATCCAGGTTCTGTAGGTCCTAAAGCTTAACATTTTCAGGGAAAGTGAAGAAGATAGGAGGAGGGAGGGAAACAACCAGAGAAGAAGGAAGAGAAGACAGTGGCAGCAAACGCAGCTGAAGCAGAGGGAATGGGGGAGGAGTGGGAGGAAAGGAAGCTTAGAGAAGTCACGATCAAGAGGATGTCAAGTCTCACAGACAGTAAGAACTCAGGGTTTTATTCTGAGTAACACTGTAAGTTACTTGTGAGATCTGAGTAGAGGAGGAACATGACCCGATTTCTGTTTTTAAATGGTCATTACGGCTATTATTTAAAAAACTATAAGGGGAGAAGAATATAAGAAGGCAGACCAATCAGAACACAACACACAGTGTATTGGACTTCCCTGTCGCTCAGATGGTAAAGAATCTGCCTGCAGTGCGGGAGACCTGGCTTCTCTCCCCTGGAATGGAAAGATCCCCTGGAGAAGGGAATGGCAATCCATTTCAGTATTCTTGCCTGGAGAATTCCATGGACAGAAGAGCCTGGCAGGTTACAGTCCATGGGATTGCAAAGAGTTGGACACGACTGAGCAACTAACATTTTCACTTTCACCAAGTGTATTAGACTATTGTAATAGCAGTGGAGGCAATGTGAAATGGTCAGATATTAGATATATTCTGAAGGCAGAGTACCTACCTTCTTTTCTAGCTCCCCTATAAACACGCAATACTCAAACCTGTTAAAGCTACTGGCTCAACATGCCAGGTTTTTCATTCACATGTCTTTGGACATACTCTTTCCCTTTGGCTAGACACGGCCTGTCTAAACTACTACTTGCGTGTTAAGAACCTGCAAAAATATCTTTTCTTCTGTAAAGTATTCCTTCATTCTCTTTGTATTTCAACAGCACTTTGTACTATTTCTATCATAATATTTATCACATCTGAAACTAGTAATTTTTTAAATGCCTGCCTTCACTAGCAGATTCTGTGCCCCTCTGGGGCTTAACACATCCTTCTAATTACAGAGATTATGGTAAAGTATGTAATAGAGATAATACAAAAGATAAGAACATGAACAATGATAAAATATACTCAAATGCCTTTGGGAATGTCTTTTGAATTAGAAGGACTTATCTTTGTAAAATCCTAAATAGTCCTCATATTCTTTACAACAGAGAGAGAGCTCCTAAAAAAGTGCCTTCCCAGTCCCTACTTCTGCAAAAGGGTCATATTTGTTTGTAACTGTCATAAGTACACATTTCAGTTTTCTGCCATTTTAGGAAGCCATCATTAATAACAAGTCAAGTCAAGGAATTCAAGACATATTTGTCATTCTAAATTTTTGTAAATGCATAAACGATTACCCCCTAGACATCTGATAAACTTATTCCTTAAATATACCCAGAGAAATACTGTTATGATATACTTCAGATTGCTAGTCTAAAAATTACTTTATAACACAGGGCAAAAAAAAAAGATTACAACTTACTAAATCAGATTCTTTTTTCCTTCTTTTCTTTCTCTCTGTTTTTGGCACCTGGTGGAAAAGAAATACAGAAACTGTAATATAATAAAAACTAATATACTTTCTTACTTCTTTCCTAAAACCTAATTCAAGGAGAAATTTATGGGTCCTTACATGAAAGTCACGAGGTGATACAATGAAATGATGAAAACCACTGTTTTCCAAAACGAAATTCATGTACTGACCTCTAGCAAAGCTGAGGGTATAATCTTACAGCAACAGCATTCTTAATAACATTATATTTTAATTCAGTGAAAAATGTATTAATTGAAGAAGGCTTAGATAATACAGTCTGATTAACTTTTAAGAGAGAATGGAGTTTGCTGGATCTGAAGTAGTGCAAAGCTGACATGTTCACTACAGTGCTTTTCTCAAATACTAGATGTCTTAGACTCTTAAGAAGAATTAAATAATTGAATTCTTTTAGAAATCAAAATATATTTTACCTTTGTGGGTATATATTCCAAAGTCTTGAATTCATTCATATATTCATCTAAAAACACTTTAAAAGTGTTAACCCAAACTCTGACTGGAGACTCACTCCAATCTCGCTGCTCAAGCCTCATGGTCTTTTCCAAAATCTGTTCGAATAGTGCGTAGAGGTCTTTATATCGTATGCTTTTCCCATCATCTACCTAATAAACAATAAAAAAAATAAGGTTTTAAGAAGAAATTCTTTATATAGAGAAGACTGATTAAACTTTCATTGGGTAGTATTTTGAATAAAAATTATACTTTCTAATGGGCATGCCCATGAGGTCATGTGGTATTTGTAAACTCCCACTCTGCTTTGGAATGTTTGCAGAATAAAACCTGCTACATTTTAATAAAATACCTAATAGTTTAAACAATGTAATAATTGGAGAATGTCCTGGGAATTTCTCCCATAAACCTGGCTTTTTAACTGTATTTGAAAGTTTAGTCGCTCAGTTATGTCCAACTCTTTGTGACCCTATGGACTATAGCCTACCACGCTTCTCAGTCCACGGGATTTTCCAGGTAAGAGTACTGGAGTGGGTTGCCATTTCCTTCTCCAGAGGATCTTCCTGACCCAGGGACTGAACCCAGGTCTCCCACATTGTAGGCTGATGCTTTACCGTCTGAGCCACCAGGTATGAAGGTTATCTGCATACCTCTTAATTACCTATCTCTCCAGAAATGAACCTTATTTAGATAGTTCTGCCTTAAAAGTGAATACTTGAATTCTTGCCTAGTGAAACATTAGGTAAATTTTACTAACTTTACTTAGCTAACTTTACTTTTTCATTTTTCCAAGGAAGAAGGACATGCCTAAAAAAACACTGTATTTCTTGCAATGGGATCTACGTGGAATTCCTTTTAAATTTAAATGAGGTGTAGACTCTCCATGAGAAAGAAAAAATAGCATTTAAGTGACCAAAACATGTTATATATATTTAAAATTTATTTCTCTTTCACTTCCTCAGAATTAGAGGTTGAATCTCTTTGATCCAAGATTATAAAACCACTATCAAGCTCCAGTTTATAATGTTGGTCCTTCCTATGTGATTCAAAGTGCACTGATCCCTAATCTAGAAAATATAGGTGTGAAGCAGGATAAGTAGTTGGCAGGATTGGAAAAATATGGCCAATATTGTCCCTATCCAAACCTAGTCATTTGCCATAGTCTAATTACTACTTTATTATGGTCATGAAATTACTGCTCTCTAAGACTGTCTGGTTTCTACTTGCAAAAGGCCAAAACCCCATATACTGAATGGAAGATACACAGGAAAGTTCTCATAATTTCACATAAAATTATAGCTTGAACAAAGAAAAATCAATTAAATACAAATTATTTTTTACAGAATATGACAATTCAAGAAATACTAATATTCTACAGATCAAAAGCACTAGTTACTATATACTTTAGCACTGGGAATAAATTTTCTAAAACATGAACACCATATGAAAGTATGAAAGTGAAAGAGAAGTCGCTCAGTCATGTCCGAGACTCTTTGTGACCCCATGGACTGTAGCCCACCAGGCTCCTCCATTCATGGGCTTTTTAGACAAGAATACTGGAGTGGGTTTGCCATTTCAAGGTAAAGTAAAAGTGAAAAAAACTCACACAGAGATTATTAAACATAAACTGCTCTAATTCTATGGAATAAAAAAGTATAATAATTCCAACATAAATGAGAATTAGAAGCTGGAGCCAGAGCTAAAACGATCACAAGAGGTCAAAAATAGAGCGCCACTGAGTGAAAAATAATCATAGCTAGAGTATTTGAATTTAATATCCTGCTGCTGCTGCTAAGTCGCTTCAGTCGCGTCCAACTCTGTACAACCCCACAGACGACAGCCTACCAGGCTCCCCCGTCCCTAGGATTCTCCAGGCAAGAACACTGGAGTTGCCATTTCATTCTCTTTAATATCCTAAGAAGATGAAAATATACCCCTAAGAAGGGGTAAAAAGGCTGCTCAAGGAAATTAAAGGGTGTTATTAATCAGAGGTCAATCAGTATGCCTTTCCATATCTATCCCTAAAACTAAAAGAAGACACTGGACAAATCTCTAATTGAACATAGCCCTGTATTATTTTTATGGCACTGTCAAATTTTTCATATGTTGAACTTCTGAATATCTCCTGACACAGTCCAACTTACCGCCAACGCAGACGAATAAAAGCTGAAGATATTCTGCCGAAATTCTTTCAGGGCTTTCTTGAATACAACATCCACTAGTGTGTCTTTCTTGCTGTCTTCATTATCTAGGTCATTCATCTGGGGACCACAGAAAAGAGTTTTTGTACACAATCAACTAAATTGAAAAGAAGTGAATGCCACATTGGACATATCTTGTTTCTTCAACAATGACCATCCTGAAAGGGCAAATTATCATGGGACCCAGATAAAAACATGACTAGACAGCCAAAGTTTTATTACTATGAGATAATTTCTAAGGTCTCTTATAATATTGTATAATTCAATCGTTTTGATACCAGGAAAACAACTCAAAGTGTATAATGACAAACCTCATCTTAACATATGGAATGCAATGTGACAGTTACAGTAAAAGTGAAGTCAAAAGTAAAGCCTAAAACCTTAAATTCTGTCTACCCAGTCTGACTCATGCATATCCTATGATTTGCACATTTCTGATAAAGAAACAGACCCTCTAACTTACTGAAGCATACGTACTTTAGGGGGCATATCCTGATATACAAACATTCCACAGTCAAAGCTGCTTAGGGGCCTGAATACCTTTTTCAGAAGAAATTCATCCATGCTTTTTAAATCACTGGCACTTGCTATAATCTGGACAGAGTCATTTTGCCAGTGCATAGACTCCAAAGCCACACTGCTGATCTTCACACTTCGCTTGCGCCTTGCCTTTGGAGAAGGCTCTTTGTTCTCTTTGAATTCCTTTCGGCAACTCCCAGGCAATTCTGGACTCAAAGGAGGTGTTGGGTGATTATGAGATAATTCTGTAAACCAAGATAGAGTATCCAAACAAAAAACTTTTTAGTAAAAATATTGAAACCTCCACACCTTCTTTTCAAGTTCCTTTACTAAGTCACTAAAGGAAATAAGTAAATATCTGAAAAGTAACATTAATGTTTGGGGTCAGACAGTTAGGCAATAAATCCAGACTGTACATTTATACTGACATTTATTTAAGAATTATCACTTTCCAATGGGAAATGCTATCAGGTGTCCCAAAGAGATGACGTCTGATACTGAAAACCTGGATGGAAGTGTTGTATACAACTGAAGCCTGGATTCCAAAGATCTCAGTCCCAAAGAAAAGAAGCATACACAATCACACTAGGATGTTCAATGTTGACTGCTAACCCAGTCAGAGCTTTACTACATCTGTTTGAAAGAACAACCAACTTATACAAACCCAATAAATCAGTAAAGCTTGATAAGTAGTATTATTTCTTTACTAGGGTCTAAAGCCATAAATGTTTCAGTGACAATATCTGGTATTAGCCTGGCAACCTCTATTTAGGTAACCCAATTGGTTCACTTCTGCTTAGGTCTCTTTACTATTTAGGATTTTCTTTCATATGCATACTTCCCTCAAAATTGTATTAATTTCTCAGATAGTTCCTGGACTGAACCAGTTTTGTATATAATATTGGAAAACACAACAAAGTTTTTCTGCCATTGTTTATACCAGAGAAATTTGGTTCCATGTGGTCCACTGGAATCTAGAACTACACTGGATTTGCCAATGCCTACCTGAGGCTTGATGAGAATGCTGGTCCCATTTCACATACCTGTTTTTCTCACACATATTTACCTTATCTTCTGGCCAATGGTATATCCTCATTCCATCTAAAAGCTTAATTCTGATAATAAAGGGAAACAAGTAGCCTTCTATATGCTAAATGCCACAATAGGCAGGAAATGAGACAAACTAAAATTCAGATATGGCACCAGAATAAAAAACATGAAGATATAGAGAGGATACAAGTATATTCAAACTGGTGTCAACTGATATTAATTCCATTATATAACCTAGATATACAAGTATCTAATTATTTCATTTAACAAACAATATCTTTCTTTATACTAAAAGAAATAATGGTTACTAAAGAAACTGTTTATAATCCTAGTTCAGCCTTAAAAACAAGGGCTACCTTAAATTTTTACTCAAAGATAAATAAAAAGGTACAATTTTAATTTTTATACATGTGTCCTTATTAAGCAAACACTCAAAGAATTTCCTATTTCCTTCTTGGAAATAAGCAGTAGAGAATATAACTGTGAAAAATGAAAAATTTAGAATGACTACTATAAAACAGATAAAACATAGGAAATGGATCCTTGTAGGAAGTCCAAATTTTCCAAACTAAACTTGTAGTATTCACGTAATTTACTACTGGTTTTATCCATATCAGTTTGCAAACTGGTAGGAGCAGAGTCACAAGACAGAAAAACAGGATTCTAATTAAATTTCTATCAGTTTTCCCTCTGACACACAGGTGCTTCTGTTCTGTTTGATCCATGCCTCTGTGAAACTTGATCATCTTTCCTCCCTTTGTCTTATCTTATCCTCTGTCCCTTTATTTTTATCTTAGCCTAGATGTGACAAGTTTTGTTTACTTATTTTAACTTGGTCTGTTTTATTTCTACTTAGAGATAATAATTTTCTTCCTAGGGCCTATTTCTATTTTATTCAATACTGACATTTCACCCCCTCATTGGTATTTTACCCACTCATTATCACATAGCCACCTCTGATGTGTATCCCCCCTATTGAAGATAGCTGGCATCTTTACATAGTAATTAAAAATGCTCATACATACTTGAGCAAAGGGCTTGGAGAGAAAGGGCTAATCTTCAAGTGTTGGAATTACTGGAATCCTTGGAGAGTCAGTAATTCTAGCATTTAGAGAAACCGTATCAACAGATGAACTAACTGTTGGGTACCTGTTATGTGCTATGATTGATGCCCCAAAATTAAAATAACAGCTACCATTATAAAGTCCTAGCAACTGACATATAGTAGATCTTTTAGCACAACAGTTAGGATCATGGACTCTGGAGCCAGTTCACCTGAATTCAGATCTCAGCTCTAACAACTGCTATACGTGTATAAGCAAATAACTTCTCTGTGCCTCAGCTTTCTCATTTGTCGAGTGGGAAAAATAATGATACCAACCTCAAAAAATGGCTGTGAGGATCGAGTTAATACATCCAAAATGCTTAGCACAGTGCCTTTTTCATAGTAAACAATCAACTATTAGCTGCTGCTATATTACTAATTTTTACTAGGAATATATATATGGAAAAGGCAATGGCAACCCACTCCAGTACTCTCGTCTGGAAAATCCCATGGATGGAGGAGCCTGGTAGGTTGCAGTCCATGGGGTCACTAAGAGTTGGACACGACTGAGCGATTTCACTTTCACTTTTCACTGTCATGCACTGGAGAAGGAAATGGCAACCCACTCCAGTGTTCTTGCTTGGAGAATCCCAGGGATGGGGAAGCCTGGTAGGCTGCCATCTATGGGGTTGCACAGAGTCAGACACAACTGAAGCGACTTAGCAGCAGCAGCAGCCGGAATATATATTTGTTAGGTGAATGAATGGTGGCTAAATTTTTACACTTTAGAAAACTGAGGCTAATCAAAGATTCGCAATTATTCTTGAACTTGTTGTTACTTCATTGTTTTGGTGCCGTATTTCCTTGAAGGAAATACTACTCTTATAGGTAAAATGTAATTCTATAATTATCTTTTAGTTAAGGAAGGATTTAACAATCTTGGTCCTATCTCACTAGAATATCTTGCCAAGAGAATTACTGTTACAAATACTAGAGGGATAGAAAACTTTCAGAATGAGTAAACAAATTATGAAGACAATCTCCACCGTTTGTCCATTTTTACCATCTGGAAACTGATGAGCTGGAATCATATCTGAGCCAGCAAAGAGTGCTGAAACCTCTGAGTGGGTATCAGGTTTCACTCTGGTAGTCTTCTTCTCCCCTTGTTTCCCTTTGGCCCAGAATCTCATCTTAGCTCTCTGAGGTCTGTTAAGCAAAAAAAAAAAAAGGTAAAAATGGCAATCAGCATGTCCTATTGACATTATCTGTATATCACTTTAAGTTACATAAACAACTTTCATATGAATTAATTCATTTAACCTTCACAGTTAAGCTTAAGTCATATTTAATCTTCAATTGTACAGTTAAAATTCATCTGGAAAGTAAATGATAGCCTCATCTTGAAAACAGAAATGAGATCCAGAGATGTTAACTAAAACCACCATTTATATGAGTTATTATCATATAATCATATTAGTTATTATCATATAAGTACTTAGAGTTATGCCTGGAGCATAAGTACATAGAGTTACCTTAAATACCTATAACAACAAATTTACATTCAAACCATAAACAGTTTTCAGGTGAAAAACTGGTGGTTTAAGTATTAGGTGACTTTCCCAAGGTTACACAGCCAGTGAGTGACAAAGTGGAGGATCATACCTACTATGCAACATTGCCTCATTCTTAGCACTTACATACTCTCTCCCATAACATACATCAAGGAAACATCCTGAGACAATAACAGCTTACTGACCCATGTATCCTAACTCTGTACTAGGAGGCTTACTTGTACATTTAGTGTTGGTTCCTTTGTATGCTTGTCTACCAAAAAAGAAATTTTTTTTGAGCACCTACTAGAAGCCAGGCACTGGGCCTTACTTACAATGACTACTTTTCATAACTGCCAAGATAAATGAGTATTTTTATCCTAACTACACATGAACAACCTGAGGCTCAGACGGCTGATAGAGACAGAAGTTAAAATCAGGTCTATCTTCTTTGGAAGTCAATTTTCTTTTATTCATGGTGCCCTCTTTTTTTTTAATAGCATATTACTAAACTTGTACATCTATATGGTATGAAAAGAAACTGTTCAACAAAGCTTATTACAAATGATAGTTTTTCTCCTGCTATTTTTATCCCTTTTCTGATCCCTAAACAACCCTTTAGAATTTACTTAAATGGTTCTTTTAATATTCACCAAACTTATACTGCTATCATACTTGTGACCACAGATAATAAATTAAGCACATTCCAACACTCCAGTTCTATACCCTCCACAAACGCAGACATTCCCCCCAACAGAATATCACAATTTTAGTTAGGTCAATATACAGTTTTTTTTTTATTCACCTTTTAGTTTAGTTCTTTAGTATTCACCTTTTTTACTATGTAAGTAATATTCACAAGTGAAGCATATAGTACCCTATATAACTCATATTTTTTAGAGTTAATATTTTATTTTATATTTGCTCATTGGTTCTACATTCAATTCACCTCCAAGTGTTTCCCTATTTGTGAGTATCTCCTCTCAATATGTTGAAATACAGTTAGGTACTCCATCAGTTCCATGTTCTTAAAGAAATCTTTCCCAGAGCCTTCTAACCTGCTCTAATCTGGAATGGTTCCCTCTGTGATTGCTGTACAACCATCATTTGTAAAGCTACTTTCAGGATCATAATGGAGATTTCTTTTGTCTCTCCTCTTGTATGATGACATGTCTTTTGGTATGGGTCTATTTTCATTCATTATGTTGAGCCTTGTCAATCTAGAAGCTCAAGTCCTTCAATTCTGTGACATTTACCTGAATTTATTAATGATTTGCTCCTCTCCATTTTCTTTGTCCTATCTTTCCAGAGTTCTTATAAATGGGTCACTGGATGTCCAAAACTGCTCCTCTAATTTTCTTATCTTTTCTTGCCTCTTCTCTCCCTTTGTCTTTTTGTTCAAATTTCTGAGAGATATCAGCTTTCTTTCTCATGCTTTGGACTTCTTTATGCTATTGTAGTTTCAATTTTCAAATGCTCTTTTTATTATTATGGATGTTTCCCTTTCGGCTCTTCTAATTTAATGAATATAGTTGTATTTCTTTATGCAGAAGATCTATTGATAGTTTTGTGTATTTGTCTTGAAGCTTTCTTTCCCCTGTATAGTTTATTTCTTCCAAGTTATATTTTATCCATTAATTTTAGTTTCTTTCATTTAAGATGTTTCCTCAAATGTGTGGTGATCATACTTGGAAACACTTCCCTTGTGGCTCAGCTGGTAAAGAATCTGCCTGCAATGCGGGAGACCTGGGTTCGATCCCTGGGTTGGGAAGGTCCCATGGAGAAGGGAAAGGCTACCCACTGCAGTATTCTAGCCTGGAGAATTCCATGGTCTGTAGTCCATGGGGTCACAAAGAGTTGGACACAACTGAGCGACTTTCACTTTCACATGCCTGGAAGTTCTAGTGTGCATTGGTGGGGCTTCCAAGCTGTGGTTGCCCTTACAGGGTTATCTGGCTGATACCAATATCTTTAGGTCTTTTCTTGAGGGTTGGACCAAAGTCCCAAAGACTCTTTGAATCATCTGCTTAGAGGGTATGTGAAACATGGGAGCTGAATACAGAATAAAATCTGGGGGATCTTAACATTCAGTATGTAGACATTCATAAAATCCCCCTGGTTCCAAATATGTACCTCAATCCTCAAGTATATCTGGTTACCTCTAAGTGCAGAAATCTTTTGTTTTATCCTTTCCAGAAAATATTTTCTCCTATTTTCTGCTAGGGTTGGGGAAGATCAGCCAGTCAGATGCTTCTTTCTCAGCTGGCTTAAGATTCAGCTTTCTCCTATCTATTAAGACATTTAAAATTTGTCTATTTACCTTTTGGATTCCACATTTTTATTATTTCTGTCTCCTGTTGCTTTGTTGCTGCTGTTGCTTTTGTCATATATAGGCTATTTTAGAAGGATGTGGAAATTAAATTTATATATTTAATCTGTTATCTCCACTTGTATATTTTTCTACTATGTTATATTTTGTTTCTCAAACTTTCACCTCCAGCATAATCTGCTCTAGATTTGTGTTACCTTGGATTATACTCTACAGTCATTGAGAAGGGTTATGAACCAGATAGATATTCAATGTGATATTCAATATCAGGGAAGACCTCATATCAGTGAGGACCCAATTGCCTTACATAATACAACAAGGGACAAAGACATACTCTTGATAAATAAAAACTTCATATACTTTCCTAAAAAGAACAGTTATTTCCTGAAAGATTTTTCCAGTTATATTTTTACAACACTTAGAGCAGAATTCAAGTCCAAAACCAGAAAATATTTTCACTCTCATCTCATCTAATGTCTTTTCTTTACAACCAAAAATCCTAAGTCATCTAATGATGTTAAGACTTTGCCCTGGGGCTTCCCTGGTGGTCTTGTGGTTAAGACTGCATTTCCACTGCATGGGGGTGTAGGTTTGATCCCTGGTCAGAGAACTAAGATTTCATGGGCCAAACAGTGTGGCCAAAAAAAAAAAAGAAAGATTTTGCCCAAATCACAGTGCTAACATATAAAAAGACAAAGTTTACTATATATATCTGAACTGTTTGTTTCTGTCAGAGTAGGTGCTTAGTATTTGCTGAAAAAATGAATTTCAAAACTTTCGAAATCAATAGCTGCTTTATGAATTATGCTTTTATAAAGATGCTCAGTATTTAGCAAATAGAATTATTTTACCCCTATTAACTTTCAGTGTATGCTTTATACCTTATATCTGACTCTGAAGCCTTCTGTCTCACTGCCAACTTCGTAATCTCTCCTTGAGACATGGTCTTATGAAGCTTTGCTTCTTCATCAACTGAAGAAAACCGCTGTGATGTCTGTAATAATTACATATGTAAAGACTTTAAAACCAAGTAATTATCATCGCACTGTAATTAAAACTCAGATTATAGAATTATTTGAGAATTATACCTATTAAAAACACACAAAAATATTCATATTACTCAGAGATTCATTAAAATAAAAGAACCTACTAAAAATTCCATTAAGTTCAAACAGTAATCCAAAGTAAAGGGCACTTGGGTCAATAAAAATGCTAAATGGGAAATACTAGCTCATGTATTCTGACAATTTAGCAAACAATATCATGTAGGGTGAATGGAAAAAAAAGAATATCAAATGGAAAAGTAAGAAAAAAAACCATCTAAAGGTAGGGACAAAACATACAGGACCTGATAAATCTAGATATATAGGATAATTAATCAGTGGTTATCAACTTAAAGACATAGCCTAAACTTTAAAGAAAAACTTCTCAAGGTCTGCAAGTAAAAAGATCAAATAACTTATAAGGGCAAGAGATTTAGACTGGCAATGGACTTACCAACAATAACAAACAAAGTAAGACAATAATAAAATAGCACTTTCAAATAACTCAGAAAAAGAAAATATGAATCAAGGACTTAATATGTAGCCAAGATGTCCCTTCAAATATCAAGGCCATAGAAAGATCTCAGGGAATTCCATATTGATGGCCCTTTGAGTAATCTAAGGGAAGAGCTTCGTCCAACCAAGAGACAAACAGGGAAACTTCTGCAAAATATTTGAAGTGATAATTTAATACATTAATAGTAGATCTAAGACAAAAACAAAGGTGGGGACTATGGTGAAAGAATTGTATACAAAATTACATATTCTGACAAAGTAGGAATAAAAGCTTAAAAAAACCGGAGTAGAAGGGAATAGAGACTAGAATAATTCACCAATAGTTGTGTCACAATAGGTAAGAATAGTACTCATTTTAAAATGACTAATTAGAGTATTATTGATTAAATTTTAAAATATTAAAGGCATTTTTTAAAGTTACATATAAAAGTAAACAATCAACAGAACAAGACCATAATGTTTACTAAACATCAAAAGAAATTTTAAAAAATAAAAGGGAAAAAAATGAACACAGTAAATTTAACATAACATGATAATAACAAAATTGCAAGTTGAGAATTAATCTCTCACTTTCATCAATAAACATGAATAGATTTAACTCACCTACTAAGGGAAAGATTTTTTAATTTGGCTCACAAAGCAGGGCCCAACTATATTGTATAAAAAACACACCTCTAAACAAAAGGATCCAGACAGGCTAAAGTTGAAAGGACAAACAACAGTATTCTTGGCAAATGGAAATAATAAGAAAACGGAGGCTGTGATATTACTAATGTAGAATTCAAGCAAAAAAACATGGAAGCTGACAAAGGACATTTTTTAATACTAAAAGGTACAATTCACAATGAGTAATAGGAATGATATTAACATTCATCTGATATAAGACAGATAAAAAATAATAAGGATATAGAAGATAAATAACATTATCAGTAAGGTAGAGATTATGGATGTATACTGAAATTTTATACTCTGGATAGAGAATACACCTTATCAAACACACAGTCAACAAGTAACAAATGCTGGCAAGGATATGGATAGAAGAGAACCCTCGTTCACTATTAGTGGGAATGTAAATTGTTATGGCTAAATCATTACATAGTATATCTAAAAGTAACATAATATTGCAATCATATATATTTCAATTTTTAAAATGCACATGGAACATTCATAAAAACTGATCACATTCTAAGTAACAAAGAAAATACCAATAAATTTGATCAAACAGAAGCATTATAAATAGTCTTTCACCAGAATACAATAAAACCAGAAACTAACAAAGATTTAAAAACAAAAAGGCTCTTCATCTGAAAACTAAAAAAAAATTTTATTAAACAAGTTTCAGGTAAAAAAAAGAAATATAAACTAAAATTACAGATTTTCTTAAAAACAATAAATCCTTTACACATTAAAATAAATGAGATACATCTGAAGTGTGACCAGAGGAGAATTAATAGCCTTAAAAACCTGTATCAATAAAAATAAATGAATTAAATTATTCACTCAAAAACTAGAAAAATAAGAAAGTAAACCAAAAGAAAATATAATAAATAATAAACATAAGGTAAAAACAGAAATCAGTGGAGAATGAAAAAAAAAAAGGATATATGATAAATAAAACCAGATCCTGTTACTCAGGAAAATATTAACAAAATAGACAAATAACTGGGTAAAGAAAAAAAAATCTATGAAATAAGAACTGACAAAAGGGAAATAACCACTGAAACAGAACTTTTTAAAATCATGAGACTACTTTATAGACCCCTATGCAAGTAAATCTGAACGATGAAATGGAAAAAAACAGTTGCCAAAATTGACCTTATTAGACAGAAAGCTTTAAAGGCTAATTCTCCTAGAAGAAATAGAAGAACTTATGCTACAAAAAAGTACCAATCCCAGATAGTTTCATAGGAAAACTCTGTCCTCTGACTTTTGGGGGGGAATAAAATATGTATGTAAATACTAAGTTTAAGGAGTTCCCTGGTTGCCTAGTGGTTAGGATCTCACTCCATGGCCAGGGGTTCAAGTTCTGTTCAGGGAACTAAGATCCTATAAGCTGAGAGGTACAGCCAAAGGAGGGTAAAAAAAAAAATTAATGAAAATCTGAATAACAAAACTGAAAACCAGAGAGCCCTAACAGACTAGAAGAAATTAAACAAAATAAGATAGAAAAGAGTATGCTAAAAAATAAGTAAATACTAAAAATAAGTAAAAATAAGTGTATGCAATAAGCTGCTGTCCTGGGGCCACCAATCTAAACTTTTTATGGCATAAACTGTTCAATTCACCAGTTTCCCAACTTGCAACACTCATCTCAAAATCACTAGCCTAGGTTCTAAAATATTATAAGTATCCTTTCCTGACTTCCCCTTTCTGAAAAATTACTAAGACCTAGTCGAGGTGACTTTCCGCTTACTGTAAAATAAGCTAACAAACTTAGCTGTGCTTGATCAATGGGTTTTTTTCTGGCAGTTTTCTGTGGAGTAAAGAGAAGGAAAATTCAACACAGATAAGGAGTGAAGAGTGTCTCAGAGAAATACAAACAAAAACAGGAAGGTGAGAAGTACAGTAATTCTTCTGTATTGAAGAATGAAAATGAAAACTCAGTTTTATGATACAGGAGATAAAGTCAGACCCATGGAGATGACTGTTTCAAGTGTAAGGAATGGTGGAAGAAACTATACAGAGAAAACTCTGTTACCTATATCAATCCTACAAATAAGGGGTAGAAATGATTTTATTAACCCACTATCCACAAGATTCAGAGACTAAATAAAAAGCTATATGAAAGCTATCTTCAAAATGCTGCTTAGCAGAACATGTTGTTGTTCTTGGGTAAAAACCAACATGGTGTGTATAAAAACTAAGTGAAAATAGCATACAGAGACTAAACAGTTATTCAAATGGCAGAGTTACAAGTAGGAAAAAAAACCAAGGTCATAAAGATAGAAACTGCTACTCTCACTTCCACTCCTTCATTGCAGATAACAACTAATTACCGATTTGTCAACTCCAGAGGTAATGCTTATCAAATCCCCTTGAAGGAATTCATATCTGTTTCTATCTCATTAGGATCAGTTATTTCACAATGGAAACATCAGTTGATGGCTTCCTTGAGGAATGACACACTTCTTAGCAAATGTCAGAGCTACTAAGTCACTTTGTCCAGAAAAAAATAAACTACCCAGCTTTTAAAAAAATCATGTGCCCAGAAAATCAAGACCATTTACAACCCTGAAGATATTCAGAATTTGATAATTCAGTAGATTCCAGTTAGAAATAATTAGTCTTCATTTTCACAATATCAGATAACATTAGAACATGGCATATTTTCAGATAAACAGAAACATACTTTAAAACTGTCCCTACCCTTCCCACCCCCAACCCCAGTAAGTATCTGTCAGCATAGTCTAGAGAAAGCAAAGCTTCTTCATGCAAGTGTCCACCAGAAACAAACACCGCAACCTATTCCTAAAATAGCTAGTGATGAAACACAAGGACAGTGAGGAAGCTGGAGAGGTGACTAACACACTGTGCAGGAGGGTGCTCTGCAACTACTGGCATGCAGTGACCGTCAAGCAGGTGAACAGAATCCCAGGCAAAGACTGCCAGATAGAACCCTGAGAGGGGCTGAACAAGCAGAAAGCCCAGCTTCTTGGTTCATCTCAGTAAGTTCTCAGAAAGAATTCTACCACCAAAAGGACTAAGGTTTGTATCAAAGGAAACTCTCAGGAACAAAATAGCAATTACAAATGCTAAATTCTTCGACTAATAAAAACTGGAGAATAATTTAAGTATGTTCCCTATTTATACTAGAAGCATACAGCAGTGTTTTTTCGTTCAAATTAGTTTGCTCCATTACATAATTTCATCTTCAACCAAAAAGCATATGATAGAATATGTTTCAATAATTATAACTCAAAAATAGGGCCATCTCCAAAGTGGAGTTATTTAATCCTACACTGAAGAGAAGTCTTTGGTTCTAATTAGATATATTAATGAACATACAGGCTGAGCAACTTTTACCATTTGGTTCAGGGTAATGATTCATTAGTCTAATTAGATAACTGGCTGTGCATTTTTCTATTTTTGTTGGTTATTTTATTTTTTCTTCCTTAGAATATCCATATTATCATTTAAAAACTGGGTCTATCTCCAACAAAAGATAAAGACAATGAGAATATTCTGGAACTTAACGATAATTTTAATTAACTAGGTCTTTGGCACAAACAGCCTGAAAGTTAAAAAAAAAGTGAAAGTGTTAGTCTCTCAGTTGTGTCTGACTCTTTTTGACCTCATGAGCCCGCCAGGCTCCTCTGTCCACAGAACTCTCCAGGCAAGAATACTGGAGCAGGTAGACATTCTTTTCTCCAAGGGATCTTCCCGCCCCAGGGAACAAACTTGTGTCTCCCACATTGCAGGCAGATTCTTTACCATCTGAGCCACCAGAGAAGCCCCCGAACAGCTTAAAACCACTCTTTGAATATTGATAAAATATTTAATGAGTCAAAAGAAGACCATCCTAAAATGTTCCTCCCATAATGAACAGATACTACAGAAGAACATTAGAGACTAAACTTGAGAATATGCATGGAAATAAAATGCATATCACTCTACTTCCTCAGTGATAACATTTAATACACAGTAGGCATACAGGGTACTCCTACTGTATTTTCCAGGCCAATTCCAAAATCAAACACTTTATATCCATAAATACACTCAAACTTCTCAAACTATATGTACCTAATTTGGGCTGAGATATGATAATAAAGCTATTTTATTTATGCAGCTTTATTTAAACATAATGTTAATGTTATACTTTGTGATTAATATAAATTCACATTATCTACAGCCTTTTTTAGTTGGCTGGGTTGGTCCAGGAAGGTATTTTTGGCATTTCTCATTAAATTTTTAAAAAATTCATGTTTATTTTGTATTACTAAAAAATGCAGAGGGGAAGCAGGTTTAAATGCAAAAAAAAAAAAAAATAGAGAGAAAAAGAGAATACTATTTCAGTTAAAAGCTACTGGATTATTTAACATATACTCTATTCACTAGGCCACAGAGAGATCAGGAAACTATGGCTAGCAGGTCAAATAAAGCCCATTGCCTGTTTTTGTAAATAGTTTTATTGGAACACAGCCATGCACCTTTGTTCACTTGCCTATGGCAGCTTCCATTCTACAACAGCAGAGTTAACTAGTTCCGACAGAGACTGTATGACCCATAGAATCTGAAATATTCAATATCTGGCCCTTTACAAAAAAAGTTTGAGGCTCTTGTTCTAGAAACTTTTAAGATAAAACACAGAAAGCTTCTACATTAGTGCTAAGTTAAATAATTTTAATATTTTTGCCTAATTTATGATTTAACTGACATATACTGCTAAAGTGCCCTTAATCCAAGTCCTGTTAAATTAAGCTTTAGCTCTAGTTGCTGTGTTCACTGAGGTTTCCCACGTACAAACCATTATATGGAGAAGAAGCTGTGAAGGTTAGCTTTAGATTAGCAAAGACTATTTCCATCAGATTTGCTTGTTGCCTATTTTTCTTATATTGCTGTAAAATTACCATTTCGGAGTCACTGTGAGAGGCCTGACCCAGGCTGGGTGCAGGCCCTAGCTCAGAGTGAGAAGCTTGGTCAAGGGAGAGAAGGGGCTCAATAATGTCATCGTAATCATCTTCCTCTGTATCCCCCTCCCCATCGGCAAAAGTACCTCTAGTCAAGAAATCGGAGCGCGTCCGCGCCATTCGAGCTTTCTTTTTATGGGCCGGTCTGGCAACCTGCTTGACCAAATGATAAAACAAATAACACAACAATGTTTTGTTTTGGTTTTTTGGGAGATGATGCCAATGAAAGACATCAAAGAGCTCATGAATTTCTTGAAACATCCCCTCCCGCCCCATGCCTTTTCCACTAGAAGTGACAGCCATAACCAAAATCAATCCATATTCATTACTCTGGACAAAGAATAAGAATGGAAGCTAAATCCACACTGTTCTTCTCCATAGCCAAGAAAGTCATCTTTCACTGCCATAATAAGTCACCAAAGTCACCTGCATAAATTGCCTTCTTTTCTTTTAGAATTCCTTTTCTGTAAATATAATCTCGATTTGTAGGCATCCTTCCCTGCCTGAAGTATTCCTCTCTGAGTATAACAGACTTAACTCATGGCTTCTTTTTCTATAAACACTTGGGAGTAAATGAGTAGATCAAGTGTTCTAACTACAAGAACAGTAATTTCCAAAACAGTATGCACGTATTTTGCATAGAAGATAAATAAAACAAAATTCAACACTTACCTCTCCTTGGGCCGGCCCAGTTAACTTTACAGGTTTCCAAGTTGGTTCATCTTGTTTCTGGAGTTGAGGATTTCCACTGTTCAAGGTGTCCTTGGTGACACTTCGGATGAAACAACAGGATTACATTTCGATTCCTAGCAGATAACTCATGGCAGCAGTCTTAAAAGGCTAGCATGAAATATAGTCTAACAAGCCAGGTCAAAGAAATGGATTTGATGATGAGAAAGGGAAAAATACTAAGTCCACAAATCTTAAGAATTAGTCTTAGAAGGGGTCTTTACACGCTCATCATTATAAAACACCTAATAAGTAGTTACCGAGTGATGAGGATCTCATTACTTTGCTTTATAGGGAGACGGTTCTATTGACAAACAAGTTTTCTTTCCGAAATCTCTCTGCAACTTTTATCTGTTGGCTTAGTTTTAAAACTTGAGGCTGTACAGAATAAAATCAACACTGACAGAGTAAGAAATTGTTATCAAACTAAAAAAAATATGCTCCAAACCGTAAAGATGGTATAGTGTTAGTTTATGAGAATTTAATTTTTGCTTGAATAACCACATGACATGACTGCTTTATCATTAAATTCTCTGCAGAAATGAATGTTTGTGTCTGATGAAAATCTGAAGAGAACCTATACTTTTCCTATACTTCTATGAACCCAATTATCTATATTAACTCAGGACCATGAATCTTAAAATTTATCAGTAACATATTGTTCATCTCTTCTTAGCAAGACTGTAAACTCACTGAAAATCATATTTTACCTTCTAGCATACTTCTGAGTTTAGTAGACATTAACTTACAATATCATTTGGCAGACTAATTGCCCTTGCATTCAAAATCTTCCATGAAGGCCTAGGTTATCTTGTACAATAATCTCTAAACACACCCTTCTTACAACTAAAATCTTCTTAAGAGACCTCCCTTTCTGACCACTATAAAATCAAGTCCAGCAATTCTAGGTTGTCCTAAAAGATTCCCTTTTGATTATTCAAATCTCTCTTGCCACAGCTGAGTCATTTATCTTTGATTTGTTCTCCAAAAGAGGGACTATTAACAGGACCTTTGATAGCACCTAGCTACTCTGATTAACTTTTAAACTCACAGCATTTTCTCTTAAGTTTCTCCATGATTTCTTTTTTGTTCTCTCTTACTAACCAGATGAAGACTATGATGCACTTACCACCCTATGGCATAGAAAGAACACTAATCTAATGCTACTTCCTAATCAGGACACCCAATGCTGATTTCTAATCAGGAAACTCAAATTCTGGGCTCAGCTATTTCTAACTATGTGACCTTATCCAGGTCATTTCATGTCCAAGGGCACCAGTGACCTCATCTATAGCATGTGGTAACTGAATAGATAACTTAGAAACACTAACATTTACAATTCTATAAAATGCTAATGTTTCTAATATTACTTACAGAATAAGAGAAGGTGTGAAGTATGGATTTTCCTTAAGCTTTCACGCAAACAATCTAATACATAATCATTCTGAAGATAAATAGTTGTTAATAAAGTAAAGTAAACTAGGTCAGGTAGCTGTTAAGACTGTATCTTGGCAAAATGATAAAAGGAGTAATTCACAAATATGATTAATGTTTTTGAAATCTGCCTCTTGAGAAATCTGTCTGCAGGTAAGGAAGCAACAGTTATAACTGGACATGGAACAACAGACTGGTTCCAAATTGGGAAAGGAGTATGTCAAGGCTATATATTGTCAGCCCTGCTTATTTAACTTATATGAAGAGTACATCATGAGAAACGCTGGGCTGGAGGAAGCACAAGCTGGAATCAAGATTGCCAGGAGAAATATCAATAACCTCAGATATGCAGATGACACCACTCTTATGGCAGAAAGTGAAGAAAACTAAAGAGCCTCTTGATGAAAGTGAAAGAGAAGAGTAAAAAAGTTGGCTTAAAACTCAACATTCAGAAAACTAAGACCATGGCATCTGGTCCCATCACTTCATGGCAAATAGATGGGGAAATAGTGGAAAAAGTGACAGACTTTATTTTTTTGGGCTCCAAAATCACTGCAGATGGTGACTGCAGCCATGAAGTTAAAAGACACTTGCTCCTTGGAAGAAAAGTTATGACCAATCTAGACAGCATATTAAAAAGCAGAAACATTACTTTGCCAACAAAGATCCATCTAGTCAGGGTATGGTTTTTCCAGTAGTCATGTATGTATGGACTATAAAGAAAGCTGAGTGCCGAAGAATTGATGCTTTTGACTCTTCAGAGTCCCTTGGACTGCAAGGAGATCCAACCAGTCCATCCTAAAGGAAATCAGTTCTCAATATTCACTGGAAGGACTAATGCTAAAGCTGAAACTCCAATACTTTGGCCACCTGATGCAAAGAACTGACTCATTTGAAAAGACCCTGATACTGGGAAAGATTGAAGGCAGGAGGAGAAGGGGACAACAGAGAACGAGATGGTTGGATGGCATCACTGACTCAATGGACATGAGTTTGAGTAAACTCCGGAAGTTGGTGATGGACAGGGAGGCCTGGTGTGCTACAGTCGATGGGGTCACAAAGAGTCAGACACAACTGAGTGACTGAACTGAAGTCTTCTATAAAGCAGATTCATGGATCTAACAACTATATGCACACACACACACACACACACATCCCTCACATAACTAAATCAGAAAGGCAGAAAATAATATGTTCTTAACATTTTCTGATGGGCTTATATGCTACAGACAATATACAGGTTAATGGGCTAGACTAGGATCTCAAGCTGTCATATAGTCCAACTGCATTTTATAATATGATATAAAAATTCTTAGTGGAAAAATAAAATATCAATGATCTCTTGCCCATTTTCTGTAAAATCTGTATGCAGTTTTTTAAAGACTGAAATATTTTTTAAAAAGCTCAGGATTTGATGAGAAAGTTATTTTCACAGTTAATATGAAATTTAACTTTTTTAGCCCTAAGATATAGCTCTGCTTTCATTTAAACAGTGATATATTCTTCCACAAGAACTGAAAGAATCCACTGTGTAACTGGGCTTAATACAAATATTTTAAATTTTATAAAATTTGTTTTATGTACCACTTAAATGCTTTCTCACAGCTACCACTAGTTAAGAAAACTTAAAAGTATAAGGAACTTCTACTTATACAAGGTATCTAAAGTAGTCACAGGGAATTCTCCAGCTATCCAGTGGTCAGGACTCCAAGCTTTCACTACTGAGGGCCTAGGTTCAATCCCTGGTTGCAGTGCAGCCAAAAATAAAACTAAAATAAAGCAGCCATTCTTATAAACAGAAGGTAGAATGGTGGTTGCCAGGGGCTAGGGGTAAAGGGAAAAGAAGAGTTGCTTTCAAGGGTAACTGAATTTGTTTTGCAAGATAAAGTTCTAGATTTGTTGCACAACAATGTGCATATGGTTAACACTACTGAACTGTATACTTTAAAATGGTTAAGATGGTAAATATTATCTGGCTTTTATCCGCCCCTCTCAAAAAAGTACAAAGATATTAATGAAGACCATAAATAGGCCAACAGCTATCACAAATCCCATTAATTTTAAAGCCTGATACAAATAAGCTTGAACTGCCACACCTAATAACTGTGGGGCAACCAGCATTTGCTGAATGTCTATGGCATTTCCAGCCACTCTATGGCTCTCCACAAATGCTTTTTCCCTTAATGGGAGGGAACTAAAAATCCTGCTGCCTGTACTTAGTCAGAGACTCCCAGGGTATAATTATATCCAATTTTCAGGTGGCTGGTGTAGTCAACAATCAGGAAATTTTTAACACAGAAAATGGCTAATTTGAGTAGCACCCATACAAATAACTGAGGTAGACCAAGACACCTTAATGAAAATTTCCACAATGTTTCTCATTTATACATAGAAATAAACACTTCACTTACAGGGAACTACTCATATTTTCCTTTGGTGTGAAAAAAATGGCCTTAGTAGTTCCATCTCTGAAAGGGTCATCAGATTTATGGCTACAAGGCTGAGCCAGCCTAAGGTGTTCTCTCTTTGAGATACGACTATGAGAATGTTTACAGGCAACATTCAGTTGGGTGGACATTCTGTCTGTCTTGGATAATTCCTTGACAGTATGAGATTGGCCTGGGCCTCCTTTTCTTTCAAAGAACAGAGTGACAGGTCGGTCCTTCAAGGGTAAGTGAGCAGAGGGACTGTCTTTTGGGGCAAGAACAGAATCTTTTATAGTTACTGACGGAGTCCCAACCATACTGGGTTCTTCATCCTTATTTGGGGTTTTCAGGATGAGCAGAGAGGATGGTCTCTCTATTCTCTGCTTTGACTGATGGAAAGATGGTACCAGAAAACTCTCCCCAGTTCTTGGCTTTTCAATTGTCTTGAAGGCTTTACGCTCCTTTTCTAAAATATCTTTTTGTCGGCGAATCTGTTTCATCATCTCTTTTTCATTCTGCTGCTGCAACTGCTTTTGCCTTTCTTCCTTCTCAGTGTTCAGCTTTTCTAACTTCTTAAGAACAGCATTTGAAGAATCTGTATTCAAAGAAGCAACAACCTGATTTTCTCCTGGGAGGTGGTACTTTCCAGCTTCCCTGCTGATATCCAAAGTAAGAGATGGAAGCGTTTCTTCACTTTCCAATAGTTTGCTTCTCTGGACACTTGTGTCTAGTTGGGAGCTCGTTTTCAGTGGGTCTAGATGGGGAATATAAAAAAATGTAGGCAAACTATTTGAAACAAAGGGGTCTCTCAGCTGTGGTTTACAGGTAATAGATTCAGAACTGCAAACCAGTTTTTCCTTCATAGCCCCATTCTTTAAATGCACTGAGTCAGAGGGTGACCCCCTTTGAGTCAATGTGTAGTCAGTCTCACTTGCGGCACTGAGAGGATAGTCCTGTGGATCAAAATCTGGACTGCGAGATACCTCAGGTGGCACAAATGGCAAGTCTCTTTCATCTAGAATTAAGGGCTCTGGTTTGCTCTTTTGGCTCTCCTCAAAGCTCAGAAGTTCCAAGCTTCCTTGCGAACTTTCACTCTCAGGTGTGCCCTGTAAAGACTGAAGGCCCTCAGGCATCAGTTCCGTAGACCATCTACGTTCTTCTGAAGGAGACACACCACCAAGAGAACGGACTTTCAGCAATTCTAAGCTAAATATAGCTTGCTCTAGTTCTCTCATTCTCCGACTTTCTCTTTTGGCCCGACTCACTTTTTTCTGGTGGAGATCTTCCAAGGACTTGGGTCTCTCTCTTACAATCACATTTTCCTGCAAATCCACACCACTTTGACTTCTGGCTCTCTCCTGTCGCTTGTTTGGGGACTCATTCAAGCAGTCCATGGAACTTTCATGACTAATTCGATTACTCTCTATCACAGATTTATATTCCTCTATGGCTTTTACTCGGCTGTCAAATGAAGAATCTTCCCATTTTGAAGGGTCTGAACCGTGAATTTCCAGAGTCCCATATGGCTTGATACTTGCCAATCCAAGTTCTAGTTTTGCTTCTTTTACTCTTTGTTCTTTCAGAGATTTAAATCTATATCAAAACAGAAAAAAAAAAAAAAACCCAAATGGTTAGAGATATCTCTTGGTTACAAATGGAGAGAATAAGTTTATTCAGAATTTTTTAAAAAGTGAAAAAAAGACTCAAAAATTTTTTTTATAATATGAAGTATTTCTTTAACATGGATGCATATTTCAGAATTCTGTTTCTATGAGTGAGATGATGTTTTATTAAGTATATCACTCCTAACTGGGCACTCTAATCAAAGCATAAGTTAACTCAGAAGCAAAGCTCTCATTTTAATAACATCTTATTTCAAGATAAACCTTAAAAATGAAATTGAAGTTTCTGAAAGTAAAAACAGTTGGAATGTTGCCAATTTTTAAGGATTCAACCCAGCATAAAGTTAATTCTTAGCAGTTACAACCATAGACCATGTAGGTTTTCAATCCAATTTAATTCAATATTCTAAACCGCACAATGTGGTTTAAAACCGCTGGGGGGATCCAAATTGTACACAACCAGTTCTTGCCTGGAGAATCCCAGGGACGGGGGAGCCTGGTGGGCTGCCGTCTGTGGGGTCACACAGAGTCAGACACGACTGAAGTGACTTAGCAGCAGCAGCAGCAGCAGTTCTAATTCAAGTTTAGGCAAATGTTAGAGCAGACATATAAGCAAAGTACTTGAGAAAAGAGGAGTTAATTATTACGGCAACGAAGATTACCTTTGTCTTGCTCTGAATCCTCTATACAGGGACTGCAAAAGGATAATTTTGTTCCTTTGTTCTTGATACCTCTTACTCTCCCTGTAGCCTTTCCATCTTGCCTGTATACAGACAGCGGCCAAGTGCCTCCGCCGACAATGCTCCCTCCATCTCTGCTGGATGACGATGGCGGCAGTCCGCAGCTCCAAATACCGCTGCCTCTGTAGGTGAGCACGCCAGGAGGCTTGCAGAAGAGTGGCTGCACTTGCCATACGTAAAGCATCTTTCTGCACAGCTGCATCTCTGACTTGCTTCTGATGTACGTAATTCCTCCAGAATTGCTGTGGGGAAGACGAAATAGTAAAACTGGTATCATATAACACATTTTCATAGAAAAAAGAAATCTCTTATGTCATAACTAGAGATTAAGTAGCTAAACAGCTAAATTGTGGGTGGTTAAAGAAAAAAAAATTTTCCAGATATGCTTTGTGAAAATAACAATTTTAGATAACATAACCTTGATGAAGTTAATTATACAACTTAAAATAATTTAAGTTTTTGATGATTTCATGCCCTACAAATTAATTTTAATAAATTACATTATATTTTTACCTACAATTTGCCAGTACTAATGGGTCAATGTGTATACATTTCAAAGATTAAGATATTAAAGACTTTCTTGAACAAACAGAAAAGGTTCTATGGAAAACAGCTGTCAATGAGGGAGAAAATAAAAAGATAAATGTAAAATGAACTTGAATAATTATAACAACTATATATATCATTCTCAAATATCACTAAGAAAACTAAAAATAACTTTGTCATCAGAAATTAAGGCACATAACTCCTTTGTTCCTAATTATACCTCACAAAACATTATAACTATAAATTCAATTTAATTTCAACTGTACATTAATATATTTACTAATAGTAAATTGTATTGCCAGGTAAATCCGTTGGGTGCTATGAACAATTAAGAAATGAGTAGGACACATTCGCATCTCTGAAGAAATTTACATTCTTATTTAAATGCTTCACAATAAAACAATTCTAATTACTAAAACACATGCTAAATAAACTGGCCAATCTCATGTAAAGAATCCTTTACTTCCCACCTGGATGACAACAGATGCCTGTCTCATATGGAGGAAATGCTGCCTACATAGCAAGACCCTGAACCATCGCTGCAGTAATATGATTCTGCGGAGCACCTCTTGGTGAAGCAGATCCTGTAGGTGTTGTCGTTCCTGCTCCTTTAGGAACACCTACCAGAAGGGAAAAAGATGAAGAATACAGTTTAAGAAGAAACAAGAAATTTACTTAATGCATCATCATTCCTGTGATGATTCCCATGGTAAGCTTTTTTAGAGAAGAACAGGTACAGCAGCAGACATGTACAAGTAGTCTTAATATTTCTATGATTTAGCCAAAGCAGTCATTCTCAAATTGGAAAGGATGTATTAGAATACAGAAGGGGAACTGGAAAGGTGAGCAGAAGTACAAAAATCCCAGTGCCAGAGATTGTGATATATTATTCCCTGGGGAAATTCACTGCTGTCAGGAGCCAATGATTATAATAGTAATAAATAACAACCATCTTTTTAAAATCCAGTATGCATCAAAGGCTTCTTTGCTGCCCAAAGATATTCATCAGTTTGTTTATTCACTCTTTCATTCAATTATAAATCTTTAGGAATTTAGGGGTATATAAAGATAAATTAGACACCCCTCTGGAAACAGGATTTGGACCTCAACTTTAAGAGCAGATAGATATTAAAAACTGTATATATTTAAGATGTACAATGTGATGTTTTGATGCCTGTATAAACACTGTGAAATGATTATCACAAACTAAGAAACATGTCCACCATCTCCCATTTTTGTCAAAAATTTTAAAAAGATTTTTAAAAAGCACAGATAGCTATCAGAAACCCATAAAGTGAAACAGTAAGCTATCAACGGCAAGAAACAGAAGACCCTACCTGAGCAAAACAAGGAGCTGGAAATAAGAATAAATGTACATACTGGGGACCATGGAACAGCTAAAGAGTATGAAGTCACAACATGGAGGTTCTTGAAAAAGAGAAATATGTTTAATCAGGAGGTTATTGAGTGATTATTACTGAGCAGGAAACTGACATAAAGAAAGAAGTATATGAAGATGATGATTTTGATACTAAGGGCAGAGTGAGTTACACGGAATAACAGACTGATATTGATGATGGATCTGTTTACTGTAAGAGAAATGAGTGAGAGCAAGAAACACAACTAAAATGAAACAGTAGGAATGTAGGGAAAGGCAGAGATGTAAGAATCATTTGTAAGGAAAAACAATGGAAACATTTTTGTAAAAAGGTTAAAGTGAAGGGTAAGCTATATATGATTATGGTTTCTAGCCTAGAAACTACAAGAAAGGTAACAGAGAAAAAGAGCAGTTGGTTAAAGACAGTAGGGGAATCTGGCTAACGTCACTTTGGGCAAACTGAGTTGAAAATTACAGTAGAATACCTAGAAAGAGATGCTTTTTAAGCAGTTAAAATTATAGGCAGCACTAGAGCATTGGTCATAAGCTCTTTGATTAATACTGACCATCTCATAAACTAAAAATCTTGGTCTAATCAATTTCCTTATAATATCTTGTTATCATCTTATCAACATTCTCCTAGGCAAAGACTGCCTTTTTTTTTTTTAAAGAAAGAATATAAAGTATCACTTTAATTTATACTGGATAATCATTTTTTCTTTTTTTTAATTTATTTACTTTTAATTGGAGGATAATTGCTTTACAATATTGCGTTCGTTGGTTTCAGCCATATATCACCATGAATCAGCCATAGGTACACATATGTCCCCTCCTTCTTAAACCTCCCTCCCACCTCCCACCCTATCCCACCCCTCTAGGCAGAGCGCCAGATGTGAGCTCCCGGTGTCATACAGCAAATTTCTATCAGCTATCTAATTTTAGATTAATTGGCCATTTTAATCTATATTAATATTCTAATCTTACATTAATACGATAATGTATATGTCTCAGTGCTACTCTCTCAGTTGGGCCCACCATCTCCTTCCCACACTGTGGCCACAAGTCTGCTCTCCCTGTTTGTGTCTCCACTGCTGCCTACAAAAACATAAAACTCAATTTGGACAAGGGCTGTATATATTATATTTACCATGGATTTTCCAACTTGATAATTATCTGGATTAAGATTTATTTTCCTGAAGAAATCCTGAATGTTAAATTTGGATGGAATAATATTTCGGGGAAGAAGTACATGGAAATGGCTCACAAAATCCTGAAAAATGAAAAGAAAATATTGTAAAATTACAAGAGAATTATATGTAAACAAGATCCCAAACAAGTTAATTGTCCTTTTATTGATTTCTGTCTCATTATTTTAAACAGGGTGAAACCAAGAAATTACCTGTTAATTTAAAATATTACAAGAAGTTAATTAATTAGCAAAATGGGGGGTAGAGATTTCTACATATTTTGTTATCAAAGCAGAAGAAAAGAAGAAGGACAGAAACTAATTCTCCCTTTGAAAAAGCTATACTAAAGACCAAAGAAAAAGTTACGTAATAAGGTTTTGAAATTTTTAGCAGAAAAATAAGGAAAGGTGGCAGCTATTTCAGGTTATAACGGAAAATAAAGCTTTCCCTCAACAGTAAAGATATACTCAGCTTCTGAAAAGCTTCAAAATAATTTCTATACCCATATCAGCAGCAGCCCATGAGAAGAGCTGAAAGCCTTGTTGGCAGCATACTATGAAAGATAATTCTGCTGAGAAACCTTTAGGGAAAATCAAAAGGGATCTTTTCTTTTGAACTAGATTGCTCTGATTATAGTATTTCAGTTACTGGAGTAATCACTGTGAAGAACTGCCACGTTATGAGTAAACTTATAAAAGCAAACATTCAGGTCAAATGAGAAGAGCCAAGAAGTGGAATCTATTACAACACAAGCTTAATGATATTGTTGTCAGTCAATGGAAACGAGTATTCTCTATCCCTCTTCAATTCTGTATATGAAAGATAGAATGGGGAGGAGAATTAAGAGAAATAAACAAGTGAGTCAAAAATGAAAAATAAGCAAGACACAGGACTAATTTACTTGATGTACATATATACTTAAATATCACTATAAAAGTATAACCTGGAAAGAATATTTGCAGCTGTATCCTGACTGGCGAATACGAACTGTCTCCAGCATCCCAGTGTACCGAAGCTGTCTAAGCACCAAGGCATCATTGAACCTTAACGGTAACTAGAACAAAGCAAACAGACACAGGGTTAACCCAGAAGAACAGATCTCCAAATTTATGTTTGTTTTCTAAGTATAGTTAAATTCTGAATATCTAGGAACTGACTGGAGGTTGTCTGGTTAAGATACAGCACAGTCAATGAGACATTCTTACCTCCACAACTGGTAGCTTCAGAAAAGTTCTGACTGTCTGACTAAAGGGAAAAAAAGAGACACCAAGCTTCCAGGCTTCATTACTTGCAGAAGAAAAGTGCCCTCAGAACTCAAAAGGAAATGTTGCTGCCCACAGGCCACAGAGTTTCAGTTCAGTTCAGTTCAGTCGCTCAGTCGTGTCTGACTCTTTGCGACCCCATGAATCGCAGCATGCCAGGCCTCCCTGTCCATCACCACCTCCCGGAGTTCACTCAGACTCACGTCCATCGAGTCCGTGATGCCATCCAGCCATCTCATCCTCGGTCGTCCCCTTCTCCTCCTGCCCCCAATCCCTCCCAGCATCAGAGTCTTTTCCAAGGAGTCAACTCTTCGCATGAGGTGGCCAAAGTACTGGAGCTTCAGCTTTAGCATCTTTAGTCACTATAAAATTTGTAACAAGATTAACCTACTTATACATAGTTAAGAGTGTATTTTTGCTAAGATTTTACCCACCATCTCACTCAGAAACCACCCAGTCTATAAGCTTCCAGCTGCCTTAACTTGAGAGCTGACAGTTTGATCTTCTATGACTAGTACAAGATTAAGAGCAGTTTATCTCCCTAAATAGTTTTTGCTGATGATCCTGTAAGTTCAGTTCAATTCAGTCGCTCAGTTGTGTCCAACTCTTTGCAACCCCATAAACTGCAGCACGCCAGGCGCCCCTGTCCATCACCAACTCCCAGAGTCCACCCAAACCCATGTCCATCAAGTCGATGATGCCATCCAACCATTTCATCCTCTTTCATCCCCTTCTCCTCCTGCCCCCAATCTTCCCCAGCGTCAGGGTCTTTTCCAATGAGTCAGCTCTTCGGATCAGGTGGCCAAAGTACTGGAGTTTCAGCTTCAACATCAGTCCTTCCAATGAACACCCAGGACTGATCTCGTTTAGGATGTATTGGTTGGATCTCCTTGCAGTCCAAGGGACTCCCAAGAGTCTACTACAACACCACAGTTCAAAAGCATCAATTCTTCGGCACTCAGTTTTCTTTATAATCCAACTCTCACATCCATACCTGACTACTGGAAAAACCATAGCCTTGACTAGACGGACATTTGTTGGCAAAGTAATGTCTCTGCTTTTGAATATGCTGTCTAGGTTGGTCATAACTTTTCTTCCAAGGAGTAAGCGTCTTTTAATTTCATGGCTGCAATCACCATCTGCAGTGATTTTGGAGCCCCCCAAAATAAAGTCAGCCACTGTCTCCACTGTTTCCCCATCTATCTGCCATGAAGTGATGGGACCAGATGCCATGATCTTAGTTTTCTGAATGTTGAGCTTTAAGCCAACTTTTCCACTATCCTCTTTCACTTTCATCAAGAGGGTCTGTTGTTCTTCACTTTCTGCCATAAGGGTGGTGTCATCTGCATATCTGAGGTGATTGATATTTCTCCCGGCAATCTTGATTCCAGCTTGTGCTTCCTCCAGCCCAGCGTTTCTCATGATGTACTCTGCATATAAGTTAAATAAGCAGGGTGACAATATACAGCCTTGATGTACTCCTTTTCCTGTTTGGAACCAGTCTGTTGTTCCATGTCTAGTTCTAACTGTTGCTTCCTGACCTGCATACAGGTTTCTCAAGAGGCAGGTCAGGTGATCTGGTATTCCCATCTCTTTCAGAATCCTGAATCCTGTAAGACACCCTGGAAAATAAAAAGTCCCTATAGTCTCTCATCAGTCACTCCTAGGTATCTCTTAGGCGTGTTTTTAGACATTCAAAAGAGGATGTATTTGAAATTTCTGGTATTTCTCCTTATTTTCTAAATACCATTTTCAATTTTCCACTAAGGAAATTCCAAACGTTTTCCTGCAGAAAGATAGGGTATACCAACTGTCAAGAGAAAAGTCAAGTGGGCAGCTTATGTTAAATAATAATAGCAGTTAACATTTATTTAGTACTTATTCTGTGTTCTTAAATACCTTATTAATTGAACTCTTTGTAGAACAAGGTCTCAATAACAGGGACTCAAATTTCTCTGTAACTATAAATAAAAGTTTCCCTTTTTGTCACCATAAAAGAATCAACCATTAAGGAATAGCTAACATTTACTAAGCACTTAGTAGGGGCCAGGAATATTCTAAGTACTACATAGGTTTTTTCTCAGGTACTCATGAAACAGTTATGAGTTGTCCTACAATTACAGTATATTCTTACACAGATGAAATTATTTAAGGCACAGAGAAGTCATGCAACTCATTTAAGACCACAAAACTTGTAACTGGCAAAGCTCGAGACTGCTTCTTAAGAATTAAGAAAGCTGAACCTAATTTCCTACTACATTTCAGAAGTTTGGGCTGGAACTATTTTTTCCTATGATGGACATAAAGATGACAAATGATTACACTTAATAGATATATTTTGCAAAGCTCTAATTAGGGGAACTGTCACATAAAACAAGAAGGAAATAAAAAATGTCCACAGTAACCTATTTTAAAGAGACAAGAATCTAAACATGAAAAATGCCAGGCAAGTTCTGTAAGAGTGATTAACACCTTATGTCTGAACAAGAGATTAATTTAGGGTAACAAAAGTTGCAAAAATTATTTTGTATAATGGAATTTCAAGAGATTTTTGCTTCTACATGTAGCAGATGCTAAATTCTAGAAAATGCTAAATTGAGCTCATATAAATAGTTCATAGGCAGGTAAGTGAGAAAATTCGGAGAAAGTGATGGCAACCCACTCCACTAGTCTTGCCTGGAAAATCCCATGGATGGAGGAGCCTGGTAGGCTGCAGTCCATGGGGTCGCTAAGAGTCGGACACGACTGAGTGACTTCCCTTTCACTTTTCACTTTCATGCGTTGGAGAAGGAAATAGCAACCCACTCCAGTATTCTTGCCTGGAGAATCCCAGGGATGGGGGAGCCTGGTGGGCTGCCATCTATGGGGTCGCACAGAGTCGGACATGACTGAAGTGACTTAGCAGCAAGTGAGAAAATTAGAAAGATATCCACAGAATATTCAGAACACTGTTTTCCTTACAAAGATTATAAACAGCTCTTCGCTTCCACATATCCTTCTTAGAACGAATTTACAGTAAGCTGAGCTAGAAGCTCTCATTTAAGGGACATTCTTACCTTTTCAGCATTAGAGCGAATGCACTTTACAAAATACGGTTCTGCTTGACCAAGTGTTTCCATCAGCTTGCTTAATGACGCCTGCAATACAAAGCAATATAGTTAGCACTGTCTCTCATTCCAAACTGGAAACAAATGACTTATGATGTTGGTAAAATATGCAAAAACAAGTGATATACACAGAACCAGGTTTGTTTCTGAAAAGCAAATTGTGTACAATGCCATACTGATTAAACTGAGGCCAGTTAAGGACAAGGATGGCAGTTTAACCTTAAAGCTGAGAGACTGGCAATGGTAAATACTGCAAATAATTTTATAGTCATCTAAATATATAACGGGGGTTTCGCAGGTGGCTATACGGTAAAGAGTCCACCTGCCAAGCAGGCAACATTTCAATCCCTGGTTTGGGAAGATCCCCTGGAAAAGGAAATGGCAATCTACTCCAGTATTATTGCCTGGGGAATCCTATGGATAGAGGAGCCTCGCAGGTTATAGTCCTTGGGGTCCCAAAGAGTTGGACATGACTTAGCAACTATGCAAGTCTACAATAAATTTTTTACTTTTCTTCAGATTTCATGAAACAATTTTATTCAAATGCATGCAGTATTAGAAAGCAACTTTGGGAAAACCATTTAGTAGGGCAGCAGTCCCCAACCTTTCTGACACAAAGGACCAGGTTCATGGAAGACAGTTTTTTCATGAACTGGAGCCAGGGGGGAGGGGGATAGTTTCAGGATGATTCAAGTGCATTACATTGATTGTGAACTTTATTTCTATTATCATGACATCAGTTCCACCTCAGATTATCAGGCATTAGATCTCAGAGGCTGGGGACTCCTGCAGTAGAATATCCAGGAAGGTAGTAGTCTCCTGTTTCAATTTTAACCTTTAAGTATGTAACGATGTTCCCTCTTCCATTCCTGATGCTGATTATTTGTGCCTCGCCTGTTTTTTCCAGGTTAGTCTAACTGGAGGTTTATAAATTTTCTGATATTTTCAAAGAACCAGCTTTTTAATTTCATTAGGTTTTCTCATTATTTTTCTGTTTTTCATTTCATTGATGTTTTACTTTATAATTTCACTCCTGTTTGCTTTGGGTTTGATGTTTTTCTTTTTCTAGTTTCCTAGGGTAGAACCTTAGATTACTGATGTGAGGCTTTTAGTTTTTCTAATAAGAGAATTTATTGTTATAAATTAACCTTGGAATACTACTTTAGCTGCACTGCACAAATTTTGATGCTTTATTCTCATTTATTGTTAAAATACTTTAAAATTTTTCCTTCCCCTTTGACTATATAAAGAGTTACAATAGTATAAACTTATATTTAGCCCCTCCCTTCTTTTGTGCTACTTTGTCCATATGTCTTATTTGTACCTTACAACATACTATTATTTTGTCTTCTACAATCAATTAACTTTTTTTAAAGGTTCAAAGAAGAAAAAACTTTTTGTAGTTACATTCTGTCCTTCTGGCAATCTTAATGTTTTGTATAGATCCAAATTCTGTGGTTTTCTCATCATTTTTATCCCAAATTTACCATTCTTATATTGTAGATTTCCTGGAAATGAAATCTCTCAACTTTTGTTTGTCTAAAAAAGTCTCTAACCTTCATTACTCACTTGTGCAGGGAATTTTAGAGTGACAATTTTTTTTTTCTTTCAGGCTTTTAAAAATACTACTCTTGAATTCTGGTTTTTATAGTTTATGATGAGAAATATATTGTTATTCTTATTTTCATTTCATAGAACATAAATATCTTTTTTTCTTTGGTTGTATTTAAAATTTTTAACTGGCTTTAGCAATTTGATGTGATGTGTCTTGATATGCTTGGCGGGGGGGTGTTTTGCTGGGACTTGTTGAGTTTCTTTGATATTTGAGCTTATATTATTCATAAAAATCAGAAAATATTTTTGTCATTATTTCTTCAAAACTTTTTCTGTATACCCCTCTTTGCCTTTCCTTCTTAGATGTCAATTACATCTATGTTCAATGACTTAATATTTTCCCACAAGCTACTAATGCTTTTTTTCATTTTTTTCCCCCATCATTATTTATTACATCTCTCTGCATTTTAAAGTAAATGTAAACTCTAATTCACTACTTTGGCACTAATCCCAACTAGTTTATCTCATTTCCAAATATTACAATTTTAATCTCTGAAATGATTAATCATTTGAGTCTTTTTCCTATCTTCTATTCTTTCTCATTATTATTCACAGTTTTCTTATATCTCTGGGCATATTTATATGGTTTATAATAGCTATTTGAGATCCTCATCTACTATTTCCATCATCTCTGTTGTTTTTACAATCTATTTCTAATGATTAATTTTTCTGTCTTGTTATGGGTGGTTCTTTCCCTGATTCTTCACATGCCTAATAATTTCAGATTGGACACTGGAGTGATTTTATATTCTTTGATTTTGCTGTATTTCTTTAAAGAGCAACAGACATTTGCCCCTGGGATTGAGTTACACTGGATCATTTTGATTCTTTCAAGACTTACTTTTATTAAGATTTGTGAGGGTAGGTTCAGAGCAAAACCTTCTGCATTTGTTTGGGCTCCCTCTCCCTGGGCTACAGCAAACTATCTTTGTGCAGTAACCTGGGACTTGCCTCATTTATTTCCCTTTTCTCAGAGATCAGAATCCTGTAATGCTTATTGTCTGATAACTAAAAACACTCTATTTTTACCTTTTGCCTAGTTTTCTAGATGTTCATAATAGAAGGGCAATTCCTATATCAGTTAATCCTTCATGAGTTCTACAATTTCACTTTGATGAAAATAAACATTCATTCACAAGAAGGGTGTGAAGTCATAGACATCTGGCTGCCATCTATCTCCATCACTTCTAATATCCTCATCTGTACAATAAGAATGATGGTATTTATTTCACAGAATTGGAGGAAAAACAGATAATGCATATGTATAAGTATTTAATAAGGAATATGGAAAATGTAGTACATTCATCATTATGTTTCTGGATGGTAAATGACTTTCATTTGTTTTTGTTCACTGTATTTTCTAAATAATAGAAAGTTTAGAAAAATTAATTCATTACTCTTATAATATTTAACAATGTATTAGAAACATTACAGATGACTCTTTGTAAATGTTAAATACAATACATGAATATAATTTGAAAATATCCATAATTCCTGAATTTGGGGGATTTTAAGGGACATTATAGGACTATAATTAAGCTTTTATTATAGTAGCTATAACGAGTATTCTTCAGATTAAAGACTGAGTTTGATAAAGAGGCACCTGTAAAAGAACCAAGATGATAAAACAAAGGACACAACAGCTTAATGGTTCTAGTCTTCCTAATCATGCAAAGGAGACTAATGTGTCTTAGATAAATAGGGCCAAGCAACACCTCTCTCTTTTTAAATAATCAAATACCATTAACCCATAGGATTGTTAAGCAGCAGCAGCTTATAGGTTGAAAGACTGTGCTTATATAAATCAAACGAGATCATATCCAGTGACATGTTAGTAGATAATTTACATTTAGATATCCTGGATTAAAAAGGAGCACTGGAAAAGTGCTAAAAAATAGAAATATAGCTGCTGCTAAGCTGCTAAGTCACTTCAGTCGTGTCTGACTCTGTGCGACCCCATAGATGGCAGCCCACCAGGCTCCCCTGTCCCTGGGATTCTCCAGGCAAGAACATTGGAGTGGGTTGCCATTTCCTTCTCCAAAGCGTGAAAGTGAAAAGTGAAAGTAAAGTCATTCAGTCGTGTTCGACTCTTAGCGACCCCATGGACTGTAGCCCACCAGGCTCCTCTGTCCATGGGATTTTCCAGGCAAGAGTACTGGAGTGGGGTGCCATTGCCTTCTCTGGAAATATAGCTATCAGTAGATAAAGAAATTTTTAGTTAACAATGCTTTAGTTAGTACTGCTTCTGTGAGTGATAAAGCACAAGGTAGAATAAAATTATCTAAAATACCATTATCCTTCAGATTTTCAGCTCATTTTCATAAATATCTAGCAAATGAACAGAATATTAGAGACAATCTGATAAGAACAGGAAAAATGAAGAGTATTTTGAAATTAATTCTGGAGGTGATTTAGTTAATTTATTATTATCGTATTTATTCCTAAATGCACAGTCATAATAAGATGATCTAGATTCCTATATATACAAAACTAAAATAAAAAGTCAAGAAAAATCTTACAATTCCATTTAGTTAAATAATGATGGAAGTAGCATGAGGTTTAAATATACAAAGAAAAAAAACATACATCATTGTATTAACAGTGCCACATCTGGGCAGTCAACTTTCTGGTGCTTTTTTCTTCAAGCTGAATATAACGAATTCATCTTTGGGATATGTACTACCCAGAGATGAATAAAAGCACCTGATTTTTCTCCCATCTTTGGTACTTCCAACCAAAAGGACCATTCTACATAACTTTTTAGTCACATGAATCTTGCAGATCACTTTGACCTTATGATTTCAATCTGAACAAAACAGATTCCTCTTTGTTAAAAATAAAAGGGAAAAAAAGTAAATAGGAAATAACCTGAAACTGGGCACTGATGCTGGGAGGTTTCTTCTTCTTGTGCAAATGAAGAAGAGACTTGGTAATGCGATCCTGTAGGGTCAATCTTGTCAGATGCTTTAAAGACTTTACTTCTAGCAAATGCTGAAAAACAGAGGGAAGAAATCAAATTCTTCACATAAATTGATCTAAGAATAGGAAAAACAAAGTTGTAAGCCAGTGTTTATTATTCCTATATATGACTGTGGTGAATATGGGAGATTAATATTCAATATACACTCTACCCATCTTCTGCTTTCTGGCAGAAGTTGATCAGCTAAAAAGAAACTGCATTTCTCAAACTCTTACATCTCAGTTCCTGGATGTGATTTAAGTTCCACAATTCCCACACATTAAACTAGGAAGGTCTAACCTCAACCTCGGCAGATTCAAGGGATTAGATCTGATAGACAGAGTGCCTGAAGAACTATGGACAGAGGTTCGTGACATTGTACAGGAGGCAGGGATCAATACCATCCCCAAGGAAAAGAAATGCAAAAAGACAAAATGGCTGTCTGAGGAGGCCTTACAAATAGCTGTGAGAAGAAGAGAAGCAAAAGGCAAGGGAGAAAAGGAAAGATACACCCATTTGAATGCAGAGTTCCAAAGGATAGCAAGGAGAGATAAGAAAGCCTTCTGCAGTGATCAATGCAAAGAAATAGAGGAAAACAATAAAACGGGAAAGTCTAGAGATTTCTTCAAGAAAATTAGAGCTACCAGTGGAACATTTCATGCAAAGATGGGCACAATAAAGGACAGAAATGGTATGGACCTAACAGAAGCAGAAGATATTAAGAAGAGGTGGCACAAATACACAGAAGAACTATACAAAAAAGATCTTCACAACCCAGATAATCATGGTGTGATCACCAACCTAGAGCCAGACATCCTGGAATGCGAAGTCAAGAGGGCCTTAGGAAGCATCACTACGAACAAAGCTAGTAGTGGAGGTGATGGAATTCCAGTTGAGCTATTTCAAATCCTGAAAGATGATGCTGTGAAAGTGCTGCACTCTATATGCCAGCAAATTTGGAAAACTCAGCAGTGGCCACAGGACTGGAAAAGGTCAGTTTTCATTGCAATCCCAAAGAAAGGCAATGCCAGAGAATGCTCAAACTACCACATTTTTGCACTCATCTTACATGCTAGTAAAGTAATGCTCAAAATTCTCCAAACCGGGCTTCAACAGGACATGAACTGTGAACTTCCAGATGTTCAAGCTGGTTTTAGAAAAGGCAGAGGAACCAGAGACCAAATTGCCAACATCCATTGGAGCATCAAAAAAGCAAGAGAGTTCCAGAAAAACATCTACTTCTGCTTTATTGACTATGCCAAAGACTTTGACTGTGTGGACCACAACAAACTATGGAAGACTATCAGACCACCAGACCTGCCTCTTGAGAAATCTGTATGCAACAGTTAGACTGGACATGGAACAACTGACTAGTTCCAAATAGGAAAAGGAATACGTCAAGGCTGTATATTGTCACCCTGCTTATTTAACTTATATGCAGAGTACATCATGAGAAACGTTGGGCTGGATGAAGCACAAGCTGGAATCAAGATGCTGCTGCTGCTGCTAAGTCGCTTCAGTCATGTCCGACTCTGTGTGACCCCATAGACGGCAGCCCACCAGGCTCCCCTGTCCGTGGGATTCTCCAGGCAAGAACACTGGAGTGGGTTGCCATTTCCTTCTCCAATGCATGAAAGTGAAAAGTGAAAGTGAAGTTGCTCAGTCGTGTCCGACTCTTAGCAACCCCATGGACTGCAGCCTACCAGGCTCCTCCGTCCATGGGATTTTCCAGGCAAGAGTACTGGAGTGGGGTGCCATTGCCTTCTCCCTTTGCTCTATTCACAGACATTCCTGGAAAATCCAGTGTTTGTTAAAATCATGCCACATCAGAATTGTGTTAATATGTAAAGCAGAATGGGTTGGAGATACATCATCACTAACAACTTTTCACTTATAGGAATCTTGGTGGGGCATCAAGATGGCCGGGAGAAATATCAATAACCTCAGATATGCAGATGACACTACTCTTATGGCAGAAAGTGAAGAAAACTAAAGAGCCTCTTGATGAAAGTGAAAGAGGAGAGTGAAAAAGTTGGCTTAAAACTCAACATTCAGAAAACTAAGATCATGGCATCTGGTCCCATCACTTCATGGCAAATAGATGGGGAAACAGTGGAAATAGTGACAGACTTTATTTTGGGGGGGCTCCAAAATCACTGCAGATGGTGACTGCAGCCATGAAATTAAAAGATGCTTACCTCTTAGAAGAAAAGTTATGACCAACCTGGACAGCATATTAAAAGCAGAGACATTACTTTGCCAACAAACATCTATCTAGTCAGATCTATGGTTTTTCCAGTAGTCATGTATGGATGTGAGAGTTGGACTATAAAGAAAGCTGAGTGCCGAAGAATTGATGCTTTTGAACTGTGGTGTTGTAGTAGACTCTTGAGAGTCCCTTGGACTGCAAGGAGATCCAACCAGTCCATCCTAAAGGAAATCAGTCCTCAATATTCATTGGAAGGACTGATGTTGAAGCTGAAACTCCAATACTTTGGCCACCTGATGCAAAGAACTGACTCACTGGAAAAGACCCTGACGCTGGGAAAGACTGAAGGCAGGAGGAGAAGAGGACGACAGAGGATGGGATGGCTGGACAGCATCACCAACTCAATGGACATGAGTTTGAGTAAACTCTGGGAGTTGGTGATAGACAGGGAGGCCTGGGGTGCTGCAGTCCATGGGGTTGCAAAGAGTCAGACACTGCTGAGCTACTGAACTGAACTGATTGAATCAAGGCAGAGGGTTTGGCTACTAGCTTGTTTCTGCCGCCAAACACGTATACAAAAGTACTTCAGCCTTCCATGGCCCGTGTCCAGGCACTACTTTTGAGAGTGTTGAGAGGCAGCATGCAGGGCATCTGTGTTGTCAGTGCAACTCTAGTAAAAGCACCTTAGTACAGAAGCCAATAATTATAGCAGCTTCTCCATGAGCCTGGAAGCAGGTGCAAAGATCGCAGCTTCCTCAGTTGCTAGCTTTTGGAGTAAAGCTGAGGTTAGTTCTGCTCTCTAACTTCTGATGATTTCTGTAAGCACCACTTTGAATTAAGACCCTTTATACTTAAAAAGGGGGCTTCCCTGGTGGGTCAGATGGTAAAGAATCTACCCTCAATGCAAAAGATCTGGATTCACTCCCTGGGTCAGGAAGATCACCTGGAGAAGGGAAGGGCTACCCACTCCAGTATTCTTGCCTAGAGAATTCCATGCACAGAGGAGCCTGGCGGGCTACAATTCATGGGGTTGCAAAGAGCTGGACACCAAGGAGCAGTATTTTCTTCTTTTACTACTTAAACATATCCACAGTGATTATTAACTTGCAATTGAATCCTGACCTATAGAGACAATAAATTAAATTCAATCCCTAGACTATACAGTAAGTAAGCCAGGAACACATAAACAGGAAAAAAAAATACAGTCCCTTATCAATCTGCATCCTTAAGTCCTAATTATTAATCTTCATAAGATAGGAGTTACACATAAAGCAACTGAAGAATACAAAACAGGGTATTAATAAAGGATTTTGGAGCTCCTTTTAGCCAATCACTAATCAATTTTGAAAATCCTACTAATTTACGGCAGTGAGTTTGTCAATGGAAAGAACATATCTATACTGATGCACAACCTTATGTTACTTATAAAGCAGAAAAAGTTTCATTGTATGAGAAGCAGAGATTTGAGTTAAAAGCATGATAAATATAGAAGACTAAACAGTATTAATTTTGACAATATGAACATCAAAAAATAAAAACTTCCAAGTGGTAATATAAGTATAATACACATTTAAATGATTCTACCTAAGGAAAAAGAAATTTCCAACAAACACTTATCATCTATATGTAAGAATGATAAAAAAAAAAAAAGCTTAAAAGAACATGTCCCATGACCATAAAGGAGCAGGAGACTTCAACAGACAATTCTCAAAATATACATGACAAGTAACATAATGAAAACCAATCTCGCTTTAATCAAAGAAACACACCTTTTCTTTAAGGAGATTTATTGCACATTCAATTGGCAAACATATAAAGACTGATCAGATTCAGTATACATAAAACAGGCATATTTATGTATTGTTCTTAGGAGTGAAAATCCTTATTAACTTCCTGATATTAAACAATTTCATGTCTAGGTATTTATCTAAGGAAAGATAGAATATAACTTGTGACAATGTACTTCAAAAATATAGTGAAAAATTCTGACTAGAGATAACGAACTACACGAAACTTTTTTCATGAAGTTCATCCACACAACTGAACACTGTACAGCTCCTAAAAATACTATAAATCTATATTCTGACATTGAAAAATATCTGCAAATACTCTTGACCAAAAAAAGTCACACAAAACAATAATATATTTACATAAATATATAATGGTATGTGTGCATTAAATTTTCAAAGTTTTTACTTAAGTTGAAATCCTTCCCTTCAGGAATTTAATTGGAAAAGTCAAACAAACAAAAAAAAACCAATACAAAAAATCCACATTCATTCTTACCTCCAGATCTTTCCAATTTTTTCATTTGTTTGGAATATTAGACCTTTACATGGGTTAATTTTTCTTAGTATTCAACTTATAGCTTAAATACCCAAACTTTTTAATAAAGTTATTACTTGCATACCCCAAAAGCAGCCCACCTGTATGCTAATAGTATGTCATTTCATCTTCCTCTTTGCATATAATATCATCTAAATCTTTTACTGTTTTTCTCTTTCTCTGAAAGAATCACTACAAGAGAGCAAGAGTTCTTGGACTAGACTATCTATCCCTGCACTAACAATGTCTAAAACAGTGTCTGGTTCTGCATGTGCCGTGCTCAGTTGCTCAGTCGTGTCTGACTCTTTGCAACCCCACAGACTAGCCCACCAGGCTCTGCTGTCCATAAAGATGCTCCAGGCAAGCATACTGGAGTGGGTTGCCATGCCCTCCTCCAGGGGATCTTCCCAACCCAGGGACTGAACCCAGGGTTGGGTCAATCTCCCGCATTGCAGGCAGATTCCTTACCGTGTGAGCCACCAGGGAAGCCCCTGGTTCTGCAAACTCAATAAATATTAGCTGGATGAACAAAAGAATGGTTAACAAGTAATGATTTTTCAACAGTGTTTCCTCAGACTTATGCCCATGAAACTCATCATGATTAGATCTATCAAGAAATATTCAATGATTACTACAGATCCAGTTCTGTTCTAAGTGGTCAGAATACACTGCATTCAAGTACAAGGAAACGGACTATAAGGACATTAAAAAAAAATAAATGATAATCTCAGGGTTATTCCGATTTATGAAGATAAAACAGTGCAAGGAAGAATGGAGATATGAGGCAGAGCAGAAAAAGGCAGTGGACAGGAGGCTAAGAAGGCAAGAAAGGGAGAAAACCAGTTAAGGGACAGCTTCAATAGAACAGCATGATGTGACAAGGACTGAAATGCAGGTCCAAGATCTAGCAGGAAACAGATAACGGATTTAATTCCTTTCTTAGGTCTTCTGTTCATTATCTACTTTATTCCTTTCTTAACTCCATCTTCATTGTTTAGTTTATTCAGATTAGTCAATTCATTCTTTTTTAAACAATTATTTACTTCCTGCTGTGCAAGGTGCTGTAGATACAAAGATTAAGAAGATATTGCTCATGCTGTTAAAGAGAACTAAAATAGATAATAAACTTATCTTCAAGGTTTGAGCCTGAGTGACTACAAAATTCAGGAGGGGAGGAACACAGCAAAATCTCTTATGGCATAAGTCTGAGATATGAGCAGGATGTCACAGTAGAAATGTACAACAATGGAACTGTGGGTAAAAGACTAGAAATTTAAAGGCAGATCAAATTATAAAGATATATTTAATAGAAGTGATTGATGGTTTCAAGGTATGAGAAGGAAAGTACTCTCTAGAAGAAAAAAGTACTATCAAAACAGAACTATATTAACAGAGGGCTAAGGGCTGTTGGAGGTTACATGTGTTTAATATTTGCCTGTGTTTATTCAGAATTGTAAAAAAAAAAAAAAAAAGGCATTCTAAATCCTGCCTTTATCAATAAAATGAGATGCTAGAGGTGCCCTTAATACAAGTGACTGAATCTTATTTCCAGTAGCAATAAAAGTTGTAGGAATATGTACATCAATGATTCACACTCAAGGTAAGAAAGCAGTTTGAGATTTTACAAAAGAGCAAAAGGGGAAAAAAGTTTAGGTTATCTGCATTGCTGCTGCTTCCTTCCATACCACGTATAAAACTAACTTAATGCAACAGAAAGAACTTGTTCAGAAATGACCATGGTCAATGAGGATCTAGGATCTGCTAATTTAATTTTATAAATATAAAAATTTATTTTGTCTTGGTTTGAACTGGACTGAAAGAAACAAGCAAAACATTCACTAAGCATAATTAGAAAAAATAAGGTATATTTAAATAAGGGTAGGAAACAAAGATGAAGAGTGAGGTTACTAATCAAACTACACATTATACATATATATATGTACACATAGAAGCCACAAATTCAACTCTAACATTTTGGTAGAAAACATGAAGAAAATAATTATTTTACTGAATACTAATCGTGCACATGGGCTGCCCTGGTGGCTCAGTGGTGAACACCTGCTGCCCATGCAGGAGACAGAGGTTTGATCCCTGGGCCAGGAAGATCCTCTGGAGTAGGAAATGGCAACCTACTCCAGGATTCTTTTTTTTTTTTCCACTCCAGGATTCTTGCCTGGGAAATTCCATGGACAGAGGAGCCTGGTATGCTACAGTCCACGGGGTCACAAAAGAGTTGGACATGACTTAGCAACAACAACAATAATCATGCACATACCAAATATATGTATTTCTTCCTAATGTATGTTATCCCCCACATTACAAATGAAGAGACAGAAGTTAAGACAAGTTAGAGAATTTACTCTGAAGACCAGAGAGCAAGTAACAACAGATCCATCATTTGAATTAGGTCAGTTTTACTCCAAGGTCTATACTCTTATAGACTATGCTGCCTCTCTAATATTAAATATATGTACTTGAATACACAAGACTTGTATACCTGTGGCAGATTCATGTCAATGTGTGTCAAGTAATTAGCCTCCAATTAAAATAAATAAATTTATACTTAAAAAAAAAAAGAATACACAAGACACTAAAATAAACAATAGCTATATTTAATTTTGAAAAATTGAGAAACAGATGCGATTCCTGTGATTGATAACTGAATGGTATTATTGACTTCAGATGTATCTAACATATCTTTGTTGACTATCATATGAAGTTTAAGAAGTTACAAAACAATGTATATATAGATACAAGGAGTCACTTTGCTGTACAGCAGAAATTAATACATTTTAAATCAATAGTTCAATTAAAGAAAAATAAGTTATCCATCTGAAGAGAATGAAAAGAACAGGGCAAACACTAGATCCACAGGTGGCATTCAAAATACTAAAAGGCTAAAGAGACAGTGAAGGAAAAAAAAGAAAGACAAATGAACAATGACAAATATTTGACAAAGAACATGGTATGGTCTCCTCTTCTCTCTACATAAAATTTTTCATGATAAGAACATAATCACAAGCCACTCAGTAAATTTTCTTTGTGGTTTAAAACACATTTGCCACTACCACAAACCACATCAGCAATGCATTCAATTTTCTTTGGAAATATAAGGCGACTCAAGTAGAAGGAAAAACTACAGATTCATTTTCTTGTTTCTTAAACTAGAGGATTTTGAGAATAAACAGCCCTTTTTCAGTTCTTTTAAAATCTCTGAATTATGTTCATTAACAAAGTTAATGACAGGACTCCTTTGGAAGGGCACAAGAGAAAGAAAAACTCTAAGATTGTTCTTTAGTAAATCTAATAAACATTTTGGCACACAGTAAGAGTAAGCAAATTACAAGCCCTGGGCCAAATTATGCCCATTGTTTTATAAGATTTCTATGGTTGAAAAAAACTATATGAAATTTAAGTTTCAGTATCCATAAATAAAGTTTTATTGGAATATAGTCACAGTCATTCAGTTACATATTGTCTACAGCTGCATTTGTGCCATGACAGCAGAGCCAAGTAGTTATAACCCAGACCAGATGAGCCTGCCAAGTCTAACTGGACCTTTACAGAAAAACCAGGCTAACTAATGTTAATGATGATGACAGAAATTATTTTTAAATCAGATAAAATTTTAAAATTTTTAATTAGATAAAATTCAGAATGTCTTCTTAACCTGATTTAAGGAGAAATGAAAAAATCTATGCAGAGTCAATTACTCAATGAAAATTTACATCTATATTCAGAAGCTTTTCAAATGCTAGAAAGTGAGATATATCACAAATATTTACCAGCATTAAGCTTTGCCATTTCATAATAACATCCAGCATTATTTCTAAAATGGTTTTAACTGAACATACACAATCTGTATTTTGGGTACAAATAAGATATTTCTTGTTTATGATTTCTATAGATCGTTTGCATGAATAATAAAAAAAATCATGAAGTGAGGCACAAAGGAAAAAATATTTTCATAATACTCACCTTTGGAAGCCCAGGTTTGGATTTGAAATTTTTGTTTCTCCTATAGAGACAAATCTTACATTAGAAGAAGAAAAAAAAAAAAAAAAAACATCGAAAAGATGAATTTCAAGTTCTCTACAAAAAGAACACTATATACCCACTTCCAAGTTATAGGTCCTTTAAATGAAAACACTGTCTAATTCAACTAAGCAGGCACCTTTGGGAAAGAAGGATAAGCAAAGCAAAGATATGCCTGCTCCATAATATAGGTACAAACAGACTGAGCTTGATGATCGGTAACATAATGTAGATTCAAAGCTCAAGTTTCATTTTCTTTTGGACCCTAACAGGCCTCTGCATTCTTAACCTACAGAGGCTTTGTTTCTGTCATTTTAAACTTAAAAAGATGCCTAATTTCATGAATTATTAAAATGTACTTTTCACTAAGACTTATGATCTTCCATTTTCAGAAACTATAATAAATTCTGCTCTGCTCTTTTATTCCTTATTCATAATTCAATATCACACTTTGATCAAACCTTTTTTTTTTGTTTTAATGGCTACAAAAAAGGAATAAAAGCCAGTGCTTATGAACATGGGCTGGGGAATCAGGAAGACCTGGGCTTGTTGAATCTGAGCTCTATCACCTACCAAGGTATGATTTTAATCTCTTTAAAACTTGGTTTCATTATGTAACAGTATAAAAGTGATATCAACCTCACAGAGTTGCTGTGAGGATTAAACAAGTTTATTCACAGTTCTGGAATGTAGCATGACATATAAATTGAGCCTATTAACACTGTTAAGAGATGACTTAGGGATTAAGAAATATAATCCAGTCACACTTCTAGCTAATGATCAAAAAATATGCTCTGGAAGTGACTTAAATATATTGATATGAGTAGGTAAGAACTTTTTACTGGTCCACCATGCATGGTTAATACCTATACCCTGAAACCAGTTCTACATCAGGTAAGCAGAAACAGCAGGTTTGGCAAGTATTATCTATCACCATACAGGTGCCCCTTGAACAACACGAGTTTAGACTGTAAGGGTCCAGTTACACATGGAATTCTTTCAACATGAACTACAACAGTACTACTTGATCTGAGATTGGCTGAATCTGTGGATGTGGAATCACAGATACTGAGGAGCAGTGGGTGTGGAGGGCTGACTGTAAGAAACACACAAATTTTCCATTGTGTAGAAGGTTGGCATCTCTAACCAATGCAGTGTTGAATGGTCAACTGTATGTGGTCCCATTCACCATTTCGTAAGAGATCTACCTGCCCAACTTGTTAAGACTGCCAGAATTAAAGGGCAACTGCAGTTAAAAACTAGGAATCTTAAAAAAAGCTAACAGTATTTGCTCTCTCTGGATGTACAGTCTGTAAAAGAGCAATAAAGAATCATCTCCATAAGTATATTCAGTCATGATCTCCTAGTAAGATGAAAACAAATAAACAAATACCAGCTTTATAATACATGAGACTGTCACAGTTCTAAATTCTGACTACTTTTTAATCTTGTTTCCCTTAAAAATCCACTCATGAAAATAATGCTTCAAAATTACCTCTCTTTTTTAGCCAGAAAATTTAAATCAGTTATAAAAAAGGCAAACGATATTGTTGATCAATACTAACGTGAGAATCCCATGGGCTCTCTCCAAGAGTTTGCTGCTAGCTGAATTAGCGAATATCCCATCTTTATCAAGCAAGGAGGTGTTACTTGATAGTTTACTCTGGCGAATCCCAGTTCTGCCATTCCAGGCAAAATCAAATGTTTCACTGTAAAAATTAAATATAGTACAATTTCCTTAATTGAGACATCCCTAACATTCCAGAAATTTCTTTTAAAAGCAAAACAAAGCTTTAAACACTGAAGTTAAAACTTAACTTTACTTAAAAAAGTAAAACAAAGCTTTAAACACTAAAATTAAAATTTAGAAAAAATGCTAAACCAGCAGAAAATGGTTTTATCAAAGAGATTACTGATCAATTTGGGCTAATCTTTTAGTCTCCCAGAACCAAATATTTCTAGGATTCTACCACATTCACATTCAAAAGTACATGATGAGCACACCATATAGCTAAATGCACCATTTAACAATCAGTAAATCATATAATGTATTATAAGATACTGGCATGTCTTTTGTCTTTGTTTCAGGTCCAAAATCCCCATCCTTTAAAAAGTACATATTAGCCCAAGTATAACCACTTCTTTGAGTTTTACTTCTTTTCTGAGAATATTCAATGTACGTAAAATAGAAATAGAAACTGTTTGGTTTTCTCCCTGTTAACTGTCTTTCATTAGTTTAATTTACAGGCCTATAGCCATTGAACCTAAGAAGGCAGAGGACAGTTTCATACCATAAAATTTGATGTATATAACATTATCAAAACAATAAAACTATAGAAATGAAGAACAGGTTAGTGGTTGCTAGAGACAGGAAAGGGACATGGAAGAAAAAGAAGAATACAAATAAGCAGTATGAATAAATTCGTTTATGATGATGAAAGAGTTCTGCATGCTGACTGTGGTGCTGGTTACACAAACCTATGTTGCTGTTGTTTAGTCATTGAGTGGTGTCTGACTCTATTGTGACCCCATGGACTATAGCCCACCAGGCTCCTCTGTCATGGGATTTGCCAGGCAAGAATACTGGAGTGGGTTGCTATTTCCTTCTCTAGGGGATCTTCCCGCCCCAGGGATTGAACCCATGTTTTCTGCTTTGGCTGGTGGATTCTTTACCACTGAGCCACCAGGAAGATAAAATTGCAAAGAAACTACATACATACAAACACAGATTTATTTTAAATGGTGAAAACTATAGTCTAGTTAATATTAATGAAACAATGTAATTTTCCTGGTTTTGATAATGTACTACTACTATATAAGATTCTTTTAAGGAAAACTGAATGAAGAGTACATAGGACTCTATAGACTATATTTCCTTTGTACTCTTTTTGAAACTATTTAAAAATGGAATATAACTTAAAATTTTATTTTCCCATTAGTTCTTTACTTAAATTATACCACTTTTTAGATAGCCAGGACAATATCTTCAAAATCTTTTAATAGCTTTGTTCTATCCTCCTGGTCAAGTTTCTAATGAAGAACAATAGAAAATAATCAAACATAAAAAACTTTATCTATAAAAATTTTCATCAATACCAAAAAATTAGAAACAACCTAAATAGCTAACAATTGGAAATAAATAAAGAAATCATGTCATAACCACACCAATGGGAGTCTATAAGGTCATTAAAAATCATGTCATAGAATAGTTATTTAATGGCATAAAAAATTGTCTGCATATATTATCAAATCTAAATAAAGTATTGGTGCATGGTATGGTTTTGTTTAAGACAATTATATTTATACATATGGAAAGAATACATACAAGAAAAATTTTATGGGCAAAGTAGACATTTGCTCAAACAAGATATATGTATCATCAAAAAAGATATAAAACACACACACACACACACACACACACACACACAAAATACAGAAAAAAAAAAAGATACACAAATCACCAATAAGCACATAAAAAGATGCTGAACATGATTAGGTATCAGGGAAATACAAACCAAAACTACAAGGAGATACTACTTTAATCCCATTAAGACAGGCAATAAAACAACAAGGATGTGGAGAAATTGGAACCTTTATCCATTACTAGTGGGAAGGTTTGTTTTTTTTTTTTTTAAGTCGCTCAGTCGTGTCCGACTCTTTGCGACCCCATGGACTGTAGCCCACCAGGCTTCTCCGTCCATGGGATTTTCCAGGCAAGAATACTGGAGTGGGTTGCCATTTAATTAAGCCTTTATCTCTCACTCAAGGAAAATGTACACAGCTAAAAACAGATTTATATTTGCATTTCCTTGTTTTACAAGTGAAGTTGCTCAGTCGTATCTGACTCTTTGCGACCCCATGGACAGTAGCCTACTAGGCTCCACTGTCCATGGGATTTTCCAGGCAAGAATACTGGAGTGGGCTGCCATTTCCTTCTCCAGGGGATCTTCCCAACCCAGGGACTGAACCCGGGTCTCCTGTATTGCAGAGACGCTTTAACGTCTGAGCTAAAGACTACCTCAATTCTTAGTCCTAGATCACCACCAAATCGGTTGTTCCACTCTTATATTTATGACTCACTAATTAGGAATATTCCATAGGCAAGATCCAAAAACCTCTACTCAGTATATACAAGCTAATAATTTCATGACTCATTTGATTTTCTAAGTATCTATTTTTTTATCTTCTCCATCTTCTCACCAATTTTCTCTAAAATATGTCTAAAATAAACTCAACAATACAACAAATATGAGCTGGAAGGATCTCCTGTTAAGGCTGCTAGCTGGCCTTATCCCGATAACATTACTTCAGTGCCAAATATCTTTCTTTATTGTATGCAAAGGAAAAGAATAAAGCTAGTGTGATCAATTTCTCCATGAAGAAGGGTCTCATAAATGAGCTTATACACATCTTTATGATATTAGATTGTCTTTCCATGAGTCCCTAAATTCAGTTAGCTGCTTGAACCCAGAATGATTAATCTTAAACCAAAATATCACACTATTGCAACTAATGTATAAAAACAGAAGCCCATACAGATCACCTCAGACATCCAAAATTGAAAGCAGTACAAAGAAACACAAACTTGGGAATTCCCTGGTGGTCCAGTGGTTAGGATATGGCACTTTCACTGTGGTGGCCCAGGTTCAGTTCCTAGTTGGGGAATTAAGGTCCCACAAGCCACACACAGCAGTCAAAAAAAAAAAAAAAAGGAAAGAAAGAAAGTCCACAAATTAGGAATTAGGAAACTTATAACCATTAAATTGCTTCGGGAAATGCAACAAGTCACAATTCCTTTTTTATATGCAAATCAAGAAAATGAGATCCTTAAGTTAGGTATCTCTAATGACCAGGGTAAGAACACTGCCAGTATATTGAAATAAAGGTACACAGGATCACCAGATTAATGATTTCATTTGTTCTTGAGTAAAATCTAACATGCACATATAATGGTGATTTTTGTCAGCAGCCAACTGTCATACATATACTACAAAGATAGTAAGTCATTCAATCATTCAATTTGCTGGCATTAAAGATAAGCAGGGTTGAGGTCAGATACCTAGGCTGTGAAAGTTCTTGTAGGTTAAAACAGTGAACCAAGACTTCTTGTTATAAGCAATAAAGAGTTGTGAAAAAGTTGTGGAGCAGAGAAGTGACAATATACATTTGAAAGACATAGTAAATCAAAATGGAAAACCTGATCAATGAAGTTAAACCATAATTCTAAATACTAAATAGATCATCCTAATTTTAGTGTCTTACCAGGGCACTAAGAAGCTCAATTCTCTTGATGTTCAAAATGTACACAGAAAACTTTAGATACTAAACAATGTTATTTGCTCATTTTAAGTACAATCTTTATAAAATAGTATGTGCAAAGGAAACAGGAGTTTTATCTACAAACTCAGAAAATTACTTGTACTTGTTACTTTCAAATTTTACTCAAGAATTCTTCATTGAAAATGGTAAAGGTAAGCTGTGGTTACCACATTCATCAAGAAAAGATATTGGAATATTTAAATGTGGCAAAAGTTTAAAGAAAAGGTTTCAGATGGTTTGATATAAATCAAATTACTCAGTTATTACTTACCAGTAAGATTTCTCCATGGAAAGAAGCAGAAAACCCATTACTTTTGCAAAAGATATAAAATGCCAGAAAAGTCTCAGAAATGAAAACATATGAACTCATATTTAATCATTCTGGGGAAACTTTTTTTAATTGTACAACCATTTTACCAGAAGCAATCTTAGATAATATACCCTCTTGTTAACTCTAACCTTATTACACTTTTTATAAAAGTTTTAAGAAGGTTTTTTAAAAGGTCTGATTTTCTTCATATTTTTAAAGCCCCAGAAGTATTATTACTAAGAATTCGAGCTATTTCTTCTGTACTTCCTTGAAAACATAAACCAAACACACTTACTGTTGGTTTTTTTCATTTAGAGTATTCATGCCCTGGAGATCAGAAAGAGGTGTTCTGGGATTTTTCCGAGTTATACCTAGTGTATAGAAAGCAAAAATTTTCAGTCAGTGCTATCAGAAACTAAAGACAAAACAGTTTTTCTAAGAGCAAATGAAATTAATATACTTAAATAGCAAATACTGCTAAACATATCAGAAACATCTACACTTGATCTTAGCCAAAAGGCTGAGAAGCGATATCAGAAACATCTAAATAAAAATATGAACCAAGTCCCATGACTGTTATTTATAAATCCTAGTCAACAATGAAACCAATTAGGGAATTTAATAATAAATTCTTTAAATTCTTCTCTCACTTAAATATATTTAGGAAATCCAAGGGTAACTGGGCTAAAGGCCTAGAAGTATACAAGTTCTTTTCTTATTTTAATATTAAATATTTAATCATTTCGTGTTCAAAAAATTTTTAATTTATTTGCATCACTTTTCAGCAATAGTATATTGCTGACATGAACTGTAGATTTTAGAAATCGATTAATCTTATAAAGACACTGAGAATCAAAGATGAGGAATTGCTTCCTCAGAAATAACAGTATTTTTTAAACAAAAACTCTAATTTAAAAAATAAGCAGAAGATTTGAATAGACATTTTTCCCAAAGAAGATGCACAGATGGCTCACAAGCACATAAAAAGATGCTCAACTTCATTAATCACCAGGGAAACGCAAATCAAAACCAAAATGAGACATCACTTCACACCAGTCAGAAAGGCTATCATTAAAAAACACAAACAATAAGTACTGGCAAGGATGTGGAGAAAGGAAATGCTCATACACTACTGATGGGGATATAAACTGGTGCAGCCACTGTGAAAACAGTATGGAGGCTTCTCAAAAAATTAAAATGGAACTACTATATGAGTGAGCAATTCCACTCCTGGATACACATCTGGAAAAAATGACAATGCTTATTTGAAAAGACACATGCACTCAATGTTCACAGCAGCCCTGTTTATAACAAGCTAAGTAATGGAAGCAACCCATGTGCCCATCAGCCAACAACTGGCATAAGAAGATGTGGTGTGTGTGTGTGTGTCACACACACACACACACAGGCATATTACTCAGATACTAAAAAAAATAAAATACTGCCATCTGCAGCAGTGGAGAGACCTAGAAAATATTATGCTTAGTGAAGTAAGTCAGACAGAGAAAGACAAATACTATATATGACTTATATGTGGAATCTAAAAAAAAAATACCAATGAGTATACATGCAAAACAGCAACAGACTCACAGATACAGAAAACAAACTTGTAGTTACCACACAGGAGAGGGAAGATGGAAGGGACATAATAGGGATATATGATTAAGAGACAGAGATTACTATACATAAAATAGTAAAAGTATTTCTACTTGAGATAAAAATCTTGTATGTGGAAAATACTAAGAAATTCACAAAACAATATTAGGACTACTATTAAATAAGTTCAGCAAAATTACAAGATATAAGATCACTATTCAAAAATCCACTTTGTTTCTATACAATAGCAACTAACAATTGGAAATGAAATTAAGAAAACAATTCCAATAATAGCATTAAAATAATATAAAAGGAATAAGTTGAACAAAAAAATACAATAATTTTAAAAGGAAACCTAAATAAATGGAAAGCCATCTGTGCGCATGGACTGGAAAACTTAATACTGTTTTAAGATCGCAATGTTCCTGAATTCATTTACAGATCAATGCAATCTCTATTAAAATTCCAGCTTTTTTTTTTTACTAAAATGAATAAGCTGACCCTAAAATTGATATGGAAATGCAAATGGCCCAGAAGAGCAAAACTAATGTTGAAAAAAGAGAACACAGTTGGAGGACTCATACTTTCTGAATGCAAAACTTTACTATAAACATATAGTAACTGAGACAGTATGGTACCAGTATAAAGATAGGCAGATCAATGGAAAGGAACCGAGAGTACAGAAATAAACATTTACATTTATGATCAAATGAAATTTGACAAAGGTGCCAAGACAATTCAATGAGAAAAGAATAATCTTTCAACATAAACTGAGAAAACTAGACAACCACATGGAAAAGAATGAAGTTGGTGATCCAGTGGCTAAGACTTTGCCTTCCAATGCAGAAGGCAGGGGTCTGATCCCTTGTGGGGAAGCTAAGATCCCACATGTCTCATGGCCAAAAATTCAAAACATAAACAACAGAAGCAATACTGTAACAAAGACTTCTAAAACAGTCCACATCAAAAAAAAAAAAAGAATGAACTTGGATCAAAGACCAAAATATAAATGGTCAAAGTACAAAACTCTTAAAACGTGGGAGTAAATATTTCTGACTTGGATTAGGCAGTAGTTCTATAGCTATGACATCAAAAGAATAAGCAACCAGAGAGAAAAACTGATAAACAAGGAATTATCAAAATCTAAAACTTTGGGGTTTCAAAGGATTCTATATCAAGAAAGTGAAAAGGCAATCCACAGAATGGTAGAAAATGGCAAATCAAATATCTGATGAGAAACTTGAATCTAGAATATTAAAAGAACTTTCACAACTGAATAATATTAAGACAACCCAATTTTTTAAAGAACAAAGGATATGAATAGGCATTTATCCAAAGATGACAAGCAAACAGCTAATAAGTACATAAAAAGATGTTCAGTATGATTAGTCACCAGAGAAATGAAATTAAAACCACGAGATTGTACTTCACACCCCCTGTGCGTGCGTGCTAAGTAAGTTACTGCAGATGTGTCCGACTCTTTGCAATCCCATGGAGCCCACCAGGCTCCTCTATCCATAGGATTTTCTAAACAAGAATACTGGAGTGGGTTGCCATTTCCTTCTCCATCACGTCCCCTAGCATGATTATAATAAAAATGACAGATAAATGTTGGCAAGGACATGTAAAAACTGGAACCTTGCATATACGCATACGCATGTGCTGCACGCTCAATCATCTGACTCTTTGTGACCCCAGGGACTGGAGCCCACTAGGCTCCTCTGTCCATGGGATTCTCCAGGCAAGATAACTGGAGTGGGTTGCCATTTCCTCCTCCAGGGGATCTTCCCTACTCGGATCGAACCCACATCTCCTGTGTCTCCGGTACTGCTAGGTGGACTCTACCACTGCACCACCTGGAAAGTCCTTCATGAATACACTGCTGAATGTGAAATGACAGTTAGTTTGGAAAACAGCTAGCAGTTCAAGAAAAAATTAAACAGAGTTACCATTTGACCCAGAAATTCCACTACTAAGTATACATCCAGGAGAACTGAAGAGGTAACATCTATACCCGTATAAAAACTGTTACTGGAAAACATATGTCTTGGGATCAACAAATTCAGTTAGAACCTTGAACAACTTTATTTTCTTACATATCTGAATGCATTGATTTCGTTTCACTTATTCAGTTCCTAAGTCATGGATACCAATGATCCTTAAGACAAATTATCATTTTCTATTCTCCATGCCCATTTTTTTCTCCTGCATATTGACACATAATCATCTCAGGCCTTTCCTTAATACTACTAATGCAATTTTCAATTATGTTTCCTCTACTTATTGAGATCACATAGTTGTTGATTTATGCCTCTGCTTTTAGCTCAAAACCTGTTTCAATATCATTCTGATTATTTCATAGTCTTAAATTTGTGCTACTGCTTTACTGGATTCATGTTCTTAAATTCTTCTTAAACTGTAAAACTGCTCACAGGGAATTTTCTTCCCTTTTTTGGAGTATCTTCCTTGTAAACACAATAGGGTGTTTCTTTTGTGTGCATTTCTTTTATGATATCATTTAAACTTTTTGAAAAACCCATTGTGAGACTCTAAATGGTGATGTAAATCTATTCATACTTTTATTAATTTAAAATCATAGTACTTATTTCTCATATTTTGTTTCACATTTATTTCACTCTTCAAACTCATTTTTTCCCCGACAGATAAAGGTTTCTTGTGGTACTTTAAAAGAAGATTCAGGGAAATCCGTGATGGTCCAGTAGTTAGGACTCCGTGTTTTCGCTGTGGAAGGCAACGATTCAACCCCTGATCAGGGAACTAAGGTTCCATGAACAATGCAGAGTGTCCCACTCCCCAACAAAAATTCAATTCTTGTTATTACTGTGTTTGTCTGTAAGGCAGACCTTCATGTTTGTTTACCCATATTGATTTCCAAAATTTGATAAATAGCCGTATTTTACCAACTCAATAAAAACAGCTCCCTGACATACCTCCAGGCTTCATCAAAATATATACTGGCATACCTTGTATGTGTTTCTGTCGACCATTTTCAAACAGGAATTCTAGTCATATAACATTTTTAGAATATTTTAAATTATGTTAGTGCAAGTCTCTGTATAGGGCAATAGCCAAAGGGCTTTGGCATTCATTATCACATTTGAGTCTCGCACTGCCCCTGTGCAGAGAGACCACCTTTCAGAGAAGGAAACTGAAGCTCTGAGAAACACCTTCCACACACAGTAACACAAGGGCTAAGTGGCAGAGCCAGAATTTGGGCCTAGTCCTGCCTGACTCCAAATGCCAGGCTGTCATCTCTCTTTGAGAGTAATGTGAGGGTCCCTACGTCATAATCTATGTGCCCCACCACAAACCTCAGGTCTTCCAAGAACTGGAGCCTTCCTCAATATTAGGCGAGCAAGCTGCTGGTTCCCACTCTGATCTGGAGGAAGCCCTTATGAATAAGGTGTGGACATTTCCTGGGGTTTCTATATTTTTAATATTCTTAATTCCATGAAAAATAGCCTTTTCTACATATCTATAATTTATGTCAGGCTTCATGATAAGCAATTAATCTTTTAAATTGTGGCAAAATTTACACATTGTAAAACATATTCATTGTAAGCATATAGTTGGTCAAGTATAGGGAAAAACTGCCACCGAAGAAGATATACTGAGTGACTAATAAAGCTGGCAATCTTTAGAGCCTAGGGATCATTCATATATCTTCTTTTCTAAGTGTATGCTTAAACCTCTTGACCATTTTCAATTGAACTGTTTCTCTTATTGCAGTTTTTCCATATTTTGTCTTTGAGTCCATTATCAGTTATGTATTATAAATTATTATGAATATTGTTTCTCAGGCTGTGAGATGTTTTTTCTTTTAACAATATCTTGAAAGTTTTCAATTTTGATGAACTTCAATAATTAATCTCAGTTTTTTTTCTTTTATACTTCATGCTCTTATGTTCCATCTAATAAATTTTGTCCCAAGACTGCAAAGATCTTCTCTCAGGTTTTCTTCTGTAAATTTAACATTTTATTCTTTGCAAAGAGCTGTATGACCCATTTCAAGTTAATGTTTATGTATAATATAAGGTAAGGATCAAAGTTCTCAAGTGATGGGTTTGGATGCCAAAATCTTAGTTTTTTGACTGTTGAATTTTAAGCCAGCTTTTTCACTCTCCTCTTTCACTTTCATCAAGAGGCTCTTTAGTTCTTCTTTAGTTTTCTGCCATAAGGGTGGTGTCATCTGCATATCTGAGGTTATTGATATTTCTCCCGGCAATCCTGATTCCAGCTTGTGCTTCATCCAGCCTAGCTTTTCTTGTAACATTGTCTAATTTTGGTTTTAGAGTAATTATACTGGCCTCATGATATGATTCGTATAGTATTCCTTGCTCCTTTGTTTTTTGGAATAGCTGAGCAGAACTGGTATTATTCTTTTCTTAAACATTTTTAAAATAAAACTGGTTATCCAAACTATTTGAGTTTGGACTTTTCTGTTTCCATGTGTGGGAAGATTTTATTTATGAATCCAATCACTGATAGAAGACTAAACAAATTCTCTATTTTTTCTTGGATCAATTTTGATAACTTGTTAACATTCAAGGCATTTATATATTTCATCTAAGCTGCTGAATATTCTGCCATAAATATTATCTCTCCTCAATCTTTTGATGTCTATACCATATGTAAATGTCTCGTTCATTTCAAATAACAGTATTTTTGTTTTCTCTCATATTTCTTAATCAGAATGGCTAGAACTACACTATCCAGGTACAGTAGCCACCAGCAATATGTGGCCATTCAAATTTAAGCTGATTTAATTAAATTTCAGTTTTTAAATTTTAAAAGAAAACTTCAGGTGTTTAATAACAAAATGTGGCTAATGGCTACAGTTTTGAAGAGCATAGCTGGAGAACGTTTTCATCCTCACAGAAAGTGCTACTGATCAGTACTGGAACTCAAGCTTTATTAATTTCAAAAATTGATCTTTTGGTTTCCACTGATTTTCTCTAATGCTGTCGGCTTTCTATTCAGTGGTTTTAGTTCCTTTACTTCCTTCTACTTATTTTGGGTTTAATATGCTCTTCTTTTTGTAGCTTCATAAAGTAAAAGCTTAGATCACTGATTTTTAACCTTATTTCTTTTCTTAGATAAGGATTTAAAGCTGTCAGTTTTCTTCAAAGCACTTTAGTTGCATTACACAATAAATTATATAAATTATAAATTGCTGGTCCCTCATCTTGTTCATGAACATTACAGTCTCTTATACCCCAAGAAGGTCAGAGGTATGGGTTTAAATTGAAGTAACATTCTATCACACCCTCCCTCATTCTTTCTTTTCCCAGCGTCTTATTTCTTCCCTTTCCAGGGCTCCTGATCTTTGTGGGAGTTGCAGCTCATGCTCTTAAGAAACCTAATTTCTTCCCCCTCTTCTAATTTCCTCCCTGCAAATCTCAGAGAGATTTGTAGAGAGAAGGTGGGAGACCAGAAATGAAATGGAGGCGCAAGAGCCACAATAGCTTTTATGTCTAAATCTCAAAGGTCACACACTGTCACTTCTGCCACATTCAATTTGTTAGAAGGAAATCACTAAGTACTACATGTGCCTTTTCAATGGAGGAGTATCAAAAAACTGATGGACATATTTTAAACCCCCAGAACAATATCATAATTTTTTACCCTAAAAAAATCATTTATCTTTTTAAAAGAACTAGATAAGGAAAGAAAATATGTACAGTCATATTTTTATACATATGTATTACTTCTGGTTTCTTTATTCCTTATAATAATTCACAGATCAGTAAACTAGAGTACAGATCAAACCCACTGCCTATTTTTGCATGGCCTGTAAGCTAAAAGAGATTTTAATTTTTAAATGACTGAGGAAAAAAATCAATGAAACAGTACTTTTGTGACATGTGGAAATTATATGGAATTTAAATAATAGTGTCTATAATAAGATTTTATTGGAATGTAGCCACGCTCATTTATTTCTGTATTGTCTATAACGCCTTTCAGAACTGAGTTGTTTCAACACAACATATGACCCACAAAACCTAAAACAGTTACCATCTGACTCTTTGCAGAAAACATTTACCAACCTCTACTATACATCCAAGTTACCATCTGATGTCATTTCCTTTTAACCTAAAGAATTTCCATTATTTCTCCTCTTGGAACACATATTATGAAGATAAATTCCCTCAGATTATCAGATTATCTATTTATATGAAAATGTCTTTATTGCAGCTTCTTTTTTAAAGTATTTTCTTTAATGCTTTTATTTATTTGGCTGCTCCAGGTCTTAGTTGCAGCACGCGGAATCTTTGAACTTCAATCTCCATTGCAGTATGTGGGATCTTTCAGTTGTGGCATACAAACTCTTAGTTGTGCCATGTGGGATCGAGTTCCCTGACCAGGGATCAAGCCAAGCCCCTTGCATTGGGAGGGCAGACTCTTAGCCACTGGACCGCCATCAGGGAAGTCTCTATTTCAGCTTCATTTTTGAAAGATACTTTTCTTAATTGATGATTGGACATTGTGGATGATGCATTGTAATAACAATGAATTCCGTTATGTTTTTCTGCAGACTTGATTTTTCTTCTAAAAGACAATTAACTTGTCTGTCCACAAACTATAAATTATAGCTTTTATAGCTATTTTTGTTTTCTGGGTCTTGTGTTGTTCTACTGGATTTTAAATTTCAGCCTCCATTACTTTCAATGAGCAGACAGGTGTTAATCATATCATTATAAGCAAGTCTCATTTTATTGCACTTCACTTTATCATGCTTTGGAGATACTGCATTTTTTACAAGAAGATTTGTGGCAACCCTGTGTTGAGCATATCTATCAGCACAGTTTTTCCAACAGCATTTGCTCACATAGTGTCTCTGTGTCACGTTTTGATAATGTTTGTAATATTTCAAAGTTTTCCACTATTATAATATTTGTTACAGTGATCTGTGATCAGTGATCTTTGATGTAACTACTGGTCCCTGAAGGCTTGGATTATAGATACCATTTTTTAGCAATAAAGTATTTTTAATTAAGGTATATCATTTTTTTCCAAATAAAACTATTGAACAATTGGTAGATTACAGTATAGCATAAATATAACTTTTATGTGTACTGGGAAACCAAAAAATTCATGTGACTCCCTTCACTGTGATATTTGCTTTATTACAGTGATCTAGAATCGGCTCTGAAACTGCTCAGAGGTATGCCTGCATTCTCCTATATTTAATGTAATTTCCTCTGGGCTGCTTTCAAGATTTCCTTTTTATTTCTGGCATTTAGCAATCTGCCTACAATGTGTCTAGTAGCGTTTTTCTTTTGTATTGGTTCTGGGTGGAGGTCACTGATTGTCTTTAAACTCCAAGTTAGTTTTTCTCAAATATGAGTAGTTTTTATCTACCATTTCAGCCATTATAGTTTTTTGCCTCTTTCTCTCTCACCTCTACTTCTGGGATTCTAACTAAAGACAGTAAGAATTCAGCTATCCCCTAAGAGGAGCTATGAAGAGATAACAAAAGGACCTCAGTTTAAAAAAATCAGTAAACTGCACTTGTGTTTTTCAAAAATTATCTCCTATTTGGTTTGCAGTTCTATTTACTTATTTATTTTTTATCTTTTTGGCCATACTGTATGGCATGCAGGATCTTAATTCCTGACCAGGGATTGAACCCGTATCCTCTGCACTGAGAGCACAGAGTCTTAACCACTGGGCTGTCTCCTACAGTCTCCCCCAAATACTCAGAACAGTCAGCCAGGTATGGATGGCTCTAAGTTTGGGTATTAGCCTTTTGGCAGCTCTCTCCATTCCAGGATTTTCCTCCTAAACGTCAAGCTTCTTTGCCAGTCCTCAACTTAGTCCTCTGACACTTCAAACCAGTATAGTTGTGGTTTTCTGTTCCTCGAGCTATGGGAGCTGGGGAGCACCTTGTGTAAATAGCCACAAATTCCCAATTCTTACCCACTACTTAACCATGGACTTCCCTGGTGGCTCAGACAGTAAAGTGTCTGCTTACAATGTGAGAGACCGGGGTTCAATCCCTGATTCAGGAAGATCTCCTGGAGAAGGAAATGGCAACCCACTCCAGCACTCTTGCTTGGAAAATCCCATCGACGGAGGAGCCTGGTAGGCTACAGTTCAAGAGGTCGCAAAGAGTCGGACATGACTGAGCAACTTCACTTTCTTTCTTTCTACTCACTACTTTACTTTCTTTAAAGGATAAACTTCCCACTAGTTTCTGCTTTTTTTTGGTCTGTTAGTATTTTTTCTCTTTTCTAGTGTTTTTAATAAACAGTTACCTTAAAATTTTTTTCCAGGTTTTACCATTGCTACCTGTGGCAGGGTTCATTTACCTCACCTATTCACCATTACTATTACATAACACTAGTTAGCCCCCTAATTTTTTTAAAACAATCTCCCAAACTTGAATTTATAATTTTATATGTTATAAAATTTTAATTATTGGTAGTACTATAATGGATAGGAATACCAGACCACCTGACCTGCCTCTTGAGAAACCTGTATACAGGTCAGGAAGCAACAGTTAGAACTGGACATGGAACAACAAACTAGTTCCAAATAGGAAAAGGAGTACATCAAGCCTGTATATTGTCACCATGCTTATTTAACTTATATGCAGAGTACATCATGAGAAACAATGGGCTGGAAGAAGCACAAGCTGGAATCAAGATTGCAGGGAGAAATATCAATAACCTCAGATACACAGATGACACCACCCTTATGGCAAAAAGTGAAGAAGAACTAAAAAGCCTCTTGATGAAAGTGAAAGAGGAGAGTGAAAAAGTTGGCTTAAAGCTCAACATTCAGAAAACTAAGATCATGGCATCTGGTCCCGTCACTTCATGGCAGATAGATGGGGAAACAGTGGAAACAGTGGCTGACTTTATTTTTCTGGGCTCCAAAATCACTGCAGATGGTGACTGCAGCCATGAAATTAAAAGACGCTTACTTCTTGGAAGAAAAGTTATGACCAACCTAGACAGCATATTAAAAAGCAGAGACATTACTTTGCCAACAGAGGTCTGTCTAGTCAAGGCTATGGTTTTTCCAGTAGTCATGTATGGATGGGAGAGTTGGACTGTGAAGAAAGCTAAGCGCCGAAGAATTGATGCTTTTGAACTGTGGTGTTGGAGAAGACTCCTGAGAGTCCCTTGGACTGCAAGGAGATTCAACCAGTCCATTCTGAAGGAGATCAGTCCTGGGTGTTCATTGGAAGGAATGATGCTAAACCTGAAACTCCAATACTTTGGCCACCTCATGCGAAGAGTTGACTCATTGGAAAATACTCTGATGCTGGGAGAGATTGGGGGCAGGAGGAGAAGGGGATGACAGAGGATGAGATGGCTGGATGGCATCACTGACTTGATGGACATGAGTTTGAGTAAACTCCAGGAGCTGGTGATGGACAGGGAGGCCGAGTGTGCTGCAATTCATGGGGTCGCAAAGAGTCGGACACGACTAAGCAACTGAACTGAACTGATAATGGAAAATAGCATAAACTACCTAAAGTAATGGAAAAGTCCACTTCCACAAATGTAGAAATAAATTTGCAAGAGTACAATGTATAATATCCTTCTGCAGCTCGTGATAAAATTGGTGCTCTCTTATTCTACACCCATACATACCTACCCGGAAACAATTAGGCCTGTGAGTCATGAAAATTGACAAAGCAAGTAAACTACTGGAAAAATTTAAAAGTTAAAAAGAACTCATTTAAGTGCCCCCTCAAAAGATTTGTAGACTGTTTTCAATAATATCCCCTGGATTAAAAGATTTAGAAAAGGAAGATGTGTATTTGGAATAAAGCCTTGTATACCTTTTAGAAACAAGAGCAATAATTAAGAGTAACATTTAAGATGTATTTTTTAAATTAAATACTTACCTTTGCTTTTCTAGAATGAGAAAATATTTTAATAATATTTTTCAAAATGTATTACACATTTTCTTATACCAAAACAGCATAGTAAGAAGAACTGAAGAAAGAATCCACAACATTTGCCTTTAGGAATTCTACTTATATTCTCCTTTTACTGATAATTAAACACTAATATTCCATGGAATTTCAATCACAGAATTGTGAAGTTAGCAAAGTAAATCTGTGATCAGTAAAAAGCTCAAAATACAAGACTGACTAATTCAGGTCCATTATATTATATGCAAACTGCTGAGTTAGTATTCTTAAGTATTCTTCGTATTCTTAAGGATCCCTTTATTCTCAGTACAGCAATAGCAACAGCCAAACAACAGTAATTCCACAACCAAAATAATCCATTTTCATGCAGAATGAGTAGAAAAAATAGAAAAGGAGAAAATGGAGACCAAGGGCATCTTTTCACACCAATTTTATATTAAAAAAAAAAAAAGAACACCCATTATGATTATATCATTCTTCCTTAAGCCAAAACATTAACTGGTGGTTTTGCTCCAAACCAGACATGGCAAAGTCTGATAGGAGAATTATAGTCAAACTAAGTGGATTTGCCAATGATACATGAAAGCAACACTGCTGATGTTGAAGTTCAAGTATAAATAAGCATAAAAATCAGCAGGAATTTGAAAGAGAGGAAATTATTGGCACTGTTAAATATGTTAATTATCTTGATTGTGATATGAGTTCACACATGTGTCAAAACTGTATGCTTTGACCTGCAGTTTATTCTACCTCAACTAGATTTCAATAAAGTTCAGGAAAAAATCAACACTCATTTTTACTCATTACTTGGATAAAGACAAAAATGGAAATCAATTAAAAGTTTGTAACCAAGTATAAATAACAACTCAAGGATCATAGATAAATAGTCATCCAAATTAAAAGAATATGTATATTATCTTTATACATATATCAATTCTTTCTTTATATCCAGAAAAAGAATGAAAGTCTGAATGGTGGTATCCTGAGACTCCCTGGTCAAAGGATGATAGAGGTCACATTGTCTATTCCATTTAGGTTCCACCCAGGTGTAGAATGCTCCTGGTTTCCATTTCCAAATGGATGCGATAACACAGAGTTTATTAATCAGGATTTGCAGCCTTACTGTACTTCTCTTCCTTGCACCTCTGCAGAATCTCTAAGCTCCTCTGGTGGACTGGGTGTTGGAGAAAGCTAATACTATCCATACTTTTCAAAACTGCACATGGCGCTGTATCATCATGTCCTTAGGAAGCAAAAGAAAAACAAAAAAATGGAGAAAAGAAAAAGATATTTTATAAGCCCACACCAACAGAGAATCAAGGACAATGCTGCCAACTATTTTAAGAGTACATAAAATTGTATCAAGTAATTATGGTTAAATGTGAATAATTTTTCCAATTAATTTGAAGAAATTACACAAAAAGAAAAAAATAAAGGTCCTGTTTAGGTATTCAAAGCATTCTTTTTCAGTACTCAACATGTTGTTGCGTTCACACCATACTAAAAATCTCTAATTTAAAATACTAGGGAAATTACAAAAACAATTTGTATGGTGCCATTTTTTTTAATGGACTTATTTTTACCAGGTCTGAAATATAATTAGAATATAGTTGGCAACAATGTAAGAAACACTGATGGAATCCCAAAGAGAAACAAACCCAAAACAATTTACCAAAAGTTAAACTTTCACAAATCTTGCAATTAACCACACTTGTAGGAAATCCAAGTGTGTCAATGTTGAAAAAGTAGAAAGAAAAGCACCACAGAACCGGAAAACCCAGCAGCACTTCTGTATTTACAAATCTGAAAACAAAGCTGGAGAATCTGTCAAAATTAACTATTGGGAAGAAAAGGAAGAGAGCACATTCAAGCAAGGACCAAAGCCCCAGATTAGTGTTACTGAAACAGTGGGTCACTCAAGCAGTAAAGAGAGAAGGAAGACTGTACCATAAATATTAGGAATAAATGGATTTAAAGAGAATTCGGGTTTTCCAGGCTTGGAAGGTGTTGAGAATCATTTATACGGAGAACATCTCTAGAGTTAGGACATTAAGTTCAAATGTAAGTAACTTTGCCTTTAAAACACAAAAGTGAATAGTTTAAAAACAGACAGAGGCAAATTAAGCAACACATAATTATGTACTAAAGTTCCACTAGTATGCACATACTGTATAATTAGGAAGAAGATACTATCTATGAATAGTTCTCAAGGAAGAATCATTTTAAAAGTTAAACAGAGGCAGAGTAATTCAAAGAGATTTGCAAAGCATGGTTTAATCAAACTATAATTCCTTAAACTGGATACCAACACCCAGAGAATAGGCATCAACTTTTCAGCTAAGGAGATAGAAACTCATGATGCCATAACAATAGATTACAATAGACAGACATAGGTATATGTATTTGTATATCTGATATAGATGTAGTCAGGTTATACACAATATTTTAAGAATTCATACTAGTTAATTTAAAAATAAGCTAATAAAACATTATCTTATTTATATAGTACGGAGAGTCCATAGTTGCAAGTGTTCAATGCTTCAAAAGAGACAAGTTTTACCAAGTAACCACCATTTCTCAGTCAAAAGATACCTCAATAAAAATATTCTATTCTCAGTAATCTCCCACCTTGATTGGTGCTTGGAGAAGGAATGCTTAGGCTCAGATGAGCCTACATCTGGCTAGTAACATGGTGGAGTAGAGTTGGGAGGCTATCAGTGGAGGGGGACCATTTGAGGAAAAAAACACCTGGTGAGTTCTACTCATACTCTATCCAAATTTTAATTTTCTAAAGTTATCACCAGACTTTCAGGTCCTTCAATATCTAATGATATACAGCAGTCAGAAATAATTTAAGAAAATTATGGTATTAAAGTATTTTGTATAAAAGTTCAGAATATTAAATATACTAAATTATGATGTAATCTTAAGTTGAAACTCACTCAAAATTGATACAGCCATTGTACTCATATTAGTCTCTCAGTAGTGTCCAACTCTTTGCAACCCCATGGACTGTAACCCACCAGGCTCCTCTGCCCATGGGGATTCTTCAGGCAAGAATACTGGAGTGGGTTGCCATGCCCTCCTCCAGGGGATCTTCCCAACCCAGGGATTGAACCCAGGCCTCTCGTGGATTCTTTACCATCTGAGCCACCAGGGAAGCCCTACTAAGCACAATTTCAACTGGATAATGGGTAATTTTCTATCTGTGATCGTTTTGTGTCTTACCGGCATACCTACAATTCAGGTATGAATGAAAATTCTTTCATTTTGCTTTCCATGCCTTCGTTTAACTCTTTACCAATTTTAAAGATTTTGCTTTACACACTCTAATACTGTTTCTAACCCTTAAAGTGATATTCCTCTCTTTGTTGTGTTCATCAGCTCCCTGTCAAAACAGTTTGGTTTCCTAGGATGGTTTTATAAGTACATTTGCAGTGGAGTCTCAGACTCTTAAAAGGTTTACTTAGTGTTTGCTTGTGCTAGTTTCTAGCCTAGTCTGGATAATTTCTCAGTCTGAGATTATGCATCAAACTGCATAAATTCCCACGCATGGTTAACAGCCATAACCCATGCATGGTGAAGATATAGAACACTAATTTTTTTAGGCAAGCTTTGTTTTCAAACTTTATCCAAGGCCTTACACATATTGATAAGATTATTCTTGTTCCTCATAGGCAGGGCAAATAAACAGAATTTTTCAATTATCTTTTCAGTGACAGAAAAGTTCAAGCTCTTTGAAGCTCCTTATACCACATAACAGGGGCTTAATTCCAGCTTCCTTGTAGCATTCAAATCTGAAACCGTGTCTCTGGTCCTGTAACAGTTTCTATAATGCCAGTTTCCAGGGCTTTTTTAAAGGTATATTTTTAATGGTCATTTTTTAAAGATAAATTTCACATACAGTAAAATTCACTAATCTCAAGTATACAGTTTGGTAAGCTTAAACAGTTATATCATATAATCCTCAATCAAGATATAGAACATTTTCATCACCTCAACTAGTTCTTGTATTCCCTTCTGGTAAATACCATCCCTATCCCTCCCAGAGTCAACCAAGTAATGATCTATGTATTATTTAACCTGTTCTTAAACTAAATGAAATCATATAGTACATATTCTTTCATATTCTGGCTTTCTGATAAATATTTTTGTGACTCATTCATCCTATCAGTAGTTTAGTATTTTAATTGCTAAATAATGTAACAAGGTAGGAATATATCACAACTTGGTTATCGTTTCTTTCACTGATGGATATTTGGATGTTTCCAATCGGAGGTTATTATAAGTAAAGCCACAATAGACATTCATTCTATGTGCATTTGTATATAACAGCTTCATAGAAATACAATTCACATAGCACACAATTCACTAGTCTAAAGTGTATAAGAGGTGAGGTGAAGTCGCTCAGTCGTGTCCGACTCTTTGCGACCCCGTGGACTGTAACCTACTAGGCTTCTCCGTCCATGGGATTCTCCAGGCAAGAATACTGGAGTGAATTGCCATTTCCTTCTCCAGGGGATCTTCTCGACCCAGGGATCGAACCCCGGTCTCCCGCATTGGAGGCAGACGCTTTAACCTCTGAGCCACCAGGGAAGCCCCAAAGTGTACAATTCAGAGGTTTTTAGTAAAATTCCCAAAGCTGTTTAACCATCATCACAATCAATTTTAGAATACCTTCATCATATCAAAGAGAAACCCTATATTTTTAAACTATCACTTCCCTTCTCATTTCCCAGTCTTCTCACTACAGTCCTAGGCAAACACTAACCTATATTCTATATACAGATTTGCCTATTCTAGAAAATTGATATAAATGGAATCATACAGTATGTGACCTTTTGTGCCTTACTCTTTCACTTAACAAAATGTTTTCAAGCTTCATCCACGTTGTAGCATGTTCTAGTACCTCATCCATTACATGACAGAATAGTACTCCATTGTATGGATATAGCAGTTTGTTTATCCATTCAATTGCTGATGAATATTTGAGTTGTTTCTATCAATATCTTTCGGCTACTATTAGTACGTGCTAAGAACATCAGGTACAGGTTTTGTTTGAACACCTGTTTTCAATTCTTTTAGGTATCTACCTAAGAGAGGCACTCATTACTAGATAAAATGTAACTAGCAGGGTGTTTTAGGCAAAGTGGCTACATCGTTTTACATTTTCACTAGCAGCATATGAGGCTTCCAATTTCTCCACATCCTTACCAACATTATTTCCTGTCTACTTTATTACAGCTGTGAAGTGAAGTGGTATTCTCACTGTGGTTTCAATATGCATTTCCCTGATGACATATTATATTGAGCATATTTTTCATGTGTTTTATTAACTATTTGCATATCTTCTTTAGAGAAATGTCTTTTCAGATCCTTTGCCCTTTTAAAAATCAGGTTATTAGTTTTCTACTATTGAACTGCAAGGAATGCTTACGATCTAGATATCAGTTCCTTATCAGATACATGTTTTATAAATATTTTCTATCATTCTACGAGTTGTCAGTTCTCAATAGTGTCCTCTGAGGCACAAAAGTTTTCTATTTGGGTAAAGTCTAATTTATCCCTTTTTGTACTTGGTTGCTTATGTGTTAGGTGTCATACCTAAGAAACCACTGCCTAATCCAAACTGAGAAATGTGAATCCTCCAACTTTTGCCTTTCATGCATTTCTAGATTCCTTTACATATCAATTTTGGGGTCAGCCTTGTCAATAGCTGGGGTTTTGACAGGACTATGCTGAATCTGTAGATCCATTATTGCCAGCTAACTACATTAACCCTTTCAATGCATGAAAGCAGAATATTTTTCCAATAACTGCAGTATTCCTTAAATTTTTTCAACAATATTTTGCAGTTTTGGTGAACAAGTCTTGAAATTCTTTTGTTAAATTTACTAATAGAATTCTATACTTGTTGGTGCTCTTGTAATTAGAGCACCAACTTAATTTTGTTTTCAGGTTTTTCATTTTTAGTGTATAGAAATACAACCGATTTTGCATATTGATTTGGAGTCTTACAACTTGATGAGGTCATTTATTATCTCCAGCAGATTTTTTTTGTAGATTCCTTAGGCAATTTTATATACAATATGCGATCTATAAACAAAATAGTTTCTTCCTTTCCAATTTGGATGTCTTTTCTTTCTTTTCCTTGCCTGTTTACTCTTACCAGTATCTCCAGGGCAATGTTATACAGAAGATGTGAAAGCAGATATCCTGTCTTATTTCTGATCTTAAGGGAAAAGTATTCAGTTATTCACCATCAAATATGGATTTTTCACAGGTCCCCTTATCAGGATGAGGAAGTCTTCTCTCTATTCCTAATTTGTTCAGCATTTTTATAATGAAAAACATGAAAAGGTATTCACTTCTGTGAGGCCTTTTCTGTATATGTTTAGGTGATGATGTGATTTTTGTCCTTTATTCTATCAATGTGGTGTATTACTCTGACTTAATTTTTCTAAGCTGAACCAACCTTGCATTTCTGAGTAAATTTCAGTAGATAATGGTATAAAATATTGTTTACATATTGCTGAACTCAGCTTATAAGTATTCTGTTGACAGTTTTTGTTGAGGGATATTGGTTTGTGGTTTTCATTTCTATGATGTCTTATCTGGTATCCTGGCAACACTGTCTTCACCAAAAGAGAACAAAAGCATTCCCCATCTTCTATTTCTTGGGAAGAGTTTATAAAGAATTGGTGCTAATTTTTCATTTCATTAAGTACTGGGTAAAATTTATCAGTGAATTCACTGTTCTTGGCTTTGCTCTGTGGGAAGATTTTTTTCATAACTAATCCAATCTCTCTTCCTGTGACAGGCCTATTCAGACTTTCTTTTTCTTCTGAAGTCAGTATATAGGCTGTTAGCATCTTTCCAGGAATTTTTCCATTTCCACTAGATTTTAATTTGCTGCCATACAACTGTTCATAGTATTATAATCCTTTTCATTTCCATCAGTTCAGTAGCAACACCCTCCTTTATTTCCCCAATTTGACGCTTACTCCTTGGAAGAAAAGTTATGACCAACCTAGATAGTATATTCAAAAGCAGACACATTACTTTGCCGACTAAGGTCCGTCTAGTCAAGGCTATGGTTTTTCCTGTGGTCATGTATGGATGTGAGAGTTGGACTGTGAAGAAGGCTGAGTGCCGAAGAATTGATGCTTTTGAACTGTGGTGTTGGAGAAGATTCTTGAGAGTCCCTTGGACTGCAAGGAGATCCAACCAGTCCATTCTGAAGGAGATCAACCCTGGGATTTCTTTGGAAGGAATGATGCTAAAGCTGAAACTCCACTCCAGTACTTTGGCCACCTCATGCGAAGAGTTGACTCACTGGAAAAGACTCTGATGCTGGGAGGGATTGGGGGCAGGAGGAGAAGGGGACGACCGAGGATGAGATGGCTGGATGGCATCACGGACTCGATGAACGTGAGTCTGAGTGAACTCCGGGAGATGGTGATGGACAGGGAGGCCTGGCGTGCTGCAATTCATGGGGTCGCAAAGAGTCGGACACGACTGAGCGACTGAACTGAACTGAACTTTCTCTTTTTCTTGATCTGTTTACCTCGAGGTTTGTCAATTTTGTTTACCTTTTTAAAGAAGTAGCTTTTGCTTTTGTTTTCTTCTATTTTACTTATTTCAGATCTCCTCTTTATAATGTCCTTCCTATTTCTTCCTTTAGGTTTAGCTTGCCCTTTTTCCCTAGAATCATAAGGTGAGGCATTAGGTTATTGATTTGAGATATTCTTTCTTTTTTAATAGAAGTATTTGAACCTATAAATTTTCTTTCAAACACTGTTTTAGCTGTATCCCATAAGATTTGAGTGTATATTTTCTTGCATTAATTTAAAACTATTTTCTAATTTCCCTTGTGATTTCCTTTGTCTCACTGGTTATTAAGAACTTTGTTACTTAGTCTCCACATATGTTTAGAGACATATTATTTTTGTTCCTCTATTCTTTCAATACAATCTTCTTTTGTACTAAATACATGTTATCTAGCATACTGTTTAAACATTTTGGTCATTTATATTATTACTATATTATTTTTTAGCTATTTTCTTAACAGGGAATTAAAATCAGCATCTTGCCTTATAACAATCTAGCCCGGATTAAAAACTACTTAATTTCAATAGTATATAAAAACTTTCCTCCTATATAACTTCATTTCCATCCTCTTCCTTTATGCTGTTATTGTCATGCAAATTACAGCTTTTAAAATGGCGTGCCCTCCAACAGAGATATGTAATTATTGTTTTTTATAGTTGTCTTTTAAATTAGAGTGGAGGAAAAAAGGTTACAAAATTATTTTTTTTAAGTTACAAAATGTAAAAGATACATTTATACTATCTTTTACATAGTACAAAGTATAACTTTACAGTTGCCTTTAATGGTACTTTTTGTTACATCATATGCTTTCAAATTACTGTCTATGTCCTTTCATTTCAGCCAGAACTCCCTTTAACATTTCCTGTGGGACAGCTAGTAGCAGTCATTCAGGATTTGTTGGCCTGGGAATGTCTTCATTTCACCATCATTTTGAAGGATAGTTCTTCTTGTGTCTGTGTATATGTGTGTTTGGGGATTTTTTTCTTTTTTTGGCTGCACTAGGTCTTCACACCTGCACAGAGGCTTTTTGTGTTGTGGAACACAGGCTCTAGGCATGTGGGCTTAGCAGTTGTGACACATGGGGGTCAGCTACTCTGTGGCATATGTGATCTTCCCTGACCAGGTATCAAACCCATGTCCTTGCATTGGCAGGCAGATTCTTAACAACAACTGGACCACCAGGGAAGTCCTAAAGGATAGTTTTAGTGAATATAGAATTCTTGATTGACAGACTTTTCTTCCAGCACTTTGGATATGCCATGCCATTGTTATCTAGCCTCAATGGTTTCTAATGATTAACCAACTGTCAGTCATACTGAGGATACTTTGTGCATGCGTGCATGCTAAGTTGCTTCAATAATATCCGACTCTTTGAGACTCTATGGACCATAGTCCACCAGGCTCCTCTGTCCATGGAATTCTCCAGACAAGAATACTGGAGTGGGTGTGGGGACCTTCCTGACCCAAGGATCAATCCCACATTTCATGTTTCTTGCACTGGCATGCCAGTTCTTTATCACTAGCGCCACCTGGAAAGCCCAGATATGCTGCTTTCAACAGTCTCTCTTTACCTCTAGATAGTTTAATTAGGATACATCTAAGTTTGAATCTCTGAATTCACTCATCTTATAATCTGTTGAGCTTCTGAGATGTATAAATTAATTTTCTCATCAAATTTGAGGAGACTGGGGCCATTATTTCTTGAAATATTCTTTCTGTCCCTTTCCCTCCTTTCCTTCTCAAAAGTTTATATGCCTCATGGTATCCCATAGGTCTAGAAGCTCTACTTATTTTCTTCATTCTTTATTCTTCCTATTCTTCAACTCAACTAATCTGTCTTCATGTTTACCGATTTTGGCTTCTGCTTATTCAAATCTGCTATTGACCCCTTCTGAATTTCTCATTTCAGTTACCGTACACTTTTTCCCACTTCAAAACTGATTTGTGTGTATATAAAATTTGATATTCTCCATCTAGTTGGACATTGTTCTCATACTCTCCTTTTGTTCTTCAGATATGGTTGCCTTTATGTCTTTAAACATATTTAAAATAGTTTAAAAATTCTGTCTAGCAATATCAATGCCTGGATTTTTTCAGAGATAGGTTTTTACAGATTCCTTCTTTCCCCATGTATGGGTCAGTGTTGTATTTCTTTGCATGTCTCAAAATCTTATATAGAACACCAGACATTTTAAATAATATAACATGGCAACTCTGAAAATCAGATTTTTTCTCTCTCCCCAGGATTTACTGTTGCTGCTGATTCTTATAATTGCTATTTGTTTAGGACATTACTGAACTAATTCTGAAAGTTTGTATTCTCTGTCACAGGTGACCATGGAAACCTCTGCTCACTTAGCTTAATAAACAGCTACTGACTGGAGGCATATATCTTTACATGCCTGAAACCAGTAATTCTCCCAGTCTTTGTCAAGGGTTATGGAGTGCTTACGTTGAAGCATACCTACAACATTCAGCTAGGCAGTTTAGAACTCTGTCTTACCCTGCTCACAGGAAACCTGAATGTTATCCTGAGATAAGAAATCAAGATCTTTTCAGGTCTTTACTGAGCATAGCCCTAGGCACGTACACAGTCCTATGCATGTGCTTAGCCACCTAAATTCCCATGAATACACAGACACTTTTCATAGCCATTATAGAAACCTCATTCCCCAGGTGTTCCTTTTAAATGTTTTGGTTAGTTTTTGCCCCAACTGTTATCTATTGCATTAGAGAGCTGCAATGTTCAACAACTGTTTCTGACTGTTTTGGACAAAACCCCTAGATCAAAGGTTATTCATACTGGAAAAGCTCTAAGTCAGGTTAAAAGATAGCGTTGTAAGTGGGGTCTTCCATGAAACCTTCCAAATAGGTTAAATAATGACAATTCTCTGGGAATGAAGCTCTGAAGGAGTACCAGTCTCCTTCTACTCCCTCCAGTGGTTGTCCCACTTCTGATTTTCATTGCACATCTAGGCTATAGGTTTTCAAGGCCACTGAGGGAGGGTGGTGAGTAGTGCAAGCTTAAACACTATAAAATGCACTGACAATAATAACATTCAGTCTTTTTTCTTGTATGTACACTTTCCAAATTACTGCAGGCCTTTGATGAGTTTCTTGAGCTCCAACAAAGTTACTCTGACAATTTTTTTCCTGATGCTTTTATGGAAGAGATGCGTTTTCAGAAGTCTTGTCTCCACTGCTGAATTGACATTCAATCTAAAACCCTTACTCTTCATCACCACACCATAGAGCCTAACACAGAATGAATTTATTAGTAATGGTCAGGGTTTTGTTGTTAAGAAAAATGCATTTAATTGTCTTAAGTACTGGGTAGAATTGTGGATAGACTACTGCATAGAAACCCTAGACCCAGGGCTTACCAGGTGGCATTAGTGGTAAAGAACCCAGCTGCCAATCCAGGAGAAATCCTAGATCCTGTTTGTTGTTGTTGTTTAGTTGCCACGTCATGTCCAACCCTATTTAGGTGATATCTAAATTAGTTTTAGTACCTGGTTATTTCTGGAAAAGGATTGTCACTGGAATCCTTCTCTCTTGAAAAACAAATGGGAGTACATTAGAGTCATGCAGCCCACTGTGTGGGATGGTGAAGAGGAACAGGTTATGTGGGAACCATTAACGCTCTCTACCTACAGACACTATATGAATGGCTTCAGATTTTCTCCCTATAGATGAAGACACTGAATGACACTTTAAATTCTCATTCTTGCCTCTTACGCCAATGCCACAGCCGAATTTCCTGTCTCTCCCTAGTCTTTTTAGATGGATTAAAATTCCTTTTTGGCTATATTTTTATGTAACTCCAAAAGAAACAAATAAGCATCACTGCACCCACAGCAACACACTGTATAACTCGTGGTCAAGTTATGATCTTCACTGTACTCTCTAGTCCAGACTCTTTCTTATTCAGAAGGAGTAAATCAGAGGCAAGATGGATGACACCACGGGAATAGCTGTTCTTCCGTACCTCACTGTTCACCAGAAAAATCATTATCATTTCTAATTTTACCTCCTAGCAGGGCCAACATGGTACCTCATTCAAACTGCCTGTTTACATGACTCTACTAAGAATATTTTATGGTTTCCTAATAAACTGCCACAGCTATAACACACAACTATAATGAATTTATTCTTCAAACAATTAATTGAATTAATTTTTTTATTTAAAAGTCTTAAAATGGCATTGTGTTCTCTAATATAGAAATCTATAAAAAAAAGAAAAAATAACAGTCAAAAGAAGATTTAAATTTGATATTCTCATTTGTGCTCAGCTGGCTTGATGAAGAAGAATGTTAGAGAATTCCTTAAGAAAATCAAGAATTTTTTTTTTTGGTTCAGCAACAAGGTATTTCTTGACAATTAGCTAAAAGTCCACTGATATTTATTTCCTTTAAAAGATACTCTCAAAGGAAGTGAAAATATATTGTGCTCTGTATTCTACATTTACTTTCTTCATTAGAAATAATATTTTTGACATCTTATTCTAATTCACAATCTGAACTTGGTTATCTTCTGCCTTTCACATGTTCTACTTCTGTTTAAATAATCTCCAATTCCTGTTTCACTCTGATATATCTGCATACTACTTATGGTGATTATAAAAGTTCTGAATCTACTACTTAGTCCATTTTCAGTTATTTTGTTAGTTTCTATTGTGCAATACTACAATGTTCTAACTTTATAATATCCTAAACTCACCAGAAAAGAGCAGGTGCTAAATGGTACAGAGGGAGGAAAAATGCTAAATTTCGGCACTGACACTAATATACAGTAATACAATTATTCTCTGTAACAAACCTGCTCACTCGGTGATTGTCTCAAAATGCAAATGAACTATCTTTTTCTTTTTTTCTAGATAAAAAGGGAAATTTTTAAGTTTATGCAAGGGGGACTTTCTAGCATGTTGGTCATACTCTCTTTCTTAACATAGAAGATAGTTTCACAAGTGTTTTTACTTTGTGATAATTCACTGAACTGTGTTTTTGTTCTGTGCACTTTTATGCATACATATCATATCCCAGTATAAAAGAATTTATTACACGGAAGCTCTATGCTGGCCAGAAAGAGAAATTAGATTAGAAAACAAGAATCTAGAAATTATCAAAGTAGAGATAATACAGGCTCAGTTGACTGATCATTAGAAGCATTAGTAACATTGCATTTCTTTGTACTAATACACACAGAACCAGCTTTCAGAAATAATAGTTTAAATGCCAAAAGAACATACAATGTAACTTTTACAGAAAGCAAAGTATTTAATAGTAAATATAAGAAAAGTTTATTGTCTTAGTTAAATCTTAGTAGAATATGTATCAATTTTCAGAATTGATACATTTTTCAATATTGATACATAAATTGATGTCCACTATAATAAATAAGACTACATCTTTAAAAAAAAAACTTTTCCTTTTAGTTTTTTGCTGGTAACTATAGTCAATAATGCAGTATATATTTGAAAGTGGCCAAGAAATTAACTTGTGAAAGTTCTCATCACATACAAAAAATGTTTGTAACTCTGTGATGGTTGGAATAGTGATGGATGGAATCATTTCACAGTATATATAAATACTGACTCATTATGTTATATACCTGAAACTAATATAATGTCATATGTCCATTATACCTCAATTTAAGTTTGTTTCAAGTTTTTTTGCAAAGATAGCCTCTTAGAAATAATTTTGGCAAAGGCAAAGCAGTTTTAAGATTTTCCTTCCATTTTCAAAAAATATATATAGTCTATATTCACAAAGGCCAGTTCGTACACATTATAATCTGAAGTACAGAAATGAAATTCAGTTATTTTGGCCTCTCATTTTAGAAATACAATCTTTCTAATATTTTATTCGTTTAAAAAATATAATAGCCAAATTTAAATTTTCACTGCTAATGCACATGCCAAAAAGCCACAGAAGTAAGCCTAGGAGCCCTGAAAGTACAAAGTGTATCCTCCTGCACTTCTGCTGAAGCTTCTTGGCAGAAGAATATTATTTTAAATGATTACATATGTATTAGAAAATCCTCACTATGCAGCAATGGTCTATCTAAGGTTAGAGCTACAGCAGGGGAGGCACACAAAAAAGTATCCAGCTTTATCCATTTCTAACTTTTAAAGTAAAATTCAGCTAACTAAATTAAGCATAAGGAAACAAAAATTACACTTCATAACCAGACACTTTACAAGTATTATCTAATTTTACCCTCATAATATTGAAGGTACTATTAACACTCCAAGTAAAACAGCTAACAGTCACAAAATCAGTCAAGAGAAGAGAAGACAACTGATTCAACTGATGACAACAGAGATGACAAGTGAAGCTGGGTTATCCACCATACTGTACTACCTCCATCCTAATTTTTCTGTCTCCTGATTTATGCTTCCATATTATGTTTCATTTGTAGTAAAAACTATGACATTAGAAGAAAACAGAGAACAGTATCAATATTAAGTTCTATACAATTACATAATAATTTCACTTTTGGCTTAAGAATCTTACCAATGTCAGTATGCCTAAGAAATAACAGGTGCTTTACACTCATTATTCCTATCAGTATTTATTAATAATACACAAACACACACACATAAAGTTCATCAGCACTCATTAGATCTGAAACACGATGTTAGGGCATGATTAAAAAAAAAAAAAAAAAAAACAGAAGCATGGCAGAATACTGATGTCTATTGCTTACCAGTTTTTCTCTGAATGTGTCTTTTCCCAGCTTCCCTGAAAGCAACCATGGCTCTAAAAAAAGCTCGGAGAACTGACCATCGGAAAATAGCTACAGGATCAATTCCAATCATCCCAGAGATAAATGCATTCTTGCTACTTCTCAGAAGAGCTACAATGTCAGGACGCATATGATCTGTATTTTTTTCCCGGAAATCCTACACGAAAAAAATACCAGTGTTATTTTTGAAAAAAACGTATTAAGCCAAGAAGAAAATGGGTGACATATTTGAACAGTGGCTGAATAAGAGTATAGAAGTGATTTCTGTGTTAGCCAGCTAGATGGACCAGATAGATATCCTCTATAAAGTCCCATCTAAGCCTAAAACTATTTAATTCTATAATTCATTTAAATTAGAATGAACATTCCACCAACTTATTGCAGCTTGTTAAACATTAGTCTGGGAGAGATTCTCTAAGAGACTATCACATAAAACAACAAGAGAGTTGAGTAATAAAAAGAAGCCAGAAATGAGAAGACCAGGAACATTTCACTCAAAGGGAACACCTACTACCTTTAGGTGGTGCTAAGTTGCAGAAGTTAGGAGAATGTTAGTAAGACTGAGGTCTAGAGCATTCTCGGCAAGGGTGAGAGAGGTATAAGAAAAGGGAGATAAATAGGCTATGTAAGCTATGCAAGACTGAGTTAGGAGTTTGGACTTTATTCAAGTGTCAAGGAAAGCCACTGGAAGGATAATGACATGAACTAACTGATGTTTTATAAACATCACTGATTGCTACTGAGGGAATTAATTGTACAAAGAATGGAGAAAGGTATTCCAAGTAAGAGCTGACAGTGACTTGGACTATAAGGATGGTACTATAGGAAAGGGAAAATGGTTACATATTTGGGACATTTTTTAGAGGTAAGGGCGAAAGACTTGCTGGTGGATTAGAGCGTTGTGAGTGAACAAGAGAATTAGGTTAACACCTATATTTTGGGTTTGAGCAACGAGGTAGGTAGAGGTACTATATATACTAATATGAAGAAGACTTGAGAAAAGAGAAGATATGAGGATAGAAATTGATGATCAGGAGATAAGTTTTGTCCAAGTGAAGTTAGAGATGGTGAAAATAATAATGATAACAAGCAACATTTATTGAGAAGTTACTAAGTAAATGGCACACTTCTAAGCATTTTACACATGTTGTCTCATTGAAATTCATTTCATCACCTTAACAAGTCCTTGAGATAAATACACCTTAACAAGTCCTTGAGATGGATGATATTATTATTATTTTATAGATGAGGAAATTGAGTCACAGAAAGGTTAATTATCTTGGCCTCTATCACACAGTAATAAGAACAGAGGTTCAAACATAGCCACTCATAACCACTATACTACGTCTGCATACAGATATCAAGTAGGCAGATGGACATATCTGCCTAGAGTCTAACAGATTTCAGAAAACACATCTGGATATCATCAGCATATACATTTTTAAAGTTGGATAAGATTACCAAAGGAATGTAAATAGCCAGTTAAAACCACTTGCCAATGGAGGTGAGAGATGATAGAATGGAAGAAAATGAGTTTAAATACCTCACAAAAAGATAAGAAGGGTAAGAAACTTACACTCCTGGAAGAAGGTCCCAGACTGCTACATAGAGTCTAGGCATTTGACTATAGCCACACCCAGATGGAAGGCTGCTGCTACTAAGTTGCTTCAGTCGTGTCCGACTCTGTGCGACCCCATAGACGGCAGCCCACCAGGCTCCCCTGTCCCTGGGATTCTCCAGGCAAGAACGCTGGAGTGGGTTGCCATTTCCTTCTCCAGATGGAAGGACTGGTGAGTAAATCACTTCCTGTCAGTGCAGCTTCACAGAATAGCTCTAACTCAGAATTCCTGGAGGGTCATGCCTAGTATAATGTCATCAACCCTCATGTCCACAAGGCAGCTTGGACTCATCCTGCTACCTCTGAGACTTTCCTTTCCTAATAATTCTTGGTTCTCCTGAAAACAGGGGGAAGAGAGAAACAAGTCAGAAGTCTTGGTGCTCAGTTTGTCCCTAAGTACCCTTTGAGCAAAAGTATATATTATAAAACTTAGCAAAACTGAGGAGTTTTCAAATCAAAATGCCAGCAGCAGCAAATACTGAGGGCAGACAGACAAATGTCAGGCACTAAGTTAAGCACTATACATAATTTAATTCTAACAATTACTCAATAAAGTAGATTCAATTATAAACCAAACTTCACTGCTAAGTAATCAGAGAGATAAAGAAGTTCGTCAGAAGTCAAACACAATAAGCACTGCTACTACAGGAACTAAAACATCAGTCTGCCCTACTCCAAAGATTATTCTGTCCTATTAACAACTACACTGTAAAATCTAAAATTCTATATCGCTTTTCCATGTTAATAGTCATCAACATTTCCCAACGTAATGGTCCTGTCTCTCTGTCTTCATATTCCTACATTCCTAAGTACTAATAAACTAAATCACATCATAATCACATCATCATTGAAACTCTTCTGTTGCTTTCTACAACAACACAGCTTGTGACTTACTACTTATATCTTGTGCTATCCCTTCTCAGTCCCCACTGTCGGTTCTGTATTGAAAATTCTTAAGAGTTTCATCTTGTGTACTCAAGTTTCTGATCATCTTACATCAGTGTATCTCAACCATAATTGTGGCTTAAATGATGAAACCCAAATCTGTATTTCCAGTTCAGATATTTTTTGTTAAGTCTGAAGATGCATTTATACATTTTAAAGGTATCTCAAACTTGAAAGAAAATGTGTAAGACTAGTATTGCTTATATACTTTAAAGCAGTCACCAGTGAAACCATGTGGACCTAGAATTCCCTTTGTAGAAAATTTTAAATTACTGATTCAAATTACTTAACAAACATAGGATTTTTCAGTTTTCCTATATTTTTTGGTGATATTTTTTCATGGAATTTTCAACTTTACACTGTCAAATTTATTGGCAAAACATGCTCATATCTTATAAATATCTACAGAGTGTGTAGTTAAATCCCCTTATTTGTTTCTGCTACCAGCAATCTGCGAAGCTTTCTCCTTTCATTAGTTATTTTCTGTTATCTTTTACTTACACAGTTTTCCCTTGAACAACATGGGGGTTAGGAATGCTGACCAAAACCACCGCTGAAAATCCCCATGTAACTTCACAGCCAGATCTTCATAGCATCCACAGTGCTGCATTTGCGGATTCAGTCGATCATGGATCACACGGTACTGCAGCATCTATTTACTGAAAGATGTCTAGCATAAATTGTTATTCAGTCGTTCAGTAGTTTCTGACTCTGCATCCCATGGACTGCAGCACACCAGGCTTCCCTGTCCCTCACTATCTCTTAGAGTTTGCTCAAACTCATGTCCATTGAGTCGATGATGCCATCCAACAATCTCATCTTCTGTCACCCTCTTCTCCCCCTGCCCTCAGTCTTTCCCAGCATCAGGGTCTTTTCCAATGAGTCAGCTCTTTGTGTCAGGTGGTCAAAGTATTAGAGCTTCAATTCAGCATCAGTCCTTGCAATGAATATTCAGGGTTAATTTCCTTTGGGATTGACTGGTTTGATATCCTTACTGTCCAAGGGACTCTCAAGAGTACTCTAGAGCACCACAGTTCAAAAGCATCAATTCTTCGGTGCTCAGCCTTCTTTATGGTCCAAATCTCACATCCATACGAGACTACTGGAAAAACCATAGCTATGATTAGGCAAACCTTTGCTGGCTAAGTGACTGTCTAGGTTTATCACAGTTTTTGTTCCAAGGAACAAGAGTTTTTTAATGTCATGGCTGCAGTCACCATCTGCGGTGATTTTGGAGTCCAAGGATATAGTCTATCACTGTTTCCATTTTTTCCCCAGGTATTTGCCATGAAGTGATGGGACCAGAAGCCATGATCGTAGTTTTTTGAATGTTTAGTATTAAGCCAGGTTTTCACTCTTCTCTTTCACCTTCATCAAGAGGCTGTTGAGTTCCTCTTCGCTTCAGGCCATTAAGGGGGTGTCATCTGCATATGTCAAGTTGTTGGTATTTCTCCCAGCAGTCTTGATTTCAGCTTATGATTCATCCAGCCCAGCATTTCCCATGATGTACACTGCACAGAAGTTAAATAAGCAGGATGACAATATACAGCCTTGATGTACAAATTTTCCAGTTTGTTGTGATCCACATAGTCAAAGGCTTTAGCGTAGTCAATGAAGCAGATGTTTTCCTGGAATTCTCTTGCTTTTTATATGATCCAACAGATGTTGGCAATTTGATCTCTGGTTCCTCTGCCTTTTCTAAATCCAGCTTAAACATCTGGAAGTTCTCAATTCAAGTACTATTGATTTAAATACTATCTTGATTGAAGTACTAGCTTGAAGGATTTTGAGCATTATCTTGCTAGCATGTGACATGAGTTCAACCATGTGGTAGTCTGAGCATTCCCTGGCATTGCCCTTCTTTGGGATTGGAATGAAAAGTGACCTTTTCTAGTCCTATGGCCACTGCAGAGTATTCCAAATTTGCTGGCATTTTAAGTGCAGCACTTTAACAGCATCATCTTTTAGGATTTGAAATAACTCAGCTGGAATTCCGTCACCTCCACTAGCTTTGTTCGTAGTGATGCTTTTCAAGGCCCACTTGACTTCACACCCAGGATGTCTGGCTCTAGGTGACTTACCACACCACTGTAGTTGTATGGGTCATTAAGACCTTTCCTGTACAGTTCTGTGTATTCTTGCCACCTCTTCTTAATATCTTCTGCTTCTGGTAGCTTTATATATTTTCTGTCCTTTATTGTGCCCATCTTTGCATTAAATGTTCCCTTGGTATCTCTAATTTTCTTGAAGAGATCTCTAGTCTTTCCCATTCTATTGTTTTCCTCTTATTTCTCTGCATTGTGCACTTAAGGCTTTTTTTAATCTCTCCTTCCTATTCTTTGGAACTCTGCATTAAGATGGCTAGATCTTTCCCTTTCTCAGTTGCTTTTCGCTTCTCTTCTTTTCTCAGCGATTTGTAAGGCATCCTCAACCATTTTGCCTCTTAGCATTTTTTTTTTCTTGGAGATGGTGGTCTTAATCTCGGCCTCTTGTACCATGTCACGAATCTTTGTCCATAGTCCTTCAGGCACTCTGTCTATCAGATCTAACCCCTTGAATCTATTTGTCACTTCCACTGTATAATTGTAAGGGATTTGATTTAGGTCATACCTGAATGATCTAGTGGTTGTCCCTACTTTAAAGTCTGAAGTTTGCAATCAGGAGTTCATGATCTGAGCCACAGTAAGCTCCTGGTATTTTTTTTGCTGATTGTATGTAGCTTCTCCATCTTTGGCTGCAAAGAAGATAAGCAATCTCATTTTCGTATTGACCATCTGGTGATGTCCATGTGTAGAGTCGTCTCTTGTGTTGTTGGAAGAGGGTGTTTGCTATGACCAGTACATTCTCTTCATGTGTAGAGTCGTCTCTTGTGTTGTTGGAAGAGGGTGTTTGCTATGACCAGTACATTCTCTTGGCAAAACTGTTAGCTTTGCCCTGCTTCATTTTGTACTCCAAGGCCAAACTTGCCTGTTACTCCAGATACCTCTTGACTTCCTACTTTTGCATTCCAGTCTCCTATGATGAAAAGAACATCTTTTTTTTTTTGGTGTTCATTCTATCAGGTCTTATAGGTCTTCATCGAACCATTCAACTTCAACTTTTTTGGCATTAGTGGTTGAGATACAGACTTGTATTACTGTGATGTTGAATGGTTTGCCTTAGAAACGAACAGAGATCATTCTGTCGTTTTTGAGACTGCATCCAAGTACTGCATTTTGGACTCTTCTGTTGACTATGAGGGTTACTCCATTTCTTGTACAGTTTCTTGGCCATCTGAGTAGATATAATGGTGATCTGAATTAAATTCACCCATTCAAGTCCATTTTAGTTCACTGATTCCTAAAACATAGATGTTCACTCTTGCCATCTCCTGCTTGATCACATCCAATTTACCTTGATTCATGGACCTAACATTCCAGTAATATATGCAGTATTATTCTTTATAGCATCAGACTTTACTTTCACCACTGGACACATCTCCAACTGTGTGCAAGTGGACCCCCATAACTGAAAACTATGCTGTTCAAGGATCATCTATATTATTTTCAGTTATTTTTTAAAGGAACTACCTTCTAGATTTGCTCATTTTTTTTTACTATATGTCTGCTTTTTATTGCATTGATTTCTAGTCTTTGCTTTATGATTTCCTTTTTCTAGTTTAATTTGCTGATTTTCTCTACTGTTTTGCCAACCAGTCTTCCTTTCTAACATATACTTTTAAAGTTATAAATCACTGCTTTAAATATAACTTACAAATTTTGATACATTACATCTTTATTAATGTTCAGTTTAAAATATTATCACTTGTGATTTCTTTTTTAATTCAGGGATTACATAAAAGAAGTTCACTTAATTTATAAACACCAAAGAGTATCTAGTTATCTTTATGATGTGCCAATTAGGTCAGTTATTTAGCAGTGCTATTCAATTTTTCTGTTTTTATTGATTTCATGTCTGCATATTTTATTGTTACTGAAAGATATGTATGAAAATCTACAACTTTAAGGATAAACTTGTCTAGCTCCCCTTTTAGCCTGAAGTGAAGTCATCAGGTACATATAACTTTTGATTATGTCTTCATTGAAACAAGCCCCTTTTATTGTTATGAAGTGTGCTTCTTTGTCTCTAATAATGATTCTTGTCTTAAAGCCTACTTTGTCCAATAATAATGTAATTACAGGAACTTTGTTTTTGTTAGGGTCTGCCTAGTGTGTCTTTTTCCCATCCTTTTACTTTCAACCTATCTGATAGTAAGAATGAATGAATCACAGACATAAATGCATATATTGTATGATTCTATTTATCTGAAATTTAATAAGTTAAAAAAAAAAAAAAAAAAACAACTAAGGATAAAAAACTACAGTCATGTTTACCTCTGGGTGGGGGAGAATGAGCCTGGAAGGGGCATGAGAGAAATCTGGACACTTGAGATTTCTGCATTTTATGTACTTTGCTATATGATTTTATAGGTCAAGATTTTTTTTGTTTTAGACTTTATTTTTATATATTGAGGTGTAACTGACACACAATATTAAGGTATATAAAATATTAATACTGATTTGACACATTTGTAAACTGTAACATGATTACCATTTTAAAGTTAACAAACACCTCCATTATGTCATACAATCATCATTTTTTTGTGGTAAGAACATTTAAGATCTGGTCTATCTTAGAAACTTTGAAGACAGTTGTATAATCACAATGCTAACTATAAACACAGTGTTTACTCTAATTATAATGCTGTACATCAGAACTCCAGAAATTAACTGCAGGTTTTTACCCTTAGCCAGCCTCTCCTCAACTCCCCCACCCACTAATAACCACCATTCTACTCTGTTATTCTAAATGTGTATCTAAAAATCTGTTCCTTCTTGTCTTTTCCATCTCAGAAAATAGCACCTCAAATTCACCCATCACCTATAGCCAGAAGTCAGTTAACTATAATCTATCAACAAGATTTAGTCATTGCTTCTCCAAAAATATCTCATAATCCTCTAGATCTCCTCCATCTCTACTGCCACCTCAGGGGTCCAGTTTACCTTAATGTTTCATTGATCTCCCAGCTCCCAATCTCTCCCTCTGCTATTCTTTCTCCTCTGAGAAATCAATTTTTAAAAACACATAACATAGCCTCTGCTTAAAATTTTTTCATGGCTCCTCATCAGAATTTCAACAAAAACCAAACTCTTTTAACTTGATCAAGAAGCCCCAAAGAACTAAGTTACTGTCCATTCTCTACATTGATTTCATTCCACTATCTTCCTTGATCACTAAAATCTAGTAATGCTGACCTATTTTCAATTATTTTAACATATTAAATTCTGTCCTATCTCATGGCCTATAAGATTCATCATCCCAACCCCTCACCAAGGTCACATTTACTTCAGATCATCCTTCAAAATTTGAGTTTTGAAGGGGGTGTTCATTACCCACAAATTAAAAATCGACTAATTCACTATTGTCTCTCATAGAAGCTATTCATTAATTTATACACCAAGATCATGTCAGCTAATTAATCACTAGATCATTCTAAACACAAATGTCAGACTCTGTGCTTTGTGTTTAGAATGATCTAGTGATAAATTAGCAGCACAGAGTTTGACATGTGCTTCGTGTTTTAATAAATACTTCTTGAATAAATGAATCAGTGATGAGTGAATGAGTGGTCTTAATTCTGACTCTCACCTCAGATCCAGAAAAAACATATTGCTCCACAATATTCCACAGCATCAATACCTCGCCTAGAAATTGCCTTCAGTATCAGGCTTACATATCAAATGGTTGAAGGGTAATGGGTTCCTCAATTACAAACAAGGGATGGGCAAAATTATGAAGATTCCTTTCTGCAGGAGTTAAGTCTCAACATATTCAAGCTCACAAATATCCAAGGGTACATGAGGACATGAGGTACATGAGGACATGAGGTACATGTATATGTATAGCTGAACTGCTTTGTTGTACACCTGCACACCTGCTGTACACCTGAAACTAACACAACATTATAAATCAACTAAACCCCAACATAAAATAAAAGTCAAATTTAAAGAATTAAAAATAAACAAGATAAAAAGGCTATTACATTTAGAATGGATTGACATCAATTTTAGCTGCAGGAAAAAAGCAATAAAACCATCAGCTAATGACAGCAGAACACTGCAAAGAACAGTATGAATTTTGGTACCATCCTTATAAAATTTCTCCCACTGTTATTGACCAACTACAAAGAAAACAGTATAATAGGGATGGTGATAACAGTTAAGAGCACTCCTCTGTCTTAAAGGCTTATTCAATGAGAAATTTACTGACCTTTACCCCATATTTTACTTTCCCGGCATAATGCTTTATGATGAAAGCAGGCTCCATCACAGCTGGAAATTCAATGTAAGAATTCTCTTCATGTTGGTGCTTAAACTTGTCCAGCAGGGTTTGATTTGTAGCCTGTGGAAAACTAAATTAAAAATAAAAACAAAAACACTAAAGAAAGATGCAGCAGTTAATAAAGTATTTTTTTAATAATTACAATTTCATCTAACAAATTTAGCAAATTACAGAGAGCTTTCACTTAAATAAATTCTCATAACAAGCTGAGAGGAAACGAACATCAAGTTGCCAACATTTGTTAGATCATAGGAAGAGCAAGGGAATTCCAGAAAAATATCAACTTATGCTTCATTGACTACACTAAAGCCTTTGACTGTGTGGATCACAACAAACTGTGGAAATCTCTTAAAGATATGGGAATATAAGACCATCTTACCTGTCTCGAGAGAAACAAGATAGTTTCTTGTTTGTGAGGCAAGAAGCAATACTGAGAACCAGACATGGAACAAAGGACTGGTTCAAAATTGGGAAAGGAGTACAAGAAGGCTGTATATTGTCAGTCTGTTTATTTAACTTCTATGCACGGTACATTATGGGGAATGCCAGGTTAGATGAACCACAAGGTGGAATCAAGACTGCAGGGAAAAACCTCAAATATGCAGATGACACCATCCTAATGGCAGAAAGTGAAGAAGAACTAAAGAGCCTCTTGATGAAAGTGAAAGAGGAGAGTGAAAAAGCCCCTCTTGAAACTCAATATTGAAAAAACTAAGATCAGGGCATCCAGTCCAATCACTTTATGGCAAATAGAAGGCGAAAAAGTGGAAACAGTGACAGATTTTCTCTTCTTGGGCTCAAAAATCACTGCAGATGGTGACTGCAGCCATGAAATTAGAAGATGCTTGCTTCTTGGAAGAAAAGCTATGACAAGCCTAGACAGTGTATTAAAAAGCAGAGATATTACTTTGCTGACAAAGCTTCATCTAGTCAAAGATATCATTTTTCCAGTAGTATGCATGGATGTGAGAGTTGGACATAAAGGCTGAGCACCGAAGAACTGATGCTTTTGAACTGTGGTGCTGTGTCCTTTGGACAGCAACAAGATCAAACCAATCAGTCCTAAGGAAATCAACCCTGAATAGTCATTGGAAGGACAGATGCTGAAGCTGAAGCTCCAATACTCTGGCCACCTGATGCGAAGAGCTGACTCACTGGAAAAGACCCTGACGCTGGGAAAGACTGAGGGCAGGAGGAAAAGAGGGTGAAGAGGATGAGATGGCTGGGTGGCGTCACTGATTCAATGAACATGAACTTGGGCAAACTCCAAGAGATAGTGAGGGACAGGGAGGCCTGGTGTGCTACATTCTATGGGGTTGCAAAGAGTCAGACATGACTTAGTGATTGAACAACAACAAAACAATCTGAAAGATGAGTGAAAAAAGATTTAGTATTCCTATTTTGTATATGAGAGCTCAAAAGTTGTGATCTGCCTAACACATACTATGCAAGTATCACAGAAGTAAGAAATTTAACTCAGAAGTAAATTAAGAAGTAAGAAAGAAGAAGTAAGAAATTTAACTCAGGTTTTTATATGTTTATCTTGGGTCACAGTGTGCTGCACCATAAGACTCAAAGGATAATAAAAACCAAATCACATGTTGCTTGGGTTCAAGAACTTGCAAAAAGGGAATGATCTCTCAGGTTGGACAGGTCCTTTAAATCCAGAGTAATTTTTTTTTATTACAAATTAAGTAGTAATTTTCTTACCTACATCAGTTACTAAATGTTTTTATATCTATTATCCTTTCAAATACACATCAATAGATTTATACTCACTGATGAACATTTCATATCTTGGAATCATTCAAATAGTATTTATTAAGAAGTAACTACATAATAGTAGTAGCTATTTAGTGGATAAGTTGTATCCAACTCTTTGCCACCCCCATGGACTACAGCCCACCAGGTTCCTCTGTCCATGGGATTTGCCAGACAAGAATACTGGAGTGGGTTGCAATTTCCTTCTCCAGAGGATCTTTCCGACCCAGGGATCAAACCAGCGATCCTGCATTGTCAGGCAGATTCTTTACCACTGAGCCACCAGCGAATATAGTATAATACTAGCAATAATAGTAGTATAGACATATAAAACTTTAGAACAGAAAAAAAAAATCACTAGTGGTTGGGAATAATGGAAAGATTCAGAGGATACAAGAGGCAATTACAAGCTATATTTTAAAAGTTTGGTAGGGGTTTCAAACATAAAATAATCACTGACCAAAAAAAAAAAAAAGAGAGAGAGAGAGGGCAAGTATATTTCAAAGAATAATTTCATTTAATAGTACTTGAAATAATGAAAAATAATGTAATGTAAGATATAAAGATGTTGAATGCAATATCTAATACATTAAAATGATTCCAAAACTACAAGAAAAATGGTTAATTACATAGTACATATTGGAACCAGGAAGGAGAAAGGTCTTTGATGTCAGATAGTCATTGCCTACATTATAAATTCTGTATGTGACCTTGGGCAAGCTGGGTACAACCTTCTTTAGGAACTGGCTTGGTAATCCATAAATGAGTAAAATGAATGATAGTGCTAGAAGAATTAAATAAAACTAGCAAAAATACCTAACATGAGTTGACATCCAATAAGGATGATACAAATTAATCTACTTTTTCATATTAGCAACACTGACATTTTCCTAGTCAACTGAGGCCTGCTTTTGCATCAAACACTATCCCTTCCTCTAGGCTTTTCTCTCCTTCCCAGAACTCTACAGCCATTCCAGAACAGGTTACAACTCTTGAACAATTCCAGATAATACAGCAACAGCCTTTCTAGTAGCCTTAGTGATTCCAATTTTACCATGTTTCATGTCGCCAAACAGAACTATCAAGATAAATTTTCCTACAACGTGCTTTTAATGGTGTGCCTCCCCTACTTTAGAAAATTTAAATCCAAGCTCCTAAGCCCAGACCAACCCAACTTCAGCAGACACATCTCTCACTACTCCACAGCAGCATGCTTCTTTTCAGGAAGGATGTTCATCTCATTGTTTCTACTTAAAGGTCCATTTGCCTTCTAATCCTTTGAGTCATTAAAAAGCTTGTGATTTGTTTCTTTTTTCTTGGATAAACAATGGAAAAAATTAAATGTTTCCATTTAAACTTCCTTTATTAAAACCAATGCTAATTTTCATGTTTATGGGACATTTATATTGTTTATTTACATCTTTTGCCCATTTTTATTGATACATTTTTTTTGATTGGAAGATAATTAATGAGAACAAATATGTGGGCAGTTTCTATTCCAAATAAGGAAAGATGAGAAAAAAAGCTTTCCACCAGTCCTGCAGTCAATAAACAATTATGGATACATACTACATAATCAAGCAAAAGAGCCAGGAACAGAGGCCAAGTAGACATTATTGTGAATTTCAAAACTCTTCATCTAATGTTCCCCAAAGACTACCTGCAAGGGTAGCCTTAGATTAGTGTTTCTTTGCACTAATCCCAGGGACGGGGGAGCCTGGTGGGCTGCTGTCTCTGGGGTCGCACAGAGTCGGACACGACTGAAGCGACTTAGCAGCAGCAGCAAGGCTACCCTAACTAAGGAGTTTTAAAAAATACCAATGCCTGGGGCCCATCTCCTGTAATTCTACTGAATTGATGCTAGGCCAGTGACAAAGCACTATTTATAAGTTCCCCAGGTAATTCTCACAAGCAAGCAAGATTGATAAAATGTTGGCCTAAATGAACGCTCTGATTTTAACTTCAGTTTGTTAAATAAAACGCAGAGTCTGATTCAAGAAGTCTGGGATGGAAGTGTGAGACCCTGTATTTGTAACAACCTTTAAGATGCTGCCACTGCTGCTGTAGGCAGGCCACGTCGAGTACTATGGAAACGACGAGTGACACTCTTAACTTGGCTTACACCATTCCTCCTTTCTAAACTCTAATTTATAAAATTTGAACAGCCAGCAGACAACAAAGACAAGATTAGACAAGAATTCTAACTTCCAACATGTGCTCCTAAAGCACTACAAACACACTGACTGAAGCAGGAATACCAGTAAGGATATTTCATGAAATAGATCCTCTACAGAACAAAATATTTTCAGAGGAAAAATACTCAAAGTGATTTCAAAAACAGCTCTTTCCAAATGACACTAATTTATTGTTAAGTTCTCTTTATTGGTAGATGAAAGAGGGAAAATATTTCATGTCTTTGCATCTTCTGGGAAGTTAAAACAGAGAGACAAAGCTGGCTAATTTATAAGGAAAGATAACAGGATTAACTTAAAGCAAGGGAAATAATACTATGGTTTATTAAAAAATTTTACGGAGTTGATATAGAAGCACAACTGAAGTGGCAATTAAGAGGCTATTCAGTCCAATCTCCTATCTGCAAAAGTACCTTGATAGATGATGCAAAATAATTACTATAATGGAAAATTCTATTCCTTTATGAAGCAGCTGCTAATCAGTTCTAATGACTAAAAAGCTCTTTCTTATATTGAGCCAATACCTGTCTTCCTGTAATTTCTGGACCTGTGGCTTAACCCCATAAGCTTCTGGGTAACAGCAAAAAGGTGACATTCTCTTCATTGGGCAATATTTACATTTCTGTGAGGTAGCAATTGACCAGGTAAAGATGGTCTTTGTATAACATAATAAGATGTGCACTCAATGAAACTTTGCTTAAAGAATAACAGACAAGACCCCTTTGCTCTATTCATGTTTTAATTATATATCCATAGTTTATTTCCTGCTCACAACCACTGTAAGATATAGAGTAGACAGCTTTATAATTTATCATCATTATTTCCTTTTTGCATGCAAGAAAACTGAGGACTAAGGATATTAAGAGATTTGCTGAGGGTAGTTAATAGAGCTGGAATACAACCCTGAACTTCTGACATCACAGTCTAAGCATTATGGTAAAGCAAATAAGGATAATACTTCAAAGCACAAGCTCATTACGCTGTTCTCCATAGCTCATGTTTGTTTTTGTTTGGTTTATTCTTGTATTTTTATTTTGCTTGTATACTAGTTTTTTATATACCAGACAAGATGGGGCAGGGGGAAGGTGAAATTGGTAAAAGGGATCAACTGTATGGTGACAAATAAAAAATAAACTTTTGGTAGTGAGCACATACTGTAGGGTATACAGAAGTAGAAATATAATGTACATATGAATCCTATATAATGTTATAAACCAATGTTACCACATAAAAAAGGAAAATGAAAGTTCAAGTAAAAGACAAAAATAAAGCTTCTTATTCGGAAATACCTGGTGGGTTTGAATCTCGAGTCCATCATTTACTATACATATGATCTTTTTCTCAAATTGCTTAAATTTTCTTGTTCATAAGACATCTCAAACAAAATAACTGCTTATCATTTCAATATCTACAATGGTTCTCCATACTAAATATCAAAATCACCTAAGACACTTTCTAAAATAAAATATATCAGAAGTAAGGCATCCAAGCAGAGTTAAGAACCACTAACTTCAAAATTTTATAAGAGATAATGTATGTTTGGGGAAATATAGAGCAATACAAGAAATGTTTATAACTTTGCACATAAAATTAAACTGCTTTTTGCTGAATTTTAATTCATTTAGATTAATGGAAATAGACTAATGATGGAAGGGCAGATATAATTGTTGGCAATCTTCTTTCCAATATAGTTTGCAGCTCTGCCATATTACTTTATAATTCTATACAGCAATTCTGTGAGTTTATGGTATATTAATATGGCAATAACATATAACTTACCATACATATCAGGATATTCTTAGAGTAAAAGTAGGTGCCTTTAATAACTAAAATGAACAATCAGTATAAACTTGAGATTGTCCTACACAAATCTGGTATACAGTCATCCTACCTATGAAAGTTACTACTTAATATTTTATATCTTAGTTTAATGGGTATAGTATTAAATGAGGAATTAAGTGACCTAATTCAATTCCTAAATATTTTACTAAAGAGTCATAGAAAACCAACACACTCTCCACCACTTTGGTTTCTCCAATTCTAGATTTGCCATCTCTTAGAATAATTAAACTATAATAATACTTTCTAGAGCACTGAGAACACAGTGGAGGATGCTCCATGAAGCTTTATTTCTGCCACATATATATTTAAGTTTGGTTGGGCTTCCCTTGTGGCTCAGAGGGTAAAGCATCTGCCTGTGATACAGAACACCCAGGTTCGATCTCTGGATCAGGAAGATTCCCTGGAGAAGGAAATGGCAACCCACTAAAGCATTCTTGCCTAGAGAATCCCATGGACAGAGGAGACTGGTGGGCTACAGTCCATGGGGTCACAAAGAGTCGGACACGACTGAGCGACTACACTTAGCTTACCTAACTTATACTGAACGGTGTTACCAAGGGATGGCAAATATCCAACATATGCAGTCACTAAAAACTTGCACAGCCATGGCAGATATCACAAATCTATTATTATACTCTTCACCACTAAACAAGAAAACTGCAAACACACCTCATATGTAAAACTTAATTCAATAAGAGAGAAACACAAAACAAAAAAATATATACCAACAATTGAACATCAAAGTGACTTTGCAGAAGAAATTTGGAAAAAGTCAAGGAAAAAATGAGTTGAGTAGTGAAGTCCATCCAACTTTCTTATAAACACACAAAAAAATGCATACCAGGGAAACTTTTGCTCTTAATAACATTAAGAAGAAAGTTTAGGGCTTAAGAAGACATGAAAAACTCAAATGGGCAATAAAAAAACTGAAAAGAATCATACTCACTTGCTTTCTTCATCCAAAAGATGGAGCAGGCCTGTTGGTTTCTTGCTAATAAGATTTATGCAACAGGTATTATCAATATAGTCTATATTGTGCCAGCTGATACCTTCAGTTCTATATTCCTCCTAGGAAATAACAAATTAACAATTTATTCATCTTGCAGAAAATAAAAAGGTATGTGAGAATAAGGACTAAAAAGTTTTTACCAGGATTAGACTAAATTTTTAAAAATCATTAATCTACACAATGAAAGAAATGTATATTTCAGTTGCATAAAATCATGATATAGTGTATGTCTATTTTCTTTTAATAGTACATGCAACCAAATTTTCTGATTAGAATCCTATTTGTGATTCCACTTAGATGGAAAACTAAGTCTGATTTGTTTTAGCTACACTATCTGATGATTACACTAAGGAAAAATATAAAACGAAAAAGACTAATTTCTTCCACACAACTTGAAGCCATCAAAAAGAACTATTGGATCATCAACAGTGAATTTACTGAAACAATGTCTGAGAAAAGTGGAAAACTATCACCTCCAGTGATCACTGATAAAAATCATATAGAATTCATACGTACTGAACTTTGGCAAAATAAACAAAATAACTTTCAAAAGGCAGGGGCAGAGTAGTTTCCCCAATTCCAAGACTAACTAACTCAAAGCTCACACACTGAGTAACCATTCGAAACTCTCTTATGAAGCCCCTACTGTTCCTTCTTCAACCTCTACACTGGGAAATAAATATTCTTTTATTTATCTCTGTGATGCTTTTACTTTTAAACTGTCAGAAAGATGATTCTGAAAATAAAGAAGGTTCTACACTGCAATGATATTTAGGCACCAAACTAATATCCTGTTCATCTGATGGTTTTAGTATTCACTGATTATACTTGCATACCTCTCAGCAAATACAGTGGTTTTGTGAAACAGTGATTTTAATACTTTAATCATTCTTTCTGTATTATCATTATCCTGTAAGGAAAAGTGGACCCTAGTATAAACTAGTTACTCTAATTGTAAAAAAGTAAATGCTAACTTAATTTTTCCCCCTCAACAGTTTCACAAGCAAGTAATGCTATATAAAGGTCATCCCCAAGCAATGGTAAAGTTTTTTCCCTATTCCTTTTCACAGCATGGATAAAAAGCATACTAGATAGTGATTCAGATCCTCCTGCTCAAAGTTAACTATTATCCTAACTTCTAATATCACTGACAAAATCCACCTCTTTATAAAAATTATATATATATAGAACCATGCAATACATATTCTTTTCATCTGGCTTTTCTTCTGTTACTCAACATGTTTCAGAGAAACATCTATGTTGTTGAATGCATCTAAAGTACATGCATTTTAAGTGCTGTAAGACAGGGGTTGCGAAGTACTACTTTTACTCATTTATGCATTGTCTAGGCTGCTTTCTCAAAGTAATAGCAGAGCTGAGACCACATGGCCTCCAAAACCCACAAGACTGATTTACTTATACTTTTTTATAGAAAAGGCATGCCAAAATCTGCTATGGAGCATTAACTCTCAAACTTTAATATACAACAGAATCACATGAAGAGCTTGTTAAAAAAAGAAGCCACAAACTCAGAATTTGTGAATAAGAAAGTTTGGGGTAGTGCACTTGGAAGGAGTGCCTAGATGATACTGATTGTACCAGTAGGGATAGGAGAAGAATAACTAACTCTTCAAGAACCAATGATATATTTATATACAATACACTCATCTACTGGACTATTGATGGACATTACACTCATTTCCAATTTTGGCTATTAAAAATAATGGCATTGTGTACATTTCTGTACAAAACTTTTGGTAAGCATTTATATAGATTTGGAGAGTGAAACCACCGGCTTATAAACTACAAACATATAAACTCAGAAGATACTACCAAACAATTTTCTAAAGTGGTTGTACCAATCTATGCACCCACCACCAGTATATGAGACTTCCCAGTGCATAGTATTTCTCTAATATCTGTATTATCAGTTTTTTTCATTTTAGTCATTCTGGTGAATGCCTAGAAATATTTAAGTAGGGGTTTAATTTTATTTTCCCTAAAGACTAATAAATGAAATATCTTTTCCTATGTTTACTTTCCATTTGGATGTCCTCACATGCCTACATTCATAAAAATTCTAAGAAAACATCCTTGCCTTGTTCTCAATCTTAGGGGGAAATCATTTAGTCTGTTTCCATTAAGTATGATATTAACTGTTGGTTTTTTGTAAATGGCCTTTATCAGGAAGTTCCCTTCTATACCTAGTTTGCTAAAGGTTTTGTTTTGAACAAGACTGAATATGTAATTTTATCAAATGCATTTTATATTTTTATTGAGAACACCATGAATTTTTTTCTTCTTCTGTTTTGTTAATGGATGAATTAAACTAATTGGTGGTCAGATGTAATACACACCAGAAAAAACTCCACTTGTTTCTGATATATTATCCTTTTGTATATCTTGCTGAAAATTTCCTAAACAAATATTGGCAAACTGAAAATTTCCACTTCTAATAATGTTCTTCACAGATTTAGGTTATCTTGGCTCCCTCTAATATGTTGAGAATCGTCCCCTTTTATCTATTCCACATAAAATTTATGTCAAACTGAAAATGCTTTCACCATTTATGTCAAACTGAAAATACTTCTCTCACCATTGTAAGAATTCATCAATGGTGCCATTTTGGCTTACAATGTCCTTTACGGAAAGAATTTAATTATATATTCAATTTCTTTAATAGTTACTTTTTTTTTTTTGGTTGCGCTGGGTCTTCATTGCTGCACACAGGCTTTCTCTAGTTGCAGCAAGCGGGGGCTACTCTCTATGCTGTGTGTAGGCTTCTTACTGAGGTGGCTTCTCTTACTGCAGAGCATGGCCCTGGGCACTCCACGTGCCCAGGCTCACTAGTTGTGGCACACAGGCTTAGTTGCTCCACGACATGTAGGATCTTCCTGGACCAGGGATGGAACCTATGTCCCCTGCATTGGCAGGTGGCTTCTCAACCAAAGGACGGCAAGGGAAGTCCTAATAGTTAAAAGATTTGAACTTTTGTTTTATCTGTGTCAACACAGTTTTGAAAAGTTTTTTCTCATATTATTTGATAAGTCTACTTATGGACATAAAGTTGTTTAGTGTATTCTGTAACTTTTTAATATTTATAGGATATACGATATAGTCTTTATCATTGGAATTCTGGCTATTTATATCCCTGTTTTTATGTGTCTGTCTCTTTCCCACTAATTTCTTGAGGCTTTTATAAATGTTATTGGTCATTTCAAAGAATTACTTACTTTTCAAAGTTTATGATTTTTGTTGATCCCTTCCCATAATACATTTTTCATTTTTATTTATTCTCTTTATTATTTCCTTTTGTTTAGGTTTCTGATCATTTTCAAATGTGTTAAATCACTGCTCTTCAATCCTAAAATGTTCTGACAGCTATAAAATTTTCCTCTGATTAAATCATTAGTCAAATTTCTTCAGAGACTGAAGTACATCTTTAGACACAAGTTTTAATATTTAACATATTAGGTTCAATATGTTCTCTAATTTTTTCATCTGAGCTATTTAGAAATTCATTTCTTAACTTTTAATCATAAAGTATTTTCTAGTTATCTTTTTGTTGTTGGTTTCTGATATAACTTTACTATGGTTTTGAGATCTGTGTGATTTCAATACTGTGAAATTTCCAAGGCACTTTCAGCAGTCTTCTCTATCATCATAGTTCAAAGGCATCAATTCTTTGGTGTTTTGCCTTCTTTACGGTCCAGCTCTCAAAACCGTACATGACCACTGGGAAGACCACAATGTTGACTATACAGACCTTTGTCAGCAGAGTAATGCCTCTGCTTTTCAACGCACTGCTTAGGTTTGTCATCGTTTTCCTGCCAAGAAGCAATTATCTTCCGATTTCATGGCTGCAGTCACCATCCACAGTGATTTCAGAGTCCAAGAAGAGGAAATCTGTCACTACTTCCACCTTTTCCCTTCTATCTGTCATACAGTAATAGGGCCAGATGCCATGATTTTAGTTTTTTATGAATATTTAGTCTTAAGCTGGCTTTTTCACTCTCCTCCTTCACCCTCATCAAGAGGCTCTTTGGTTCCTCTTCACTTTCTGCCATTAGAGTGGTATCATCTGCATATCTGAGGTTGTTGATGTTTCTCCTGCCTGTCTTGATTCCAGCTTGTAACTCATCTAGCATTTGCATTCTTAGGGCTTCTCAAACATGTGTATGTTGGATTTTTTTGTTTTTTGTTTTAATTTTGGAAAATTATCAGCCATTGTTTCTTCAAATATAGCTTCATTCCTATTCTCTCACTTTCACATACGTTTTCCAGAATTCCTGTTACACATATGTTAGACCTTTTCACTATGTCCCATATGCCTCTTACAATATTTGTATTTTCTGCCTTTATTCATCAAGCTGGTATTTTTCTGACCTATCTTCCAAACCACTAATTTTCTCTTAAGTTATATCTAATTGTGAAAAATTAATATTATGTTCTTAATTTCACCTACTTTTTAGTCCTAGATTTTCCTAAATTTAGGTTTTTAAAAGTTTGCTGTTCTTTAATAAAATTATCACTTTAAAAAATTTCTTGAAGCCACTGTTAAAGTTCATGTTTGATAAGATCATTATCTGAATCCCCTATGGTAGTCTACTGTCTCACTTCTCTTGGTTTTTTCTCATGTTGGTTTCCTTCCTTGTATATCTTAAACAAACATCTCAGTTAAAAACCTGAATGCTTGCACATGAAAAAGTGCAGAGATAACTTTAGTAATGAGATGATCTCTTTCTCCATCAGAGACTGAATTTGTTCTTAGCAGGTGGCTAAGAACACTGGAAATTCTACACTGTTTTAACCCAATCAGGAACTGAAATTATTTTAAACTGAGCTTTAGCCCCTGTAATGCCTGCCTGCTCTATTTCTGCTTTGGTGATTGGCTTAGTCGCTGAGTCATGTCTGACTCTTGTGACCCCACAGACTGTAGCCTGACAGGCTCCTCTGTCCATGGGATTTCCCAGACAAGAATACTGGAGTGGGCTGCCATTTCCTTCTCCAAGGGATCTTCCTGACCCAGGGATTGAGCCTGGGTCTCCTGCATTACCAGCAGTCTCCTGTATGGCAGGCAGATTCTTTACTGACTGAGCCACTGGAAAAGTCCTATTTCTGCATTACCTTTACTATAAGATATAACCCTTTGAGGTCTTCAAGCCTCTGGGAGTTGCCAAGGAGCTCCTCTTTTGTTCTTTAATCTGGACAAAATTCTTTTTGGAAGCCTTCTACCAGAAGAGAAATGCCTCTAGCAGCAAAGCATTCCCTGAATACTGAGTTCATCCCCCTAGATTTCACGCTTGCATATCCGAGCCCTGTAAAGCTTCACCTATTTGAAGGTACTCCAATGGTTTCAATTATGTTTTGTTCAGTTGTTTTATTTTTTAGATGTTCTGCAAGGCAAGTTTGGTCAAAATTTCCTAGTCTGACATCCCCAGAAGAGGAACAGACAAAAGAACAACTCACTAGATTATGAACTCAATAATAAGATTCCTCAACTCCAAACTGCTTATCTTCAATGCCTAACAGTGCCTGAAATATAACTGACTCTCTTCAATACATCTTCCACAGTTCCAATTCAAATGTTTGCTAAACATACTCTGAACAACTATCTGATTGAGACTATTTCATCAACCTTATCTCCTTTCCTGCCCACATCCTTATATCCTGTATTTTTGCTACACTGAATCATTTCCAGTTCATCAAAAGTGCTGTGCTATTTTATGCCTCACAGTTTTAAAGGTATTGTTATCTTTGTTTAAAATATCTTTTCCCCATTGACAGGGGTGAGCTCAACTTTCTATTCAAAACTCTATTTCAGAATCACTCTGTTCCTAGGAAATCTCTGCAGACTTCCAACAAATTCTAATAAACTTCATCCTTTCTATCACTACTTTACCTTATATTTGATTTTAGTACCTATCATCCTGCATGGCAATTATTACATATCTCTCCCATCTTAAGTGCACATGTATTAATTTTGGGCAAGATTTAGAAGTGAACTTCAGTAATTAAAATTCTCAAAATGTTTCCTCCCAAAGCGTCGTTGGTATATTTTTATTTCTATCACTTAATGGTAAGCACTACCTGTTAGGTGATATTATAAAAAATAATACTATCTTTTAACAGTGGTGTTTAAACAGTTGTGCTTAAAGCCAAGACAGAGCAAGCCCCAATGACAGGACACTTGTGATTTTCTGTTCATTTCTTTTCTTCATTATTTCCTTCCAGTTGAATGTGAACCCAGCTTCTATTTATGTCTTCATACACAAACTTAACTTCTGGGCCATAAACTCAACTTGTTACTGAATTCAAATCTGGCTTAGAAAAAGAATCCACATTTCTTTCAACTCTGCAGTTACCCTAAGAATTCTCATGTAAACTAATGGCTTACTCTTTCTATCTTAATTCAATCAATTTGATCATCTCATAAAAAATATGTAGTTACTCAATTTGGTCTCTCTATACTGTCCTATTTCTTTGTATTCACATTCTAAGCTGACTTAAGATTATATTAATAAGCTTCTCTATCCCATCCTTGAACTAAGAGATCACAGGAATCAAACAAGCATACTTAATATGACACACTGTGACCAAGGCCACAAAAGCAATTAAAATCAAAAACATCAACAAAAATTAAAACAAATCCATAGACCTTTTCATTCAAAGGTTCCATCAAATAAGCACATATTACTGATTCTACTTAAGGCCTTTTAATTAAAACAGAAAACCCTGTGTGATAAGGCCCAAAAAACTATGCTCTCATCTGTCATTTGCTTACACCAATATGAAGACAATAACATCTTTATTGAAATCAACACTTAAAATACTTATCATGACTATGACTCAAAAAATTTATGTGGTGTATATGAAGGTACAGGTGGGGGTTCGGGGAGTAGGAAAGGGGCACGTGAACACACCTTCACATCCTCACACACGTGTGTGCTCAGTTGCTCAGTTGTGTCCAACTCTTTGTGAACCCATGGACTGTAACCCGCCAGGCTCCTCTGTCCTTGGGATTTTCAAGGCAGGAATACTAGAGTGGGTTGCCATTTCCTCCTCCAGGGGATCTTCCCAACCCAGGGATTGAACCCACGTCTCCTGCATCGGCAGGCGGATTCTTTACCACCAAGCCACCTGGGAAGCCCATTCAGGTACTCACTTGCTCCAATTTAAAGATATGCTGATTAAAGTAGTGTTGTAAACGTTCATTAGCAAAATTAATACAGAACTGTTCAAAGCTATTATTTTCATAATCTTCAAACCCAAAAATATCAAGAACACCAATGGACAAAGTCTGTGAAAAACAAGAAATAAATTATGGTTAAAAAATGATGCTTAAATTTATTTCATGAACTTATATTTCACAATATAAGTAACAAAATGTTCAAAGTTCTTCAATAGCAATAGATGAAAACTTGAGGGGACCCAGTGGTCAACCAAAATATACTACAAATAAAAAGCATTTGGTTCTCTTTATCTTCATCATTTTATCTTAATTATAAAAATACATCCAAAGTTTTAACACATGTAATTCATAGATTACTTCACAGAAATGTACAAAGCAGAGTTAAAGACTTGTTACCTCAATACCACAAATCTCTAAATCCCCAGAGACAAGGGAAGGGGGTGGGGGGGAAGGCTATTGGAAAGTCAGAAGGTTAGTAAAGTTAAAGCTAGGTTATCCTGGGTATGCATGGTTCTGCCAAAGGATCATGCAAATTTTCCTAGTTTGACTTCTCTATCCCAATAAAATTCTGCTTTAAGGTAAGCTAACAAGCATATTTCTTGTCTTACACAGGCTAGAAATGAAACTGGATATCAAACATTAAAAATTTTATCAAAAGAAGTCACACAAGATTTATGACATTAACTTAAAAAAAAAGATTTATGACATTAAACAGTTCTAAAAAGATTATAGCAAACCACTTCACCATCCTCAATTTCTGCTCCCTAAAGTCAAAAACACTCAAATCTTCTTAGTTGCTTGGTACAAAAGAGTATAATATTTATTCTTCTATTTCTTGATATTTCACTTCCAGAAACAATCTTCTAACTTCTTGCTAAGGATGATGAATATTCAGCTCTAACACCCCAAACCATTATTCTTCCCACACCCCACCTCATGCTTAAAATAGAGTTGTATGACAGTTGTGATTAAATGAAACAATTTTTCTCCACTGGTGCTAAGAGATACTGGGCAAACTGATGTAATGAGCGATAAATAGCAAGAGACTTTTAAAAGTCTCCATTAAGAATTTTGTTTGATTACTTCTGCTGACTAATTCTAAGCCCTTACAAAAAGCAGTGAAAATAATGATCTTCAAAAAGAAATCAGTTTGGTAAATTAGATTAAAATTGAAATCAATTTCCTACTAGTGGACTTAAGGCATGACATGGTCATATAAGAGCAATTGTATTAATAAATTTAAGATAGTAGGATTAAGTAATAAAGATGACATTGCTATTTGGCCTGAAAAGGTAGACTATTTCATAAAAGTTGTTGGGAAATAAAAATGGATTTGAAAAGATTAAAGGTAAATATCTAAAATCTACCATGTTTATAAATTCCAACGGGGAAAAAAACGTGAACATAATTGTGAACACAAACATGAACATAAAAAATTAAATGCTAAAAGTATTAGAATAAACATTCATATTTTATAAACTTAGCCTAGACGAGCCCTTCCTATATAAGAAAAATCAACAAATAAAACCTAGGGCAATAAAGTAAAATAATGACAGATTTAACTGGGGACAAAACTTTAAAATATATAGGCTTAAAAACATAATACAAACAAATCTTAAAAGTTAAGAGAAAATATTTGCACTATATATCAGAAACTTTGTCTCTGCAATATCCAAAATGACTTGTAATAAAATGACAAGATAAAAATAGCAAAAATATATAAAGAAATAATAAAGAAAAGAAATAAAATAGAGAAAACATGAGAAGATACTCAACTTTCATCTAACACTGAAACGATTCGTAATAAAATAGTCCCCCTTATCAGATTAGCAAGATGAAAATACTGATAATATTCAACTGAGTAAAGTTACAGGGAAACAGGCACTTTCACTCATCACTAACGAGGTGTAGTCTTTTTTTGAAAAGCCACTTAGCAGTAGCAAAACTTTTAAATATTTATTTATCCTTAAGTCCAACAATTTGAGGATTTTATCCTAGAGAAATATGCACAAAGAATATCTGTTACATAATCATTTATAACAAAAAATGTATTTGAATGGGTTAATTTATGCTATATATGCATATTATATCATGTTATATACTAAAAATAATGAGGTCCAGATATATATCAAGACATAGCTAGGTTAAAAAAATACAAATTAGAAACAATGCAGGCAGCATGATTCTATTTTTACATTTAAAAGCAACTCTGTACGGGTACATCTACAGTAACATAAGGATATAGAGTAAAAGCTTTGACACACAGAAAGAATGGTTTCCCTGAATAGGGTCACAGAAACAGTAGTAAGGAGAGAAATAGCAGGAAATACTATAAGGTGATACTTATTGCTATATATAATTCTGTGTTTTTAAATGTCATGCATTAACCATTTTATTAAAACAGTTTTTCAGGAAAAATATATTAGAGTCCAACATATATCTACCTTGGTATTTTGCTCCAAATCTTTACTATTCATAAGTGCATGATTAATCCGAAAAACGATCCAGTCAAACAGGGCACTATATAAAGACTTAGCCATAGAGTTCCTCACTGTCACAGCCTAGAGGGAAAAAAAAAAGTTAGGAATCCAAGTGAAATTGGCAACAAGCTGGGGGGAAAAAAAGCTTATTATCTTGAAATAGAAATTAGTTTTTATCTCAATATAAATAATTTATAATTGAAGTTTTCTATATATACTCATTAATTTAATCAAACTCAGGAAATCCAGGCTAAAACTGCCATGAAAGATTAAAAAAGCAAAATGTAGGTCACTCAATTCAAAATAGTTTTACTAAAAATTGGGGTATATATTTCATCTAGTAAAGAAAGTAGAATAGGAAGTTTATTAACAAATGAACTTTGCCAGCTAAAGTGAGGAAGAATATTCTAGGCATAGGAATAAACCTGTTAGCAAACAGCATCAGTTATCTGTGGAATCTTAGTCAGACACTTGAAACAATAGTAATATCACCACAATTACATTCCTAGTTGTCTTCAGCCTGTCATCCAGAGTAACATCTAGAATTTCTTCCTCCCCAGACACTAACAATTCTTTCATTATGGAGTTATTGTGATTTGTTTTTTTCCCTCACCTCCAGCTTTCCCCAGTTTATGGAAACTCTGTATATATACTCAGTTTTTGTGAAAACCTAAAACTGATCTAAAAAATGAAGAATATTACTTAAAGAAAAGTCAACTTTTAGAAGGCACTACAATCTAAAAAGAAGGTTGGGGAAGCACATGTCTTAGACAACTGAATACTATCACTTAAAAAAACAAATCCTAATAATTCATGTATTTATTATTTAGGGACTTATTTTGAAGTTTATATATTAGAGTAGGTACAGAGCATTGATTAGGAGCTAGACTATATTCCAATTTCAGTTTCTTACTTATTCTAACAATTTGAGATTTGTCAACTTGCTGAACTCTTAGGCTACAATCTTTTCTTACAACTGTAAAATGGAGACAATACTACAACTGACTACATATAAATGATGAATCAATTTCTGAATTTAAGTGAAAAAAAAAAAGCTTCAAGTTGCTAGAACACACTATTACCTACACAGAAAAAGAGAAAAGAGGTATCAAATTCTCTATCCAACAATTAAAACTTGAAAATAATTGGAAAATGTTTAGAAGTTCTGAGAGAAAAAATAATGTGGACCTAAAACTCTATTCTTAGGCAAGTGATCAACAATGTATCTTTAAAATATCAAGAAAATCAACAGCAGAATATATAGAGAGAATAATCATTCTATGCTTCTGAGGGGTGGTGGTGGGGAATATGGGATTAAGAAAATCTGATTAAATTCAGCAAAAGCAAAATATTTTAAAACACAGAATAAGAAAACATGCTAGTTGCCATAATCAATATAAATGAGCTGAATTTTTCATTAAAGGACAACTCTTCATACCAAATTTAAAGATTCAGAGAAAATTCAAATATATGAATATGGCTTTTTGCACCATAATTCCCAATATTACACTTTTAGCCTCTTTTCTCTAAAATGCAGTCTTGTCACAGTTTGACCTCAATCAGCTCTGCTGCTGCTGCTGCTGCTAAGTCACTTCAGTCATGTCCAACTCTGTGCGACCCCATAGATGGCAGCCCATCAGGCTCCCCCATCCCTGGGATTCTCTAGGCAAGAACACTGGAGTGGGTTGCCATTTCCTTCTCCAATGCATGAAAGTGAAAAGTGAAAGTGAAGTCATTCAGTCGTGTCTGACTCTTAGCTAAAATACCAATTAATTATTTTCCCACTCAAACAAGATCTTGCTTAGTGTTTCCTGTCTCACTGAATGTTACCAATATTCTTATAGTTGTTGTTGTTGTTGAGTCACTTCAGTCATGTCTGACTCTGTGCGACCCCATAGACGGCAGCCCACCAGGCTCCCCCGTCCCTGGGATTCTCCAGGCAAGAACACTGGACTGGGTTGCCATTTCCTTCTCCAATGCATGAAAGTGAAAAGTGAAAGTGAAGTCACTCAGTCATGTTCGACTCTTTGCGACCCCATGGACTGCAGCCTACCAGGCTCCTCCGTCCCTGGGATTCAGGACTCATGCCTGAGTCTCCTTCTTCCTCCCTGATTCCCACCAAGAACTCATTGCCAAATCTTGTTGACTTAATCTTCTAAATTTTTTTCTTTTTAAATACACCCATTTCTCCCTATCAGAATGTCACCTTTCTAGACACAGAAGCAAGCATCTTTCTCCTCAGGAGTAGTAACTACTACAGCCTCCAAACTCATCTTTGCACATTCACTCTTGCCCTCTGTGTTAGAATCCTAAGATGGTTCCCAAGACTCCCATCACTGGGTATACATGCTCTCTAAATCCCCTCCCTCTCTAAATCCCCTCACAATTAGTGACAGCAGGACTGTAAAGATGATGGATTGCACTCCTATAACTATCTTATGTTATAGGACAAAGGTGAAGGGATTTTAAATATATAATTATGGCCCCAAATCAGCTGAAATTTTTAGTTAACCCAAGAGATACTGTCCCAGGTAGAGGTGGCTTACTAGGGAGTAAGCGCATGCTGGACCTGAAGAAGCAAACTGCCATGCTGTGTACAGGACCACATGATAGGAAATGCCAAGTACACTCCAGCTGCTGAGAATCGCCCCTGACAGCAAACAAGAAATTATGGACCTCAGTCCCACAAGGAAGTGAATCCTGCCAACAAACTGTGAACGTGAAAGAGGATGTTGAGTCTCAGATTAAAAAACAGCCATCAAGAATATCTTGACCTTCAGCCTGGTGAAACCCTGAGCAGAGAACCCAGCTAACCCAGGCCCAGATCCACGGAAACTTTCTGATAATAACTTTGGGTTGTATTAAGTCACTAAAGCTTGTTACACAGCTACAGGAAACTAACACACTCTCCAACTGATTGTTCACATTGCTGTCAGACTGTCCTTAAAAAAAAAAAAAAAATTCTAAGGCAACTTTTTTGCTTAAAACACTTCTTTCTATTGCTCTTCAGATAAAATACTAAAATCCTTAAGGACTGCTCTTCATTTTACCCATAATGCCCAGCACAATTCTAGGCACAAAAAGCTTTTTCAAATATTTACTAAATAAATAAATAAATACACCAAACAAACGTGCTCAGTCCCTCAGTCACGTCTGACTCTTTACAGCCCCAAGGGATGTAGCCCACAGGCTCCTCTGCCCGTGGATTTTTCCAGGCAAGAATACTAGACTGGGGTGCCATTTCCTACTTCAGTGGATCTTCCAGACCAAACAAACATAAACCAAAATAAAACAGGAGCAACAAAAATAATCTCAGAAAGCTGAATTTAAAGTTACAATATGCAAATAAACATAACAAATATTTAATAATCAAAAAAGTCAAGAAAGAATATATAAAAGCATTGAACCTTTATGTAAAAGAAGAGCAAAACTCTTGAATGGTTTGACTTTTTCTGTGGTCTACAAAGGCACTCTCAAAGTTGGCAACTATAAAATATGACATAAGATAGCTGAATAATGAAGAAATGTGGACTTACAGGTACAATCAGGAGAGACCCAAAATAACAGGATAAATGGATCAACGTCTGCCTAGAAAGCATTCTCTACACTTAAATTACTATTTTCCCACCTCCATGTCTTCTAGTCTTATATTCTTACCCTATCTTTATAATCATCACTATGATTTCTCATCATTTTTGTAAAATTTCACCATAAAGTAGTAGACCTTTCAATAATTTTCCTACTCCTATATACTTCCAGTATTCTTGGGCTTCCCTTGTGGCTCAGCTGGTAAAGAATCCACCTGCAACGTGGGAGACCTGCTTCGATCCCTGGGAAGAGAAGATCCCCTGGAGAAGGGAAAGGCTACCCACTTCAGTATTCTGGCCTGGAGAATCCCACGGACTGCATAGTCCATGGGGTCACAAAGAGTCAGACACGACTGAGCGACTTTGACTTCACTTCACTTTCATAGACTTGAGTGGTAAAACAGTAATATTGGCTCCCTGTAGCAATAAAACTTTAGTGGAAGCCTTACTATACAGATGATATTTAAAGCCATGGGACTGAGTGAGACAACTGAGATAAAACGTATACAGAAGGAAAGACAAAGACTGTCCTACAGAACCCCATCCTTTATGAACAGAGTCAGGAAGAAGAAAAAAACAAACAAAAAGAACTGCAAAGGAGTGGCCAACAATGAAAAAGTAACCCAAGAGTATGATGTGCCAGAAGATATGATGTGCTCAAGAAGGAAAAATCATTTGTGTCAAATATTGCTACCTACCCATATAAATCAAATGAAAATTTAAAATGGTGATGAAATTAAGATCATTAGAGAAAAATGTAAGCATACTGTTTAAAGTCACATTCAACTTTAAAAGCTTCCAAGTTGATAGAAAACTCATAATCAAGTTTCAAGAGCCCAGAAAATATTTCAATCATCCCTACTGTCATTTTCATTCTATTAAGAGCAAGAATATAAACCTAAACTTCAAAAAGCATTTAAAGTTCCCTGATTTCAAAGAAAATCTATTCATACCTCTGCCAGTTTGTATGGTAAAATAAGCTTTTCTCCCACTGTCACAGTCTTCCTTGTAACTAGTGCTTCGAATAGCATCTCTTCTTTAACCTATGAAGCAGAAAAGTAAATTCAATATAAGATTTATAACAATGGTTGAATTATTTATTGAAATATCACACAGAGAAAAAAATAATGAGAAAAGCAAATATGCAATAAAGAAAAAACAAAAAGAGAATACACTAGGCAATTTAATTATTGGCCGAAGTGGAATTTAAGTGTCCCACTCACCCTTCTTCACCACAAAAAAGACACAAAGGGTAAATAAGACAGTTTGGTCTTTTTAAAGTTTTCTTTCTGATCATAACAGAGAAACATGCTTCATTGTGCAGAGTATGAAAAATACACAATAGCACAAAAAATATATTAAGACAGTCAGTTATAATCCCACAACCTGGATACAAGGACTAAAAAATAACAATACTTTTTTTTCTTAACTGAATTTATCTGGCTGCACCAAGTTTAAGTTGTGGCATATGGGGTCTGCGCTCCCTGACTAGTAATCGAACCCAGGTCTCCTGCTTTGGGAGCATGGAGTCTCAGCCACTGGACCACCAGGGACATCCCAACAATACTTCTTGAATTCCAGGAACATTACAATGGATAGTTATTGATGTTTCAGATGTTTATTTTCACTTACAGATGTTAAACTTTAAAATAAAGTTGATGCTTCCTTTATTCTTATTCTCTCTATAGAAGCCAAAATAATCATGAATTTCTCATGTATCACTTCAGTTCATGTTTTTATACTTATAAGACAACAGTGAGTCATTACCCTGCCACCAGCAAACTCATGACAGGTCAATCACGTTTTAAAATAAGATTACACCATAAAGAAAATAAACCTTCTTTTGGAGCATCCATTGCTGAATCTTCAAATTCCAAACAACAGAAACATATTGAAGCAAATTAACTTCACAAGATGAATAGCCCAAGTTTAAATGTAAAAACCTCAACCTTTCAGATATATTTAAAATATTTCAAGAATCAAATTATCGATAATGCAGATTACATAAAATGACAAAACTGAGAAAAAACACATATGAGAAAAAAAAACACTGTAATATTCTGAGGAGTATTTCTTCATGCAAGCAATTATTATTAAAACTGAACATCGGAAAACGAATGACCTATGCAACAGATGTAAGAAATGTTTTTAAAGGAACAAACAAATGTAAACTGGCAACAACATGGGCAAAGATGACTTCCATACCCTTATATAAATTGGTATAATCACTATAGACAGTAATATGTCAGTAACAATAAAGCTCAGTATGTGTATATACCATACCCAAGATTTTTCTCCTTGAATTATATCCTAGAATAATTCTCACACATGTTAACAAGGATATATGTACAAGGCCTATCACAGTACTATCTATAAATGGAAAATCACAAATAAACTCACTCCCCACTAAAAAAGAAAAATTATGTTTTATTCATATAAGAGAACCTTATACAACAGCTCAAAGAAGAATCTAGAATATATAAGCCAACACTGAAAAAACTTAAAAACAAAATATGAAGTCAAAAAGTCAAGTTTTAGAATGATACATATAGTATAACACATATAAAGTGTGAAAACATTCAGAACAAAACTATATATTCTTCATGGACACATCTATCTATTTTGAAAATATAAAAATAAGAATGGGAATGATAAAAACTAAATTCAACTAGTGGAGGTGATGGAATTTCGGCTGGGCTATTTCAAGTCCTAAAAGATGATGCTGTGAAAGTGCTGCACTCAATATGCCAGCAAATTTGGAAAACTCAGCAGTGGCCACAGGACTGGAAAAGGTCAGTTTTCATTCCAATCCCAAAGAAAGGCAATGCCAAAGAATGTTCAAACTATCATGTAGTTGTGCTCATTTCACATGCTAGCAAAGTAATGCTCAAAATCCTTCAAGCTAGGTTTCAACAGTATGTGAACAGAGAAATTCCAGCTGTACAAGCTGGATTTAGAAAACACAGAGGAACCAGAGAGCAAATTGCCAACATCCACTGGATCATAGAAAAAGCAAGAAATTACAGAAAAAACATCTGCTTCATTGACTACACTAAAGCCTTTGACTATGCTGATCACAACAAACTGGAAAATTAAGACCTTAAAGAGATGGAAATACCAGACCACCTGACCTGCCTCTTGAGAAACCTGTATGCAGGTCAAGAAGAAACAGTTAGAACTGGACATAGAACAATGGACTGGCTCAAAATTAGGAAAGGAGTACATCAAGGCTGTATATGGTCGCCCTGCTTATTTAACTTATATGGACAGTACATCATGCGAAATGCCAAGCTGGATGAAGCACAAACTAGAATCAAGATTGCCAGGAGAAATATCGATAACCTCAGATATGCAGATGACAGTACCCTAAGGGCAGAAAGTGAAGAGGAACTAAAGAGCCTCTTGATGAAAGTAAAACAGGAGAGTAAAAAAGCTGGCTTAAAACTTAACATTCAAAAAACTAAGATCATGACATCTGGTCCGACCACTTCATGGTAAATAGATAGGGAAAAAATTCAAACAGTGGCAGATTTTATTTTCTTGGGCTTTGAAATCACTACAACAGTGACTGCAGTCATGAAATTACAAGATGCTTGCTCCTTGGGAGAAAAGTTTTGATGAACTTAGATAGCATATTAAAAATCAGGGACATCACTTTGCCGACAAACGTCCATATAGCCAAAGCTATGGTTTTTCCATTAGTCATGTATGGACATGAGAGTTGGACTATAGAGAAGGCCAAGCACCAAAGATTAATGCTTTCAAACCATGGTGCTGGAGAAGATGCTTGAGAATCCCTTGAACAGCAAGGAGATCAAATCAGTCAATCCTAAAAGAAATCAACCCTGAATATTCAGAAGAATTGATGCTTTTGAACTGTGGTGTTGGAGAAAACTCTTTTTTTTTTTTTTTTTTTTTTTAATTTTTTTTTTTTTGGAGAAAACTCTTAAGAGTCGCTTGGACTGCAAGGAGATCCAACCAGTCCATCCTAAAGGAGATCAGTCCTGGGTGTTCACTGGAAGGACTGATATTGAAGCTGAAACTCCAGTCCTTTGGCCACCTGATGCGAAGAGCTGACTCATTTGAAAAGACCCTGATGCTGGAAAAGATTGAGGGCAGGAGAAGGGGACGACAGAGGATGAGATGGTTGGATGGCATTGTTGACACAATGGACATAGGTTTGGGTGAACTTCGGGAGTTGGTGATGGACAGGGAGGCCTGGCATGCTGCGGTTCATGGGGTCACAAATAGTCGGGCATGACTGAGCAACTGAACTGAACTAATTCATTGGAAGGACTGATGCTGAAGCTGAAACTCTAATACTTTAGCCACCTATGAGAAGAGCTGACTCACTGGAAAAGACCCTGATGCTGGGAAACATTGAGGGCAGGAGGAGAAGGGAGCTACAGAGGATGAGATGGTTGGATAGCATCACCAACTCAATGCACATGAGTTTAAGCAAACTCAGGGAGATAGAGAAGGATAGGGAGGCCTGGCGTGCTGCAGTACATGGGGTGGCAGAATTAGACACGACTGAGCAACTGAACAACAACAACAAATTCAAGGCGGAAGGTACAAACTTCCAGATATAATATAAAGGTCACATGTCATGGGAATGGAATGCACAACATGGTAACAACAGTTAATAAAAATTGTACTCCATATTTGAAAGTTGCTAAAAGAGGTCTTAGAAATCCTAATCACAAGAAAATAAACTTTTGTAACTATGTATCCTGAAAGATGTTGTATGTCAATTATAACTCAATGAAAAACAAGAAATTGTAGGGAAATCATTAAAAAAAAAGAAAATCTGAACACTGACTATATAGCTGAGACTGAAAACCAAATTATTTATTTTTAGGTATTTTAATAACATTAAAAAAATTTTTTTTGGAGTATAGATGATTTGTAGTGTTGTGTCAGTTTCAAGTGTGTGGAAAGGTGAATCCATTGTAAATATATGTGCATGCCTGCTCAGTTATTTCTGACACTTTGCAACTCCATGGACTTCAGCCCATCCGGTTCCTCTGTCCATGGAATTTTTCAGGCAAGAATACTGGAGTGGGTTGCCATTTCTGACTCCAAGGGATCTTCCCAACCAGGTGATCAAAACCACGTCTTCTGCACTGGTAGACAGATTCTTTACCACTGTTCCACATGGGAAGCCATATTTATATATATATATCCACCTTTTTTTTTAAGAGTCTTTTCCCATATAGGCCATCACAGAGTATTGAGTAGGGTTCCTGTGCTATACAGTAATTTCCTAATTATTATGAATATTTTTATAAACATAGCCCTTATCTTTTAGATAACTGGGATTTTATTTCAGAATTTGTTTTAAAAGAATTGGAAAGGAACAGAGGTGAAGATACAGATGAAAAGAGATGGGCCACATTAATAAGTGATGAAGCTTAACAACTTGGGGATCTCTCCACTTTTGACCGCATTTAAAATTTCAATTAATAAAAACTTGGAAAAAAACTAAATTCATAGTAGTATTTATACTTCTGCTGGGCAAAGTACACAGCGGACTTCAATTACATGTAATATTTTATTACTTGGATAATATTTTGAGTCTACAGGAATTTATTATACCTTTTTCATATATATTATATTCTAAAATTTTTCATAATTTAACAGGAAAAATATGTTAAAATATAAATCAATACATAATAAGTATATAAGAAATGAAAGACAAATTATGTATCAAAAGAAAACATGAATAGAAAGAACATTAAGAAACATGAATAGAAAGCTAACATCATAGAGAAAAATAATTTAAACATTAACAAAGTATTCACAATGAATACAAAAGTAGTGAGCTTTCAACATTTAATCAACAATTATTTCCCAGAAAAACACAAATCAACAAAATTAACTCAAACCAGATTTAAAAATCCTGAACACAAAACTAATTGGAGGAACATTAATACCATTGGTCATAGGATTGATATTATTCATATCTTTAACAAACATAGTATTCTTTCTGATGATTCTTCTATTAAATGCAGAAAAAAGATTTTAAAGAATGAAAAACTACCTAATTCATTTTAAGGAGCTGATTTAATGCTGGCACTAAAACTTGACAATGATCATACACAAGTCTACACACATAACATAATCACATAAAATACACTAATCTTATTTGGATTTAATAAGCAACCTAAGAAAATATTACTGAATTAATATTTTAATCAGCTACCTTTATAATTTTCCAAATAATCTTTAAATTTTATTGGACTTCCCTGGTGGCAGTGGTTAAGAATCCACCTGTCAATGCAAGGGACATGGGTTCGATCTCTAGTCTGGGAAGACCCCACATGCTACGAAGCAGCTAAGCCCATGTGCTACAACTACTGAGCCTGTGCTCTAGAGCCTGAGAGCCTCAACTACTCTCCACAAGAGAATCCATCGCAATGAGAAGCCAGTACACCACAATGAAGAGAGAAGCCCCCTCTTGCCACAACTAGAGAAAGCCCAAATGCAGCAATGAAGACCCAGTGCAGCCCCCCCAAAAAAATTAGTAAATAAAATAAATAAATAAACTTCATGGGGGAATTCCTTGGCAGTCCAGTGGTCTGGACCCAGTGGTTTTACTGCCAAGGGCCAAGGTTCAATCCCTACTTGGGAAGCTAAAATCCCACAAGCCTTAGGGCCAAAAAAACATTTTTAATAAAAAATAATGATAAATAAAAATATGGTCTAACTATAGGCAGGACACTCTGATAGGTGTTGTCAGATCTTCTCTAGCTCCTTAACTTGGAAGATATCTTCTTTCTACTTATTATTAAAACTTCACTCCTCAAACCACTCCAAACTAGAAAGAGGAACCACTCCAAACAAGAAGGAATTTGAGAAGCTTGAATTCAAAAGGTGGGATTTGCTATCAAATCACACTTAGTTGTTAGTCTAACTTTAACACTGGTAAGCCCAATTTTCAGAATTGGATTCCCGGCACCCTACTCCTTGTTTTACAAACACCTGAGTTCCTTTTTAAATTTCCTAAATTGTTCTTATTAGTCTCTCACCAAAAAAGAAATATTTCACTTGGACTAGAAGCCTTGGTACTTGCTGAATGCCTAAACTTCTAAGAAAGATCACTAGCCACAATGCTCTGTATTACCACAATATGAAATGAATGACTAAAACATCACCTAGAAGTCCTGTCTGAAAGATCTGTTTTCTGACCCTCATGACCTTCAAAATTACAGCTTTCAGATACCACACTCCACATTCTGGAACTCCTTTCTAATGAGTGAGTCTAGTTCCAATTCAAAGTACTCCCTCTTCTACCAGGCTAACTCATTCCATTAAAGTTAATAAACAAACAGCAAGGTATGTACAAAATAATAAAACACTGTAAGGTTAGATAAATAAGCACCTTCACAGATCTCAAAGAACACTGCCACTGCCTTATAATGGACACAAACTGGTAAACAATTAACTATGTAACAAAGCCAATACTGAATTATGCTAAGGAGAACCACGTTGTTCTATGCTGATGGAATCAGTTTAAACCATTTAATACAGTTAAAACCAATGAAGCAGTACATGAACCAAGATTTGAAAAATAAGTGATATTTTAACAAGAAAAAAAAAAGGTTACTGATAATTGTAAAAAAAAAAAAAAAAAACCACTGGAAATAATTAACATGTTCTTCAATAGGTAGGCTTCCCTAATAGCTCAGTTGGTAAAGAATCCGCCTGCAATGCAGGAGACCCTGGTTCGATTCCTGGATGGGGAAGATCTGCTGGAGAAGGGACAGGCTACCCACTCCAGTATTCTTGGGCTTCCCTTGTGGCTCAGCTGGTAAAGAATCTGCCTGCAATGCAGGAGACCTGGGTTTGATCCCCGGATTGGGAAGATCCCTGGAGAAGGGAAAGGCTACCCACTCCAGTATTCTGGCCTGGAGAATTTCATGGACTGTAAAGTCTATGGGGTCACAAAGAGTCGGACACAAAGAGTCGGACACGACTGAGCGACTTTCACTTTCACTTTCAGTAGGTGAATGGAGAAACTGTGATACATGCACGTTATGGAATAATATTCATCAATAAAGAGAAATGAGCTATCAAGCCAGGAAAATACACTGGATGAATCTTAAATGTATACTGCTAAGTGAAACAAGTAAGTCTGAAAACATGATATATTAATAGTATATGAATCTAATTATGTTACATTCTGAAAAAAGCAAACCTACAAAGCTAGTAAAAACATCAGTAGTTTGTAGGGAGGGGTTGAACAGGTGACATACAGGGAAGTTTCAGGGCTGTGAAACTATTTTGTAAGATAATGCAGTGGAGGATACACAACATTATGCATTTGGCACAATCCATGCATATACACATACATAATCCATGGATCTTGAGGTACAGACATTTTTAGCTGGAGGAATCTCAGGAAAGAATGCAGGCCATGACATGGAAACTATATGACAAATATATGGAACAACCTCAGTGAAGAGGAAAGGAGGAAAACGTACTGACCTAAATAATCTTGGAAAGGAACGGCTACCCAATCCAGTATTCTTTCCTGGAGACTCCCATGGACAGAAGAGCCTAGCAAGCTATAGTCCATGAGGTTGCAAAGAGTCGGACACCTCTAAGCAACTAACACACACACACAGTTGACTTACAATGTTTCAGGTATACAGCAAAGTGATTCAGTTTTATTTATATATATTAATACATATCCTTTTTCAAATTCCTTTCCATTATAGGTTATTATAAAATACTGAATACAGTTCCCTGTGCTATGCAGTAGGTCCTTATTGTTTATCTATTTTACATATGGTAGTATGTATCAGGTAATCCCAAATTCCTAATTCATCCCTCCCTCCCATTTTCCTTTTAGGTAACCATAAATTTGTTTTCTACGTCTATGAGTGTATTTCTATTTTGTAACTAAATTCATTTGTATCATATGAGAGTCCCTTTGATAGCAAGGAGATCAAACCAGTCGATCTTAAGGGAAATCAAACAAGTCAATCTTAAGGGAAATCAACCCTGAATACTCGTTGGAAGGACTGATGTTGAAGTTGAAATTCCAGTACTTTGGTCATCTGATGCAAACAGCTGACTCATTGGAAAAGTCCCTGATGCTGCGAAAGATTGAGAGCAGGAGAAGAGGGTGTCAGAAGATGAGATGATGGCTGGATGGCATCACTGACGCAAAAGACGTGAACTGGGCAAACTTCGGGAGATGGTGAGGGACAGAGAGGCCTGGCGTGCTGTAGGCCAAGAGGTCACAAAGAGTTGGACATGACTGGACAACTGAACAACAGCAACATCATATTTTTAGATTTCACATATCAGTGATACCATATACTATCCCTCCATCAGTTGCATCGTTTGGAAATATGTTCTCCTACACCATAGGTTGTCTTTCCATTTGTTTATAGTTTCCCTTGTTGTGCAGATCATGTTAATCTTTATATAGACAGTCACATAAAAATATCTGGAGATATGTGAATATACTCAAGGTGAGTTTACACATACATATTTCCTGTTCTATCAGAGGAGAGTGCCCATTAAAAACTACACCCCTTTTAAGATAAGCTGATAAGATAAGTTAGCTGAGAAAACATGAGGAATCATCAGTCCAGGAAGAAAGAGTAAGGTAATGAGGACCTTGATGTGGGAAGAAACGCCACAGGACATGAAGACTTTTGACTCCTATTTAACCATGAAGAAAGAAAAAACAGTACTCTTTTCTCCACCCATCTGGACACCCCATCTTCAAACAAAATAATCTGACCAACATCCTACTATGTAGGAGAAACTTTACAAAGACCTAGAACATGATATAGTATAGAGTGGAATATTCATCCTATTCAGCAAATTTAGGAGTTACAGATATCTGGGATAAAGGGAAGCAGGGGAGAAAACCCAAATCTGGCACACATAATAGAAATAATTCCAATTTCTGGACTAACACTATTAATTAAAAGTATTAACCCATTAATACCTACAAAATAGTTACACAAAATAAAAACTGAAAAGTTACCAGTATTTGAAATGAAAACTGAGAATATAATCACTTACTTCTAATAACTCTGAGACAACAGGCAGAACTTCAGGATTACAGATATCTATGGAGTCATCCCGGTATGTCTTCTTTTTATAACAGATATTACCCAAATGTAGTATTGCTGAGAGAAGAGAGAAAATCCTGTGAAAATAAAACCATAAATTACAGCTTGCTTATGTGACTTCTCTTAGGCATATTTCATTCCAAAATTCTAATGAAGCAAATTAACCAGTACAGAGTACTTAGTCTTCAGATAAATAAGAAATATGAGGATAATAATCATAACTACAAGAACTAAAATTTATTGAGTGTTTACCATGTCAGGCACTGTGCAAAGTGCTTTATATAAATCCACTTTAAGAACTGTATCTACATCAGATATACAGATACAGTTGTTTGAAGGGGACTTTTTTCGTTTTGTTTTAAATTTTATTTCTTGATTTTTGGCTGTACCGGGTCTTCACTGCTGCACAGGCTTTTCTCTAGGACTGGCACGCAGGCTTCTCGTTGTGCTGGCTTCTCTTGTTGCAGAGCTCGGGCTCTAGAGACCGCAGGCTTTAGCAGCTGCGGCACATGGACTCAGCAGTCCTGGCTCCCGGCTCTAGAGCACAGGCTCAGTAGCTGTGACGCACAGGCGTAGTCACTCCATGGCACGTGGGATCTTCTCAGATAAGGGACTTGAACCCATGTTTCTTGCACTGGCAGGCAGATTCTTTACCACTGAGCCACCAGGGAAGCCCTAAAGGGGACTTAATATTGTCTGACTCTTCTGTGGTGTTTCAAAAGTCCATGACTTTCTAATTGCTTTTTATCCTACCTGGAATGTCCTTTCCCTACACTGGCTATTTCAGATCTACTGAATTAGAATCTTTAAAAGAAAGGTCTTAGAATTTGTATTTTTTTAAACAAAGTAACCAAGGTGGTTTCTTTATTATTGTATTTTTTAAGTGCTTCCCCACATCATATTATACTGAGCATCATATTATAATGCCTTTTTTAAAAACAGTAATGGAGACCACTGGACTGTATGGCCTAACAGTAGGCCCTTACTGTGAAACATCTACATCTCAATTGTCCTTCCCTCCTGTCTCAGAAGAACACGTGCCTCTCTTCCAGCCAATAGATAATCCCTATCCTTGGGCTCTACAGCTCATGAACTCAGTTTACTCTAGGACATTATTACACCTATTTTCTGTCTCTCACCTGAACTTGACAAGAACTTTCTATCGAAGTAAGCTCACTTCTCTTTTACTTTAAGCAATCCCCCTTATACCCCCCATTGTTTCCTTCCCTTCACAGCAAGCGCTGTAAAGCAACAGTTAAGGAAGGTACACGGAGAGGTTGGGGGGCACCATGAACTCCTGTAATAATATGCAAATGTTTATGGACTGCATTTTTAGGAAGAAGAGCTCTAACTTTCAACAGATTCTCAAAGAGTTTATGACCAAAGAAAGAAATTCAAAACAAGTCTTTTCCAAAAATAAATTTCTTAATTCTAAGTAATGCTTAAGATGGAAGAGGCACTAGATCAGGATTATTAGAAAATTGTTTCAAAGGATCTCTACTGAGGGTAAAGGAATACAATAAATAAACTCACTGTCTTCGTGTCTTGGGAAGAAATCCTACCATTTCCATGGCTAGTTGTAAGCGTTCAAAGTCATGCCTCAAATCTTCCCCCTCCACGGTGAAGCAATCCTGCTTTTTTAACGAAAAATGGAAAAGAAAAATCAAGATTACCTATTGAAAAGCAACCTAAACCACTCAGAAATATAGTAATTTTAGATAAGCATACCTATGCATATTTAGATATCATCAAATTTATTAGACTCTTATCCTGCTACAAGCATGCAAATCAAACATATACCTACCTAAATACCAGTATGTTACCTTTTCCCTCTTCTTCACAACCACCCAAGCAAGGATCTCAAAAGCAACTTACAATAAAGAGCTGGCAAGACTCATAAAATGTTCTAATACCAAGTTTGATTTTGAGTGGTTCTGAAGAGTCTTGGAGATGAGAAGCATTTAAGAGATCAATTCCACATACAAATGTTATTTATTCAACAAATATTTAATAGATGCCTACCTATATGCAAGGTGCTGAACTAGATCCTGGGACACAAAAATATATTTTAGAAGAGGCATTAATTTAGTTGAGAAGAGGAGCCTAGACTTAATATAAAGATGTTTATATTACATCAACATTAGATACCACATAAATGGTTCCTAACAAATAATATAAACAACATGGCAATCAGCAAAATGAAGAAGTATATGTGAAAGTACAAAAACTTTCAAAAGAACCCTCATAATATAAGCCAGTAAACACAGTTATGGACTACCAGACTAAAAAATATTACTCTTCTAGAGCAACTCTTGCATTTCAGTTCCCCCCAAAAGTCAAAAGGTTATACTGTACCATTTGATAATACTGTAAATCTTTAAAACAATAAAAAAAAGTCTTTACCTGCCTTTACTATGTGTTCTCATAGTCCCTTTACACTTATATTTTCAAAAACTTCCTCACATGTATTTATTTTTTAACGCCTATCTTCCTATGAAATGTTGTTATCAAATAGTCAATGAACACATGAACTATAATTTGTCTAATTTACTGCAGATTTCCAGTATCAAGTCAGTGCTAAGAAGAAAGTAGGAAATTACTAGAGTAAATATACAATCAATGAATTATTTAACTGAATGAGACATTACTTTAAAAGAAATAAACAAAGTGCTCATCTATTTTTTAAAAAGTACTTATCAAGTATCTACCATGTACAACCTGCTTTAGGTACTATAAAAATGAATATATATATAAATAATAAAATTTTAAACATTGTCTTAAAATGCTATTAAAAATAATTTTATTCTCTATGGAAAGGTACACATGGATTTTAAATTCACTTTAAGAAAAGTTCTTTCTGACTATAAAATTTTTGGTAAGCAATTTTAAGACATATTTCTACAGACATGACAACATCCTAACCCACTAAAAAATTTTAACTTAACACATTTTTCTCTTTCCTAAAGCTTTTTAAAAGCTCTTCTTTTCTTCCCCCTAAAACCACAAACAGCTCACTCATTTTATAATTTAGTAAAAATTTTTCTATAACAAATAAGTGGAGGGAAAACAACCTATGCTTCAACTTGTGTAAACTCAGTAATACAGTAATGATTCTCATAAATGACAGCTGCTCTTATCTACCTCAAGAATGAATAAAACAGTGTGGATAAAATATTGAGAGCATAAATTGCAAAAAGAACTAAAATATAAATACATTTATACCGGCTGTTATCTATAATCAAATATTCTTCAGAAATACAAGACTAAAATCATAATGAACTTTTAAAGACTTATATTTAACATGAACTTCCTTGATGACAATGGTATTAGAAAAACTAAGGACAGATTAATCTACCAGACCAGAAATATCATTATCTTAATCTGGGTTCATACGGGTGCAAACCTTGAGACCAAGATTCAGTACAAGTAGCACTAGAATGTAGGGAAGGCAACGTTGCCTAAATAGAGTACAATATTAAAATATCTACCAAGGTGGGTAACTGGACTTTAATTCCAAAGTAACCTCTGGGAAACAGTATAAAAAATAGAAAGGTGAAGGAGCCATAACACTTATATATCACCTCTCAACAGTTCTGGAGATAAGCTGTTAATTCCTAGGTACTTTTACAAGATCAGGCAAGAGCACAAGCCCTTCCAGGATTCTAAGAAAAGCTTTCAAGCACCAGACACAAATACTGGCTGTTGGAGGTCATTCAGAAAACAACAAAACAGTAAAGGTCAAAGAATGAGGTAGGGAACTAATCAACAACTGTTAAAACCTTTTCCACTGAAAGAAGACAGCTGATTTCTATTGTCAAATTCAGCTCCAGGCTCTAGTCTTACCTGATAACATGCCACTGCACACTCCCCACAAATACACCAAAATATTCTTTCAAGCTATCAGCACTTTTTCCCTTTGTATGAGATGATGAGAACCCTTTCTCATTTATAAGTGCCAACAACAAGCCTGGCATGTAGGAAGTATTTTGAGGGAGAGAAAGTGAAGAGCAAAATCAAATTACACACGTTTCTCATACATTGTCTGTATTTCTTCGAATGCTGTTTATAAAAATTATACTTTTTTATAGCTACTAGTTGATAATATAGGACACAAATCTGAATAATTGACTTTGAGAGTTAGTAAAGATGCTGAAGATCATTTAAGAAAAAAGAATATAAAAAACATAGCCTGATTTGAATCCCAATTACATTATTAAATTGCTTCATCACCACGGGGGAAGTCACTTAAATTCTGAGCCACTGTTGCTTCTTGTGTGAAAGGTAATCATACTAACTACAACCAGTGGTTTTATAATGATCAAATATAATATGGATGGTAATGGTTTTTAAATGAAAGACCATTTGCAAAGGAAGTTGTGCAGCATGCAGAGACCTTTGTACTGGACTGGCATAAAGCCAAAAAGGCAGAATTTGAGGGAGTGACCCCAAATGTATAACCTGTTGGACCGTGAATAACAGTAAAAGTGCTATGTTGTAGAAATACTTAAGATTTGGAGGATGTAAATATTATGGATTCAAAGGTTCCCGTCCAGTTGCATAGGACTCCTGCAGCAGGTCTACTTCATGGGAAAATGGGAGGTCAAGTACAATACAAATGGTTGGGTTCCTATAAAGGCAGTAATGACCAGGATGAAAGCTTGGCCTCGCTGAGAATATGATGTTTTAATCCCTTTGCAGCATGGTGTTCAGTATACTGAGACCCATTCTGGCAGTTCTCACTAAACTCGCCTGATAGTTGGACCCGACTATTCAAAGTTTAATTCAGAAAAATTTTAAATTAGGTGAAACTGTTTACATTGAAGTTATTCAGAACCAGCTTTAAGGTAAAATGATTAGAATAGATTATTATCATTTAAAGAAGGGAAATTAGCATTTACCATATATCTTCTACATACCAGTCAATATCAGAGTCACTTGCCATATACAATCTTTAAATTCTCAAAACACAAGAAGTTAATTATGCATATGTACATTTTATTATACCTATATTTATAGGAAAGAAAATAGACTCAGCGGTTAAATAAGTCACCCAAATAACAGAGGAGGTTACACTAAAATCTGTTCTAAGTTACACCAAAATCTGTTCTAAGTCCTCTGCTATCTTTCATGAAACACTAGTTGCTTGAGCTTGTTTTATTAATAGGTGATTTAATTCCTTTCAAGGAATTAATACAATGGGCAACAACAGGTCCCTTGTTAAAAGCAATTTTCTCACTCAAGTTCCCCTTGGGATCACTTATACAATTTCATACAATGTATATTAAATAATATAGCACAAACGGCAGAATCCTCCTTAATCCTCTCTTCCCATAAAGCTAGTTACATAAGTTCTAAAAACTCAGAGTGAAACAAGTTTACTTTGCCCCCAAATATGATATGAGGAGGTGCGAAGAGAAAAGAATTAAGCAAAAAATCCTCAGATAGACTACTTGCTTCCATTAAAATTACCTTGCAAGAAAAAGCAGAAAAATTAAAGTTCCAATGATAATAGATTTGAAAACATAATAAATAAAAGGATAGTGATGAAAGTAATATTAAAGGAGTAGGAGAGTGCGGCTACAAATTTCTTCTGAAAGGAAAAGATGGATAATAATGCTTTCAGTGGTGGTAGCAATAGCAGAAACACTTACTGTGTGCTTATTAAGCATTAAGCAATACATTAAGCTCTGTAGATGCACTAACTTAATACTCACAAAAGTTAAAGACCATTATTTTCCCCTTAAAGAAGGGATGAAAACAAAAAGATAAGTCACCTGCTTGACTTCTCCATACTAACAAGTAGATGAGCCAGTTTTCTAATCCGGTCTACCTACTTCAGAACCTAAAAATTCTTAAGCATTACTTAGACTGTCTAAATAGCAGACCAGCTGGCAATCTCACTGTAAGCTCTGTACAGGCAATCAAGTCTTATATTCACTATGAGTTTCCCAGTCTCCTACCTACTTCCCAATGAGGTGCACACAATCAACTGGCATACTAATCAAAAGATGGAACTAAGCAAAAGATGGAAGCATCTCAAGAGAGAAAAAACAGCATAAAATTTTTCTACTAAAAATGATCAGTATCTATAAATTTACTGTCTAAAATTTATTTTCTAAAACATCAAATCTGAAATTGCAAATTACTTGATTATGAAATGGTACTGCAATTAAACTGAAGGAAAAATTACTAAATCTACTCAAAAATCTGATAGTCTTGCAATTAGCGGAGTTTGTAATCATATGCAGTGACAATTAAAGTGATAGTTATTTAAAGCAGGATTAAGACATATTACATTTCCAGGAGGAGTAGTTAATACATAATTAGTTCATTAGTTAATGAATATATAGATGAGTGTGTGTTTTCAGCCTTTCACATCTGACCTAGTTGCAAACTGAAGTAAAGGAAAAAGATTTTTTATGTTCTATTTACAATTACAAAGTTGTTTTTATAAGTTATAACAAATAATGCTAAATTTACCTACTCATTTTATATTACATCATATATGCCTTTAAATCATACTTAATTTGAAACATAAAATAATCTTATTTAAAGGAATTTCAATTAATTTTTTAGAAAATTACATAGCAGCTATAACCTCTCTTGCTATTAAAAAAATGCATGCATTCATTATGTGAAAAGACTGTTAACAGACACATAAAGCAGGAAGAATGCAACTTTTTAAAATAAACAGTAAATACTACCCATAATAGGAGGGTAACTAAACTACCACATAATAATTGAAATAAATAAATAAATGTCAAGGGAAAAAAACCCTATAGGTTATAATGATCCATAACAATGATGAAATTAGGAATGCAATCAATGTATTATTTTTCAAAATAAATACTGAATATAGTCTAAATATAGCCCCCCAAAATCCAAATAAGGTAAATTGTTTGAATCAATAAACCACACATAAACAAAAAAAGTCAATTCCAATAAAATAAACACTGATTTATCTTCTTTCCTAGATTCTATGTTTGTATTTCAGCTGACTTTCTTCCTAACTAAGTCACAAAAAGGGTCCTTTAGCAGGAACACAGGATACTTAGGCACTTGTACTGACCGGCTCAGAGTCAAAGCAATAATCATCCCAGCTCTGTCTGAGGGGTTTCTTTGTTATCTGAAAGTAAGGCAGATTAGTTAGGTAGAAGTAATGATTATTACACTCTTCTAATGATCTCTTAGATGTAGTGTTCAGGTAGTACCGCTGTTCTCCAAAGAAAAGTTATTTTGTATAGCAGCACAAAATAACTAGATAAACATTCAGATTCTGGGAGTCATATATTATTATAACCAATCCATATTTGCTATTGTTCAGTTACTCTGAAATTTATAATAACTGTTGAGTCCCATAGTCTGCAAATACTGACCCTAAGATAAGAATATGTACAGTATGGCCAGTAATTACAAAAAGATCTGGAAGAGGAGCAATAAACTCCAGATTTCTGTAGTATTAATTTTAGGGGCTTTTCCAGGTGGCGACAGCACTAAAGAATTTGCCTACCAATGAGGAAGATGTAAGATTCCTGATTTGGGAAGATCCCCTGAAGAAGGAAATGGCAACCCACTCCAGTATTGTTGCCTGGGAAATCCCATGGACAGAGGAGGCTGGTGGCCTACAGTCTGTGGGGTAGCAATGATTCAGACATGCTACACACATGCACATCAGCTCATTTTCTCAGCAGTTGCTACTTTTTCAAAAGGAAAATATTTTATCATCCAAATATAAGGCAAATAGTTTAAACAGGGAAGGGGAAAAACTCGAAAGCTAAATCAATGATTTTTTTAATACACTTAATTCAATACAGTAAAAATGCCTCATATTATACCAAGAAGTTATATTTTAAATAATTTTTAAATTCTCAATATAGTAACAGAATTATGTTATATAAATATGTAGTTTCAAAATTATGAAATATCAGTTATACAGCCTGCTCTATATCTTACGAAGTGTGAGATGTTACTTTCAAAGCCCTAAATACATACTACAATCTTTGAGCCACCATCCAAGTGTCAATTTAATATCCCTCAGAAGAACTTTTAAAATTACCATAAAGGAATTTCTTTCCACAGACATTACATCTTGCCTCAAACAATTAAAAATGAGGGGAGACAATCTGTTACCTAAATGATGTACTGTCAGATCAATTTCATTATTATTGATTCTAGAATTTTTGTTAATATAAGAAATAAAATCGAACAAACCAATGCAATGAAAAGTTGTGAGAATTACTCCTTATTATGGAAGTTTAGGGGAGAATTTTTTAAGTTTCAAGGTAAAACAAATTCTCTAAGTCATTTCCTTTAATGAATTTTCACACTGAGTATTTAATAGGATAATCACTAAATAATAAAAATAATCATACTCTAAGTCAGTATCATAATATCATGCAAAGAGGTATATGTATTAGGCTTCAAAACATGCAAATACAAGTTTCAGTAATCCTTTGTTAGGGCAAGCATTAATCATTAGTAACATTTAACATGCTCTGGTCTGTAAAAGGTAAATCACTTTACTTATTGAAAAGTGTAAACCATTTTTCTAAATTACAGGTATCTATAAACAGTTTATTATTCTCTCAAAGAGCCTCACAAAAAGCAAAAGGCACATAACTATCTTTTATGATTCATATAAGAATAAAAACAATTTTTAAATTTGAGAAGTACATCACATAAATTTTTAGATAGTATACATGAAAATGCTAGTTAATAGCCACTACCAACCAGGTTTCAAAAACAAAGTACTAGGGAAAAAACTTTTCTCAAGAGCTAAAATTTAACAATGCCTTACATTTCAAAATGATATTCATGAACTCTCACCTGATTGAGATAATGATATTCTTCTGGTTGTTTAAGATGGAATGCTAATCTCTCTTCTTCACTTGCTCCTGCCAGAAGGTAATAGAATACATGATAGTTCCTGTTGGAAACAAAGAAGTATGGTTTTATAATGAACATGGTCTACGGTTATCATTTAACAAGAAAAAGAAATTAATTTATAAACTGTTTCAGCTTTGCTTCATTTTTTTAATACAAAGGTGATAAACTCTACTGAAATACTACAGGGGAATTCTCTGGCAGTTTTGTAGTTAAGACTCAGTGCTTTCACTGCCATGACACAGGTTTAATCCCTCGTAGGTGAACTAAGATTACACAAGCCACAAGGGACAGTCAAATAATAAGTAGTACAAAATAAGATAATGTTTTGTATGCTGAATCAAAAGACAAAGGTGAAGGTGGCAATACACTAAAGACCTCTAAAAATTCCCTCCACAAGACCAATTAGAAAAGTAGCAAATTTGTCAGAATAAACTCTACAAATTAACCAAAAATATAAAGCAATCTAGAGAGTGTTTATATAAGAAAAAGAGCTGAATTTCAGTATAAACAGAACCTTGGTGGCCTTTTAACTTGCCCTAGTCCATCTCCTGCTTACCAGATACATGTAGCTTTCAATACCAACAGCTTACAACTGAGGTGGACACCAGAAGTCTGGCAGCTTCCAGAAGAGGGCAGAACAGGGGTGAAGTTCATTTAGAACCTCATTCCCTGAAAAATATCATTATTTGAACTGTCTGGTAGTTCCATGGTTGAAGTCACCTTCATTTACTATTGATATCTTTATTTGATGTGATTCAGAGTTATTACCCCAGTATGAAAATCTTTGTTTCAGAGACATTTGTAAGAAACAATTAGTGGCAATTTTTTTTAACATACCAGCTGCCTGAACCGATGAATAAATATTAGGGCAAACTGTGAGCTAACCAAACAACTTAAAGAGAAATGCTGGGAAATGAGACATCCACAGAGGCTTTAAAAAGCTCCAATATGTTCCTGGGAATCTAGAAGGCCATATGCATGCATAAAGTTGTGCCCATGCCCAGGGCTGCATGTCTACTCAGCAAAGACAAGAGGAAATACTAAGCTCTCACCTATCACTAACTCGGAAGATCTCCACAAGCAGGAAGTAAAGACTAAGGCAGAATTATAAAATGCCTGCCTAGGAGTTAAAAGTCATGGTCCTTGAAACAAACACTAGAAGACTTACTGTTACCAACCATTTATGGAACTCTCCGTTCAATTACTCCCTGGTGGCTCAGATGGTAAAGAATTTGCCTGCAAAGCAGAAGACCCAGGTTCAATCCCTGGGTTAGGAAGGTCTCCTGGAGAAGAAAATGGCTAAGAACTCCAGTATTCTTACCTGGAGAATTCCATGGACAGAGAAGCCTGGCAGGCTACAGCCCATGGGATCACAAAGATCTGGACACGGCTGACTAACTACCACTGAGAATCTAACCAAGGGCTTTCCTGGTGGCTCAGTGGTGAAGAATCCTCCTGCCAATGCAGGAGACACGAATTTGATTACTGGGTAGGGAAGATCCCCTGGAGAAGGAAATGGCCACCCACTCCAGTATTCTTGCCTGGGAAATCCCATGGACAGAGGAATCTGGCAGGTTACAGTCCATGGAGTCGCAGAAGAGGCAGACACAACTTAGTGACTAAAAAACAACAAGTTAACCAAGCAAATATTTAAACAGCTAAACTCAAAAAAAAATTAGACTTCAAATTAGCTGATAAAATTCACAAAACAAACAGCAGGAACAAAATTAACAACCACAAATCCTAGGAGGGGTAGGAACTCGTATCTACAGCTCCCAAATGATTATTTTAAAAGTCCAATTATTATTTTAAATGTCCAATTTTCAACAAAAATTTGAGTCATACAAGGAAACCAGAAACTGTAACACATACAAAGGAGAAAAAACAATCAATAATAACTGTTCCTGGGGCAGTCTGGAGACTAACTTACTAGATAGGGCTTTTAACTAGCTGTTTTAAATACACTCAAAAAAACTAAAGAAAACCATGTTTAAAGAACTAAAGCATGAGAATGATGTCTCGTCAAATAGAAGCTATCAATGAATAGACAGAAATTATAAAAAATAATCAGAAAGTAATTCTAGGGTTGAAAAATATAATAAAATGAAAACCTATTTAGAGGAGCTCAACAGAAGATTTGTAGGCAGAAGAAAGAATCAGTGAACTTGAAAAAAGGTCAGTTAAAGCTAGCTAGTCTGAGGAAGAGAAAGAAAAATTATCAGTCTCAGGGATTTGTGGGACACCATTAAACAGACACCAACAAATGCACAATATGGAACACCAATATATGCACAATGGGAGTGCCAAAAGCAGAAGAAAAGAAGAGAAAAAATATTTGAAAAAAATAATGATCAAAGTCCCCCCAAATTTGATGACAAACATTAACCTCTACATCTAAGAAACTTAATGAACTCCAGGAGAAAAAAACTTAGAGATCCACATCTGGACGCATTAAAACTATTAAAAGACAAAGACAAAATTTTCAAAGCACCATGAGAGAAATCCTCATCAAGGGATCCTAATGTAAGATTACCACCTGATTTCTAATCAAGAGCCATGGAAAGGAAAACAGATTCAAAGTACCAAAAGAAAAAAAAAATCAAGAATTATATATCCAGCAAAACTATCCTCAAAAAAAAAAAAAAAAAAAGAAGAAGAAATTAGGATATTCCCAGATAAATCAAAACTAAATACTTCACAGCTAACAGATGGACCCCATAAAATGCTAAAAGGAGCTTTTATGGCTGAAATTAAAGAAGACAAGATTCAATTAAGCATGAAGAAATAAATAGTATCAGTAACAGTAACTACATAGGTAAATATTGTAAAAGGTAGTATAAATGTCTGTGTTGTTTGTAAGGCTTTTTCCCCTCCAACTAGACATTGGCAAAAAGCAACAACTATAAATCTATACTGATGAGTCTACTGTTATAAACATTTGTACAACACTAACAACACAAAGTATAGAGAAAGTAACATAGGATAATGCTTAATGAACCTTTATTATATAAAAGGACTATACTAAGCATTTCATAAACATTATTTCATTTAATCTTCTAAACAACTAAAGGATAGTTTTCCATCTACAAAATAGGAAAAAGTATCTAAGAAGCAGAGAAGTTAGGTGAGATGCCAAAGGCATATTCAATACTTGAATGTAGGCTTGTTTAACTTCAAAGTCTGGCTCTTCATTTTATCTCACTGTAACATGAAGCAAATCATTTACCTCCCTGATATTTGGCTTCCTCATCTAAAGGAAGTTACATATATATCATCTCTGAAATGCCATATACCTCAAAGATTATAATAAAGTTAAGAGCTTTATTAAAAACTTTGCTCAAATTAGAGAAAGAACACTAAGACAGGGCGAAAGATCCAAAGACAAAACAAAAGGTATCACCTAAGACACCACTATTTTCCTGTTCTGACAGTCCTCCTAGAATTTAGAAAAGACAGCAATTCTACACAGTCATTAAAAATATCTCACAGCATCTTCAAAAGTACAGTATTCTTCCCATGACAGAACTAGCAATTATATGTAAAGCTATGTATGGTATAAACTGAATTAAAAGTCATAATACACAAAGATCTGAAAAATCAATCTGTATGATACAAGTGTTACACTCAATTTAATTACAATCTCAATTACACAAATTAAAATATGTACCGTTCATTATGCTCTTGATAAACGAGTCTAGACTTCTCCAGTAGATACTTTTCAACATAGGCACTAGAATAAAAATAGAATTGGTTGATATAAATAATAAAAGCCTAATATAAGGTAGACAAATATTTTATTAGAAAAGATGCAAAAGTCTAAAGAATACTATTCAGAGTACATTTTCCATTATCATCAATGGTACAGTGGTGAGCACAGCTACCTTCTAGAGTATATTTACCATTGTGTTATGGACATTGTTAGTGTTATCCATGTTAAATTCATAAACTCCTTTTTTTTTTAACTTCCATAAAGCAAAATAAAGTCAGGAGTTCAAAACATGGCACTCAATGCCTACAATGACACAGACTTTACTTTCTTTCCAGGTTCAATACCACAGTACATTCTTTCAAATATTATACTTTGGCTAGGCTACTAAATAAGGCTCAAAGATATAATTTCTTTACATACTCATGCTGTTGCCACATCCTGGAATAAATGTGTTTATGCTTGCCAATTTCCTCAGTAAGCACTCATTAACTGGACACTGTGTAAGCACTGTTCAGATACAGAAATAAGTGATACACTACCTGTTTTCAAGTGATATACTACCTGTTTTCAAGGGGCTTACAAATTAGTGGAGAAAACAGGCAAACTAGCAGCTATCATACTGAGCTGACAGGATTTATTATAGAGCAATGACGAGAATATTATAAATGTAAAAAGAGACACATATGATTCAATTCAAGAAGGAAAAAGGATGTAAGGAAGAACTCCCATAGAGAGTGAGTACACAGTACTTACTAATATGGATATAAAAATCATAAATAAAAACTAGCACAGAACACAACAACCAGTTTACATATGTATGTATAAAAATATGTCTGTATGTGTACGTCTGTGGGTGTTTGTGTCTTTGTATTGATCAAATGAGAATCTTTTCTCAGGAATGCAAAATGATCCAATATTGGGAAAATAATGACAATATTAATAAAGTCAAGAGTGAAGATCAGACTAATTTCCATGGATGCCAAAATGGCCTTTAATAAAATTCAGTAGCCATTACTGACAAAAATAATCAAAGAACATTAAAATCAATGCTCAATTCATTAACATGATAAAATATCCTAAAGCCAATATTCTACTTAGTAAAGAAAAGTAAAGGCATTCACACAAGTATCTAGAAAAATATCATAGTTTAGGAGGTATGTAATCAAACAAGATAGAAAATAATCAGAGATATAGGAACAGAAAAAAAAGTTAAACTATCTATTTTAGTAGATAATATAATAAACCTAGAAATGGTAAGAGAAACAACCAACAGTAAAACTAATACAAACAATAATTCAGCAAGATAGTAAGATATAAAATTAATATAAAAATCAATAGAAGTAATTGGGGCTTCCCTGGTGGCTCAGATGGTAAAGAATCTGCATGCAGTGCAGGAGATTTGGGTTCAATTTCTGGGTCAGGAAGATCCTCTGGAGAAGGGAATGGCTACCCACACCAGTATTCTTGCCTGGAGAAATTGATGGACAGAGGAGCCTGGGAGGTTACAGTTAATGGGGTCGCAAAGAGTCGGACACAACTGAGCAACTAACACATACAAGTAATGTACGATTTTAGAAGATATAATGTAAGAGAAAAATCACACTTTTAATAAAAATAAAACATTAAAAATAACATAATATTTATGAATAAACTCAATGAGAAATATAAAAAGCTAGAAAACATGTCTAAAAACCATAAAGATGTTAATTACTCCAAAATTTATTAATCCAATAAAACCAAGCCATGAAAGACATGGAAGATTCTTCAATAAATATTACTAAAGAAGAAAGAATGCAATCTGTAAAGACTATATGCTATATAATTTCCAATTATGTGACATTCTGGAAAAGGCAAACCTATTAAGACAGTGAAAAAATGGGCAGCTGCCAAAGGTTAGTGGGTGGAAAGGGATGAACACGTGGGGCACAGAGCATTTTTAGGACAGTGAAACTATACCTTTATACATTTATCAAAGCCCATTCAATGAACAAGAAAAATGGAACACCCTAATGCAAGATACTATCAACAGAGGAAACTAGGGGATAGCATGAAGAGGCATAAGGGAACACTCCCTAATCTGTTCATTTTTGTCATTAATCTAGAACTGTTCTAAAAATAGTCTATTAATTTTTTAAAAGCTATAAAGAATACTGCTGGCACAACCAGAGGACTCTGATCACAGACTGTAATAGCAAAAACTATGACAAAATTAACCCTGAGTATAAAATAGTATACAGGAAAATGTCATTGTGGCTGCTTTAGGAAATACAATAATTATTTCAAGGGGTCAAGTTATGTACCCAACTTACTCAAAGACAATTTTTTAAAAACGAATATATACATAACAAAGAAAGATAAAGCAAATGCATATAGTTGTTAACAATTTAGAAATCTAAGTACGGGTGGATGGATGGTACACTATTCTTAGAACTTTCCTTTTAGAACTTTTCCTAGAAAAGTTCCAGGTTTGAACTTTTCCAAAAGAAAAAAAAAAACGAGAAAAAAATTTAATGTAAATACTAATGTCACTATTTTCATTAAAAACCTATGGTTTATAAAGGGGCAACGGCAAACATTTAAACATCTCCAAAGCCTGATACTGCTACTTACCCAAGTACAGTGCCTGTTTCTTGGTAATTTACTTGAATAAACTTGCCAAAACGACTTGAATTGTTATTATGAGCTGTCTTTGCATTTCCAAAGGCCTGTCAAAATAAATAATTCTATTTTTTAAAATGGAATATCCTTAGATCATCTCAACAAGAAAAAAGTGCTAAAGAGATACTAGAAGAGCAATTTACTTATAGCTTCAGGCTCTCATACTTCAGGTGAAGTAACTAGTATCTGCAATAGACAAGTAGATTGCATTTTATGCTGCTGAGTAAACTAAGTCTTAATTGTAAAAACGTATTGCTCATTACAAATCAGATTTCACTTTCACATTCCAGTGCCAGCAAATTTTCTTAACACATTTATATATAATATATATTTAATACATATATACATTTTAAAATCTTGCTAAATTGAAATAACAGGCTGGGAAAAGAATAATTACATCAAAACAATTAGAATAGTATAGAAGAAATAAAGTTTCATCATGCAATATACTATACTGTATTTTGCCTATTTAAAACAAAACTACAATACTATTTTAGAAAGAATTTAAAAAATATAAGCTTCCTAAGTTATAATCCAAAGTATATACCATGCAATGAAATATTACCTAGCAATAAGGATGAAACTACTGATACAGATGTTAACATTGATAAATATTAAACGTTATGCTATGAAACCACACACAAGAGTACATATTATAATATAAAATTCTAGAAAAGGCAAAACAAGAGTAACAAGAAGCAGATTAGAAGCTGTCTGGGAATGGGGTAGGAGTGGGAAATGTCTAAAAAAGGGACACAGGGGTAATGAAAATATTCTATAACTTGATTCTATGATGGTGGTTACCTGGCATATACATTTATCAAAAATCACTAAACCATACATTTTAAGTGGCTATATATTAGTTCAAGTTATATCTCAATAAAACTGAAATTTAAGAACCCACGGTTGAACTCACATATTCAACAACTTAAATGAAATCTTCAATACATACTGCTGAATGAAAGAAGGCAGTCTTAAAACATTACATACTGTATGTTTTCATTAACATGACATTAAAAAAAAAAGAAGGAAGAACAAACAAATTGTCTCCACAAGTTACTGTGAGTATGGAAGGGCAGAAGGTATGAAACTAGGGAAAAGCATCAGGGAGACTTACAGGGATACTGGAACTACTCTGCATCCACTGCACACAGGTGGCTACACAGATTAGTATGTTTTATCATTTATAACTGAACTGAACTGTAACGGTATTTTTTAATTTTAATCTCTACTTTTAAAAGTAAACATTAAAAAGCAAAGCAAATAAAAGACAATTTCAGACATACAAATGTGAAAATATTCATCACAAGTGAACCCACACTAAAAGAAACAAAGGAAATCCTTCGTGCAGAAGGAAAATGATACCATGTTCAAATACAGATCAATGTAAGGAATGAAAACAGCAGAAACAGTAACCACAGGAGTAAATATATAAAATACATTTTATTACTTAGGTCTCCTGAAAAGATTACTAAGGATGAGATCAGAGAAAATGGTAAAGGTCTGTGAAATCCCTCTCCCCTTCATAAAAGAAATAAGACTAACAAAAATTGTCAAAGTCAACTTTTTGATGAATCTGGAAGTTAATGAAAGACTTAAGAGTAATCCCCTATAAGAATAACATTTAATCAAGGAAAACAGCTGCATTTCAGTAAGAAAAGCAAGCACTGATGGCATTTTAACTTACCTGATTACCAATTCCCTCTCCCTAGCTCCACACTGACAAGAAAACCAACATCCTACAATTACAGTTTTTTCAAAAAGCAGTCTCACCTAGAACCACTGGAAAGATCAGACTAGAGTTAAAGTCAAAGCCCTGTCCCATAGATAATCGTCACAATTTGACCTATTTGGCATTTTCCTAGAAAACCTCATTCAAAGGGCTATCTTTTTGACCTAACAAGAAGTCATCACTCACTGAGAGCAGCCTTTTTCTCATTAAAAGTAGACTGCCATATGATTCACCAATCCCACTGTTCAGCATATATCAGGAGAAAAATCTAATTTGACAAGATACATGCACCCCTGTATTCACAGTCGCACTATTTACAAGAGCCAAGACATGGAAACATCTAAATATCCATGGACAGATGAATGGATATAGAAATCAAGAAGAAATGGTTAGAATCAGACATGGAACAATGGACTGGTTCCAAATTGGGAAAGGAATATGTCAAAGCTGTATATTGTCACCCTGCTTATTTAACTTATATGCAGAGTACTTCATGCGAAATGCAGGGCTGGATGAAGCATGAGCTGGAATCAAGATTTCTGGGAGAAATATCAATAACAAGAATTATGCAGAAAATACCACCCTTATGGCAAAAAGCAAAGAAGAACTAAAGAGCCTCTTAATGAAAGTGAAAGAGGAGAGTGAAAAAGCTTACTTAAAACTCAACATTCAGAAAACAAAGATCATGGCATCCGGTCCCATCACTTCACAGCAAATAGATGGGGAAACAATGGAAACAGTGACAGACTTCATTTTCTTGGGCTCCAAAATCACTGCAGATGGTGACTGCAGCCATAAAATTAAAAGATGCTTGACCCTTGGAAGAAAAGCCATGACAAACCTAGACAGTGTATTAGAAAGCAGAGACATTACTTAGATGACAAAGGTCCATCTAATCAAGGCTGTGGTTTTTTCAGTAGTCATGTATGAATGTGAGAGTTGGGCCAAAAAGAAAGTTGAGTGCCAAAGAATTGATGCTTTTGAACTGTGGTACTGGAGAAGACTATCTAGAGTCCCTCGGACTGCAAAGAGATCAAACTAGTCAATCATGAAGGAAATCAGTCCTGAATATTCACTGGAAGGACTGATGCTGAAGCTGAAACTCCAATACTTTGGCCACCTGATGCAAAGAACTGACTCACTGGAAAAGATCCTGATGCTGGGAAAGATTGAAAGCAGGAGAAGGGGATCACAGAGGATGAGATGGCTAGATGGCATCACCGACTCGATGGACATGAGTCTGAGCAAGCTCCAGGAGCTGGTGATGGATAGGGAAGCCTTACGTGCTGCGGTCCATGGGGCTGCAAAGAGTCAGATATGACTGAGCGACTGAACTGAATTGATATGTAAACAATGAAACAACACTCAGCCATAAAAAAGAATAAAATAATGCCTTCTGCAACAACATAAATGGACCTAGAGGTATTATACTAAGTGAAATCAGAAAGAGAAAGAAAATTCCATAGGATATCACTCATATGTAGAAACTAAAATATGACACAAATAAACTTATTTATGAAACAGAAACAGGCTCACATAGACATAGAAAATATTTGGTTTCCAAAGGGGAAAGAGGTTGGAGAGGGATTAATTTGAAATTTGAGCTTAGAAGATACACACTATTATGTGTAAAACAGATAAACAACAAGGTACTACCATATAGCAAAGGGAATTAACTATATTCAGTATCTTGTAATAACCTATAGTGGAAAAGAATATGAAAAAGAGTATGTGTATGTATGTGTGTGTGTATGTATATATATGTAACTGAATCACTTTGTTCTACACCAGAAACTAAAACAACATTGCAAATCACTATACTTCAGTAAAAGACAGAAAGAGAAGAAAAGAAAAACGAAATGGTGAGAGCAGACATCTGTATCTTCTTTCTGATCAAAGCATTACTATTAAGTACGTTTTTAACCTATATTTTTATAAATAGGTTTCTTAATCAGATTGAGAAAGTTCCTTCTTATTCTGTTTGTTGAGAGTGTCTTTTTTGTTTGTTTGCTTGTTTTAATCATGAAAGGGTGTTGTTTTTGTCAAATGCTTTTACTGCTATCTATTCAGATAATGGTGTAGCTTTTGTCCTTTTGTCTATTAATGTTTACCACTGCATTTATTTTTATATTGTTTAACCAATCTTTCATTCCTTAATATATTTCTTACTTTACCATAATACTTCTTTTATATTTTGCTGAATTGTTTGCTAGTATTTCCTTAAGTATTTCTCTGTTTCAAGGGATACTGTTCTGTAGTTTTCTTATGTTATGGTGTCTTTGTCTAATTTTAGTATCAGTGAAATATTTTGGACCTTGTAAAATTAGAAACTTTTCCTCCCTCCTGTTCTATTTCTTGGAAGAATTTTGAAGGATTTGTGTTAATTCTTCTTTAAATGTTTGGTAGAATACATCAGTGAATCCATCTGGTCCTGGGCATGATTTCTTTCTTAAGCTTTTCACTGCTAAGAAACAGACTCACAAGACATAGAAAACAAACTTATGGTTACCCAAAGGAAAAGGGGGTGAAAGAGGGACAAATTAGGACTTTGGGCTTAGCAGAAACATCAGTTCAGTTCAGCCACTCAGTCGTGTCCGACTCTTTGCGACCCCATGAATCGCAGCACGCCAGGCCTCCCTGTCCATCACCAACTCCTGGAGTTCACTCAGACTCATGTCCATCGAGTCCATGATGCCATCCAGCCATCTCATCCTCTGTCGTCCCCTTCTCCTCCTGCCCCCAATCCCTCCCAGTATCAGAGTCTTTTCCAATGAATCAATTCTTCACATGAGGTGGCCAAAGTACTGGAGTTTCAGCTTTAGCATCATTCCTTCCAAAGAAATCCCAGGGCTGATCGCCTTCAGAATGGACTGGTTGGATCTCCTTGCAGTCCAAGGGACTCTCAAGAGTCTTCTCCAACACCACAGTTCAAAAGCATCAATTCTTCGGTGCTCAGCCTTCTTCACAGTCCAACTCTCCCATCCATACATGACTACTGGAAAAACCATAGCCTTGACTAGACGGACCTTAGTCGGCAAAGTAATGTCTCTGCTTTTGAATATGCTATCTAGGTTGGTCATAACTTTTCTTCCAAGGAGTAAGCATCTTTTAATTTCATGGCTGCAGTCACCATCTGCCGTGATTTTGGAGCCCAAAAAAAAATACATAGTACTACATATAAAACAGATAAACAACAAGGTCCTACTGTATAATCATATTATATGATTATATGATTTATAATATATATAAAGAATCATATTCAATATCCTGTAATAAACCATAATGGAAAAGAATTCAAAAAAGAGTGTGTGTGCACGTGTGTGCGTGCATGCTCAGTCGCTCAGTTGTGTCTGACTCTGTGCGACCCCATGGGACCCGCTAGGCTCCTCTGTCCATGTGATTCTCGAGGCAAGAATACTGGAGTGGGTTGTCATGACTCCTCTAGGGGATCTTCCCAACCCAGGGATTGAATCCAGGTCTCCCGCATCACAGGTGGATTCTTTACCATCTGAGCCACCAGGGATATATATAACTGAATCACTTTCCGGTATACCAGAAACTAACACAACACTGTAAATCAACTTACTTCATTATGAAAATTTTAAATTTAAATTCCAAAAAAGAGAGGGTTAAATCTGGGAGAAGATGTGCATATATTTTCAGAACACATGTCTGATAACAGATTTGCACCCAGTAAACACAAAGAACTCTCAAATACAACAGTAACAAGTTGGGCAATAAATTTTGACAGACACTTGACCAAAGAAGATATATAAGTGGCAAATAAACACATGAAAAGGTGTTCACATCATGAATGTATTATAGAATACACATTAAAATCATGAGATACCACTGTATACCTATTTGAAGGCTAAAATTAGAAAGGATGACTATATCAAAGGTTAGCAAGGATATGGAATAACACGAACTGTATACACTGCTTGGTGGGAATGTAAAATAGTATGTACAATTTATATATAAGTTTGGCAGTTTCTTTAAAAGTTAAACATATACCTATGATAGGACCCAGGCTAGGCCAGGTGGCTCAGTGGTAAAGAATTTGCCTCCCAATGCAAGAGATGCCGGTTCGATCCCTGGGTCAGGACCATTCCCTGGAGAAGGAAGTGGCAACCTGTTCCAGTATTCTTGCCTGAGAAATTCATGGACTGAGGAGCCCGGTGGGCTACACAGTCCACGGGGTGGCAAAATAGTCAGACACGACTTAGCGACTAAAATACAAAAACATACATGATATGATCCAGTTATTCCACTCCTAGCTATTTACCCCAGGAAAAAAACAGATAATTTCCACACAAAAACATAATACTTTACATATAATAACCAAAAACTGGAAACAACCTACATGTTCATCAAAAGATGAATGAATAAACGAAGATGAATGAATAAATAAATGAATAAATAAATTCCAAATGAATGCAATATGGAATACTGTCTTAGCAAAAGGGATTACTGACACACACAAAATAACTATACCATGTGAGAGAAGTCAAACATAAAATAGCACATACTACATGATTCCATTTATATGGAATTGTAAAATGTACAAACTAACCTACAATGACAGAAAGCACATAAGAGGTTTCTTATAGATGAGAGGAGAAGAAGTGAGAAAGAGGCATGGCAAAAGGATATGAGAAAATTTTAGGGATAATGGATATGTTTAGTATCTTGACTGTGATGGTGGTTTAATGGGTACACACGTATGACAAATTTATCAAACTGTAACAGATTAACACTTTAAATCTGTGCAATTACACCTCACAAAAACTCTTTCAAAACAAGTAATATTAACTCTCCTTTAAGCTTTAAAACAAAAACTGTATTATGTTTCTTCTACCCTTGACAGTATTACTTATAAAACATAACTAAAAAAATTTTCCCATATTCTCTGTATTTTCAAAGATGAACCCTTAGAATTTCAGTTAGGCACAGATTTTAAGCTGCAAAGACAAAAATATATTGAAAAGAATATTTTCCCCAACTACCCATTATCATAGTCAGTTACAGACAGGAGTCCTGCCCCTGCTCTCTCCCTTTACAGGGGGATATATCTGACTCCAATCTTCTCTTTCCTTTGCGTCACTATGGCCCAAAGTTACTCTTTGAAAAAAATACTGCCACTGTTACATCTTTCAGTCTTCCACACTGCCTCCTATCTTCCAGCTTTCCTTGGTAACTAAAAAACGATGTCTATACTTCTATTTAGTTTTACTTCATTTTCTCACATCTAACACATTTTAATTTTTTTTAAAGCTATGTTTAAGAGTAAGAAGAATTATTTCTATACACTTACCTCAAGTACTGGTCCAGCGCCAAGAATAATTTGTTCCACTCCACTGGCAAATCCTTTCTGACTGAGGGCAGTGAGGTGATGAATAAGAAAGTTTGTGCTTTGAGTCTTTCCAGAACCGCTCTCTCCTGAAATAACGATGCACTGATTCTTTTTGCGCTGAAGCATGGCATGATAAGCTACATCAGCCACAGCATAAATGTGAGGCTCAAGTTTTCCCAATTGATGGTTATCATACATTTTGACATATTTGGGGTTATAAATAGGAAGAAACTTGAATGGGTTAATAGCTATTAGAATACTGCCAACATAGGTATAAATTTTTTCATGCTTAAAACGATTTCGTAGGTTTTCTAAGAGAGTTTTCTCATTCAAATCAGGTAAGCTACATAAATCGTCAAAGTCCTTCTGTTGAGGCTGTGGAAGAAAACCCCGTTCCATCATCCTGCGACGTTCTTCTGTTACCCGTAGCCATGACTGAAGACTACCATAATGAATTGATCCATCGAGGTTTTTTTCTCTCAGAAGGAAACGGTAGTCCTCTCCACTCAGGCGATTTTCCAGAGCCATGCGGGGCCATAACATCATTCGCTGAACTGGACAGTCTGTTGGATTGAGTATCCATTCTTCTCCACCAAATTCTTTTACCTCTGCTAGAACGTAACATTTTGTTTTGTCAAGATGAAGCTTGTTTATAAGTGAGTCAATCACCTCAGCAGCCGTGGAGTTTTTTCTGGCAGGAATTGGACAGTAGATTGTCCCTTCTGAAATCGTCCCAGGATATATACGTAAGGTATGTTCATTATCCTCAAAGCGTCGTCTTCCTCCATCATTTATATTCATATTGGATCCTGTCCCATCAGCATGGATGGTATGTGTTCAGGACTGCGCAAATCATTTTCATGGCAAAAGAACTGCAACATAAAAGATGTGAAACATTAAGAAGTCATATTACACAAAAAATAGTCTTAACAATTATGTTGATTATATCTTTCAGAACAAAAAAATCCCAATTCTTCCCTTAGAATAGGAACAGTTCTTGAAAACAGTCTAACTGAGACCCCAATATTTCATATATTGTCCAAACCTGGACACTTTCTAAAGCAGCCAAAATTTTTTCAATGTTTTGTTATGTTAGTAATTCAAAACCCAAAAAGTAAAAATAATAATTAATTTGTCCTCTACTATCTCAAATGTTTCTGAGGTAGGTACCTGGGATCAGAATCAACTTCTTTCTTTATATAAGAAAAAAAGCCTCACTGGAGACTGAATTAAGATGGACAAAACAATCACATAAATCTAATCATGTGTGCCATGTGTCCAAAAGCCTTATACATAAAGCAAAACCAAGAAACATTGCCACCAACAAAGCAAAAATTTGTGAAAGTAAAAACAGTAAAAAGATGAGATCAGATAAACAGAAATTAAACTAGATGGAGTTATAACCAAGAAAACAATGAGAGAATCTTTCAACTATACTAGATCCTAACAAAATGCTCTCCATAGTAGTTGTATCAACTGACTATTGCAGTCACCCAGGAAGAGCTTGTGTTTCTCTGCCTCCTTACCAAAAGTCAGTACTGTCAGACTGGAGTTTCTGCCAATATAAGAAATGTAAAAAGATGTTTCAGTACTTCAAATTTTATTTCCCTGATGACCACTAAGAAGGGGTAGTAACACATCCTATCATTTGCCATTGGGGATATGACTGTTTATTCAATTTCCCCTTTTTGATTTGTCTTCTCATTATTAATTTGAATGAGTTTTTTATATATCCTATATATTCAATTTTCAGCTGAATGAGTAACAAATATCTGCTACCATTCAGTAGCTTATCCTTCTATTTTGTTCATGTTGCCTTTTTTTGTACAGAAGTTATATTTTTGATAAATTTATCAATCCTTTACAGGTTACAATTTCTTTTTTAATAAGCAACATTAGCAATTGCAGTTAACTTTTATTATGTGTTTATTTGTACTAGTCATTTTTCAAAGCATAGCACATGAATTATTTAATTTAAAACTCACAAGTTGTCCCTGAGGGTTGTTTTTTATCATCATCATTGTACAAAAGAGAAAACACAGAAATTTTACATAACTAGACCAAATGTGATAAAGTTGAGATTTGAAGCAGGCAGTCTGGCTCTAAAACCTATATACTATTATCTCCTGGTATAGTTTTTCTAAATCTTCCTTTATCCTAAGGATATAAAGTTATTATCCTATATTTTCTCCTGAAAGACCAAAATTCTGCTTTTCTTATTTAAGTCTTTAATGCATACAGAACTTATTTTCATGTATGTTGTAAGACAGGGCTCATAATTATTTTCAGATCAAATTCAGATTAGCCACTGAACCAGCACCACAATGAAGATTCTAATCTTTCCCCACTGACTCATAATGCTACCTCTGCCATGTGGCTAATTCCATATAAGTATCAATCTGTTCTGGGCTCTGTAATCTTTTTTACTAGTCTATTTACCAACAGTAAGCCTATCTTAATTAGTATAGCTTTATAATAAGCTTCGATTTATCTGGAGGGCATATCACCTCAATATGTTCCTCTTTAATGTTACCTTAACTATGTACCATCATAAAAAATTTAAATATCAGTGTATCAACTATAATGAAAAAACTTTGGGGCATTTTTTTGGATTTTATAGATCAATATTGGAAAAAACTGACATCTTCCTGACTTCCCATTCATAAACACCATGTTGTTGTTTTTTGTAATCACCTTGTTTCACTCCTAAGGATTATCTTATTTTCATATTCATCCAATCATTTTTCAATTTAAATTTCATAATTAAATTTTAAGAGATACTACTTGCTTACTTACCTCCTTAAACATTCTATATAACTGGATATTTTTCAGAATAATATTTTAATGTCATCAGAGTGAACTGCCCTTATGATTGCTGATTTTATTTCTCATTTTTCTCAGCATTAGATGACTTAGTTTGAGAATTTAGTTTTATAGGTACACTTTTTGATGGAAGACTTGTTTTTCATACCAACATTTACTAAGAACCCATTATTTACTACTTTTTTTTAACACCACCACAATACTATTAACCAATACTATTACAATACTATTAACCTTTAAATTAATATTTTTAATACGACTGACATTTAACTTTCCCAGTTATCTCATAAATATTTTTCTTACAGTTGGTCTATTCAAATCAGGAGATCTGTCCTGCAGTAACAGCACAGATATGTTTTAAGCCAGGAGGTTTTTAGTTGGAAACCTATGTTTGTGTTCTCATGAATTCCTAGGAATAAAGCCTCATATAAACTATGGCCTCTGGCAACAGGAAGCAGCAAAGCTACCGCTATGGTCCACACAGGCTGTTCCCTGTACTATTCCAGGATACTGCATAACTCACCTATAAAGATGAATAGTATGGCAGCCCCAGAACCAAACTCAGAAATACTGTTCTCAATAGAGGAGCCCCATCTACCCTGGACTCATGGTTACCAGCGATTAGTCCAATTCCAGTGACATTTCTGCATTACCTCAAAGAGGCCAAAACCTCCCAGCCATAAGCCCTACTCACTGCTCTGTGTTCCATTCTCTTTCCAAGATAGAAATGTTTGCCTTATTTTGAGCCCCATTTATGTCAATTCAGTTATATCTTTTTGTTACTTTATCAGTCACTGCTTTGTGTTAGAAAAAAGGGGTTCTCTGAAAATGTCACTCATAAATTTCCTGGTGGTCCAGAGGTTAGGACTCTATGCTTTCACTGCAGAGGGCCAGGTTCAATCCTTGGATGGAGAACTAAGATCCTGCAAGCTGTGCAGCACACTCCCCACCAAAATGTTTTTTAAAAAATCACTCATAAATACATCTTGACAGCAAGCCATGAGTGTTTATCAGAATCATCTGGGAAACATTTTAAAAATATACATTTTTAGGCCTCAAAATGGTTCTGAGGTTGGGAAAACAAAACAATTCTTTTGTTGCTGGCCCAGAGAATAGCATTTGGGAATCGATGGTCTATATTTCTACTTTCCACTCCCTTACCACTCTTTCCACATAGCAAGCTACTGCCCATGTTTTTTAAAGATGTCACCAATGACCACAAAGCTGTCAAATCCAAAGGTTTTTTCTCAAACCTCATCTTAACACACCACACTGCAGCCGTTTGACTAAGGTGTCCATCCTCTCATTCTAAAAACAGCCCTCACATTACAAATATTTTCCTTATAATCTTCCTGATTGATTCTTTTTTTTTTTTTTTTAATGAATCACTCTTACAGTTCCTCTTCCACTATCTCACTTTAAAGATAAAAATATTCTCCCAATTTCTGGTCTCAAACCAGTGCTCATTTGTCTGGTTGATTACATCTAGTCCTCCACAATTTACACTGTTACCTATCACCTATGAATGCTTTTGTACTATACCGACAGAACCGAACAGTTATGACAGAGACCATATAGCCCATAAAACTGAAAATGTTTATTATGTGTCCCTTAAAAGAAAAAGATGCCGACCCCTATTCTAGGATAAAAACTAAAGAAGTAAGGAAAAAACATAACTTTACAACTAATAGAATGAAAATATGGGATGATAAAAAATAATCTATTCAAAAGAGGGCAACAGAGGCATTTAGAACAGACAGAACAAACAGAAAGCAAACTAAATATAAGTAACTATATTAAGTGTCAATGCTCCAATTATAAGATTGTCAGAGCAGATTTTTAAAATCCACCTATGTGCTGATTTCAATAGACACAAATGTATACTATGAGGATACAGAACCTAAAGGTTTAAAAAAAGAAAGAAGCTATACATGTAAATTCTAGCCAAAAGAAAGTTGGTATAATCAAAATAACTTAAAGCAAAATGGAAAAAGAAAGCTAAGTTAAATATCTCTTAAGCCCGTTTTAGCTTTTACATACTGCAATACTAGGTTTACACCTGAGACAAAAGTCCCTGGATATCAATGGTGACCCTGAAAAGCAGAAAACAGAGAAGAACTATAAGTTAAACAGGAAGTGACAGACTGGCAAGTAAGTAGACTAGCAGGTGTTCCCATATCTGCTATAGGAGAAAGGAGAAGACATATGAGTGAAATGTTTGTTAGTTAGAGGGCTTGAGAACATACCTTTATAATTATAAATAGCATCAAACGGAAAAGCAGACACCAAAAACTTTTAAAAAACGAAGGTCTAATAAGCCAAGGTTCTTTGGTAAACAAGACTAAATACGATTTAAGTCAAAGGTAGACAGGTAACTCTTACAGAAAGGAAAAAATGACACTTCTTCTGGAAGAATTTAAAAAGAGTAAAAGGATGGGTTATGAAATAGCTTTTCAGGTTAACATGTGTTAAAGAGTGCATGTTAGCTGATCTTCATCACTAGACAGGCTATTAGAGCCCAATTTTAACCTTTGGCAGATCAACAGCAACTAAAAGCCAAATTTGGTACTAAAACAAAAAAATCTTGTAGTATTCCAACTAAAGAAAGGGTGATGGAAGAAACAAGTTATCACATGACACACTACAGCATAGGTGTGTGGACATATATTGGTTTATCAGTAAGTACGCTGTACCTTCTTCTGGTGAAAGTACTATGATTTTCCTCAGAAGACCTCCTCTCCCTTGCCATTTGAGACAGTTTGCATGGACTGACCTCATCCTCCAGTTAGCTGAGACACAGGCCTAGCCAACCAGTTTATTCCATTCTCCCTAGCGACAGTGGGCTGCTTAGTGGGACAATCTATTGAAAATTTGCTGTAACTATTAGAAAAGAAGCATTTCTTTTTCCTACTAGGACTGCTAACCTAAGACATAAACCTAGAGCTATTGGCAGCCATCTTCTCTGAATGCATAGACGCAGCCTCTCTGCAGTTAAAGAAATGAACTAACTCAAAACACAGCAAGGCCTTACAACACTGAGCCACTGAATCTAGCTGTGTCTCTGATAAACTCAACCACTGAATTGCCTTTTTAAGCATGCCAATCAATTCCTTTTTATTCGCTGAGCCAATCTGAGTTGGGTTTCTGCTCTCTGTGACCAAAAGAACCCACTACAACAGGTTCAGTACAATATTCTTTGATAATATAGGTATTCCTTATTATACAAATTTCTCATATCCAAAAAAATCTCACAATCTAAATTCAGGAGCCAAATATATTTGAATATATTTTTGGATACTTCCTTCACTATCATACTATTTGCTATCCACTTGGGTAATCAAATAAATTCAAATAAGGCAGTACCACTGAGACATCCAAATTCACTATAAAAACTGAAGAATTAAACAGATATGGATGGTGAAGGATACTTGCAATACCAACCAGGCAGAAACATGGCAAGGGATGAACAATACAATGTCAAGTAAAAACATATAAAATATAAAATTGTATATAAAGGTATACATATATATAATGGACCAAAATATTTGCTTTTGGAAAAAATCTTCAAATTTTCCTTTTATAGTTTTCACCAAAAATAAATTTGACATGCATTACTTCATTCTAATTGAACAGAAATTCTATGAGATAGGAAATACACTATTATCTTGTAAAACAAAGATTAAGGCTAAAAGAGCAAAATATATACATATATAATTTATGATTAATATTTCAAATCAGCAGAGAAAGAAGGATTAATAATTATGTTGGGATAAATAACAAATTGTGAAAATAAAACTATACATATTAAGAATTACTGGCACTTAATAGCAATTAGACATTGCTACATTTTTAATAAAGAAAATTATTTAATATTTTTTATGCCCTATCCCAAAGCAGTTACTTCAAAAGTATATGCTAACAGAGAAAAACAATGTGGTGAGACAGTTGCTGTGGTCAGTAGGGTGTGGTTCAGAATAGGCAAGCTTATGATGTTATTCACTGGACGGAGTTAGAAGAGACTAATTACAGAGGAAAAACTATGGTGAAGGAAACAGAGCTCAGGAATACAGTTTCCTTTAAATGAGAAGTTTGGTTACAAAAAAAAAGATCAAAAGGAATAACTAAAGATTTTTAATGCAGTGTTTTGCAGCTATATGCTCATAAAACTTAATTTGCAAAAAAAATATGCATTGTTGCTTTTATTATCAAGTTCTCCCAAGTTATTTTTCAACAAGAAAAAAGTGGCCTTTCTCTTTATATGTACTTTATCACAGGGATCTGTTTATGCAGTTTAGCGAGCAAGATCATACCTTATTACTCAGTAACAAGAGAACTCAAAAGGACAGAATCAGGAAAATGTACAACTTAAAAATCAAAACCTAGCTTTGCTACAGCTTCAAAGCAAAAGACTCATCAGTACATTTTGAAAGAACATTCTACTATCAAGGTAGGGTCCTTTGAGAAAACATTACTGACTTGTGTACTGCTATACATTTCATGGGGAGAGAGTTATTAAATATTCTGAAGTTATGTTAGAAAAATGATTCTGGAAAAGTGGTATTCGAGAGCTAGTATTCAGGTTTTTTCATTTCTTAGTACTTAAAATTGAAGTGTTCTATAAATAAATATACTCATTACCATACTAATGTATACTCACATGCAGACATACCTTGGAGATATTACAGGTTTTGGTTTTAGACCACCAGAATAAAGGAAATATTACAATAAAGCAAGTCACAAAGACTTTTTGCTATTTACACTATACAGTCTACTAAGTGCACAATAGCACTATGTCTAAAAAATGTATACACCTCAATTAAAAATCACTTTATTGCTTTAAAAAAAAAGCTAACCGAAAAGCTTTCAGTGAGTTGTAATCTTTTCGCTGGTGGAGGCTCTGCCCTAAATGCAGATTGCTGCTGATCATCGGGTGGCAGCGGCTGAAGGCTGGGGTGACAACAGCAACTTCTTAAAATAAGACAACAATGAAGTTTGCTGCATCAACTCTCTTCCTTTCATAAACGATTTCTCTGTAGCACGCGATGCTGTTTGATAGCATTTTACCCACAGAACTTCTTTCAAAATTGGTAGTCAATGCACTCAAACCCTGCTGCTGCTTTATCAACTACATTTATGTAATAATCTAAATCCTCTATTGTCATTTCAGGAATCTTCACAGCATCTTCATCAGAAGAAGATTCCACCTCAGGAAACCACTTTCTTTGCTCACCCATAAGAAGCACCTACTCATCTACAGGTTTTAACATGAAATTGCAGCAACTCAGTCGCATTTTCGGATTCCAATTCTAATTCTCTTGCTATTTCCATCACATCTGCATTCACTTCCTCTACTGAAGTATTGAACTCCTCAAAGTTAGCCAGGAGTGTTGTAATCTGCTTCTTCCAAACTCCTGTGTATTTTGATATCTTCTCATGAATCACAAAAGTTCTCAACGGCATCTAAAATAGTGAATCCTTTCCAGAAGCTTTTCAAATGACTTTTCCTAGAACCATCAGAAGAATTACTCTCTATGACAACTACAGGCTTATGAAAAGTTTTTCTTAAATAAGAAGACCTGAAAGTAACAATTACACCTTGATCCATGGCCTTCAGAAAGGATATTTGGTAGGGAGCATAAAAACAATAACATCATACATCCCTATCAGAGCTCTTGGATAACCAGGTGCATTGTCAATGAGCAGTAATATTCTGAAAGGAATCTTTTTTTTCTGAGCAGTAGGTCTCAACAGTGGGCTTAAAATAGTCAGTAAACTATCTTGTAAATAAATACGCCAGCATCCAGGCTTGGTTTGTTCCATTTCAGACCACAGGCAGAGTAGATCCACCATAACTCTTAGAGACCTTACAATTTTTGAAATGGTAAATAAAAGCACTAGGATTCAAGTCACCAGCTGCATTAACCCCTAACAAGAGACAGCCTGACCTTTGCAAACAACCACTGACTTCTCCTCTCTAGCTATGAACGTTCTAGATGGCATCTTCTTCCAATAGAAGGTTGTTTCATCTACATTGAAAATCTGTTGTTTAAGCAACCTTCCTTAATTATCTTAGATTTTCTGAATAACTTGGTGCAAATTCAGTATCAGCACTTGCTGCTTCACTTTGCACTTATATGTTATAGAGACAGATTCTTTCCTTAAACCTCATGAACCAATCTCTGCTAGCTTCAAACTTTCCTTCTGTGGCTTCCTCACCTCTTTCAGCCTATATAAAATTGAAGAGAGTTGGGGCCTTGCTCTGAATTGGGCTTTGAAATAAAGGAATATTGTAACTGGTTTGATCTTCTGTCCATACCACTAAAATATTCTCCATGTCAGCAATAAGTTTATTTTACTTTCTTGTATACATTGTTTAGAATCCCATGGACAGAGGAGCCTGGTAGGCTGCAGTCCATGGGGTCATGAAGAGTCGGACACGACTGAGCGACTTCACTTCCACTTTTCACTTTCATGCATTGGAGAAGGAAATGGCAACCCACTCCAGTGTTCTTGCCTGGAGAATCCCAGGGACGGTGGGGCCTGGCGGGCTGCCGTCTATGGGGTCGCAGAGTTGGACACGACTGAAGCGACTTAGCAGCAGCAGCAGCAGCATATATTGTTTACTGCAGTACCACTTTTAATTTCCTTCAAGTTTTCCTTTGCAATGGCATCGAACTAACTACACAAGAGGCTTAGTTTTCAACATGTCTCAGCTTTTGACATGCTATCCTTGCTAAGCTGAATCATTTCTTGATTTAAATTAAGAGACACACAACCCCTTCTTTCACTTGAACACTGAGCAGCTACTGTAGAGCTATTAATTGGCATGATTTAAATACTTCATATCTAAGGGAACAGGGAGGGCCGAGAAGAAGGAAAGAGATAGGGGAGTGTCCAAACCCTGGAGCAGCCAGAACACATATAACATGTACTGATTAAGTTCATCGTCTTATATGGGTGTGGTTTGTGGCACCTCAGAACAATTACAATAGCAACATCAAAGATCACTGATCATTGATAATCATAATAAATAACAATGAGTAAGTTTGAAATATTGAGAGAATTACCAAAATGTGACTCAGAGACACGAAGTGAGCCTATGCTGTTATAACACTGGACAGGAGGTGGTGATCAAAACCATCCCCAAGAAAAGAAATGCAAAAAGGCAGAATGGTTGTCTGAGGAAGCCTTAAAAATAGCCGAGAAAAGAAGTGAAAGGCAAAGGAGAAAAGGAAAGACATACTCATCTGAATGCAGAATTCCAAAGAATAGCCAGGAGAGATAAGAAAGCCTTCCTCTGATCAATGCAAAGAAATACAGGAAAACAATAAAACAGAAAGACTAGAAATCTCTTCAAGAAAATTAGGGATACCAGGGAAACATTTCATGCAAAGATGGGCAGAATAAAGGACAGAAATGGTATGGACCTAACAGATGCAGAAGATACTAATAAGAGGTGGCAGGAATACACAGAAGAATTATACAGAAAAGATCTTAAGGACCCCGATAACTATAATGGTGTGATCACTCACCTAGAGGAGACATCCTAGAGTATGAAGTCAAGTGGGCCTAGGGAGCATCACTACAAATAAAGTTAGTGGATGTGATGGAATTCTAGCTGAGCTATTTCAAGTCCTAAAAGATGACGCTGTGAAAGTGCTGCACTCAATATGTCAGCAAAACTGCAAAATTCAGCACTGGCCACAGGACTGGAAAAGGTCAGTTTTCATTCCAATCCCAAAGAAAGGCAATGCCAAAGAATGTTCAAACTACCGCACAATTGCACTCATCTCACACGCTAGCAAGGTAATGCTCAAAATTCTTCAAGCCAGGCTTCAACAGTACATGAACCATGAACTTCCAGATGTTCAAGCTGGATTTAGAAAAGGCAGAGGAACCAGAGATCAAATTGCCAACATCTACTGGGTCATAGAAAAAGCAAGAGAATTCCAGAAAAACATCTACTTCTGATTCACCGACTATGCTAAAGCTCTTGACTATGGGTATCACAACAAACTGTGGAAAATTCTCAGAGATGGGAATACCAATCCACTAGTATTACCTGCCTCCTGAGAAAACTGAAGAAACAACCAGACGTGGAACAATGGACTGGGTCAAAACTGGGAAAGGGGTATGTCAAGGCTGTATATTGTCATCTTGCTTATGAAACTTACATGCTTATATCATGTAAAATAGGCTGGATGAAACACGAGCTGGAATCAAGATTGCCAGGAGAAATATCAATAAATTCAGATATGCAGATTGCTTTCACCCTTATGGCAGAAAGCAAATAGGAACTAAAGAGCCTCTTGATGAAGGCAAAAGAGGAGAGTGAAAAAGCTGGCTTAAAACTGAACATTCAAAAAACAAAGATCATGGCATCTGGTCCCATCACTTCATGGCAAACAAATAGGGAAACAATGCAAACAGTGACAGACTTTTTATTTTCTTGGGCTCCAGAATCACTGTAGATGGTGACTGCAGCCATGAAATTAAAAGAAGCTTGCTCCTTGGAAGAAAAGCTATGACAAACCTAGACAGCGTATTAAAAAGCAGAGACATTACTTTGCCAACAAAGGACTGTGTAGTCAAAGCTATGGTTTTTCCAGTAGTCATATACAGATGTGAGTTGGACCATAAGGCTGAATGCTGAAGAATTAATGCTTTTGAACTGTGGTGTTAGAGAAGACACTTGAGAATCCCTTGGACCGCAAGGAGATCCAACTAGTCAATCCTAAAGGAAATCAGTACTGAATATGCATTGGAAGGACTGATGCTGAAGCTCCAATACTGTGGCCACTCAATGTAAAGAGCCAACTCATTGGAAAAGGCCTTGATGCTGGAAAAGATCGAAGGCCTGAGGAGAACCAGACGATAGAGGACGAGATGGTTGGATGGGATCACTGACTCAATGGACAGGAGTTTGAGCAAACTTCAAGAGATGGTGATGCACAGGGAAGCCTGAAGTGCTGCAGTCTATGGGGTTGGACATGACTGAGTGACTGAACAACAATTCTTCCTCTTCTGGGCGCAAAGTTAGACTTTATTCCCCAACCTTTTCTGCAGTTAGTTACACTGCAATTAAGTCCCACACCAGTGACACATGGGCAGGCTGAGTCATTAAAAGTCCCTAAAAAAAAGGATCTGCGTTTCCGTATTTGCTGGAAGAATGAAGAGGATCCAGCTGTAGCTGCTGCTGCTGCTAAGTCACTTCAGTCGTGTCCGATTCTGTGCGACCCCATAGATGGCAGCGAGGCTCCCCTTCCCTGGGATTCTCCAGGCAAGAACACTGCAGTGGGTTGCCATTTCCTTCTCCAATGCATGGAAGTGAAAAGTGAAAGTGAAGACACTCAGTCGTGTTCGACTCTTAGCGACCCCATGGACTGCAGCCTACCAGGCTCTTCCATCCATGGGATTTTCCAGGCAAGAGTACTGGAGTGGGTTGCCAGTGCCTTCTCTGGAGGATCCAGCGAAAAGCTCTAAGATCCTAAGGGACACAGAGCCAATAGATGGAGGACCCTGAGTCCCCCATGACCACGAGGAGAAGACTACTCACCATCACCCCAACCCAAGCCACCTTTATTGGACTGTGAAGTAAATAAAATTTTATTGAGTAGAGCCACTGATATTTGGAGGTTTTTCAGTTATAGTAGGCAATTTACCCTAATGCATTATAGTTACATTGTTCCAATCCCTCCCTTGTAAGGAATTCTGTAAGTAAACTCCTTACATTCAATCCATCAATAATTACATTGGTATGCCTTTAAAATATATCCTGAATCTAACCAATTTTCACCATTTCTATCTGTATCACTTACTTTATTATTCTCTTATCTGAGTTACTTACAGTGTGATATCCTTCTTTTTGTCATTGCTCCATTACAGCCTGTTTATATACAACAGAACAGGCAGTCACCCTTTTTAAAGGTAAATCAGACCTTGACACTCTCCTATTGAAAACCTTGAATGGCTCACCTTAACACAATTAAATAAAACTGAAACTCCTTACTATGCCCTAACCATCTTTCCCTCACTCCAATCCAGTGTAGCCTCACTGGTCTTTTTTCTGTTTTTAAGCTTATACCTGCTTCAGGACCTCTATGTTTGCTTCCTGCTTTGCCTGAACCTTCTTTCATATCACCAAGGTCTCTGTTCAAACGCCAACTCCCCAGACAGGCTTTTCTTTACAGCCCTATTTAAAATAACCCTTTTTCTCCACCCTATTGTCCTTGCCCTGATTTTTCTTTCTTTTGCCCTGATTTATTTTTAATCAGAGGACTTGATGCACTATTTGGAATTATATTATTTACTCACATTTTTATTGTCTGACTTCCCCATTAAAAGGAAAAGACTTGCGTTTTTCATCGTCAGTATCCACAGCTCAAAACTGTGTTTGTTAAAAGAATAAACAAATTCATATCAACATTAACTCAAATATCTTACCAATCATTTTTTTGTTGCCTAAGGTAATTATTTTATTAAAACTTCACTGCCACTTTTTTTTACTTTCTCATCTGTTTTCTGTGTATACATCACTGTATTTGACTTCTTTAAAAGCTACTTTCAACAATTTGACAGTATGTGGCTTTAAATGTTATGTATGGTAAAAAAAAAAAAAAATCACAATACTGTAAAGTAATCATCTTCCAGTTAAAATAAATTAATTCCTTAAAAATTTTTAATAAAAAAATTTTTTTTAATGAACAAGCAATCAACGTCCTTTCCTAAGGAGGTAATCAATACTACAGATACAGTAAGCATGCCCAGCAACAATATATATAGAACAGTGGCTCTTAAGAAAATATCCAGGGGACTTCCCTGGCAGTCCAGTGGTTAGGATTCTGCACTTCTTACCCATGCAGGGTGTGTGGGTAAGAAAATATTCAAATGGCCAAGAAAGATAAGAAAAAGAACTCAACATCTGTGGTAGATTAGATTATCGTTCAAAAATACTTCAGTGTCCATTGGAGAAGCATACCTCCCCTTCCCTCAAATTTAGGCTAAGATACATGACAATTTAGAGTGAGAAGTCAGCAGACATGATGTAAACAAGGTCTTGAAATCTGTGTGGTAAGCTAGGTAAGCCATCTTGCATTTTGTGCAACTACCATGAGAACATGCATCAACTAGCCTACTGGTCCCAGTAGGAAGGAAGATAGGATACTCAGAGTTGAGCTGACCCATCTGACCCAAAAAATCATGACCAACAAATACTCACTGCTGTACACCATTGGCAATTTTCAGGTTGTTTATTAGCCAGTCATAGTTGACTAACACAATATCATTAGTCATCACAGATATGCAAATCAAAATCACAATGGGATATGCCAAATATGTCCACAAAAAGATATGTACAAAAATGTTCACTGTCACTTCATTCATAAAATAGTCCCAAAATGAAAACAATCAAAATGTTCATCAACAATAAAAGTAATAAATGGAATACAGGACAGCATTTAAAAAAAGAACAAATTACTAATATAACATGAACTCACAGATAATATTGAGTGGGGAAAAAAGCCAGATACAAAATGATACACTCTAAATTATCCCATTTATATAAAGTTCACAATAGAGAAAGTCAGTCTATGGTTATAAACTTCAGAAGTGAGATTCCCTTTAGGGGAGGAGACGTTTTGGAGACAAGGCACAAAAGGAAGCCTTATGGCGTTTTATAAACATTCTATATCTTGACTTAGATGATACATAAGCAGCTATATACATATAATTTTTAAACTGTGAACACTGAGTATTTTAACCTGTGAACACCACACTTACTATGTTACACCTCAACAAAAATGAGGAAAAACTTTAGCATAACTAATGAGATTAGTTATCTGAAATTAAAATGATATTTGGTGTGATAAATATCAGTCTGATATTACAACTGTTACTGATAAGAATGTTTCAAAACTACACTTACCAGAATCTTTAAATACCTTGAGGAAGTACAAAAATCAGCATTTAAATTAAATATTATTCCAAAGGTTTATTTTATTGAAGCATAGTTGATTTAAATTATATTAGTGTTGGCTATATAACATAGTGATTCAGTAGTTTGATAGATTAAATATACTTCATTTAAGTTACATAATAATGGCTATATTTCCCTTGTGCTATATAATAAATTCTTGTTGCTTATTTATTTTATATATAGTCATTTGTATCTCTAAATCTCATACCCCTGTCTTCTCCCAACTAGCCAATGGTAATCACTAGTTTGTTCTCTGTATCTGTCAGCCTGTTTTTGTTTTGTTATATACATTAATTTATTTTTTATATCCCACATATAAGTGATAACATAAGAGTATTTGTCTTTCTCTGACTTTTTTCACTAAGCATAACACCCTCTAGGTCCATCCACACTGTTGCTAGATAGGATTTCATTCTTTTTATGGCTAAGTAATATTCTATCATGAGTAATATTCCATTTGTGTTTTCATTTTCTTTGGATATATATACCCAGGAGTGGAATTGCTGGACCATATGGTAGTTTTTACTTTTTTGAGGATCCTTCATACTGTTTTTCATAGTGGCTACACCAATTTACAATCCCACCACAGTGCACTAGGGTCCCCTTTTCTCCACATCCTTGCCAACATTTTTTATTTACAGACTTTTTGAAGACAGTCATTTTGACAGACAGGAGTTGGTATGTCATTGTGAGTTTTTAAATTAATTTTTGAGTCTAAGGCTGTAAATGTTGAGTTAGTTTCTGCTATACAGCAAAGTGAATCAGTTATACCTATCTCACTGTAGTTTTGATGTGCATTTCTATAATGATTAGCAATGTTGAGTATCACATGCCTCTTGGTCATCTGCATATCTCCTTTGGAAAAATGTCTATCCATGTCTTCTGCACATTTTTTAACCCAGTTGGTTTTTTGGTATGAGTTGTATTGCTGTTTATATATTTTGGTTATTAATCCCTGATCAGTCATATCATTTACAAACATTTTGTCCCATTTAGTAGGTTGTCTTTTCATTTTATCAGTGGTTTCCTTTGCTATGCAAAAGCTTTTAAGTTTAATTAGGTCTCAATTGTCTGTTTTGGCTTTTGTTTCTTTTTGCCTTAGGCAACAATCCAAAACAATACTGCTATGATTCATGTTAAAGAGTGTTCTGCTTATGTTCTCTTCTAGGAGTATTATGGTTTCTGGACTTATATTTGGATCTTTAAACCATTTTGAGTTCATTTTTATAGATGATATAAGCAAATGTTCTAATTTCATTCTTTTATATGTAGCTGCCCTGACTTCCTAACACCACTTATTGAAGAGACTTGTCTTTTCTCCACTGTATATTCTAGTCTCCTTTGTGGTAGATTAATTGACCATAAGTGAGTAGGTTTATTTCTGCACTCTCTGTGCTGTTCCATTGATCTATATGTCTGTTTTGACACCACTACCATGCTGCTTTGATTACTGTAGCTTTGTAATATAGTCTGAAGTCTGGAAGCATACCTCCAGATTTTTTTCTCTCAAGACTGTTTTCAGCAATTAGGGGGTCTTTTGTGGTTACCAAAGATTTATTTTTTAAGCATCACATCACAGTTGATGCTCAACAACATGGGTTTGAACAGTGCAGATCCACTTATATGCAGATTTTCTTTTTTCAACAGTGAATACCACAGTACTATATGACCCACAGTTGGTTGAATCCACAGAAGTGGAACCATGGATATGAAGGAACCACAGACATGGAGTGTGAACTATACCCTAAGACACAAGTCAGCACCCCCCCAAGCCCCATGTTGTTCAAGGGTCAACTGTATTTCAAGAGTTTCAAAACAAACGGACTTTTTGCCATTTTACAGGAATACCACATGAACACTAGACTATAATCAAAATATGAATCTTAACTTAAAACCTGTCCATCTGCAAGATAAATTTCCATTCTTTCTATAGTTACATTTTTTCTTAATACACAAGCATAATATGGATGGAGTACTTATGAAGCTTCTGGGCTTTAATTTTTAAAATTTCAGAAATTTCTAAATGTTTATTCATTGCAACAAAAATCTTTTATTAAGGTTGGAAAAAAAGTATATATTTTACTCAGCAAATTTTCTACTCTGTAGAAACTCCCTCAAATTTACTCATAGTTACAAAACAGTGCATAGTTTGACAGAATAACAAAGAATACTATAGTTCTTTAAAATTCCTAGTGAAACTATAAAAATCCAATTCATATGTAGAAAAGATTATTGTCAGTGACTTTTTCTAGGTCATTTACACTTATGTTTTCTTCTACTTGTCAATGAAACTCACCTACAAGACTATTTTATCATCTTTCCATGGTCCTCATGGAAAGAAAATTGTATTTTAAACAGCTTTCTCCCCAGGTTCCCATTCTCTAAATAAAAACATTAAGTGAGCATACATTTAGTGAATCCTAAGAGCTCAGGACTTCCTGGTGGCTCAGCTGGTAAAGCATCTGCCTGCAGTGTGGAAGACCTGGTTCAATCCCTGGGTCTGGAAGATCCCCTGAAGAAGGAAATGGCAACCCATTCCACTAAATTCCATAGACGGAGGAGCGCAGTAGGCTACAGTCCATGGGGTTGCAAAGAGTTGGACATGATGGAGCAACTTCACTTCAAGAGCTCAGGAATGTGCCATATATCTCAGTAGTGCTTCCCTGCTCTAAAGTGGAATTCTGTAGCATTTCCTTCATTCACAGCTTCAAGAAAAATATTTCTTTACTGAAAATATATAGTTACACACCGTGCTATGTGTTTTGCACGTATTGTCTTATTTAATAAGAAATGTATGCTATTATCCTCATTTACAGATGAAAAAACCAATTCCAGAAAGGTTACGTAATGTTCGCAAGATAATATAACCAGTACAAGAGTGATTTGGAGTAAGAATCCAGATTCAAATTTCTCAATCTGCTATACTGAGCACAAATAAGAAACATGATAATTAATAATAATACCAATAAACACTCAATATAGCATTTCCTATGTGCTTAAATCACATAATCCTCATAACAATCCTAATTAAATGTATGCTATCATTATCCATTATACAAATCAAGAAATTGAAGCACACAGAGGTTGCCACTTGTCTAAGGTTTTCTTGTTGTGCAGTTACTCAACCGTGTCCAATTTTTTGCAACCCCATGGATAGCAGCACACCGGGCTTCACTGTCCTTCACCATTTCCCATACCTCACGTCCATCGAGTCGGTGATTCCATCCAACCATCTCATCCTCTGTCGTCCCCTTCTCCTCCTGCCCTCAATCTTTCCCAGCATCAGGGTCTTTTCAAATGAGTCAGCTCATCGCATCAGGTGGCCAAAGGATTGGAGTTTCAGCTTCAGCATCAGTGCTTCCAATAAACACCCAGGACTGGTCTCCTTTAGGATGGACTGGTTGGATCTCCTTGCAGTCCAAGGGACTCTCAAGAGTCTTCTCCAACACCAAAGTTCAAAAGCATCAATTCTCCAGAGCTCAGCTTTCTTCACAGGCCAACTCTCACATCCATACATGACCACTGGAAAAACCATAGCCTTGACTAGATGGACCTTTATTGGCAAAGTAATGTCTCTGCTTTTGAATATGCTATCTAGGTTGGTCATAACTTTCCTTTCAAGGAGTAAGCGTCTTTTAATTTCAGGGCTGCAATCACCATCTGCAGTGATTTTGGAGCCCCCAAAAATAAAGTCTGACACTGTTTCCACTTTCTCCCCATTTATTTGCCATGAAGTGATGGGACCAGATGCCATGATCTTAGTTTTCTGAGTGTTGAGCTTTAAGCCAACTTTTTCACTCTCCTCTTTCACTTTCATCAAGAGGCTTTTTAGTTCCTCTTCACTTTCTGCCATAAGGGTGGTGTCATCTGCATATCTGAGGTGATTGATATTTCTCCTGGCAATCTTGATTCCAGCTTGTGTTTCTTCCAGTCCAGCATTTCTCATGATGTACTCTGCACAGAAGTTAAATAAGCAGGGTGACAATATTCAGCCTTGACGTATTGGAACCAGTCTGTTGTTCCATGTCCAGTTCTAACTGTTGCTTCCTGACCTGCATACAGATTTCTCAAGAAGCAGGTCAAGTGGTCTTGTATTTCCATCTCTTTCAGAATTTTCCACAGTTTATTGTGATCCACACAGTCAAAGGCTTTGGCATAGTCAATAAAGCAGAAACAGATGTTTTTCTGGAACTCTCTTGCTTTTTCCATGATCCAGTGGATGTTGACAATTTGATCTCTGGTTCCTCTGCCTTTTCTAAATCCAGCTTGAACATCTGGAAGTTCACGGTTCATGTATTGCTGAAGCCTGGCTTGGAGAATTTTGAGCATTACTTTACTAGCATGTGAGATGAGTGCAATTGTGTGGTAGTTTGAGCATTCCTTGGCATTGCCTTTCTTTGGGATTGGAATGAAAACTGACCTTTTCCAGTCCTGTGGCCACTGCTGCGTTTTCCAAATTTGCTGGCATATTGAGTGCAGCACTTGCACAGCATCATCTTTCAGGATTTGAAACAGCTCAACTGGAATTCCATCACCTCCACTAGCTTTGTTCGTAGTGATGCTTTCTAAGGCCCACTTGACTTCACATTTCAGGATGTCTGGCTCTAGATGAGTGATCACACCATCGTGATTATCTGGGTCGTGAAGATCTTTTTTGTACAGTTCTTCCGTGTATTCTTGCCACCTCTTCTTAATATCTTCTGCTTCTGTTAGGTCCATACCATTTCTCTCCTTTATTGAGCCCATCTTTGCATGAAATGTTCCCTTGGTGTCTCTAATTTTCTTGAAGAGATCTCTAGTCTTTCCCATTCTGTTCTTTTCCTCTATTTCTTTGCACTGATCGCTGAGGAAGGCTTTCTTATCTCTCCTTGCTAATCTTTGGAACTCTGCATTCAAATGGGAATACCTTTCCTTTTTTCCTTTGCTTTTCACTTCTCTTCTTTTCACAGCTATTTGTAAGACCTCCTTAGACAGCCATTTTGCTTTTTTGCATTTCTTTTCCATGGGGATGGTCTTGATCCCTGTCTCCTGTACAATGTCACGAACCTCCATTCATAGTTCATCAGGCTCTCTATCAGATCTAGTCCCTTAAATCTATTTCTCACTTCCACTGTATAATAATAAGGGATTTGTTTTAGGTCATACCTGAATGGTCTAGTGGTTTTCCCTACTTTCTTCAACTTGAGTCTGAATTTGGCAATAAGGAGTTCATGATCTGAGCCACAGTCAGCTTCCGGTCTTGTTTTTGCTGACTGTATAGAGCTTCTCCATCTTTGGCTGCAAAGAATATAATCAATCTGATTTCAGTGTTGACCATCTGGTGATGTCCATGTGTAGAGTCTTCTCATGTGTTGTTGGAAGAGAGTGTTTGCTATGACCAGTGCATTCTCTTGGCAAAAGTCTATTAGCCTTTGCCCTGCTTCATTCCATACTCCAAGGCCAAATTTGCCTGTTACTCCAGGTGTTTTTTCACTATCTACTTTTGCATTCCAGTCCCCTATAATGAAAAGGACATCTTTTTGGGGTGTTAGTTCTAAAAGGTCTTATAGGTCCTCATAGAACTGTTTGACTTCAGCTTCTTCAGCGTTACTGGTTGGGGCATAGGCTGGATCACTGTGATTCCTTTTTCCACTGGATCATATTCCGTCAGACCACTCCACCATGACCCGTCCATCTTGGGTGGCTCCACACGGCCTGGCTTAGTTTCACTGAGTTAAACAAGGCTGTGGCCTGTTTGATCAGATTGGCTAGTTTTCTGTGATTATGGTTTCAGTGTGTCTGGCCTCTGATGCCCTCTCACAGCACCTACCATCTTACTTGGGTTTCTCTTACCGTGGACGTGGGGTATCTCTTCACAGCTGCTCCAGCAAAGCGCAGCCGCTGCTCCTTACCTTGGACGAGGTCGCCCCTCCTGACCCTGAACCTGGAGTAGCTCCTCTCAGCCCTCCTGCACCTGCGCAGCTGCCGCTCCTTGGACATGGGGTTGGTCCTCTTGGCCACCACCCCTGACCTCGGACGTGGGGTAGCTCCTCTCAGCCCCGCTTCTGAGCCCCGCAGCGCAGTCCATCACAGCCAGTACGCTTCTGCACAGTCTGTCGCAGCCGCCGCATAGTAAATTCCCATAGTAAATATGGGAATAAGCAAAACAAAGGCAGTCTATTTCTTAATTTAGATATTCATAAATTTTTATTCTCCCCCTTTTTTCAAGATATCCTTCATCTAAGCACCCCTCCTTCTGACTTTCAACAAGAATTAGCTACTAGGGAAATTGATCTACAAGTTGATCCACTTAGGATGCCCATATATGCCTGCATATTTTGGAGATATTATTGACAAGATATACTCAATTACTATAAAATGCACATCAAAATACTAAAACTCAGCATTACTTTCCATATGCTTAAGCTTGTGCAGCCAGAATTCAGCACTTATTTTGGCCTTGGAATCTTTCAACTCTACCTCATCTATGGAATACATCTTCCAGGTACTTCGTGGCCTTTCAGATGTGCATACTCTCAAGCACTTGAATAGTTTTACATGTATATTTCTAAACTCAGATTTGAGTTCTCCATATTCTGAGGAGCTCTCAGAAGTAGAAGATACTTTGAACAGACTCTCTCTTCTTGTCCACTTTGAAGTAGACCTAGTGTCTTTAGACTTTGTTCCTACTACACTTTTTATCTGTCCCACTTTCCTATCCTTTTAACAATGATTCCAATGTTCCTTTTATTAACTACTGTTGCTCAATTCCTTCATTCTAGACAATATAACCAATGTTCCAAAACTCAACAATTAAGCATGCTAAGAACAAAAAAGTTACCAAGGAACACAGTAATTTTTATAGCTATGAATTATTTTTCTGTGAAGGGACAGATAGGAATTATTTTATGCTTTGTAGATCACATATAGCCACTGTCACATATTTAGGTTTTTTGTGGGTTTCCTTTTACTCTTTTAAAAAGGTTCAGAAATGTAAAAACCATTTTTAGCTTTCAGACAATACAAAAACAGGCCACCTGCCGGATTTGGCCTGTGGGCAGTAGTTTGTCTATCATTATACTAGAGGACTTGGGTATGCTATTTTAGTTATCTGTAGCACTCAGGGAGATTCTGCAAGTGCTAAGAAGCCTGCAGAACAATGAAGGAATCAACTATGCTAACAACATGGGAGAAATACCCCAAGCAAAAAGAAATAGTGCAAAATCAGAAACAAACTTGGCACAGTTGAGGAACACAAAAGAACTTAATGTGGCTGAAGCACAGTATTCAAAGAGCAAAATGATGAGCAATAAGGTCAGAGATAAGAAGGGAGTGGACTGTGTAGTACCTTGCAGTCTGGGATTTTAATCTAATGGAACAGAAAGTCTAAGGTACTACATCATTCTCTTTTGTCTTTATATACAGGAAATGATACAACCTGATTTATGTTTTTAAAAGACTATTCCACTTGCTTGAAATAAAATGCATTAAGAGGAGACAGGGAGGAAGGGGCCAGAAGCAGGGGGCCCAGTTAGGAGGTTGTCACTGTAGTCCATGCCAAAGATAATGGTCAATTACTTTACGATATTGTAGTGGTTTCTGCTATACATTGACATGAATCAGCCATAGGTATACATGCGTCCCCCATCCTGAACCACCACCACCACCACCACCACCACCACCACCCCACCTCCCTCCCCATCCCATCCCTCAGGGTGTCCCAGTGCACCGGTCTTGAGTGTCCCGTTTCATGCATCAAACTTGGACTGGTGATCTATTTCACATATGGTAATATATATGTTTCAATGTTATTCTCTCAAATCATCCCACCTTCGCCTTCTCCCACAGAGTCTGAAAGTCTGTTCTTTATATCTGTGTCTCTTTTGCTGTCTCGCATATAGGGTCATCATTACCATCTTTCTAAATTCCACACACATGCATGAAAAAATAATAATAATAATGGTTGATGGTAGAAGTAGTAACAATGGAGATAGAAAGACGTGGAGAGACCAGGTATGTACTCTGGACTCACTGAAGGATGAGATGGGAGAATACAATACACTGGTTTACCTGACTGAAAACAACCAAGTAAACAGTGTTTCTATCTACTAAAATGAGGAAAAAGGAAAAGAGGTTTGTTTATATTTTTTTGTTGGTGTTGTTTTTCTTGTCGTTTGGGAGGGAGGGGAAAATACGGCTTAGATAGTCTTTCGCCATATTAAATCTAAAATACTTAGAGGATTAGGACTTCTCTGATCCTAATCACTTTTCTGGTCCAGCGGCTGAGTCCAAGCTCCCAAAGCAGGGGCCCAGGTTCGATCCCTGATCAGGGAACTAGATTCCACATGCCACAGCTAAGAACCAGCAAAGCCAAATAAATAAATAAATATTTTTAAATAATAATAAAATAAAACACCTAGAGGATAGGGAAGTGAAATATCAAGTAAGCAACTGGATATATATGTCTGTAAAAGGAATGAGAAAAGAACTAGAGATCTGGTATTCATCTGGTATGCCATCTGGATGGCATCTGAAACAATCAGATTAAATGAACTCACACACACTGGCTGCAGATAGAGAGAAAGAACTATGACCAAGCCTTTCGGTCACGAATGTTTAGTGGTCCAGCAGAGAAAAAATGAGAGTCAAAAATAGAGCAGCTAATGACTTAAAAACATACAGCAGTAACAGTAGAGTAATAACAGTAATAATGGTTAACCCTTAGGATACTTATTATGTGTCAAACTATCCATTTGAGTCATTACATCTCAGAACAACTTTGTGGAAGTAAGCACTATTATCTCCACTGTCAAATGAGGGAACTGAAGAACAGAGGATAAACAGCCTACCCCAGATGACACACCTAAGTAGAGGAAAACCACCAGACAAATGAAGGGTCACTGAAAAAGAAATATTTCAAGAAGGAGCAAATGAAGTCAGATTAAGACAGAGAAAATGACCTATGGATCTGAAACCATGGAAATCATTTGTGACCATTTCTGTGTTTGATTCATGATTCCAGTTGGTTTAGTATGGGAATGTACCTCAAATCCTCATTGGGTTAATGTGACAGATACATAAAAGTTCATATACAAAAATAATATAAAACAATATCTGCCACACAATAACAATATATAAGCTTTCACAAGTATTGAGTATTCCACTATGTACCTAAAGCAGGCACCTTATTTTTTATATAACATATTTTATAGTATCATTCTCTAATAATATGAATAGTTAAGACCTTGTAGATATACAAGAAACCACCACTGCTAACCACTTGTCAACTGTGACCTTCCATTAAATTAGCATTTACCTCTAAAGACCACAGACATACTATAGATTAATAACTTGCAACATTTCTCCCAGATACTTTAAAGTCATTTAAGTGGCTCCCGTAACTAGGATAAATCGGAAAGTGTACCTTACTCAACCACTGCAACAATCAGGGCCGATGGAATAGTGAAATATCATGACCATGTAATGCAGATGGCAACAGCCATTAGATGTAGGCATACCCCTTGCTTTAGTAAATTTATGACATAGAGCCAACATAGTGTTTTGAGATACACACCTCAAAGGAATCTAAATTAAAACATCAATGACAATCTCGAAAGAACTGAAAGAAAAATTTAGATAAGGAAGAGTCACATTTTGCAAAAAGCAGACAAATACATAAACTGTAGCCAGAATTAATTGTCTAGCAATGGTTCATCATGGCAATGACTTTATAAGAAAAGCCCCCTGGAGAGTTAAGGGCAGCTAACCCAAAGCAGCTGTGTGAACTGGAACAAGCTATTTAACGTGCAGTATTCAGCTCAGTTGCTCAGTCGTATTCGACTCTTTGCGACCCCATGGACTGCAGCACGCCAGGCGCCCCTGTCCATCACCAACTCCCAGAGCTTACTCAAACTCATGTCCATTGAGTCGGTAATGCCATCCAACCATCTCATCCTCTGTCATCCCCTTCTCCTCCTGCCCTCAATCTTTTGTGGCATCAGGGTCTTTTCCAATGAGTCAGTTCTTCACATCAGGTGGCCAAAGTATTGGTGTTTCAGCTTCAACATCAGTCCTTCCAATGAATATTCAGGACTGATTTCCTTTTTTCACTTTAAAAAAATTTTTATTTTATTTTGGAGCATAGTTGATTAACAATGTTGTGTTTCAGGCATATGACAAAGTGATTTGGCTGTACATATACATTTATCTATTCTTTTTCAAATTCTTTCCCCATTCAGGTTATTACAGAATATTGAGAAGCACTGGCTGTGCTATACAATGGCTTGTTTAACTAGCTACTTTGAATGACAGAAACTGGGGTGGAAGGAACACTTTCTTAAAGGCCTATGTATAAATTTGCTGTTGCAGACTTTGCATTAGCAGGGGGTTGCAGGGGGTCCTTGCACTTTTTCCTGACAAGATCTTGGTATCCTGTGACAGTGCCCACAGTGGCATTAGAAGGGTCTTGGCTTTTTGGGATATCCTGGCACATGCCCTGCCCTCTCTCCCCCACCCCCGACTCCTACAACCAGTATCAGTGGCTGAAAACGACCATGATTATGTAGATACTAGTCCTTAACCAGGACAATTCATAGGAGTTATCTGAGGCCCTTGATAAAAATGGCTGATTTCTGGAGCTTTCCTGACTTCCTACAACAGAGATTACAGAGACAGAGCCTGTGAATTTGTACTTTTAGCAAGTACTTTAGGTGTTTCTTAACATCAAGCAAGTTGGAGTATCACTGAACCAAAGAACATGTGAAACACTTTCTAAGGTAATAAGGGAATGTGAGTTTTCACTGGGTAAATTAACTGAATTGGTAGGAAAAGAGGGAGTGCCATAATATTCCTAATGATGGGTGATAAGTAAAAAACAGAGATAATGTAATCATGCATAATGGATTGGTTGGATCTCCTTGCAGTCCAAGGGACTCTCAAGAGTCTCCTCCAACACCACAGTTCAAAAGCATCAATTCTTTGGTGCTCAGCTTTCTTTTTAGTCCAGCTCTCACATCCATACACATGACTACTGGAAAAACCATAGCTTTGACTAGACAGTCCTTTGTTGGCAAAGTAATGTCTCTGCTTTTTAATATGCTGTCTAGGTTTGTCATAGCTTTTCTTTCAAGGAGCAAGTATCTTTTAATTTCAAGGCTGCAGGCATCATCAGCAGTGATTCTGGAGCCCAAGAAAATAGTCTCAAACTGTTTCCACTGATTCCCTATCTGTTTGCCATAAAGTGATGGGACCAGATGCCATGCTCTTCCTTTTGTGAATGTTGAGATTTAAGCGAGTTTTTTCACTCTTCCTCTTTCACTTTCATCAAGAGGCTCTTCAGTTCCTCTTCACTTTCATCCATAATGGTGCTTCATCTGCATATCCAAGATTCCTGATATTTCTCCCAGCAATTTTGATTCCAGATTCTGCTTCATCCAGCCCAGCTTTTTGCATGATGTACTATGCATATAAGTCAAATAAGCAGGGGGACAATATATAGCCTTGATGTACTCCTTTCCAAATACAGAACCAGTCCGTTGTTCTATGTCCAGTGTTAACTGTTGCTTCTTGACCTGCATACAGATTTCTCAGGAGACAGGTAAGGTGGTCTGGTATGCCCATCTCTTTTAAGAATTTTCCACAGTTTGTTGTAATCCACACAGTCAAAGGCTTTGGCACAGTCAATAAAGCAGAAACAGATGTTTTTCTGGAACTCTCTTGCTTTTTCGATGATCCAATGGATGTTGGCAATTTGATCTCTGGTTCCTCTGCCTTTTCTAAAACCAGCTTGAACTTCTGGAAGTTCTCTGTTCACAGACTGCGGAAGCCTGGCTTGGAGAATTTTGAGCATTACTTTGCTAGCGTGTGAGATGAGTGCAATTGTGCGGTACTTTGAACATTCTTTGGCATTCCCTTTCTTTGGGATTGGAATGAAAACTGACCTTTTCCAGTCCTGTGGCCACTGCTGTGTTTTCCAAATTTGCTGGCATATTGAGTGCAGCACTTTCACAGCATCATCTTTTAGGACTTGAAATAGCTCAGCTGAAATTCCACCACCTCCACTAGCTTAGTTCACAGTGATGTTTCCCAAGGCCCACTTGACTTCATACTCCAGGCTATCTGACTCTAGGTGAGTGATCACACCATTATGGCTACCTGGGTCCTTAAGATCTTTTTATAGTTCTTCTGTGTATTCCTGCCACTTTTTCTTAGTATCTTCTGCTTCTGTTAGGTCCATACTGTTCCTGTCCTTTATTGCGCTCATCTTTGCATGAAATGTTCCCTTGGTATCTCTAATTTTCTTGAAGAGATTTCTATTCTTTCCGATTCTTGTTTCCCTCTATTTCACTGATCACTGAGGAAGGCTTTCTTATCATTTCTCCTTGCTAATCTATGGAACTCTGTATTCAAATGGTTATATCTTTCCTTTTCTCCTTTGCTTTTAGTGTCTCTTTTCTCAGCTATTTGTAAGGCTTCCTCAACCATTTTGCCTTTTCGCATTTCTTTCTCACGGGGATGGTGGTCTTGATCACGGCCTCCTGTGCCATGTCACGAATCTTTGTCCAGGCACTCTATCAGATTTAATCCCTTGAATCTATGTCTCACTTCCACTGTATAATCATAAGGGATTTGAGTTAGGTCATACACGAATGATCCAGTGATTTTCCCTACTTTCTTCAATTTAAGCCTGAATTTTGCAATCAGGAGTTCATGATCTGAGCCACAGTCAGCTGCTGGTCTTGTTTTTGCTGACTTTACAGAGCTTCTCCATCTTCGGCTGCAAAGAATATAATCAATCTGATTTCACTATTGACCATCTGATAAGGTCCATGTGTAGAGTCTTTTTTTGTGTTGCTGGAAGAGTGTATTTGCTATGACTGGTATGTTCTCTTGGCAAAACTCCGTTAGCCTTCACCCTGCTTCATTTTGTACTCCAAGGTCAAACTTGCCTGTTACTCCAGGAATCTCTTGACTTTCTGCTTTTGCATTACAGTCCCCTATGATTAAAAGGACATCTTTTTTGGTGCTTGCTCTAGAAGGTATTGTATGTCTAAACAGAATTGTTCAACTTCAGCTTCTTCGACATTAGTGGTTGGGGCATAGACTTGGATTACTGTGATACTGAATGGTTTGCCTTGAACACGAACAGAGATCACTCTGTCATTTTTGAGACTGCACCCAAATACTGCATTTCAAACTGTGGTGTTGGAGAAGACTCTTGAGAGTCCCTTGGACTGCAAGGAGATCCAACCAGTCCATTCTAAAGGAAATCAGTGCTGAATATTCATTGGAAGGACTGATGCTGAAGCTGAAACTCCAATACTTTGGCCACCTGATGTGAAGAACTGACTCACTGGAAAAGACCCTGAAGCTGGGAAAGGTTCAAGGCGGGAGGAGAAGGGGACGACAGAGGATGATGGTTGGATGGCATCACCGACTCGATGGACATGAGTTTGAGTAAGCCCCAAGAGTTGGTGATGGACAGGGAGGCCTGGCGTACTGCAGTCCTTGGAGTCACAAAGAGTCAGACATGACTGAGCAACTGAACTGAACTGGATTTGCTTGACTCATGAACCTAACATTCCAGGTTCCTATGCAATATTACTCTTTACAGCATCAGACTTGACTTCCATCACTAGTCACATCCACAACTGGGTGTTTTTGCTTTGGCTCTGTCTCTTCATTCTTTCTGGAGTTATTTTTCCACTGATCTCCAGTAGCATACTGGGCACCTACCGACCTGGGGAGTTCATCTTTCAGTGTCCTATCTTTTTGCCTTTTCATGCTGTTCATGGGGTTCTCAAGGTAAGAATACTGAAGTGATTCACTATTCCCTTCTCCAGTGGACCACATTTTGTCAGACTTCTCCACCATGACCTGTCCATCTGGGTGGCCCTACACAGCATGGTTCATAGTTTCACTGGGTTAGACAAGGCTGTGGTCCATGTAATCAGTTTGGTTAGTTTCCTGTGATTGTGGCTTTCATTCTATCTGCCCTCTGATGAATACGGATAAGAGGCTTATGGAAGCTTCCTGATGGGAGAGACTGACTGTGGGGGAAACTAGGTCATATTCTGATGGGTGGGGCCAGGCTCAGGAAAACTTTAATCCAATTTTTTGCAGATGGGCAGGACTGTGTTCCCTCCCTGTTGTAATGTGCAGTATTATTCACTGCCATTTAATCATGGTTTCATGAAGGGGCTCACAAACTTTTTCCATAAAGGTACAGATAGTAAACATGTTAAACTTGGTGGGTCATAATGTCTCTTTCCCAAACACTCAACTCTGCCCTTGTAGTACAAAAACACCAATAAACAAACATTTATCCTCATATTACCTGCCTTTTATTCATGAAAGCTGAAATCCAAAAATAATAAAATTAACTGATGGAAAGTTTTTATTAGGTATTCCAGTCATATGATAATAAAAAATTAAACATGCTCCAAATATCATCTTCAATGGAAACAGAAAGGCTTAAATCACCTTGACAAATTTATTGATTCTATTAAGGAATTAATAGAATACCACTTTATCAAACGGGATTCCCTGGTGGCTCAGCTGGTGAACAATCTGCCAGCAATGCGGGAGACCTGGGTTCGATCCTGGGGTTGGGAAGATCCTCCGGAGAAGGGAACAGCTACCCACTCCAGTATTCTGGCTTGGAGAAGTCCATGGACAGAGGAATCTGGCAGGCTATAGTCCATGGGGTCACAAAGTGTCAGACACAACAGAGCAACTTACACTTCACTTATTAAACTGTGCAAATGAAAAAACTAATATAATTTCTAAACAATTTTAATTCAACTAATAATGTAATGTCATGCTGAGGCTTCTTCCTCTAGTTAAAATATATAAGGTCACAAGAGAGAGACTCACCTTGACCATAAATAAAAGAAGAAAGTCTGGACGAACTATTAGAAGTTGCAAAAAAGTAATTTTTTTAAACCCACCAGAGAGCTGAGAACACAAAGAAATCTAAACTCAAATCCATACAGAGAGGGACAAGCCATTATTAGGTAGAGAGACAAGTGAGCTTTCAACTCTAATACCATGGTGAGCAAAGGGGAAAACAACCCTGTTGACCAATATGATGGACTGAAATCCAGAGAAGGCCTGTAAGCAGAGTTAATCAATACAACCTAAAACTTCCTCCCCGGGAGCTATCAGAGAGTAGGGAGCAGCACGCATAAATCTAGGGGTAAAACAGGAGGTCAGAGTGAGATCTTCTGGAGAGTAGTAAGCCAAGTGTAGGGCTATAAAAAGATATCTAGAATCTAGCTGTACTTAAATTGCAAGCTCTGTTGTAGGGTGGAGACAGAATCCATCCTCCAAATACTGGAAACCAAAATTAACTATAGCTATAGCCCAGCCCAATTATAATTCAATTCTATGTCAGAATGAAGACATTAGCCCCTACGGCTTTTGCTCTGAGGAGTTAACATGCTTTTTTCCAGGAAGAAGCAGTAATAAACTTCATTCTAACTGTTCTATTCATATATAATATTCACATGCAATAAAAATTATAGGTTATTCAAAGAATCATGAAAATGTGACCCACAGGCAAGAGAATAAATTCATAACAAACCCACACACGACCCAGATGTGGGAGTTAGAAAAGACTTTAAAATAAATTCTATAAATATATGCTTGAGAAAAATATGGATTTAATATATTTTGGCAGAGAAATGAAAACGCTGGGGAGAAAAAAGAGCCAAATTGAAATTCTCAAACTCAGAAACTACAATATCTCAAACAAAAAGTTCACTGAATAAGCCGAACTATAAACAAGATATAGAAAAGATCACTGAATGCAAGACTCAATAGAAATTATCCAAACTAAAGCACAGAGAAAAAAGAATTAAGGAAAGTTCAAGATTAGACTCATATATGTGAATATATGAAAATAGTCTGGAAAGAGTTCCATATAGTCCATATATGAAAATATATGGAATATTCTGGAAAGAGACGAAAAAGGGAATGGAATAGAAGAAATATTTGAAGAGAAAATGGCAGAATTTTTTCAAAATTGATGCAAAAGTAAGTCTACAGGTCCAAAAAACTCAGCAAACCACAGACAAAATAAATACAAAGAAAGCTGCATATAGGTGTAACATAGTAAAACTGCTTAAAACTAAAACTAAAGAGAAAATCTTAAAGTATCAAAAGAAAAAGGGCAAGCTACATTCAGGTTAACAATGACAAATTACTTTTCATCAAAAACACTAAAAACTAGAAGATAACTGATACTGTATTTTAATAGCTAAAAGAAAAAAAAATCCATCTAGAATGCTAAACCTTACAAGAAATATCCTTTAAACATGAAGGTTAAAATAAAAATTTTTTCAAACAAAAGGTGAAAGAATTTATCACTAGCAGCCACGTAAGAAATACTAAAGGAAACAGTTAGAACTGGACATGGAACAACAGACTGGTTCCAAATCGAGAAAGGAGTACATAAAGGCTATATATTGTCACCATACTTATTCAACTTATATGCACAGTACATCATGTGAAATTCCAGGCTGGATGAAGCACAAGCTGGAATCAAGATTGTCAGGAGAAATATCAATAACATCAGATATGCAGATGACACTACCCTTATGGCAGAAAGCAAAAAGGAACTAAAAAGTCTCTTGATGAAAGTGAAAGAGGAGAGTGAAAAAGTTGGCTTAAAACTCAACATTCAGAAAACCAGGATCATGGTATCTGGTCCCATCACTTCATAGCAAACAGAGGCGGAAACAATGGAAATAGTGACAAACTTTATTTTGGGGGGCTCCAAAATCATTGCAGATGGTGACTGCAGCCATGAAATTAAAAGACACTGGCTCCTTGGAAGAAAACCTATGACAAACCTAGACAGTGTATTAAAAAGCAGAGACATTACTTTGCCAACAAAGGTCTGTCTAGTCAAAGCTATGGTTTTTCCAGTAGTCATGTATGGATGTGAGAGTTGGACTATGAAGAAAGCTGAGCACAGAAGAATTGATGCTTTTGAACTGTGGTGTTGGAGAAGGTTCTTGAGCATCCCTTGGACTGCAAAGAGAGCCAACCAGTCCATTCTAAAGGAAATCAGTCCTGAATATTCATTGGAAGGACTGATGCTGAAGCTGAAACTTCAATACTTTGGCCACCTGATGTGAAGAAGTGACTCACTGAAAAAGACCCTGAATCTGGGAAAGGTTCAAGGTGGGAGGAGAAGGGGATGACAGAGGATGAGATGGCTGGATGGCATCACCGACTCGATGGACATGACTTTGAGTAAGCTCCGGGAGTAGGTGATGGACAAGGAAGTCTGGCGCGCTGCAGTCCATGGGGTCACAAAGAGTCAGACACGACTGAGCCATTGAACTGAACTGAAACAAAGTAATCTCAAATGGAAGTCTGAACCTGCAGGAAAAAATGAAGAGTATCAGAAAATATTGGGAACAAGAAAGCCATGTCCACCCTCACCACTTCTGTTCAATACATACTGGAGGTAGTAGCCAGTGCCATGAAGCAAGAAAAAGAACTGAAGGAATAAAGACTGAAAAGGAAGTAAAACTATCTTTACTCTCAGATAACATGACTATACACAAATTCAATTTAATTTACCAAGTCCAAATGACACAGAGTCAATATATACAAATCAAGTAAATTCAAACTATTAGTAGTTTGACACAACATAATTGGAAAATCTAAACCAAAAATATTTGTAGCAGAATTAAAAATAACAAACACTTAGCAATGAAATTAGTAAAAATATGTGAAAGACCTCTAAAATGAAAACTATGAAACTCTGCTGAAATAAAGACAATCTCAAAAAACGCAGAGCTATACCATGTTCAAGAATAGGACGTCTTAATATTATTAAAAAGAAAACTTTACCTAAATTAATCTACAGATTCAACAGAATCCCAATCAAAATCCCAGCAAGTTATTCTGTAGACACTGACACACTAATAAAGTTTAAATGGAAAGTAAAAGACCCAGAAAAGCCAACATAATACTGAAAGAGAAAAACAAGGTTGGACACTCAGAACTTCAAGACTTCTTATAAAGTTACAGTAACCAAGACAGCTGGAATTGCTAAAAGAATGGACAAAGAGATCAGTGGAACACGAAAGCACAGAAACTGACAAAGATAGTCAACAGATCTTTGGTAAAGAAACAGAGGCAGTTCAATGCAAAAAGGATAGTCTTTTCAACAAATGGTGCAGGAATAGACTATTTACAATAGCCAGGACATGGAAGCAACCTAAACGTCCATCAGAAGAATGGCTCAGAAAGATGTGGTACATGTATATAATGGCATGCTACTCAGCCACAGAAAAGAGTGGAATAATACCATCTGCAGCAACATGCATGGACCCAGAGACTCTCCTACTGAGTGAAGTCAAAGAGAGAAAGATAAAATATCATATCACAGCACTTATACATGAAATCTTTAAAAAAAAATGGTACAAATGAACTTATTTACAAAACAGAAATAGAATCACAGATACAGAAAACAAACTTATTTACCAAGTGGCAAAAAGGCAGGGAGGGATAAATTGAGAGACTTGGAATTGATATATACACACTATTATTTATAAAATTGATAACTAATAAGAACTTACTGTAGAGCACAGGGAAGTCTACTCAGTACCCTATAATCACTTATATGGGAAAAGAATCTAAAAGAGTGGATAAATGGTTTATATATATAACTGATTCACTTTGCTGTATAGTAGAAACTAATACAACATTGTAAATTAACTATACTGTAATAAAAACTAATTTTTTTAAATGGTGCTGGAATAAATGGACAACTACATGCAAAAAAAACCAAACTAACCCCAAATGGATCACAGACGTAACTGTAAAACAAAAACTATAAAATTCCTAGAAGACAACATCAGAGAAACCTAAATAAAGCTGAGTTTGGTAATGACTTTTTAAATACAAAATCAAGTCATGACAAGAAGGGGGAAAAAAGACAGCTGTACTTTATTAAAATCAAAAGACACTGTTAAGAATATGAAAAGACAAGCCATAAACTGGGAAAATTTCTGCAAAACACGTATCTGATTAAAGGACTGGTATTCAAACTGCATAAAAAACTCTTTAAAACCTAACAACATGGAAACAATCCAGTTAAGATGGCAAAACAGGCAAAAGAACCATTCACCAAAGAAGATATACAGATGACAAACAGGCATTTAAAAAGATGCTCAACATCATGTTGTTAGAGAATTGAAAATCAAAACAATGTGATAGTACTACACATCTATTAGAATGGAAAAAAAGAGTCAAATGCTAGCAAGGATATAGAGCAACAAGAATTCTCATTCACTGCTGGTGGGGATGCAAAACTTTACAGCTGCTTTCAAAGACAATTTGGCAGTTTCTAACAAACTAAACATACTCTTACCATACAATCTGGCCATCATACACCTTTGTATTTACCCAAATGAGTTGAAAACTTACGGCCACACAAAAAATTGTATGCCAATGTGCATAGCAGCTTTATTCAAAACTGCCAAAACTTGGAAGCAATCAAGATATTCTTCAAAAGGTGAATGGGAAAACAAACTATGCGACCTACACAATGTGCTACTAGTGAGAAATGAAAAGAAATGAGCTATCAAGCCACGAAATTACACAGAGGAACCTTAAATGCACATTACTAAGTGAAAGAATCCAATCTGAAAAAACTTCCTACTGTATGATTTCAATTATATGACATTCTAGAAAAGGCAAAAATATAAGACGGTAAAAATATTAGTGGTTCTGAGAAGAGGGATCAGAGGAGGAATGGAGAAAGGACTATATGAATGAAGTGCGGGAGATTTTAGGACCCTGAAACAACTCAGTATGATATAATGGTGGAGAAAACCCACAGAGTGTACTACAAAAAGAATGAAATCTAATGAAAACTATGAACCCCAATTAATAATAATATGCCAATATTGGTTTATCATTTGTAACAAACAGACCACACTAATGCAAGATGATAATAACAGAGGAAACTGGAGGGAGCGGGTGAAAAGCTGTATGAGAATTCTTTACGCTTAATTTTTCTATAAACCTAAAAACCGCTTTTTAAAGTCTATTAATTAAAAATAAATTTGCAACAAGTTTTTATGAAGTCCTCAACCTATACACTCTAAGATTTAGTCATTTTAATCCAGGTAAATTATATCTTAATTTTCAAAAATGAAATAAATGGTTCTTTTAGAAATTTTATTTGAAAATGGATATAGAACAAAGGACATTTATGTTCTTTCTCAAGCCTTTATCAACCATAGTAGAAAAGCTTTTGTAAACATATATAAATAGTAGGTATAATATATATATTTTAGGAAACAAATTTTTGTCTAACTAAAAAATTTAAGACATTTTGATTCTACTTGTTTGCCTCAGCATGAATAGAATGCTAGATTTCTAATTTTAAAAAATAGATATGCAACAAAGCAATAAAGGTTTACTGTATAGCACACAGAACTACAGTATCTTGTAATAACCTATAATGGAAAAATCTCAAAAATAATATATGTTGTATGTGTATAACTGAATCACCATGCTATGTACCTGAAACATTGTAAGTCAATTATACTTCAACAAAATATATAAAGAAAAAAAAAGAAAATGGATATAGAACAAAGGATATATGATGCATTTATGTTCTTTACAATAATATATGTTCTACAGGTGCATACAGACATATTAGTAAATGCATAGATAAATAGCTGAAAAAAGAAAGTATCAAACTGGAAAGAGCTCATAGTATGGGAAAACAGCACTTCTGTGAAGGGATTAGGATGGAAAGATGGTGGAGGCGGGGTTCACCTAATCTGTGTGTCTTAATCTCTGTTAGCAAAGTCTACATTACTTCTTTAAATTGTCTATTTCTAGATTTTAAATTCAGGCTTCAGCATTTGAAGAAAAGTTTCAAAATGTTTTCTAAATCTGAAATAGCCTTGGAGTAAATTAACATTGGATACAGATCTTTATTTGTAAATATTTCCACAACTTTAGGGAATTCCCTCAATTATGAATGATCATGCTAGGAACAAGTACTACTTGCTGATTCCTAAGCTTATCAATAATTCCACCCCCACAACAATTACGGTATTTCCATTGCACCCTCCTCTTTCACTACTTTTGACTCTTAGATCCCTTCTTCTTCTCACCCTAAAAAAACACAAAAAGCCTAATGTACTATTTGACACCCTGAAGGATGTTAGTGAAGTTCTAACACAACATTCAATAGCATCCATTATTTCAGAATGTAAAGGACTGATTTGCGATATGGTTTTATAGCACTGATAAACTAATAACGTATCAATCCCTCAAAACTACCCCATGCTTGCCTTTCTTTATTTTTTTCCACTGTACCTTTCTCTACACAAAATTTAGTTCTATTCTGCTCTGTTTTCTGGGTACTACTGCTGTTAGGGGCTAAACTGTGTTCCCCAAAAATTCATATATTGAAACCCTAAGCCCCTAATGTGACTATATTTGGAGATAAAACCTTTAAAGAGGTAATTATGGTTAAATTAGGTCGTCAGGGTGGGACCCTAATCCAATAGGATAGTGTCCTTATAAAAAAAAGGAAAAGATAGCAGGGATGCACATGCAGAGAACAGGCCATGTGAGGACACAGGGAAAAGATGGCCATCTATAAAGGAAGGAGAGCCCTCAAAAGAAACCAAACACAGTAAAACCTTGACCTTGGATTTTCAAGCTATGGAGCCTAGAAAATAAATTTTTGCTGGGAAAAAAAAATTCATAGAAATACTGTTTGTGGTATTTCATTTGTGTTATTTTGTTATGGCAGCCCTAACAAAATAATACAACTATATAGCATACTAATAAATCTTAACTTGACACAGTATTACAATAAATTCTACAAGATACTAACCTCAAGGGTTTTTTTTTTTCCATTGCCTAGTAAGTACAATGTCCTCTGTGCCTTGTGTCACACATGTATGGCTTTCTTTTTCCAACAGAGCTTCAAATATTACACTCAAGGTCCTTTCAGTTCCATCCCCTCAGTTATGATCTCTTTGACCTCTGATCTCTACTCTTAGTATCTACCATTGCCAGAGGTCTATTTGCCAACACTATCAAATTTGTACCTAACATTTTTGCCACCTTTGCCACCTTCCCTCCTACCCCCAACTCAATCCTTCACCTTCATGTATACTTCTCAGCCTTGGTACTATGGACATAAGGCACGCAGAAGCATCAACAACCAACGAGAGTACTAGTCACTGAATAAAACAATAACATGCTGGTTTCTGTCAATTATTTACCTTATTGCTCACACCAGGAGGTTATTTTTTTCTGATCACTGCAACTATCCTTGAGAAAATTCTAATGTTAACTCTCTGTAGCTGATCATAGTGAAAATCACTGCTCTTCACATACTATCTAAATAGAGTCCAGCTTTGTTGGTTCCAATTAACAAAACATGTGCTAAGAGTTTTTTCTACTTACACTGATATGTCTGTGCTCACTTATCCACAGTCATCCAGCCTCCCTTCTCTGATCAATGATGTTCATTTTTGCAAAAGTAGTCTTCCAAAGGTAGCAGTATGATCAGAGAACAGAGTATCCCTTTACGCAATAAACCCTAAAATTTTGTATTCGTTAAAATGGTACACTGAACAACTAAGTTAACACTTCAAAATATTAATCAAATATTGCCTTAAGAATCAAAATATTATTGAAAAATTGATCATTTTTATTCCTTCAAGACCTTGAAATTATCAACAGCAATGTTGCCAGACCATTTACAAAAAACTTCAATCTTGTAAGTTGTCTTAGGTTTTGAGCCTTTCTTTTTAAAAAGGTGCCATCATTCACCATGTGTCAAAAACTATATTATGTGAATGACTTCAAGGGGGATTCTAAACAAGTTTATCTCTCTTCTGTGAAGCTGCTGCTGCCACTAAGTCGCTTCAGTCGTGTCCGACTCTGTGAAGCTAGGAGAGATCAATGCTAAATTACAAACTTATGAAAACTATTTACGAAAAGAAGTTATTAGTTTCATGAAAAAGTACAAGTTAATCATTATTTTACTGTATAGTATTAGAATCAGATAGCAAATACAAATTACTTTCCAGCACATCAGATAATTTTCAACTATTCTGAACTTTTAGAGAAGTCATTCTAGAAATCCAAGTTACCCAACAAACTGGAGTTTCAGCTCTTTAAGTGTTAGAAGCTACTGCTTGCAAATTCTCTGGAAAAAATTATTTCGACAACATTATTTCTAACTTTATTATCCTTTTAAGCAGAGAACAGTCAGCCCTCAGTATCCACACATGCAGAACCCACAGATACAGAAGGCCAACTGTAAGGAACTCGAGCATCCTCAGATTTTGGTATCCACAGTCGAGTGTTCTGGAACCAATGCTCCATGGACACCAAGGGACAACTGTATAATGAATATAATTTATGTGTTTCTTAAGAATTTAGACTCCTGTAATAAATGTCCATTTTTATGACAGTGATAGTCGTGGAAACTACTGATACATAAAAGCAAGGCTGCCTGTCCCTATGTTCAGTCTCACCAGACTGATGTCCTTTCAATTTACAGAAAAAATTTTACCCTGCCAGCATGCTACTGCTGCTAAGTTGCTTCAGTCGTGTCCAACTCTGTGCAACCCCATAGACGGCAGCCCACTAGGCTCCCCCATCCCTGGGATTCTCCAGGCAAGAACGCTGCAGTGGGTTGCCATTTCCTTCTCCAATGCATGAAAGTGAAAAGTGAAGTGAAGTCGCTCAGTCATGTCCAACCCTCAGCGACCCCGTGGACTGCAGCATTCCAGGCTCCTCCATCCATGGGATTTTCCAGGCAAGAGTACTGGAGTGGGGTGCCATTGCCTTCTCCGTCCTGCCAGCATAAAAACCTACAAATGCTCCTCTATTCTCATTGCTGCTTCTAATTCATGTGAGCTTAGAAACCAAATACTACTTATCTGAATTGTCTAAAATAAGACTAACCTCTAAATGAACACCTGAAGGATTCTCATATAAGTACAGCAATGTTAACCACATATTTTCATAAAACATCCATTAACCATTTAGAGATTTTTTTTTCACAATATAATTCTATGGAAAAAACATGGGCTTTATAGTCATAGAAGGGTTCAGATCCTACTTTTCATACTTACTAGTGCATGAGCCTCCCTTGGACTGCAAGGAGATCAACCAGTCTATTCTGAAGGAGATCAGCCCTGGGTGTTCTTTGGAAGGAATGATGCTAAAGCTGAAACTCCAGTACTTTGGCCACCTCACGTGAAGAGTTGACTCATTGGAAAAGACTCTGATGCTGGGAGGGATTGGGGGCAGGAGAAGGGGACGACAGAGGATGAGATGGCTGGATGGCATCACTGACTCAATGGACATGAGTTTGAGTGAACTCCGGGAGTTGGTGACAGACAGGGAGGCCCGGCGTGCTGCAATTCATGGGGTCGCAAAGAGTCGGACACGACTGAGCAACTGAACTGAACTGAATGCATGAGCCTTGGTAAATATATAATAAACCATCTTCCCTAAATGTTTGCATACTTGTTAAATCAACATTATCACCTAACTCACAGTTGCTACTAAGTTAAATATGATACTGTATATAAAAAAACAATGACTGCTACAAAGTACAAAATTAAATGGCCTATTTTCATCTTTAATTCATATAATCTGGCAGATTTACTAATTTCGCTGTCTTTCATACTGTCACTTTTTTTTTCATTTCCTTCTCAACATCTTTTTATTTCTCCAATTTCTACATACGGTATTTGTTTTCCCTGCCAAAGACCTTATGAGTAATTTATGCCTTTCTTGTCTTCTGTAGCTAAGATACTTCTCCTACACAGCCCAAGTAGGAGAAATCCTACAGATTGTACTGGAAACATGGAAAGCAACATACAATCCTAACTTCTCACTCCTAGATGGTAAGTAAGCTTCCTAAAGTCAAAGTCTCTGTTGGCTGTCTACCCGTAGTACAACTTTTGAGCTAACTACTCTGTTTCTCTGAGTCTTAAACTTTTTTCATATTCAAAAACAAATAACAATCTCCAATAATACGGCCAATTATTCAGAACAAAACACCTCTCTGAAATTTTTTAAATTAATAAAATAGAAAATATGTAATTTAAAAAATAGGAATTATAAGACCAAAACATGCAGAGAGGTAAGCAGAAGGATGAAGCCAGATTAGCCCCTGATTGAAGCCAACGCTGGGCTTTGGTTTTCAGTCTTACAAAGACAGAAGCCAAACCCAGAGCCCATCCTAGGAAGTAAGTCTGATAGGAGACCCTATACAATACAACGAAAACTCATAAAATAAACCAAAGTAAACCTGTCCCACTCTACCCTATCCCCCAAGAACTGCGAAGAAAAATTGTGCTGGCACTGAGTTGTAAAGGAGAGTTCCTGAAAAGTTGTAATTTTTTCTGTAAAAGGCCAGATATAAATACTTTAGGCTTTGGAGACCATACTGACCTCTATGACAACCACTCGATTTGGTGGCTGTAGCGTGCAAACAGCCACAGACAATACAGAAACAAACAAATGAGCACAGCTGTGTTCCAATAAAACTTTAGTTATGGACACTGAAATCTGAGTTTCATATAATTTTCACATGTTGCAAAATATTATTTTTCTTCATACATTTGAAAATGTAAAAACCATTCTTAGCTTGCAACCTTAAAAAAACAGGTGACATAGGCCACAGGATGCTTTGAATTATAACCAAAAGACACACCACCGCCTCAGCTTATTACCACCCTAACACGTGTATACACAAAACACTCAGACACACATTGTTGTCACCTTAATTCTATTACCTTATTGATACACACACACACACACACACCCCAACAAAAAACAAACAGGTTATAAGCATCCAGAAGATGCACGTGCAAATATCACAAACAATGTCCCAAGAAAAGGCATTATTTAAACCAAGCAAGAAGGAAACAAAGCACCATAAAAAAAAGATTTTAGTAGAATCTACAAAAATGTCAGATATTGAAAATGATCACACAGAAAAAAAACTGCTTACTAATGTATCAAGTGATAAAGAAGACTGAAAATATCTGAAAGGGAAAAGAACCATAAAAAATGACTTTGAAGATTTTAGAAAGAACTAAAAAGAACTTCTAAAATTATAAAACACAACAACTGAAATGTAAAATGGAATAGTTGAAGTAAGTGAACTAAAAGACACATCTGAAGAAACTGCCCACAGTGAAAGAAAAACAGAGTAAATCAAGAAACAAGTAAGAAAGAAAGAAAATCCAATATATGTAAATTTGAGATCCAGAAAAAGAAAAGAAACAGCACTCAGATCATAACACCATGTTCTTTAAAACAAATAGAAATCAGTAACAAAAAAATGATGAGGAACAAATATCAACAGTATCTTCCATACAAATATCTATCCCATCCTACACACCCTTCTACAACGTGATGTTCACATTTCCCCTATGTTTTCTGCCCCGTGAACCTGGATGGCCCTTTGTAACTGTCCTGCCCAGCAGAATGCAGTGAAGTGAGGCTCAGTGACTTGTGAGACTAGGTCACAAACATGGCCCTTTGTAACTGTCCTGCCCAACAGAATGCAGTGAAGCGAGGCTCAGTGACTTCTGAGACTAGATCACAAACAGCAACATGCTTCTACCTGGTGCTTTCTCCCTCAGGAATTCTAGCGGTCATACGTTAACAACACTTAAAAAGCTCCATGGAAAAATCCACATGGAAAGGAACTCAGGCAAAACTGCCAAGCTGAAACACTCCTGAATTCCTGACCCACAAATACTATAAACAATAATAAGTCACTAAGTTTTGGGCTTAACTTCTTATACTGCAATAGACAACTAATACAGTAGGAAATCCTAACATAGTTGCAAACTTAAAAATATAATCCTAAATAATCCACGTGACCATTACGTAAACAGAAAGTATTTTGAATAAACTGTAATATAAATATTATATTTAAAAACTTATGAGATGCAGCTAAAGCAATATTTTACAGAGAAAATTCTAAATGGGTATAACAGAAAAAAGCAAAACTTAGGGAACTGTCTTTTCAAGAAGACAGAAAAAAAAGGAAAGCAAAACTAGACAAGTGAAAAGAAATAACAACAAAAAAGAAATTTAAAAAAATATATAAAATATATAAACAAAGCCAGAAGTGAGTCTTTGAAAAAACTATAAATTGGCAAACCTCGAGCCAAGAGTAATGAGGCAACAAGAGAGAACGGGATCAGGAAGGGAAAAAAGGGCAAAACTATCAATGTTGTAAATGTTACAATGCTAACGTTTTAATTTAGATGAAATTGAATGAAACTGAGATGAAATCCTATATTAGGATATTTTATATATATACACACATATATATATGTATACCTTAGCACAACTTACACAGAAAAATGGACTGCTCCCACCAAAAAAAAATCTTAATGACCCTAATAAAAACTTTTCCCAACAAAGAAAACTCCAAAGAAACCTCCAGAGCCACACCACTTTACCAGGAAATTCTCTCAAAAACTCAAGGAGTAAATAAAACAATCTTAAATAAATTCTTCCAGATTCTTTTAATGAGGCTAATATAACATCAAAACCAAAAAATTCTGGCAAAGACCAGACAACAAAACAATAAGCCAACTGTACTCCAGAACTTGCACACAAAAAATCCCAAGCAAATATTAGCAAACAACATTCAGTAATCAAGTTACACACCCCAGGAAAGCAAAGATAAATCTTATATTTACATCAGAAAGCCAATCAATATAATCAACCAGATTTTAAGGTCCATAAAAATCCAGTTATTTATTTACATCTCAAAGGGAGTCTTAGCAAACTAGAAATAGAACAAAATTTCTTCAGTTGATAAAAGGTAACTACAAAAGCCTACAGCATACTTAATGGGGAAAGGCTGCTGAACATTTTTCCTTTGAGATCAGAAACAAGAAAACGATGGCCCCCATCTACTTCTATCAACATTATACTGGAGATAGTTGTATACTCTAGGTGGCATAGGAAAGCAAGAAAAAAATAAAACAACAAGTATAAGGGACTTCCTGGTGGTAGAGTGGATAAGAATTTGCCCACCAATGCGGAGGAGAAAGCTTCAATCTCTGGTCCAGGAAGATTCCACATCCCAGGTGGAGCATCTAAGCACAAGCGGCACAGCCACTGAACCCATGCCCTAGAGCCCCCAAGCTGCAGCTACTGAAGCCCATGCCCCCAGAGCCTGTGCTCCACAGAAAAGCCATGCAGTGAGAAGCGCATGCGCCCCAAGTAAAATTAGCCAAGTAAAATATTTGTGCACAACTAGAGAAAGCCTGCAGGCAGCAATGAAGACCCCACACAACCAAAAACAAAAAATAATTACTTTTATAAACAGGTATAAGGACTAGAAGAAACAAGAACCAAACAATTATTTGCATATGACATAATTGTATATATATAGAGAGAGAAAATTTGAAAGAATCTACAGATATTTGCTTTATTAACTACACCAAAGCCTTTGACTGCTTGGATCACAACAAACTATGGAAAATTCTTACAAAGAGATGGGAATACCAGACCACCTGACCTGCCTCCCAAGAAATCTGTATGCAGGTCAAGAAGCAACAGTTAGAACTGGACAGGGAACAACAAACTGGTTCCAAATCGGGAAAGGAGTACATCAAGGCTGTATATTGTCACCCTGCTTATTTAACTTATATGCAGAGTGCATTATGTGAAATGCTGGGTTGGATGAAGCACAAGCTGGAATCAAGATTGCCAGGAGAAATATCAATAACCTCAGATATGCAGATCAATAACCTCAGATAGCCAGTTAACAATGTTGTGGTAGTTTCAGGTGAACAGCAAAAGGACTTAGCCATACACACATATGTATCCATTCTCCCACAAACTCCCTTCCCATCCAGACTGGCATATAACACTGAGTAGAGTTACATGTGCTATGCAGTAGGTCCTTGTTGGTTATCCATTTTGAATACAGCAGTGTGTCAGATCATGTACACAGAAAATAATCTTTTAAAGATATCACTACTTATAATTACATCAGACAATATGAAGTACTCAGGAACAAATCTAACAAATAATATACAAGACCTCTACTGGAAAGATTTTATCATGAATCATTACATAAATGGAAGGATACCCACTTTCATAGTCTGGAAAACTCAGTGTTGGAAAAATGTCAGTTTTCCCCAAATTAATCTACAGAATCAGTTTCATTTTCAATTTAAAATCTCGCATGCTGTCTTTATGCTGAATTATTTTGTTGGGCTTGCATGTGTGTGTGTGTGTGTGTTGGGGGGGATATTGGGGTTGCATATATGGGGGGATATTGGGGTTGCATATGTGTCTCGGGGTGTGTGTGTGTGTGTGTGTGTGTGTGTGATACAGTGATTCTAAAATAAATATAAAAGTCGAGACTTTCCTGGTGGTCCAGTGGTTAAGACTCAGATTCCAGTGTAGCGGGCACTGGTTTGACCCCTGGTCAGGGAACTAAGACCCCACATGCCACATGGCCAAAAAGATTATTTTAATTAAAAAAAATAAAATATATATGAAAGTGTAATGGGCTAAAAACAGCCAAGACTCTCCTGAAGAACAATAGCAAAGTATAAATGAAGACTTGCCTTCCTCACTAAGCCCCAGTCGTGTCCAACTCTTTGCAATCCCATGGACTGCAGCACAACAGGCTTCCCTGTCCTTCACCATCTCCCAGAGTTTACTCAAACTCATTTCCATCGAATCAGTCAGTGATGCCATCCAACCATCTCATCCTCGGTCGTCCCCCTTCTCCCTCCTGCCTTCAATCTTTCCCAGCATCAAGGTCTTTTCCAATGACTTGGCTCTTTGTATCAGATAGCCAGTATTGGAGCTTCAGCATCAGTCCTTCCAATGAATACTCAGGACTAATTTCCTTTAGGATTGACTGGTTTGATCTCCTTTCTGTCCAAGGGATTCTCGAAAGTCTTCTCCAGTACCACAGTTCGAAGGCATCAAATTTTTGGCGCTCAGCCTTTTTTATTGTCCAGCTCTCACATCTGTACATGATTACTAGGAAAACCATAATTTTGACTATACGGACCTTTGTAGGCAAAGTAATGTCTCTGCTTTTTAATACACTGTCTAGGTTTGTCATTGCTTTTCTTCCAAGGAACAAGCATCTTTTAATTTCATGGCTGCAGTGACCATCCACAGTGATTTTGCCTCATCAGGTAACGAAACTTCTAAAGTGATAAGTAGTTAAGACCGTGTGTTACTAACACAGGAATAGTCAAACAGACCAATAGCACAGAGAAGCAAATCCAGAAGCAGAAGTATGCAAATATGGATACTAGACATATGTCAAATGTGGCGCTACAGATCAGTAAAGAGGAATCTTTCAAAATCCATGGTGGAACGACTGAGTATCTTGTTTGGGTGGGGAAGAATAAGACTGGACGTTATGCTGCCCATAAAATCCATTCCAAGTAGAGAGTAAATTTGTGAAAGCTTTAAAAGCTCTCAGAAGATAATACAGGAGAATATCTTCTTTACCTCAGGCTACAAAAAGGTTTCTTAATTTAAAAGGAGTCAAACAGTACTAGCCAAAATTGATAAATGTAACTACATTAAAACCAAGAAATTCTGTTGATCAACAGGCCCACAAAAAGCGAAAAACACATTCAAAAGAGAAGATAAGGGTATACTACAACAGTTATAACTGAATGACAAGTATCCGAAACACATATAAGGAAGTCCCGGGAGGTCTGGTGGTTAAGACTCCATGAGTTCACTGCTATGGGCCTGGGTTCAATCCCTGGTAGGGGAACTAAGATCCTGCAAGCCACACAGTGCAGCCTAAACACACACACACACGTATAGAATTCCTAAAAATCAGTAATAAAAACACAGATTACCTAACAGAAAAAAACTGAGCAAACAACTTAGACAAGTACATAAGAAGAAAATTCAAATAACTATGAAAAAATGCTCAACTTCATTAGTAATCATGAAAATGCAAATTAAAACCATGAGACACCAATATGTTTTTCAAATTGGCAAATATTAGAGTTTGAAAATACTAAGTGTTTAGAATGTAAACAAAGGGAACTCTCATACATTGTGTTGGAATTACAAATTAAAATAGTTTTAAAAAACAATTTGCCATTATCAAAGTTGAATGTGTGCATACCTCGGAACCCAGCAATTCCATTCTTGGGAATTCTTAAAAATATTTGTGCACTTGAAAATATGAAACAGGTACAAGAGCACTCACCACCTAATTATTTGCATAACAGCAAGAAACTGAAATCTACTCAAATGTCCATCACAACTAGAATGAAAAAAATTGTAGTACCTTGCGACCATACATTGGAATACATTACCACAAAGAAATCTTATGAACGACAGCTAACAACTTGGCATTAAATTGACAAATTCTGAACTAAAATTTTAAATCACATAAAATACTCATATCAAGTTCAAAAACAAGGAAAAATAACCTACATTGTTTAAGGATATATGACCTGGGATTTAAAATTATGAGGCAAAGCAGGAAAATGACAGTCACAAAAGGTCAGGATAATAGCCACTTCCACAGATTGGGATATGTTGACAGGGTGAGGTAATGGGAGGCAGTTCTTTTTTGTTGGCCTGGGCAATGACAACACAAATGTTTACTTCATAATTTTCTTAAAACTGCATATGTTTTATTCACTCTCCTGTATATGTACATAAAAAGGAAAAGTTAACAACTGTATATGACTGCTATAGTAATCTCTTTCTTTGGCGGGGCAGGGGGGGAGTCGCACAGCACACTGAGATCTTAGTTCCCTAACCAGGGATGGAACCTGTGCCCCCTGCAGTGGAAGCATGGAGTCTTAACCACTGGACCCTTTACAGCAGGAAAATTCCTGCTACAGTAACTTAATATGATAAAACAGTTTACATAAGCCCCAGAGATTGAATTCCTTGCATCCTAGCAGATCCCTTCCCTCTCTCTTTAGTATTCCTATCTTTTACTCTTTACACTCAAACTATACATTTTATCTGCCTTACTAGACTCTAAGTATCTGCCCACTGAATGCTTGGAGATAATCCGAAAGAGTTAAGGCAAAAAGAGAAGAAAAGGTGAAGTTAAGGAGCGGGGAAGTTGTGGGAAAAAATAGTAAGGAAAGAACTTGACTTATGCTTACATGAAAACACCCAGGACATCAGATTTTTATGTCAATGCTTCAAGGAGCCAGGAAGCAAAGGGAGAAAGAAGTAAGTAAATCATCCCTTGTCCCTTCTAACCCAGGTGCCATAAAACAAAGCAGACTAACATTAGTGATATCAATCACCTAATATTTAGGTGCAAGAAAGTGTACTTATGTCCCAAAATATCTACTTTTCCAGAAATCTTAACAACAACAAAACACAGTAACAAAGCCCCCCCCCACCGCCCCAGCGCCGCCTTGAACTATAAGTAAGTCTCTCTGAAACAAATCAACTCCTTCTTATTTGAGGAAGAAACTTTATTGTTCAATTAATCTATTCAATATGCAATATTTATTCATAGTTTAAAAGACTAAACACAAATATCTAATCAGATATGGACTCATTAATAAAATTATGGTACACAACAGAATACTGTGCCTCCATAAAAATAATAAGATCTGTATATACCAATATGTTGTATTCTCCCAAATATATTGTGAAATGGGGGACAAAAAAGAATAAGAAAAGATACAAAACAGTAAATATGGTATGTTACCTTTGGTGTATGAAAGGAGAATATACACATACACCTAACTTTGAAAGAAAAAAAAAAAACTGGAATGATTCATCAGAAACTTACAAAAATGGTTATCTATAGGGAAGCAAGGAGGAAATAAAAAGGATGAGGATGAAAATAAAATTTCCACATATACTGTCACATTTGTCTTCTCCTTTTGAGCTATGTATCTTACATATTCAAAGGGTAAGAGTAAATTTTTTTTTAAAAAAAGAGGAAGCAAACTCTAAAATGATAAACAAATGGACCTAAATACATACCAAACTGGTAACAATCACACTGAGAAAATAATGATTTCAAGTGACTTTTAAACACAGTACTAACAGTAAGCATAACCTTGGTGGGATACATTCTAAGGACAAAATGAGATACAAAGAAATCTTAAAGTTCACTGAGTAACTTTATTTTTAAATTATTTTAGCTATACTTAGGAAAAAAATTCAATGTTAATAAAAACTAAGATTTGCAATATAAAAGAGATTAAAACTGAAGTGCTTTTTAAAAAAAAAAAGATGAAAGAAGTGTGCAATGTTAAATTTGAATTGGAATTATCAATATGACCTCATTTTTTTTCCTCCCGACAAATCCTAGAAGTGATGACAGTTCCATAAAAAGGAGCATATTTAGCATCCAGATGTTTTCTAAACATCATCCTCTTCTATAAAGAGACAGATCTCTTTGGAGAAACTGCTGATTCCAGTCTAAAGTAGGAGAAATCCTTTATGAGCCAAGATATCTTACATCCAAAAGTAAGGAATCACTCCAAGACTAATAATAGGTTTATGCAAAAAAGAACTCAAGTGCCTGCTTAAAGGAACTCCCAACAGCCTTACCTGAGACAATCTAAGCATCAAAAAAGAACAAAGGGAGGGAAGGAATGGGAATTTGGGATTAACACAGGTGAACTATTATATACAGGATGGATAAACAACAAAGTCCTATTGTGTAGCATAAGGAACTATATTCAATATCCCATGACAAACCATAATGGAAAAGAATACATATAACTGAGTCACTTTGCTGTACAGAAGAAATTAACACAACTCTGTAAATCTACTATACATATCAATAAAATCTAAAAATAAAACAACAGTTGTAAGTAATTGTAATACAACAAATAAAAAACAAAGAGATGATTAACAAACTCATTTGTCACACTGTAGATGACTATTAGACCAACTCCTCACTCTGAAAATTTGACAAGAAAAACTTCAGCATTTACTTACTCTGCCCTTTTAGGAAGAACTGCAGTTCACTCCTAGGTGATAAAAGTTATAAATCATTTGTTTACAGAAAATGACAGCTAATAAACGTAAAAAATCACCAAATTAGAAAAATCGCCATTTTCAACTTTCAGTTAAAAACTGATTTGCCCAAGGCTCACAAAAGATTCTAAAATCACCAGGTAAAGAATATTATGAAGAATGGAATATTTATAAGATATCAAAGCATCACCCCCACAGACTATTGTACTTGATGATCATAAAAGAAAAAAATACACTTTTACAATGGAAAGATACAGCAAACATCACTTTAAACTTCATAAAACTTAGATCACTAATAGTGATATTATATAGATTCCCTGGTGGCTCAGTGGTAAAGAACTCATCTGTCAGGGCAGGAGACGTTGGTCTGGTACCTGGGTTGGGAAGATCCCCTGGAAGAGAAAATAGCAACCCACTCCAGTACTATTACCTGAGAAATCCCACAGATAGAGAAGCCTGATGGGCTACAGTCCGTGGGGTCGCAAAGAGCCGGACACGACTGAGCGCCTGAAAAAACACCACCTCCTATGTTGCCTATGATGCACTCTTGCCAAAACTTTTTAACACGCATAACCAGGTCTTTAAACTGTAACTTCCAGTGTACAAGACATACAGGGGACAGAGAAGCAGTTAAGCAAAAGCACAAAGAAATAATTAGGTAACTAGAAAACAGGCCATTCTATAAGATAATGATCTAGTCTTGTCAAAGAAATTTCAATATCGTAAGAAAAAGGAATGGGATGAGAAAATTTTCTGCATTAAAAAAAAAAGACTAAAAAGATAAATGCAATGCAAAAATCTTGACTGAATTCCAGTTTGAAAAACTGGGAAGAGTTAAATGTAGTCTGAATACTAAATGTTATCAGGAAATTACTCTTATTTTTCTTACGTGTTGGTAATGGCACTGTGGTGACACGGAAAATATTTTCTTACAAGATACATACTCAAGTATTTTGAGGTAGAAGTCAAAATAGCAACAACTTTCAAAAGATTCAGTTAAAGTATATACAGACACCTACACACAGAAAACAATAAAGCAAATATGGATGGCATATTGTTAATTTTTGAATCTAGGTGGTGGACTTATAATGTTCTTAGTTCTATTCTTTCAGCTTCTCAATTTTTTTTTTTTTTTTTGCCACACCATACAACATGCAGGTTTTTAGCTCCCCAACCAGATATCAAACCTGTGGGAGGGTAAAGACTTTATTGCTAGACCACCAGGGAAGTCCCCCAACATTTCCTAAGTACTTTTATTATTTAAAAGAAAAAGTACGGAGAGAGCAGGAAGAAAACTATAGTAAGGTAGAGCTGCAAAAGAAGGTAAGGAAAACAAATAATCTCAAGATCATTTATAAACTCATATTCACACAGTTATCTGAAGAACTTTCTCCCTTACATTAAAACACACACACACATCCCTCTCAGGAATGCCCTGGCAGTCCAGTGGTTAGGACCCCATGCTTCTACTACTGGGGGCGCAGATTCAATCCCTGGTTGGGGAACTAAGATCTGGCAACCCAGGGAATAAACTAAATAAACTGAAGTTACTATCCTTAAAAAAAAAAATTCAGAGAGTACTCAGCCCACAATCATCTAATCAATATAAGTAAACAGATTTCAAACATACTACAAACAGCAATAGTACTACAATCTGTCAATGATTTAAGGAATGTTTGTCATTGGCAAACAGAACATTTGTTATGATACTTCACAGACTCAAAAGACATTCTAACATCCATTAATCTGATATACTAAGATATTAAGAAAAGCTTCTCTTCAGAGATTTTTTTTTTAATTGAAAAATATGGTCACACTTCAAAGACAGCCAGCAGACTATCCAAAGATTTACTTCTACTAGCAACAAACTTTGATGGCCATTTATTTACACAACACTTTAAATTCTTGATCTCATATTGAAACATAGCAAGAAATAGACATATTCAAGAAGGAAAAAGTAGACTTGTTGAGTATCAACCTCGTGCTTGGTACTTCACATAACTGTTTAACTCTTATGATAATCTTATGAGATGAACATTCTTGAAGCTCAGAAATGTTAAACGATTTGTCTACAAATAACAGCTCATAAGTGATAAGGCTGGAAACAATCAAAAAAGCTGGAAATCCAGGTTTAAAAGTCTATACATTAAGTCCTCTACATATGAAGGATTTCTGTTCCAAGGGCGCCTTTGCAAGTCCAATTTGTTCATTAGTCTAAAAAAGTTCGCCTATGTACCCAACTAACACAATCGGCTATATACTACTGTACTGTAATAGGTTTATAATACTTTTCACACAAATAATTCCTAAAAAACAAAAAATAAAAACTTTAATCTTACAGTACAGAACCTTGAAGAGTACAGCAGTACAATGGCTGGCATACATGGGCTGGCACTGAGTGAACAGGCAAGAAGAGTGACTGACTACAGGAGGGAGAGGAGTCAGTAACTATCCCACAGTTACTGACTATGGGATATGGTAAAACTGAAGCACCACCAGCAACACGAGACGGAGAACAAGCTGCAATTTCCCTCATGCCTGACGCTAATGAAGGCATGTTCGCATCTTTTAAAGTTCACAACTTCAAGGTTCATATATAGAGTACTTACTGTATTCTTTCTACTTAACTGGTCTTAACAAATTTAATATTTACTGACAGAAATTCCACCTATGGAAAAGGATTGTTTAAAAGAATTCCTTCGTATTCAAAGAGTCACATAATCTTAAAGTTGAAGAAAAATCAAAACAGAGAAAAAGTACTCTCTAAAATTATTGTTGGTTGCACACACACACGCACACACACACAAACCCAATTCTTAGCAGGCCAGCTGTCTATGACACAGGACAGCTAGTCCTTTCCTCACTGTACATGTAAAATTATACTCCAGTTGCCCGTTGGATGACCCCACTGCCAAAATATGCTAGCAACATAATTCACATTAAAACCCAGAGGCCAAACACCATTTGGAAAGTGCTTTACATGTTTACTATACCCATCTCAAGCACGTTCCTCACTCAAAACAGGCTATTTTAAGCAAATATTCTTTGGTCTATCAATTCTTTTCTGCTACTCTAAGATATTAAACTTACAAACAAGAAAATCTACCTAAATACAAACACCCCATAACTGAATCTTAAAATGTTATGTGACTTTGAATTAATCTACTGCACAAAAATAAGCCAAAAATACATTGTGTAATATAAACTCTATGTATGTGCTTTCCATAGGATCAAAATTCTAATGTCTATGTCTCTTGTACATCTAAAGAAACACACAAAATATGTAAAGAAATCTATGTTAAAGAGTTTTCCTATTTAAAGTTTAAAATCTTCTTTGAACTGGACTAGTGACCAGAAGAGGGTATAAGGTGCCTTGAAAGCTGTAGTATTATCCTGTATTATCCTAGATATGGGGGTTGGTTACATTTGTGCTCACTCAGTGAAAATTTACTGAGCTGTACATCTATGATCTGTGTACTTTTCTGTATACATTATAATTTATAATAAGAATATTCTTTTTTACAAATCCTCAATCTAAAAACCTGCCTAACTATATTGCACCAATACCAAAGAAGCTACAGCCCAGTGAAGAAAACAGACAAGCTATTAGGAATTTCATTAGAGAGCTGAGAAAGAAGCAAGCACTACATAACACAGGAGCAATACCTAACTTAACCTGGAGGAAGTAAAGCTTCCTGAAGATACACCTGAACTGAGACTTAAAGATCAGAGAGCAGACTGCCAAGCAAAGGAAGATGGAAGGGAAATACAGGAAAGGACACAGAGCATGCAAAGACCTAAGTTAAACGAGTGGATCAAAGAATTTAAGGAAGACAGCAAAGAAGGAAAGCCTAAAGAAGTAAGAGTCAGAGCATGAAGGCTCTCACATACATGTGATGCTACAGTTTAAGCTTTAACCTGAAAGTGCTTCCCTGGTGGCTCAGATGGTAAAGTATCTGCCTGCAATGCAGAAGATCCAGGTTCTATCCCTGGGTCGGGAAGATCCCCTGGAGAAGGAAATGGCAACCCACTCCAGTACTCTTGCCTGGAAAATTCCATGGACAGAGGAGCCTGGGAGACTACAGTCCATGGGGTTGCAAAGAGTCGGACACGACTGAGCAACTTCAATAAAGCACTGAAGATCTTTCAACAGAAAAGGACATGATTAGCCATTTATTTTTACCATGTTAATCATGGTGCCTGCCATGTTTACAACCCCATTTTGTGTGAAATTACCCTGCAGGATGCCCCATGTTTTTCACTATTATGCTCCTGCCTCACATCCACATGCACAAATAAACACACAGTCAAAACTAAATGGCTAGGAGTGGTCACATGACCCAGTACACAGACCTGCTAGCAGCCCATGATTAAAGATTAAACAATCCAAAGATTGTCTCTTGGGAATTCAAACCAGAAAATCCTAGGAAGAAGTTAGCAACAGGAGCTTAAGCTAAAGAGATAATAGCCAGGAGGCAAGATATTGACATGGAAGTGATGGCAGTTATAAGGAGGCAAAAATTAAGAATAAATGAAAGCTGTGAGACTGGGGGGTAGGGGAGGGGGGTGATTCGAGTAGAAAGAAAAAAATAATACAAAATGAAACAGAACAAGTAGCTAAGACAAGTTAACAGTAGAGCACTAGAGTGAGTTCTGGGTTCGGAAGATCCCCTGGAGAAGGGAAAGGCTACCCACTCCAGGATTCTGGCCTGGAGAATTCTATGGGCTGTATAGTCCACGGGGTCACAAAGAGTCAGACACAACTGAGCGACTTTCACTCACTCACTCAGAGTGAAACCTGTCTTTTCCGGCTTCCAGTTTTATTTTTAAGCTCACGTTCTTTCTAAGACCAAGCTGTTTAACTTTTCCTGCGTTCCCTTGTGCATGTTTTCTTTCAGGAAGGTAACCTGAGTCTCTTCCTTGCATACGAAAGAGCCTAACTAAAAGAGCAGTTTAGAACACTTAACTCTGGCGGCAGTGCAGAGAATGAACTAGAGGGTATGGCAAAACAAGAGGCAGAAGAGAGGACAAGAAGACCAACAGACATTTGGGGTTAAAATAGAGACAACAAAAAACAGCAATAACAGTGATTTGAAATATCATGAGGGAGAATGTGTCGGACTTGGTGATACTGGTAGATTGGTACAGAATGGAGTGGAGGATGATTTCCAGCTTCCTGAAGGCTTCATGAGGAGAGAGTGGTACCATTCATCAAGACAGGAAATGGAAAGAAAAGATTTTGCTGCCTTTGTCTCTTTCTACCCCGACAGCTTTTTGGAGGGAAGGGAGGCAGAGATGAGTTTTATTTTATACATATCTGAAGTGCTTGTTGAAATGTGAATCCAAGATTAAATGTCCATTAGCAGTGATTTACAGGGGTCCAGAGTAAAGGAAAGAGCTCTACAAGGCAGCTCGAGACTTATAAATACATTAAGGCAATGTTATGTCACAGTGGTAAAGAAGCTGCCTGTCAATGCAGGAGATACAAGGATGCAGGTTCAAGCCCTAGGTTGGGAAGATCCCCTGGAGGAGGAAATGGCAACCCACTTCAGTATTCTTGCATGGAAAATTCCATGGACAGAGGAGCCTAGCAGTCTACAGTCCTAGGGTCGAAAAGAGTTGAACGCGACTGAGCACACATTTAATCACATGGTTTAAAAACACGACCGAAAAATCTTTGACTAAACTCTATTACTAATATAGCTAGAAATCATACACTAAAACACTTAATATTTTTGGCAAACAACATTTTCCAAGCTCCTATACTCTGTAAACAATGAAGACTGAACAACTTTTACAATACTATAATCTAAACACTTAGAAAAACCGGGGTTTTAGTGCTAACTTCTACTGAGGTTTTGCCTTTCCAAAAACCTAAGTTTACTTCCATTTCCCTCAGAACTATATATCACTCAAGGGAAAACACTGTTGAAAAGTCTTGTCAGATAGTGAACCTACTGATGTTTAAACTATAACAAGATTCTTTACAGAACTGAACCACATAATTTACTATTAATAGCTTAGACATTCAATTCTATGTGTGTTGTAAATGCTGAATTTCTATCCTACAATCTTTTCTCCTCTCACCTAAACCTACTATCAACCCAGAACTTAACAACAAGCTTAAGCCACAAATCCAGTTGCCTACTGGCCATCTACATCTGCTAGAAATATAATCACCAGTCACCCAAACTCAAAATATCACAAATTGAATTCCTCTTTCTTGATAAAAACAAAAATTCCATTCCTCCCTCATTCAGATCCTCACCTCAGTGAAAGGCACAAGCTAGAAACCTAGATCTTATCTCTATGAACCCTCAGTCTAATACCAAATCCAGTGACATCACCAAATTCTGTCTATTCTCAAAACCCAAATAAAGAAGCTGCACCATTACCGGTTACCCGCCCCCAACACCTTTAGCCTGCCTTTCAATCCACTCTCCTCAAAGTAGATCGAGTGATCTTCTAAAAATGCAAATCATTTCAGTCCCCTCCTTTAAATCCTTCAATAACTATCAAGTAAGTTATAAATAAACATAAACATTTATGTACATGTATGCTAAGTAGACTCTACGGACTACAGCCTGCCAGGCCCCTTTGTCCATGGAATTCTCCAGGCAAAAAGACTGGAGTGGGCTGCCATGCCCTCCTCCAGATCTTCCTGACCCAGGGATTGAACCTGCATCTTCTGTGGCTCCTGCATTGCAAGTGCTCATTACCACGGAGCCACCAGGGAAGACCAATAAAACATTATAAAAAATCCAAATAATATAAACTCTATCAAAGCTAGTAACTTCATGAAAGCCCAGCGAGTGGTTCAATGAGAAATTTACTTTAACTATATCCTTTTTTGTAGGTTCATAAAAGAATCATCGGGAAATTTTTTGAATCCTGAAAATTACTTAAAACATACATATAACAGCTGATATATTTAACAGAAAAGCACATAGCACTGTCTGTAAAAACAAAGACTGAAAATAACCTCAAGATCACCAGAATGGAATACTATCTAGCCAGTAAATGAGGCAATTCCAAATGTACTATTGTTGAATGATCTCTATGATCTATTATTAAAGGGAGAGGGGGGAGCTATAGCCATAATATACAGTATGCAAGCATTTGTGTGTGGAGTGTTTTAAAAATATAAATGTATAGACTTGTACGCTAGAAATATCACAAGAACACACACAAAGATGGAAATAATGGTTGCATCTAAGGAGGGAAAATGGGTGGCTGGCGAATAAACGGGGATGAGAAACTTTTTACTGCATCATTTTTCGAACCTTTTGACTTTTATACTATGTCTAGCTATGACCTATAATTTTCATATGATTTTTTTCCCTCCTTAGTTCCACACACACAAAATAAAAAATTTTTAAGTACTGACTACAAAAGCCCCTCTATACTTCATCCTTCTACCAACGTTAAAATTATGCACTGATCATTCGGTGTAAGATTACATTTCCTTCTTGACAGCTCAGGAGTTCAATAAACTATTTTATTCAATATTTTATTACTGCTGAGAAGGCTGCTCAAAATGACATCGGTGAACACTGCATGGTAACCATACTTGTTCCTTGGAAAAGCAAGACAGCAGCACCAAGTAGCAGAATTTTATTATTGAACTGGCATTAAAACCTTCAGGGATGAAGGAAAACTACAAATCTTACTTTTCCAGAAAACTGAAAAACAATAAAATAATACTTTAAAAAAACACCCTAGTATCCTTCAAAAACAGTGCCAAAGATATATTAAAATCTACAAGAACGTGAAGCAAATAATAACACATGGAGACACAGTTTTATTCATTAGTGATATGTGATTTAATCCTTACAAAAGTCCCAAAACTGTCAAGATCTGGATTACCTCACACATTCTAGAAAAGAGACAAGATGAGAAGCAGGCTGTGTGATCTTACAATAGCATACACCCCCTGCCCTGGGTTTCCATGCTCTTCCCTCTCACTCTCTATAGCCACCAGACTAGACCCTCCAAACCTCGGTATCAGTTGGGTCCCTTAATCCCCACTGAGGGAATATACAAGGGTAACACCCCTTCAGGATTTCATGGCAAAGTCTTTCCAATCAAAGGATCACGAGCGGGGAGAAAGATACTAAGGTCTGCCTAAGGAGAAGAGGTCTGTGGGAGAGGCTACAGCAGGAGTCGGCGGGAGAGGCGGCAGTTGATGGTGGCTACAGAGGGGCTGATACCGGATCTCGTGGGAGGTAAGAGCATCATGAAACAGACTGTGGGAAAGCCGAGTTGGGTTAGGGGAAGCGCCAGTCGGCTGAGCCGAGGGTGGGGGTTAGGAGGTCTGCTGAGAAGGGTGGCCACGACGGATCTGCCCTGGACCAGGGGGTCGCAATGGGTTCGGGGGTAGCCGTAAGTGGGTCGGAGAAACTGTGATCCGGTCAGCTCACGGGAAGATGTAACAGAGTCTCGAGGCCCCATTAAGCGTCTAAGAGTCCGAAGGGGGTTCCAATAGGGTGTACTGGCTTGGGGGGGTGGGGCGGGATGATAGAACCCCAGGAGAGGTTGGAGGGCCAGGAGGGTGTCTGGCCAATGGAAGATACCATGGGTGGGGTCTACTGGGGACCCTGGGCAGCGATCGGGTATCTGGGAGGCTGCGGGGCAGACCCGCTCGCGGGGCGTCTCCGCTGGGGCGGGGCGGAGCGGCCCCGCAGGAGCCAAAGAGAGAGACTGAGACGTGGGCCGGGCCGGGCGGCAGGGCCGCTGGGCGGCTTGGGCGGGTCTTACCTCGGGCTCCGCCGCGGTGGCCACCGCAGCCCCCTCCTCTTCGGCGGAAGCCGCCTCCCAGCCTCGGCCCCAGGGTCAGGCCGGAGGAGACAGCAGAGATCGAGACCACCGAGGGTCGGACGGTTCCGGGAGGGTGGGCCCAGCTGCTTTAGGGTCCAGGCGAGCGGCCGCCGCGCATCCCCCGCCCTGTCAGAGAGACTCCGCCCGGCCTGGGCAGGCACATCCCCCGCCGCACCCGCCCAGCACGCGTTGCACCGCCGCCTCAACCGGTGTCGCTGCCTCTGCTGGTGCCAGAGGGTGCCTTCGCAGCCGCGTCTCAGCGTCCTAGCTGGACTCAGCAGCCACAGCCAAGCGCCGCCGCGTCCCAGTCAGCTCCGGCCCGCGCGCCCCCGACCCCGCGCACGCGGCCCCGCCCCGCGCGACTCCCAGGCTGCAGACGAGCAGGCGCGCGCGCACTTACCTCCCACGCCCCCTACCGCCTGCGGGATCCTGCCCGGCCCCGCCCCCGCACGTGACACCGCCAGCGAATACAACGTGCGCTTGCGCGGACACGCCCCATTGCAATTGCCTCGGGCGGACACGCCCCGTCTTATCGGCCTCAGGCGGCCCCGCCCAAACTTTTCTTCCTCACTTTACGGCAGAGCTGGGAGCCTCTGCCTTAGAGGACTAGAGAGGAATGTCGCAATGTTGGCGGTAGAAAACTCTGGATTTACGACTATAGCGCAGCTTTTCCGGCCAGTACAGAGCTGTTTGGAGGCTGGTAGGGGTGGTGAGGCCCGAAGCAGGTAAGAAGCCTGCTCCCTACTTTGGTTTGTTGGTCTGTGGGTCCGGGCAGGGGACCGCTTTGCGGTCCACGGAAATCTAGCGTATCTGGGCCCCATTTTCAATTATGGCAAGAATTCTCAGCGACACTCCTGTTCGCCCCCTTTCCTGGTTTCCACACAAGCCCTGTATTTCCCCGCCCCCGACCTCCGTTTCCTAGTTCTACTTTTCATTCATCCCTCAGACTTTTCACTAAATGGTTTCTGTGCGTTGGACTCCAGAAAGTCAGAAGCAGATGAAATAGTTTCAGCTTTCTGAAGCGCTCTGTCAGAGACGAGGAGATAATTCGCAGTGGTAGTAAAGTAAAATTAAAGTAGGGAGAAAAAACCTACAGGATACTCTTGAGCATGATTGTGTAGAAAGACTTGAGGAACCCCTTCCAAGGTGACCTTTGAGTCACTTAATTTTTGTTAAAAGGCTAGTGAGCAGTAGGTCAAAAAAATAGAAGAGATAGAAGCAGAAAGTACAAAAGCATGTGCTAGTACTGGCCGAAAGAGTAAAAAGTTAATCAAAGAATATAGCTGGTGAAAACCATGCAAGTGTAGGTTACCCTTTAAAAAACATCGTTGTAAAGTGGTTGGGGCAAGCGTGTGAGCCACAAGACTCTTCAAGATGGGAGACTTTGGGGCATAAAAGTACCATGGAACCGAGAAGACAATTTATTGGTGCGAGTAGTTAACTTACAAAACCAAGAATACTCGTGGCTTTCAATCTTGTATGCACATTAGAGTCACCTGGGAAGCTTTTTAATTATAAAACCAATGCAGTTGCTCCACCTGAGGCCAATTAAACCCAGGTATTGGTTTTTTTTTTAACTTCTGAGATGAGTAAGGCTGTGGGTTAAAAACCACTCAACTAGAACAAAGGAAAGCAGTGAGAAGTAGGGGAGGGCAGAAGGTTGATAAAAGTGGCCCTGTAACATTAAGATGGGAGTCATCTGATGAGAAAGAGTTGGAGATGGAATGGGAGCTTGGTCAAAGTGATGACGTTTTGAATAATGGCTCTGGAAAATGGGGGAAAGAGTCACTCCTGCCTTTCCCTCTGGCACTGTTCCATCCTTCGGTCTTAATCAGGTCCACCTCAGTTACTGCTCTCTTTCCTTTTCCTTTCCATCCAGGGTTGATCAGCTGGGGATCCAGGCTTCCAGCTCCAGGCCATCCTCATTTCTTTACCCCAAAAGATCAAAGCTAGGCTAATTTATGAGAGTCAAGAGCAAACTTCAGACCCCTAGAGATGAGTACGGTACACAGTGCCTTGCCAGTTTAGAAACTGTCTTTTATAATTCATCAATCATTTAAGGAATGAGAAAGACTTAAAGAATCAGCCCTATTAGGACCTCATAGTATTAGGAAAAACAAACCTTTAAAAGAATTCTTTTGGCAGGCAGAGAAAGTCTGTGTAAGGCCAAGCTCAAGCCATTGAATGGTTTAACTAGGGTTAATTCGAAAACTTATCAGCCACCAGATAAGAGTGAGTCACCATTGTCTGGTGTGACTAGAGTTTAGTATGAAAAGTAGGGGTGGGACAGAGATGAAGATGAAAAAGTGGGTGTGAACAGATAATGAAGAGCCTTGAATTCCATGCTAAAGTGTTTAGGTTATATTCTACAAGCAATTAATATGTATAATATAGATGTATAAAATAAAATACATAGAAACAAATGAAGTTATTTCTATTGAAAGTTGTAAAAATATAAAAACGTGTGTGATGTGGTTACATATGCGATTCCTTACACATTAAATAACATCAGGCAGCAGGTCTGTTCAGTCACTCAGTCATGTCTCATTCTCTGCGACCCCATGGACAGCAGCACTCCAGGCCTCCCTGTCCTTCACCAACTCCCAGAGTTTACGCAAACTCATGTCCATTGAGTCGGTGATGCCATCCAACCTCTCATCCTCTGTCATCCCCTTCTCTTGCTTTCCATCTTTCCCAGCATCAGGGTCTTTTCTAATAAGTCAGCTCTTCCCATCAGGTGTCCAAATATTGGCACTTCAGCATCAGTCCTTCCAATGAATATTCAGGATTGAGTTTCCTTTAGGATGAACTGGTTGGATCTCCTTGCTGTCCAAGGGACTCTCAGGAGTCTTCTCCAACACCACATTTCAAAAGTATCAATTCCTCAGTGCTCAGCCTTCTTTATGGTACCAGGTAATTATGTAATTTCAAAATAGTGATGAGTATAAATTTTATTTTGATATACCTGTAACAACTTTAATGTGATTTGGAAGTATATTCCTGTTGGTGACAAAGACACCAGTAATATGAGGATTATTGCCTACACTTATTGAAGATGTTAAATTTCAGCTAGAGGTTATTGAAAAGATGCAATTTTTCCCCCTAATCTAAGTTCATGGAACCGTTAATTCTAGCCACCTTCTGGTCCAAGGATCCTAGATTTATAAATAGCTCACTGTAATGGTTTTAAACAAGATCACAACAGATCAAGTAAGTGTTCTGGAAAAGTACTTGAGCAGTGTTCACTTCTCAACCTTTCTGTTGGAATCAGCATAGAGAACTGGCAATTTCTCTTTTCCTATAATTTAGTTGCAGTAACTGCTACTAATCTACTGTTGCCTAATAATTTGAGAACTGAGCTTGTGGCTATATAGGATAAGTACAAGGAAGTAAATTGGGAAAGATAGGTTAGGGCTATTTTTGTTCAGATTATTTAATGCCATGCTGTAGTTTGTACTTAATTTTGGTAGACAATGGAGAAATGTTTAAAAACTTGGAGCAGGATAATGAAACTAGAGTTCTATTTGAAAAATAATTAGCAGTAATGTACAGGTTACATTCTATCAGAAGATAGGAATGAAGAGGCTAGACCAGCAATTAATTAAATTTTTTAAAAAACTAAATTTTATCATAAAGCAATCTCTAAAGAGTCTACTAAGTTCCTTTATTTCCCCAGTGTGACCAACCTAAAGGAAAAGATTGGACTAAATTACATGCCTTTCAACAAAGAGGTGCACACCTGTGTAGAGATCTGTTAGCATTTTTCCAGGTCAAGAGGCTAGCCCTTTCTTTTGTAGTGTAATGATAATGTTAGAACGTCTAATAAGCAGTGACTTTACCATGTATCTAGGCTTCCCTGGTGGCTCAGATGGTAAAGCTGCAGTGCAGGAGACTTCGGTTCGATCCCTGGGTTGGGAAGATCCCCGGGAGAAGGAAATGGCAACCCACTCCAGTACTCTTGCCTGAAAGATTCCATGGACTGAGGAGCCTGGTAGGCTACAGTCCATGGGGTCACAAAGAGTGGGACACGACTGAGCGACTTCACTTTACCATGTATCTAAGTTCCTAGATGTTGCCAAGGCCTTTCTTGGTTATATTTCCATCTACACCTGTGAGTTCTACAGTTGTGACTTTTTAAGGTCAAGACTCGTCTCCTTGCCAATTCCTTAAACCTTCTTTGCTGGGTAAATGCATTAGTAAACAAAAAGGAAGTCCTCAAGGCCTAGGGAACCCATCTTTTTGGAAATTGACCATTGCCAGACTATAGAAAACTTACTGTTCAAATCCCAGTTACTCCCCAAATGATGTGCCTTTTTAACCATATTATTAAAAACATTAAATTTGAGGCCCAGGTATTACTAAACCAAGTAAGTAATGTAAAGTTAGTTTTCTGAACCAGATTCTATTTTCTTCAGCATGACTAGTTTATATTCACTTGTCTATCTACCTATTGTTATGGTTCAAGTTTCCTTTTCTTAGGGAGTCGGGGAACAGGTCTATTTTAAAGCAGAGAGAATTCTTGAAATTTCTGAGGAATTTTCATTACTTACAGAAAATCTCTGAAAGTTCCTTTCTCTGGCTTCCAATTAGATGACTACACCTTTGAGCATTCATCCATTATAAAAGCACTAGAATACAGTTGTCCTGGTTACAGTTATTATTTTTGAGCATCTATATTGTAGATTTAAAATATCTTAGGCCTGGGTTCCCTCATGGCCAAAAAAATAAGTAAATGCTGTCGCAGAGTAGTGTGATAGGTTAAATTCCTTCAAAACAGTAACTTGTGGATTTCTGGCTATAATTTTCCCATTACTGTTTATTGTAGCAACTTTGCACTTTACATTAACAGCTAAAATATGTAGATGCTGGAAATGTTTAGTCCTATTTAATATGTAATTCAGACCTCATCAGATAACTCAGCAAGTATTTGTGTTAATTAACATTTAAAGATAAATTCTGTATGTCACAATTGGGTCCCATCAGACCCTGTTTTCCTATCAGCACAATAAAACAAATTCATTATTTTATTTGTTGATAAAATATTTATTGAGCACCTGCTATTCACCAAGCACATTTTTGAGACTCATTAAAGAGGAGTTTGTACTAACAGTTTACCTTTTAACTATGGAAAAAAATAATTTACCAGGCTTTGAAATCTACAAGACAAATAATTTAAAAATGATGCCTTTTTCATTCTCTTTTAAACCAGATGTTTGCATATAGCTACTGTGTGTACAGTGATTATTTATGAAACCAGGCAGATTATAACTTTAGCTTGACCACATCTTATCACCTAAGGTATAATAGTAGCTATATACTAAATAAAATTCTGTCTACTCCTTCGTAAAATATATCTTATTCAAACCTCTCATTAAAAGTGTCCTCCCCATCCACTATATTTACAGTCCCAGTCATTTCAAATTTTGCAATTAAGTCATTTCTCAGAAAATTTAAACAAAATCATTTCTAGAAAAGGCTGGTATTTACACAAAGTATATAAGAAAGGGGGGAAAAATTGTGACAACTACAGATGGAACCTTTGAAGTGTAATGGTAGACTAAGAATAAAGTTTTTTTTCTGGTCCGTGACCCCTTAACCATGCCTAATAAGTAACAGAACCATAAATAGAGAGCCTCAGTGCTAGAAGAAATCCTAAAAGGTTACTTAGTCTATTTCCCTGGCCCAAGGGAGGGCCAAATGGAATTTATGGCTGATGAGTTACCAGGCATCATCATCATACCAAATGGTTTTTCTGCTTTGAGAGCTGAATTCCTCTGTTGGTAAAAGATTCACGTGAGAGGTATATTGTTCAAATTTATAAATAATTTGGGGCTTCCCATATACCACTAGAGGTAAAGAACCTACCTCCAGAGCAAGAGATGTAAGATACCTGGGGATTCAATTCCTGGGTTGGGAAGATGCCCTGGAGGAAGGCATGGCAACCAGCTCCAGTATTCTTGCCTGGAGAATCCCATGTACAGAGGAGCCTGGCGGGCTATGGTCCATGGGGTCGCAGAGTCAGACCCCAACTGAAGCAACTTAGCACACACGCATAAATAACTTATAAAATTGAGAAATCTTATGTTTTTAACAATCTTGTTTGTTTTCAGGCACTGAAGATAGCAGGCATGAGTGAAAACTAATCTCTGTCTTCAAGAAAGATATAAAATCTTAATGGTAATTTTTACATGCCACTTGATACAAATCTCTGGATGGGTTAGGCTAGCATTAAAAGGAAATGTTTAATTAAGGGAAATTGAAACCAAAAAATAAGGCTTCAACTTCCTTCCTGAAAATTTTTCTGCTTAGTCTGAAGTGAAAAGCACATTTGGTCTTGAATGTGATTCATTTTGTGAAATTCAAATGGAATTATACATGAAAAGTTGGGTGTAATCTAATTTTAATGAACATCAGATTATATTTAAATATTTGTGTTTGAAACTTTGTGCAAGAGAGATTAGACTTATTGTTTTTTTCCTAGAGGACATAAGTGAGACCAGCGAGTCAAAGAAACATATATTTTGCGTGTGTGTGTGTTAGTCACTTAGTCGTGTGGACTATAGCCTGTCAGGCTCCTCTGTCCATGAAACTCTCCAGACAGGAATACTGGAGTGAGTTGCCATTTGCTTCCCCAGGTGATCTTCCTGACCCAGGGATGAGACCCAGGGATCAAACCCATGTCTCCCACATTGCAGGCAGGTTCTTTACCGTCTGAGCCACCAAGGAAGCCCCAGATAGATTTTAGGTGACTGTAAAAGTGAGAGGTGCTACATTTCTTTCTTGAATGAATGAAAGTAGCTGTATTTCTTGGTTATATACTCATTAGAAAGGGGGGGGGGAATAAAGCAATATCAAAAGTTAGAAAAAAGTTTAAAAGTATTAAAGTCCTATTCTTAAAACTTTATAGACAGCTATCATCCTTGACTAATTTTGTACAAATTTTTATATAACCTTTTTTTCATAGCATATTATGAGCATCTATGTCAATTATTTTTTAATGGCTGAAAAGTATTCCATTAAATGGAAACCCTGTTATTTTACCAGTCCTCTTTTAAACTTTGGGATTATTTCCAGTTTTTCTTTTACAAATATTACTGTGGTAAACATCCTTGTTAAATTTTTGCATGTATCCTAAAGTTTCGCTTAAGATGAATTTCTGAAAGTGTAATACCTACATATTTCCAAAATATTAAAATATAATGGCAAATTATCCTTCAAAAAACTCACATTAGTTTACACTCCTGTTTACAGTGAGACTGCATTTTCCTGTAGTTACTCAGCAATGCCGGTTATTATCAGTTTTCTTATCTTTGCTAATTTAGCAGGTGAACAATGAAATCTTAATTCAACATACATTTCTTTGATTATGAATAAGACGTTGGGTATCTTTTCATGTGTGTATTGGCCAGCTGTATAAAGTGTTTTTAAGCTCTATTTTCTTTTAATATTTTTGTTTCACTTTTTAGCATTTAAATTTCACTCGATCTGAAATAGAATTCAATATGACGTCTGAAGTAGGGATCTAGCTTCAGTTTTTTTCTAATCAAATGATTAACAAATTGTCCCAGTGTCATTTATTAAATTTCCCAGTTAGCATATCCCAAACATCACTGCACAGTTGGTGAGGTGTTAATAGATATTATACCAAAACAGAAAACAAAAAGTGTTCCATTGGTCAAAGGAGCTGGGAAAGAATCAGACTGAGAAAAGTTAAGTGTCTGTATTGCAGAACCTCTCTTAGCCTCTAATATGCTTGTGTGCATCGTGAGTCAACAATAAGGCGTTTGGGGATGTAGCATTTCCCTAACTTACTTAACCATGTAATCTTTTTATTTCCTGAAATGCCTGTAAAATTCTATGAAACTGTGCTGTCCAAGATAGTAGCCATGGGACTTCCCAGGTAGTCAAGTCGTTAAGATTCCGTGCTTCCAGGGGGCTCAATCTCTGGTTGGAGAACTAAGATCCCATATGCCACCAGGTGCAGCTGAAAAAAAAAAAAAACAAAATAGTAGCCACTGCCCACATGTAGCTATTTAAATTTGAGTTAAAATTAAAATCAGTCCTTCAGTCTCACTAGCCCTTTGCCAGTGCTCAATAGCTAGTGTGGCTAGTGGCTACTATATTGGACATTGCAGATGAAGAGCATTTCCATTGTTACTGAAAGTCCTGCTGGATCGCACTGCTATAAGACATAGTCATCAGTGAAAACGTGGAATAATCCCTATATTTCTCCCACTGATTTGTAACGTCTTCATCATCATATTTAAAATTTCCAACTGCATGGATTTGGTTTTTTTACAGTTGTATTGACTTAGCTATTTCTGCTCTAATATTACACAGCTAGTTGTAAGTCAAACTCCTGCATGTTTTTCCCTGAGAATAGAAATGAAAAATTCCTTCCTGGGGTAGGAAGTTAGACTAAAAGGAATGAAAGTCCTTTATACATCTAAGGGGCTTCCCTGGTGGCTCAGCTGGTAAAGAATCCGCCTGCAGTGCAGGAGACCTGGGTCTGATCCCTGGGTTGGGAAGACTCCCTTGAAAAGGAAGCGGTTACCTACTCCAGTATTCTGGCCTGGAGAATTCCATGGGCTATTCCATGGGGTCGCAAAGAGTCAGACACAACTGAGCGACTTACATTTACACTTCTAAGACTCAACAGTAAAAATTTCTTTGCAGAACATGATTTATATCAGGTGAGTATCCATTTATTCTACAATTATTATTTACTGAGCATATGCCCAACAAGTTTTATTGAAGGTCCAGGGGACCAGAATGGTAAGCAGGTTTAGGCAGAGAAGATTCTTTATTCTCTTATGATCATGGAGCTTATGTTTTTGGCCTCGGGGAGAGGGGGAAAATATTAATGAAGAAATAGTGAAAAAGAAACTGTCAGATAACCACAAGTGCTGACTGTTTCAGTTCCACAAGGAATTGAAATTAGGGGACAAGAGAGTGGTGGCCTCTTGTTTTGGATGAACATGGGAGAGCTCTGTGAATAAGTGGCATTTAAATTGAAATTACCCAGCACATGGTGCCAACCACTAGAACGTTCAGGCACAGCTAGTAGCCCAGCCCTCAGGAGGAAGAAAACATGGCATGTTTGAGGAAAGTTGGTGTGGCTGGAGCTTAGTGGGCAAGGGGGAAGAGTAATGGAAATGAGGTTGGAGAGGTCCCTAGGGCCATGTAATCATTGGAGGGTGGGGTGGGAGGAGGGATTGTAAGCAGCTAGGGTGGGAAGTTCACATTTTTTCCTGAGTGTGACAGTGTACTGCCAGAGGACAGGACAGATGTGAGCTCACTTAAATGTTTAAACAATTACTCTTGACAGCTGTATGGTGAATTTACTGGAGGGGTCAATAGTGGAAATAAGGAGACATGTTAGGCTCTATCAAGATAAGAAATAATGATGGACTTGACTGAGGTGGTGGTAGTGAAAATGGAAAGTGTTGGGACAGGTCCAGAACATTACGGCTATAGAATCAGCAAGACTTATCAATTGGTTTATTAGGGAATCTGGTTCCTAAGAATTAGTGATTTATGTTACAGGCCTATCAAGTATGAAAGTGTTAATCACTCAATCATGTCTAATTCTTTGTGACCCCCTGGGCTATACTTCAGGACAACCCAGGTCTCCTGCATTGCAGGCAGTTGGTAAAGAATCTGTCTGCAATGCAGGAGACTCTGGAGACGTGGGTTCAATCCCTGGGTCAGGAACATTCCCTGGAGAAGGAAATGGCAACCCACTCCAGTATTCTTGCCTGGAGAATCCCATGGACAGAGGTGCCTGGGGTTACAAAGAGTCAGACATGACTGAACCACTGACCACCACCTCTAGCTATCAAGTATGGAGACTAAACTGTTGCACTGAAGTGTCCAAGCCAGCAGAGTAGGATGAATGAAGCAGAGATAATTGCTTTCCTCTGGTGCAAAAGTGCTCTGCTAATCTCTCATTTTAAAAATCTGTGCTGATGTTGCATTTTATGCTGTTATATCCATGTTTATGTTAATAATTAAGGTATTGTAAGTCACTGATTAAAATATTTTTAGTATTTAATATATTAAAAAATACTTAAATTGCTTAGCTCTTTTCCCCCAATGCTGGTGAAATTGAAGCTCTAGGAAGATGCATTGGAGTTAGCCTGTGCTTGATTTTTGGTGTGTGTTTGTGTGTGTATTGAATCTTGCTAGCAGCTAGCCATGTATGTATAGGAGCGCTGACCACATTTGTGAGCAGTTGCAGTTTGATACAATTTAAAACAAAAATGAAGGGAGTGAGGAGGGGGAAAGAAAATTGCATTTAGAAACTACTGACTGTTAGAATCTTCACTTAAAATGATAAACAGCTGCACTTTGCACTTTACAGTGTTTAAAAACATAACTGAATGAAGCTGTTCCTTTTTTTTTAAGGAACTCTTACTGAATAATTTGGGGGGGGAATGAATAAAGGTCACAGTTCTGGGATAGTAGGTTTTCTTTGGGGCTTTACAGTAAAGCTTATCTGGGTCACTACTGTTATTTTAACCACAACAGGCATATTATCCCAAAGTTATGAGAATTGCTGCATACTTTAAAATGTTTATTAATTAAAATCTTGATGTATATTTTTAATCTTATAAAATGAATATTTACTCACGCATCTATAGACAGTTCTTATATCTACTAATTAAGCATTTCCTCATCAAAAATTCCAATTGAATCAGCAGTAATACCTCTAGTTAAAGGTTAATCTCTATCTTAAAGATATTTTAACAAATAGCCTCAATGCTTTATTAGACCCCTAAAAGCTCTTAAAATTAATTCAACCTAGGCATTTACAACAGATTACATTATAGTGGTCTAGAACAGAGACTGGCAAAGTTTTTGTCTGATGGTGGTTCAGTGGTAAGACTCCTCGCTCCCATTGCAGAGGGCCCAGGTTTGGTCCCTGGTCGGTGAGCTAGATCCTACCTGCTTCAAGGAACAGTTTGCCAGCACCTGTAAGACCTGTCACAGCCAAATAAATAAACATTTTTTAAAGTAGCCATAAAGAATATGTGAACTAATGAGCATGATTTTGTTCCAGTTAAACTTTAGAGAGGAAGGGAAGATTTTAAAGATGAGAGCTTAGAATTGTAGAACCCTATAGCTAGTGGTGGTGGTGGTGGTGGTCAGTGGCTTCAGTCATGTCTGACTCTTTGTAACCCCAGGCACCTCTGTCCATGGGTTTCTCCAGGCAAGAATACTGGAGTGGGTTGCCATTTCCTTCTCCAGGGAATCTTCTGACCCAGGGATTAAACCCACATCTCTAGAGTCTCCTGTGTTGCAGGCAGATTCTTTACCACTGAGCCACTGGGGAAGCCCATAGCTAGAGGAATCTTGGAGAAATCATAGTCACTTGGAAACATCTTAAAGATACAAGTGCCCAGACCCTCCCCCCAGAGAGAGATCACGTGTTTAAAATCTCCATAGATGATTCTGACGTGCCTCCCTGGGTAGAACCACTATTTATCTGGTCCAAACCTCACTTTACAGATGAGAAAACTGAGACCCAAGGGTTTTAAATGTCTTCTCCGGGGTCAAACAACTGGTTGATTGCAGATCTGAATTGAATCCCAAATCTGCTGACTCCCAACCTAGTGTTTTTCTATGAACCTGCAGCTTCTTGCCTTACTTATATCAGCAGGAAATCAGACTGGTTCTTGAATTATAATTTTTCCCTTTAATTTTTATTGCCTGGTTTTTATAACAGAAGTATTTAAGTTGTATACACTTTAAGGATTTTAAGATGAATATTAAAAAATAGTCTCTTGTTAAAATTAAATATTTTGGGAAGTGTTCTATACTTTGAATTCAGTATTCACTTAGCTACAGAAGTTGGAAGATATAATAAAGTAAACCCCATAATTACAAGAGTCTGCCTGCAACACAGGAGACTCTAGAGATGTGGGTTTAATCCCTGGGTCAGGAAGATTCCCTGGAGAAGGAAATGGCAACCCACTCCAGTATTCTTGCCTGGAGAAACCCATGGACAGAGGTGCCTGGGGTTACAAAGAGTCAGACATGACTGAAGCCACTGACCACCACCACCACCAGGTTTGAGTATGCTGACGACACACTAACGACATTGCTTCACACAGGTTGAGAGACTACTTTTCTGTGGTGTTAGCATTCACCTCTGCTCACGTCAAAGGTAAAGTTCAAATGCACAGTCCTGCCCTGGCCGGATCTATCTTTGTACCTGTATATAAAGAGACAAACAGACGCTTTATTTTCAAGAAATCTTTAAGGTCCATTATTACCACCCAAAATATATAGGGAATGGGGAAGGAAACAAGTTTTCCTTGAGAGCTTGCCGTCTACCAGAGAACGTGCTAAGTCTTTTCAGTCATGTTTCTAATTCATAAAGCAGCTCTGAGAGACAGGTTTTATTACCACCTCATTTTACTCATGAGGAAAATGAGGCCCGGAAAGAGGATGAATAGCTTGCCCAGCCAGTCGCACAGTTAACAAGTGGAAGTCAGAGCCCAAACTCAAAGCCTCCTGGCTCCAGAACATAGAAGTATACTATATTTTAGTTTTACACACACAACTATAAGGAAGTCATTGTCTCCCCAGTATTCCTGTACCTTCCACCAAGACCAAAAACATAGATCTTTTAATTGTAAAGGAATTTACTACTAATCAACAGAAGAAAACAGACAAAACATAAAACTAAAGCAAAAACAGGGATATTACAATATAAAAATATTATATGTCTTATTTCCCTTAATTTGTATTTCCTGACTCCCTTTAAAAGTATTTCATTCATCTGACAAACATTAATTGTACCTCAAGATACGCTAAGTACAGTACTTGCTGTATAGAAAGGAAATATCCCTAGGATGGTTCTAAATGGCTCCTAGTTCTTGTGCTAGGCCTACTTCCATCTCTTTTTTTCCCCTTACCCCATTAATGATGGGATCATTGCTCTTCTGGTCACGCCAACAAAATTCTCCAAACTGTTTCTTAATTCTTCTCTTATCTACCCTCCTCTGATCCCTTACTGGTTCTGTCTATAATATCTTTTCCTCCTCGCCTTTCCCCTACTACCATTTCCCCTGGTTTACGTCATATCCTCCTCCTACGTTTACTTACATTAAAAATCGAATTGATCTGTATCTCCAGTGTCTCTCCCTACCAATTAATCCTATATACCGTGCCTGAATCATCAGTCTTTCCAAAGCATTGACATAGCCATTAATGGCTCCCCATTTCCTCCAGTATAAGTTCTAGACTTTACACCTAGAAATCAGTTTATCAGCACCTAACTTCTAATAATCTTCCTCCAACCTTCATCTGCATCACTGTTCCCGCTTCATTCCAGCCAGAGTGGACTAAACTTAAAGGCACTTTCCTTGCCTCTGCCTTCTTAATGCCCTCCTCCATGCATCCGCCTCTCTGCTTTTCAAGAGCCCACTTTTATGCCACTTTCTCCTTGAAGACTTTCCTAATTTGAGCTCTCCATCCATTTCCCTTTTGAATTCACTTTATTTGTGGTTTGCCAATTTTTTTCTTTTGAGTCTAACCCACCTTACACATCTTTATATTTTCCATGACACCTGCATTAGATGTGTGTGTGAGTCACTCAGTCATGTCCAACTGGTTGTTAACCCATGGATGGCAGCCCACCAGGCTCCTCTGTCCAAGAAATTCTCCAGGCAAGAATACTGGAGTGGGTTGCCATTTCCTCCTCCATCTGCATTAGCTACTTGATAGGTATTTATTGAGTAAAAGAGATGTATATATTCATTATGGGTTCATTATAACATAATAGGGTTAAGCTCAGTGAGGGTAAAAACTATGACTTTTATTCCCATTTTGATTTTCTAGCCTCTAGCACATAGGAAACATTCAATAAACATTTGTTCAGTGTGATATACTACAGTTACCAGATGCTGGGATGTAAATTTCCTGATGGCGCAGTAGATATCCAGAAATGCTACCGTATGTTATATTTTTTTAAATGTTAGTTACCTGTGTTTCTTCATTTAATATTGACACATACCCTGTGGTAAAGGTCATGTATTAATATTTTCACTTGACGGAAAAGGAAACTGGCTTAAAGAAATGAAGTAGTTTTTTATGATGACATAGCCACTGAGTAACAGAATGGAGTCTAAAATTCAAGTCTTAAGATGTGAACTTTAGCGTCCATTTTCTTGGCCAAGGTGGTTTGACCAGTTTGGTTTCATTTGCTTTAGAATTGTTATGGCTAACCTATTGCAATCATGCTGTATGGAAGGAAAGTTATGACCAACCTAGATAGCATATTAAAAAGCAGAGACTCATTACTTGGCCAACAAAGGTCCGTCTAGTCAAGGTTATGGTTTTTCCAGTAGTCATGTGTGGATGTGAGAGTTGGACTGTGAAGAAAGCTGAGCGCCAAAAAATCGATGCTTTTGAACTGTGGTGTTGGAGAAGATTCTTGAGAGTCCCTTGGACTGCAAGGAGATCCAACCAGTCCATTCGAAAGGAGATCAGTCCTAGGTGTTCTTTGGAAAGAATGATGCTAAAGCTGAAACTCCAGTACTTTGGCCACCTCATGCAAAGAGTTGACTCATGGAAAAGACTCTGATGCTGGGAGAGATTGGGGGCAGGAGGAGAAGGGGACGACAGAGGATGAGATGGCTGGATGGCATCACTGACTCGATGGACGTGAGTCTGAGTGAACTCCGGGAGTTGGTGATGGACAGGAAGGCCTGGCGTGCTGCAGTTCATGGGGTCGCAAAGAGTCGGACACAACTGAGCAACTGAACTGTATGGAATAGAATTAAGTCCTTGATTGACACATTATCTATATGTTGGATGTTTTCAAAATCAGACACACCAGGAAAACTATTTTCTAAAGAAAATCTTGACCCTGCTTGTGGACACATTCTCCATGGTGAGATGCATATCTGTTCAGACACCCTTCTTGTTGTGAGCTTCTATCCCTGGTTGGATTTGCTCTTAATGTATAGGACTGATTTCAGCTGGCAGCTTAGAGAGCAGGTCTCCAAGTATTTAGCAAGCATTGCCATCTGGCCCTTACCACTCCTGGTAGTCACTGAAGACATGAGGGAGAGAATCAAGAAGCCTTGCTCAATGCACATGCAGTCATTCCTTTTTCATACTCATATACTCCTTAAATACAGTCCCATCAGCAACCAACTGAGCACCTAGCCTCTCCACAACTGCTTTTACTAGATAGCTGTTTGCTCTTTTCCCATCAGACTGAATATTAAAGATCATTGTTAGAAATAGTACTGTGAAATTATTTCATCTTTTACAACAATATTATATACCCCATATATGTTATGTATATTAATGTCCCATAATATAAAGATGTTATGGGCGTTCATTATGATACTCCATGTTTTTTATGAAAATTTCTTGAGAGAAATCTGTCTGACCTTAATACAAAGAATGCTTTTACTTCTCCTGAGCAGTTGCTTTGTTTTTCCCTTATGGACATTGTGAATGTTTAACTTAACACTCTGTAGTTAGCTGCCAAAAGCTAAGAGCCAAATTTGTGGCCCACCCATAACAAACGTGCTCTGTGCCTCGTTAATTTTGTTCCTAGCTCCAGTTTAGGCCTCTGCTCAAGTTATTCTTTCTTCTTAAGAAAAATCTTAATTCATGCTGTCTTATTTTATATAGATATATCCACTCATCAACAGCCTTGTATTCATTTTGAAATAGTTCATATGATATTCTGTATGCACAGAAAAACCATCTTTGGTGCTTCCTAACTACATCATTACTTTAGCTTTCTTTTCTTCAGGAGTACATTTATTTCACTCTGTAGGTTTTTTCAGGGTTTTGATTATATGAAAATGATTATGTCAAAAAAATTTATTGTTTTAATACTCTAACCAAGTGGTAAAATAACTGATCTAATGGCCAGAATTGATTAAATTGATGTCACTCTTCTATCCTAGTCTTTCATAGCAGTATTATTTTCTTACAATACACTTTGCTTTGTATTCTCAATCTGCATGGGGCAGTTTATTGCTTTGTGATTTCTAGAAATATTGTTATGTTGCCAAGTGAGTGCATAAGCAGTGAACTCTGAGTTTAAATGTCATATCAGTATTACCACACTTATCAGACTTCTTGTCTCTGTCAACACCTTGCTTAAGAGGATCATGAGCATATAAATCTTACTATATGACTTGTCTTGCTCCCACTCTTAATTTAGTCATGCCTTCATTTGAACAAGATGTATAAATGGACATTTGTTTCCAAACCTTATTTGCTTTGATTGGTTTGGGCCTCTATCCAGATTGTCTTATCATCTTCAGTTCAATTCAGTTGCTCAGTCGTGTCCGACTCTTTGCAACCCCATGAAAGAGTACTGGAGTTTCAGCTTTAGCATCATTCCTTCCAAAGAAATCCCAGGGCTGATCTCCTTCAGAATGGACTGGTTGGATCTCCTTGCAGTCCAAGGGACTCTCAAGAGTCTTCTCCAACACCACAGTTCAAAAGCATCAATTCTTCACTGCTCAGCCTTCTTCACAGTCCAACTCTCACATTCATACATGACCACTGGAAAAAACATAGCCTTATCATCTTACTGTTATCCAGTTAATAACATAAATACTATTTGAACAACATTTTATTTTATACTCTTTTTAATACCTTCAAGTAAAATTATCTGGCCTTTTCTACAACTCTCTGAGGCCTTTTTACAGATAAATAGAAACAAGGACAAAAATCGGATGATAACCAGCAAATCAGTGGTAGAACTAGGGCTAGACCCAGATTGCCTGATTCCTTTGCCACACGTCACTGCCAAAAGAATTCCTAAGTTGCATTATAAACACTGTATAGTCTTCATCTTACCCCTTGAGGTTAAAGACAGGAAAGACTGTCATTCATGTTACTAACTGGGAAGAACCAGGAATGAATTTCATTTGTATTTCTCCCATTGTTTTCTGTTCTTGAAATTACAGTTCCTTTTAACTACAACTCTAATCACTGTCACTTTCCATCACGCAATGAGGAAGCAATATTTTATCTTATCTCTTGAAAATTAATGTTGAAATGGAAACTATTTCTCTTAGTAATTAGTAACATTTAAATTGGTCTCTGAAAATTCATCTTTAATATAATTTGCCATTCTTATAATGCATATTCATTAAAGGGGCGAATATATGGTTAATGATGTAGAGTTTGGTAGAACAGTTATAATTTTAACTAATCTCATCATTTAAAGAGATTTTTAAGTCTGTGCTTACTATTTCATATGGAGAATTTCCAAATTTTTCATTCTGGTTGTTAAACTAGAGGTTTTTTTTTTTTTTTAATGTTTATCCTTAACCATCCATGGTTGCTAAACACTTTACAATTATATTTAATCTTTACCCCAAACCTTGTAAGAGCAACTGCTATTTATGATCCCCATTTTACAGTCAAGTATCGTATTCAACAGTAAATATTGTCTTCTGCCTCTCCTTCAGCTTCTGGAATTTCTGAGCAGCCCTGGTCAGTACAAGATGGACCCAGTAGTCTTGAGTTACATGGACAGTCTTCTGCGGCAATCAGACGTCTCACTACTGGATCCTCCAAGCTGGCTCAATGACAATGTTATTGGGTTTGCCTTTGAGTACTTTGCCAACAGTCAATTTCATGACTGCTCTGACCACGTCTGTTTCATCAGCCCCGAAGTTACTCAGTTCATCAAGTGCACTGGCAACCCAGCAGAAATCGCCATGTTCCTTGAACCCTTGGACCTCCGCAATAAGAGAGTTATATTTTTAGCCATCAATGATAATTCCAACCACGCAGCTGGGGGAACCCACTGGAGCTTGTTGGTTTATCTGCAAGATAAAAATGGCTTTTTTCATTATGATTCTTATGGGGGTAGTAACTCATTCCATGCAAAACAGGTAGCAGAGAAACTAGAGGCTTTCTTAGGCAGAAAAGGAAACAAACTGGCCTTTGTGGAAGAGAAAGCCCCTGCTCAACAAAACAGCTATGACTGTGGGATGTACGTGATATGTAACACTGAGGCCTTGTGTCAGAACTTCTTTAGACAACAGCCAGAATCACTACTGCAGCTACTCACTCCTACATACATCACAAAGAAGAGAGAAGAATGGAAAGATCTCATTGCCAGACTTGCTAAAAATTAGCTGTTGAAATATGTTTGACTTTTGAAGTCTCTTTCTGCCTGTCCCCATGAATTGGATGGCTGCAGTCTCAGTGCCTGAGGGAAGATGCCTAGGAGAGGAAAGCTTAGAATGCTTACTTTCTCCTGAGACAATGTTGTCCTCCACATTATCCTAATGGAAAGTGTCACTTTAACCCTAACTTCAGAGCAATATGTTCTGTGAAAGTGTCTTCAAAATATGCACCAAAACTGATTAATTCCCTTTTGGGCTCCCTTATCCACATTGGTTTAGTCCAAAGAAAAAAGATTGATCTGTAAAACAAATTGAGAATATGTGAAATTTAGAAGCAAGAAGAAAATCATACAGCAACCAAAGACTTACTGCACAGCCCACATATTTCAAGAGATCAACTAGCTGGAAGCAGATCAAGACCTAACCTAATTCAAGATTGAAGTTTTATCAGTTACTCAGTTCTTTGATACCTCCTCTTCGTTCAACAAGCAAAGGCTTTCCCATCTATAACCTTTACCAATACTTGATAAAGATGGTGTTAGCCCATAGTCACCCATCTTAATTCCTGGAGCCCTTTAAGAAAGGGGGACTCTTAAATAACTTTCTTAAAATTAATGTCTGTGGTAGACCTCTTGTTTTGCATCTGAAACTTAGTCAAAGTTCATTTATTTTTGAGATACAAAGGAGAAAAAGTGACCTTTCTCTTTCACTTAATTCAAAATGCAGACAGTGTAATTTTGGAAATGTGGAAACGAGTAAAATGCTATTCCTTCTAAATTATGGATGTGTTTTTACAGTTATTTCAAATAACAATTTAAATGATATGTCATATACACGTATTCTATTCTTAATGAGAATTAGATTGCAATGTATATGAGACTTGAAAGCCAAAGATTAGCTTCAGCTGCGAAACTTATAATTTCAGCTACTTTCCTAGCCTAACCCTGCCCCCAGCCCTCATGGCTCAAAATAACCTCACCACTCAGTGACCACAGAGGCAATAACCCAGTTCCTTTTAGTCAGGAAGGGAAAACCCAGTAAGTGTAAATAAGTACAGGTCACATAGCAGGCATAAGTTGAAACTAAAAGTCAAAGAGAAAGCTACCAAAAAATTTTTCATTTCAAGTCAGTATATTTGAAATAGATAGGGATACCTAATGGAAGCTGGGAGCAGGAAAAAAAAAATTAGCAACAGGCAATCAGGCATAGAGGTGGAATAGGGAGGGAGGAATCGCAAAAGGACACAATTGCTGCAGCCAGGAGTGTAGATAATGATAAGGCAATATTGTTTCAATAACTGTTGGCTTAGGCATATAGTCGAGACTAAAAAGCTTGGAGTCTTCTCTGGGAAAAGTTGTTGTCTTTCTGATAATGATAGTGTAAAGTATATCTAGATGTCAGATTGTCTCCATCTTAGAACAGTACCTGTGGGAGCAATCTTTCCTGTCTCCCTAAGATTCATCCCAGAAAGAAATTTTTAGACCGAAACTAGTACAGTCTTATAAATTAAAACCAAAGATCTCCTTTTCCAGATACATAGCATGATTGAATTGTACCACAAGTTAGTCTACTGTAAAAGTTTGAATATGTCATTTGTGTTAACATTGTAAATGACAGAGCTTAAGAGTCTTAACTTGTAATATTTTACTTGATAGCAGCCTGTTTAAGTCATACACCTGCATGACCATATACCATCGATGTTACATGGTACATAATAGGAAAAAGATCTTTTGTTGGTATTGTGTTCCCTTGTTTTAGAGTCAGAAAGATCCAGTGTGCAAAGTTCAGCTTCAGAATATTCAGTAGTTAAGCAGGTTTTTCAAAATAGGATTGAGCAATTACCACACTGAACTATGCTGTTTTCAGATATCCTGTTATTTTTATCTTTAGTTTTTGCTACATCCATATTGACTGTATGGTTTAATAAGTATTCCGTTGAAGTGGCAAAGTAGAATTTCTCAGTCGTGACTGTTTACTGATACTGAATTTTTTCTGCCAGCACTCAGAAAAGAAAATGTTTAAAGAAATTTACATCCCATTGTGTGGGAAAGAACATGAATGTTCTGACCAGTCCAAGCAGTATCAGTTATAGTCTCGGGCAGGTTTGAGATTCAGTAGCCTCATCTGCAAAATGAAATTGTATTTGATTTTACCAATTTGGGTCCTCTCCCTTTTTTTTCTTGATAAGTCTGGCTAAAGATTCATCAATTTTGCTTATCTTTTCAAAGAACCAGCTTTTCGTTTTCATTGATCTTCTCTGTAATTAAGTCCCTCTGGTCTAATGTGTTAAGGTTTATGTTTCTTTTTCTGTCTCGATCTGTCCATTGATGTAAGTACAGGATTACTGTTGATTTCACTATTTATTTCTGTTAATATTTGCCATATATATTGAGGTGCTCCTTTGTTGGGTGCATATATATTTGCAAGTGTTGTATCTCCTTGGATTGATCCCTTGATCATATGTAGTATCCTTTGTCTCTCATAACAGTCTTTTACTTTAAAGTCTATTTTGTCTGATAGAAGTATTGCTACTCTGGCTTTCCTTTGATTTCTATTTGTGTGAAATACCCTTTTCCATCCCCTCAGTGTCAGTCCGCATGTGTTTCTAGATCTGTGGGTCTTTTGTAGGCAGCATATATACAGGTCTTGTTTTTGTATCCATTTGGTCAGTCTGTGTTTTTCGGTTGGAGCATTTGTCTGCTTACATTTAAGACAATTATAGGTCTGTATATTCTTATTGGCGTCTTGTTCATTGTTTTGGATTTGTTTTTGTAGGTCTTTCCCCTCCCCCTTCTTTTGTTGTTGTCTCTTGTGACTTGGTGACGATCGTTGGTGTTATATTTGGATTCCTTTTTCTTTGTGTGTATATCTAGTATAGATTTTTGGTTTGCTCTTGCCATCAGGTTTTTGTGTAGCAGTCTGTTACATATGTGATTGTTTTAAGTTGCTGGTCTCTTAATTTCAAATACGTTTAAAATACCCTGCATTTGTACTCTTCTCCTCTTATGATTATTGTTTTTGATATCATACTTTACATCTAATTGTTTTGTTTATCCTTTAAATGCTTATTGTGGATATAGACGATTTTATTTCTTTTATCTTTCAACCTCCCTACTAGCTTTTGTGTGTGGATTATTTCTTACCTTTCCTGTGTTTGCCTTTACCAGTGAGCTTTTTCTAGATGTAGGCTTTTTTGCCTAGAGAAACTCTTTTAACATGTGTTGTAAAGCTGGTTTGTTGGTGCTAAATTCTTTTAGCTTTTGCTTATCTGTAATGCTTTTAATTTCTCCAGCAAATCTGAATAAGGTTGTAGGTTTTCCCTCTCAGCACTTAAATATATCATGCCACTGCTTTCTTGCCTGCAGAATTGCTGCTAAAAATTAGCTTCTAGCCTTATGGGAGTTCCCTGGTATGTTGTTTGTTGCTTTTCCCTTGATGCTTTTAGTATTCTGTTTATCTTTCATTTTTGTCATTTTTATTACAGTGCATCTTGGTATGTTCCTCTTTGGATTAATCCTTTATGGGACTCTGCTTCCTGGCCTTGGATGTCTCTTTCCTTTCCTAGGTTAGGGAGGTTTTCTGCTATTATCTCTTCAAATATTTTCTCAGGCAGCTTCTCTCTCCTCCTCCTGGGACCCTTATAATGCAAGTATTAGTGTGCCTGATGTCTCTCAAACTGTCCTCACTTCTTTTCATTCTTTTTTTCATTTTTCTGTTTAACAACAGTGATTTCCACTACTCTGTCTTCCAGCTCAGCAGTCTGTTCTTCTGAATCATTTCGTCTACTATTGATTCCTTCAATAGTAGTGTATTTTTCATCTCAATTATTGTATTGTTCATCTTTGGTTGTCCTTTTACATTTTCTGACTCTTTGTTAAAAACTTCTAACTTTTCTGTGCGTCTCTTCTCCTCCATAGTTCTTTGATCATCTTTACAATTATTACTCTGAACTCTTTCTGTGCCTGTCCCCACTTCACTTATTAATTCTGTATTTGTATCTTGTTCCTTCACCTGGACCGTTTTCTTCTGCTGCCTCTTTTTGTCTGACCAAGCTACTGTTTGTATTTGTGTGTTGTGTTTAAACTTTATTTTGTATTGGGGTATAGCCGATGAACGATGGCGTGATAGTTTCAGGTGAACAGTGAAGGAACTCAGCCATCATATGTTTCTGTGTATGTGGTAGGTTACTTACTTTTCCTGACCTTGCAGAAGTAGCCCTCTGTAGGAGGCATCCTGTGTGTCCTGGTAGTGCATTCCCCTCTCATAACCCAAACTATATGCTCTAGAGTGTCCTCCTGAGAGGTCCGCCTGGGCCCGTCTGTCATGGCAGGCTGACTATACGGGTTGTCTGCTCAATTTGGCAAGCCCCTAGTCTGTCTGGTTGCCACGCCCTGCCTTGTGCAGATTCTGCTGCCTGTTGTTTCACAGGCCTGGTCCTGAGGTGGCCAGTTATGGAATCCTAAGGTGACCTGGGGCAGAGTCGGGGTCCTGAAGACTCTGGGACTGTTGCCCACCTGCTGGCAGGTGAAGCCAGATCCTGGGGTTGGTGCCAGACTCCTGGCAAGCGGAACTGGTTCCTGAAGTCTGGCTTCAGGGCCCAAAGTTCCCAGAGCTGCTTTCAGATCATTGGTAGGAAAGCGCCAGTTCCTGACACAGTTGGGTGTGGAGTCTGGAGTGTCCTGAAGGTTGTGTTGCCTTGCTCATGGGCAGGGGCAGAGCCCGCCTGGCCCCAGGGTAGAGTCTGGCCTGTGTTGCAGTCTCGTAATTCTCTTGCCCCACCCCTGGTGGATGGAGCCAGTCTAGGGCTTGTGCAGCTTTCCTGGTGCCTGTCGGCCAGTTTGTGGAGCCGGCTCTTGGCCCTCTGGTGGGCTGAGCCATGTCTAGGGCCATGTCTCAGTGGCTGTGAGCTCCTCAGTCTCTAAGCTGCCTGTCTGCTGGTGGGTGGACCGTGTCCCCACCCAGTTGTTCGGCCTGAGTCATCCCAGCACTAGGGCCTACAGGCTGATGGGTGGGGCCAGGTCTTGGCACTAATGAGCCAATATGGCAGCTGCCAGGAGTGTTCTTGTGGTTGAATGTTCCCCAGTATTACTGCCACCACTCTCTGTACCCCTTGGGTGAGCCACAGCCACCCTCACACCTCTCCAGGAGATTCTCCAAGATCAGCAGGTAGGTCTGGCTTAGGCTTCTATCAGATTTTTGCTTTTGCCTTGGGTCCCAGTAAGCATGAGATTTTGTGTGCTTCCTTTAAGATTAAAGTCTCTTTCCCCCAGTCCTGTAGGGCTTCCATAATTAAGCCCCACTGGCCCTCAAAGCCAAATGCTAGGGGGCTTGTTTTCCAGTGCCAGACTCCCAGGCTGGGGAGCCTGACGTGGGGCTCAGAACTCTCCTGTAGAAGAACCTCTGCAGTAGTATTCTCCAGTTTGTGGGTCACCTACCCAGGGCATATGGGGTTTAACTATGTCATGAGTCCACCCCTACTACCCAACTCGTTATGGTTCCTTCCTTATGTCTTTAGTTGTAGAAGACCTTTGCTGGTAGTTTCCATTATTTTTTTCAGCCATGGTTGTGCAGATAGTTGTGATTTGGGTGTGCTTGTGAGAGGAGGTGAGCTCAGCAGCTTTCTACTCGGCCACCTTGGCTGCTCTCCTTACTATTCTGATTTCATAGAAAAGAAACTTACAGGAGCTCAGTCACGTGGTTGCAGGTGACAGGGCCACGATTTCTACTGCGGGGTCTCCATCTCCTCACAATGTATCCGCCTGTACCTTTCTCCCTCTCCCAGAAAATGATAACACATCTCCTTGCTTGAACATTTTAAATATAATTTTGTGTCACTTTATGAATTTCCTAAATTCAGCAGGTATATTATAGAAACCAATAATGAGAAACTGGCTTTCTCAATTAACTGCTACGTGACAGAACCTATATAATAACCGGCTTTGTTTTATATATTAGGTCATATTTGGATCAGCTGCTGACATCGAAGTACTGATCTAAAACATTTAAAAGCCCTGCGTTGTACTTTCAGGTGTCATGAATCTGAAAGATGGGAAGTAGAACAAGAGCGGCAGCCTAGACAATCGAAGTTTTCTTGTGTAAGAAAAACTAACATGTCAGTGTCAAAGGAAGTGGTAGCCAACTAAAGTGTCAGTAATAGGCAAGAGTTACCATTATTCAGGTACAAATTAACCTTGGATCTTCCCTCAGTTTGGGCTAAAAGACAAAAAGAAGAATTACTGCCTGCTTCTTTTTCCTCCATGTACCAAAACAGAGCAGCCTGTATTTAGAAGAAAACCTTTCCCACACAGTGCAGGCTAGGACATGTTTCTCTGCACTAGGCCATGCTTTCCTCACCAGCTCACACTCGAGCTAGCTCTCCACAGCTGCTACCTCAGTCTTCATTTCTCAAACCTGCAAAGCCCTCACCTCCTCCCACACTCTCCAGCTTCAGAGAGAGAATAGGCACGGTCATGAACTTCAGCTTTCCTGACACTGAATCTGCAAGTCTTTCTAGCCCCACCTTTGAGCCTTCCTCATTCTTGTTGCAGTGACCCCCAAGCTGTGGCTAATGCCTTCAACCTGTGCTCAGGGACTGTGCACAGACAGCTCCTTCACACACAGCAGTACCAGCAGGAGTCTCTCGAATGGCTCCTTTGCATCAGCATTTAGATGTATAGATGTATTAAATCTGTCTTTAAAATAAAGCATGACATCGTGTCCCGCTGTAAATACTGACCTTTTACTTTCTTCATCTTTAAAGCCAGATCTAAAAGTGTCAAAAGTTTCTCACCTCCTGCCCGCCTCTCAACCCATTTTCTAGACTGTTCCCATCACTCTACAAAAATTCTCAGTAGGACTACTAATGGTTCTCATTTTACTAGTCCTCCTAGCAACATTAAACCCTGCTTTTCAAACAACTCTTCCTTTACTTGATGTGATATCTAGTTTTTCTAGTACTTCTTTGACCACTCTTTCCTAATTGCCAGTTTCTTTTCTACTTGCTGTAGATACTCAGGTTTTGATTCCCAAATCCCTTTTCTCATTTTGTACCTACTTCCTAGGCTCTCCCATCTTTTTCCCAGGCCAGTGATAGATTTGGGCACATCTCTACTCTACCCTTCTCTCCTGAACTCTCCCAAACATCTACCTGAATATCCACTTACAGCCAACTAGACATTCTCCCTTGAATATTTCACAAGCAACTCAAACCCACCAAATCCCAAAGCTCAAGTCCTCTTTCTCCATCAAATCTGCTCTATCAGTATTTCCTACTTCAGGAAATGGTACCAGTGCACCACCCAATTCTAGCCAGAAATCTAGGTGTCACCCTTGACTTGTCCATCCCTCACACACTTCATACCTACTAGTCTCCTTGTCGTGTCTATTCTGCATCTCAAATATGCTTTAAATCCATGTATTTCACAATGCCACTGCTCTCATCCATACAGCCATCATCTGTCTCATCTGGACTGCCACAATAGTTAAGTAGTCTTCTGGTATTCACACATCCCCGTGTTCATTCCCTAGTCCATTTCATATGCTGGCAATATCTTTAATAAAGCTCCACCCAGTCTGACCCCTTCCTAGACCCCTCTTCCTCGTGTGTGTGTGTGAGTCGCTCAGTCCTGGCAGACTGTGCAACACTGTGGACTGTAGCCCGCCCATGTACTGTGCCCCAACCCTGCCGACCTTTTTGTTCCTCCAGCATGACATTCTTTTCGCCCCTTAAAGCCTTTCTACTTCTGTTCTCTCCCCCCTCAACTCTCCCATACTCTTCAGCAGGAAAACGCCTATGTAATCATCAGGGAGATCTTCCCGGGTGTGCCAGACTAGTTTGCTTCCCTTGTTTAACAATACCCTGGAATCATGAACCCTTTAGTGTGCTCAAATCCCATATAATTTTTGGCAGTACATCTCTTGCCACTAAACTGGTAGTCCTGGAGACCAGGGACCATGTCTACTCGCCATTGAATATCTGCTGCTTGGTGTAGTTCCTGGCACATGGACAGTGGTTGTTATTTGTTGACTAAGTACAAATATATTGAATAGAGGCAATTTATCAGAAAACACATCATCCTTCCGAGGTATTGCAGCCGAAAAAAATACCTTGTTAATCAAAATAGCTTTTCATGCTTGCATAAGACCAAGATATTGTAGGGGGGACAGTTTGACAAACTTAAGCAACTTGACAGAAAAGAAGGAACTCAGCATGTAAAAGTAATTCTCTGATGCATCTGCTGATTTTTTTTTTTTTTTTAGAGATTTTCACATTTTACATAGTTGTAATTCATGCATAAGCAGTATTTTAATTCTGCTTTTTACAAATTTCCTCCCTTAATCAGTGTCTACTCATGTTTAATGGTAACCTGGAGTTAACATCAAGTTAGATCTTAATTTTCTTAACCATTTCCTCACTGTTAAGTGTTTTGGTTAGTTCCAATGTTATGAATAACAGGGCTGCACTCTTAACAAGTAACTTTTTCATTGCAAACTACCTCTTTGAGGAATACAAAAGTGGACCTGAGACATCAGAGCATATGAGCAATTTATAATCCCTTCATGGTGATATCCAAAGCATTCTCAAAGAATCTATGTGCGGTACCATTAAAAATGTATCAGAAAAACCTATATCTAATTCTGTATAGCTCTACCGACATTGGGTTTTATACTTATTTAAGTTTACTTCTTGAAGTTTAATAGATAACTGAAATTCATTAAACTCTTTGTATGTGTCAAAGACAAGGATTTGATGTAAATATTCCATTTTAATGATAACCATGAAGCTTGGTCATTATTAAAATGGAATATTTACATCAGTAATAACCATAAAGCTGTAAAGGGCTTCCCTGGTGGCTCAGACAGGAAAGAATCTGCCTGCAATGCAGCAGACCCGGGTTCGATCCCTGGGTTGGGAAAATCCCCTGAAGGAGGAAATGGCAACCCACTCCAGTATTCTTGCCTGGAGAATTCCATGGGCAGAGGAGCCTGGGGGCTAAATCCATGGGGTCGCAGAGTCAGATACAACTGAGCAACTCACACATACAGCTCTAAGGTAGAAACTGCTGTTATCCTCCTTTTAGAGATGAAAAGACTAAAGCCTAACAGTTGCCTAGGTGAACTTAATGAGGTTTAAATGTGGATGTGCTAACTCCAGAACCTCTGCCCTTAACCATCGTGGCACACTGCTGTGTGGTTTGTTAGTGGTAGTGGGTTTTTTTTTTGTTGTTGTTTTTTTTCCTGTTTTATTTACCCAAAAGGGAAAATTGCTATTAAAAACAAAAACTGAATACAGCCTCTCTGACTTCAGGAGTGTCACCTAATTTATTGCTAGAGAGTGTTTGTTGTTTCGTTTGAGGTAAATGCCTAGATGGGCCTCTTTGATTGAGAAAGGTCAGCTCCCTGGGTTTAGCCTAAGTGGGCCAGGAGGATACAAAGAGAGATCAGTTACTGCAAATAATAAGAGGAAACAAATCTGAATTTTCACTGGATGCCCTAGAAAAAGAATGAGGCCTAGGAAAGAAGTGGAGGGAGGTTGATGAAAAGAACTGAGATGGGATACATGCCAGAAACATGGCAGGAGGCAGGGGCTCCTGGAGGACGTGGCCGGTGAGGAGTTTCCTGAGACAGCGTGGCTGTCACGTTTTATAAGCAATCACGTGTGCACTGAGTTTGACGTTGTTTTTGGTCTTGTGCCATAGCCCTCCGTTAACTCTCAATCTTTCGTGCAGGTTGGGTACATTGGATTTTCTTTGTGGTAGATCATTTGGAGGAGTGAAGGATGAGAGTCACATCATGGGCAAAAGGGCAAAAGCTAAAGGAACAGGAGACATCAGTCAACCAGACTGCATCATGGAAACTCTTGCAGAAATTGAGTCTCAGGACTGACCACAATGGTTGAAAATGGGGCTTAGGCCATTTTTGTACTGAAAGAATAACCCCTAAGCATTAAATTGCTTGGAATTGTCCAGGTTGGAAATCTCTGGGCTACATTCCAATGAAAAAGAACTTTCACTGAGCCACGGGAAAAGAAAATTTTGGTTTATTAACAGCATTTGTCAGTCCCCTGCTTGCCATATGGTAATTAGCTTCCAGAACAACAAACTCTTCTGGGTTTCCTCCTGTTTTATCCAGCACTCATCAGTTTCCCTTACTAGTTCCTCCTCTTCTTCCTGATCTCTAGATGACAGCATGCCCCAGGGCTCAGCCATCCCTACTTTCCTCTATACACAGACACAGTCCCCTGATGATCTCGTCCAGTCTCCTGCAGTTAAATACCATCCATATGGTGACAGTTCCCAGACTTATATCTCCCAGACCTCTCTCCTGAACTCCAGACCCATATATCTGTTACCCACCTGACCTCCCTACTCCGCTGTCTAAAACTTATCTCAAACTTCACATGTTAAATAGTACGTTTCTAATCTTCCAAAAACTGCACCACTAATGGCCTCCATCTCAGTTGATGGCAATTCTGTCCATCCTCTCAAACCATAAAACATGAGTGTCCTTTATGACTGTTTCTGTTATTCGCCATCTCTAATTTGTCGGTAAAAACTATTGTTCTTACCATCAGAATATATCTAGACTCCGCCTGTTCCCACCTTCTCTACTTCTACCACCCGAGTCAGCGCCACTGTCCTCTTAACGCGATGGCCCACAGTCTCCTAACTGACCTCCCTGCTCTCACCTTTCCCCCCTCACAGCCAGTGGTGATCGTTTTAAGGCCCCTATAGTAAGAGCTTATTATCACTCCTTTGCCTCTTATTTCATTCAGAGTAAAAGCCAAAGTTCTTACAGTGGTCTTGGTTGATCTTCGCCGATTCCTTCTTTAGACAGAGATACATCTTAGTAAATCATAGCTCTTCGTTGCAGGCCAGGCTCTATCCATCCACTCTACCAATTGGCAAAGTAAAAAATGTTAAAAAGGTGAATGCAAGCCTAGCAAAATACAGATCAGTAGCTTCTCTGCCTGTGGACAGATTGTGCAGTCAGTCGTGTCCGACTCTTTGTGACCCCATGGACTGTAGCCCGTCATGCTCCTCGGTTCGTGGAATTTTCCGGGCAAGAATACTGGAGTGGGTTGCCATTTCTTACTCCAGGGAATCTTGCCAACCCGGGGATCAAACCCACATCTCTTGCTTCTCCTGCAGAGTGGGCATTCCTTATTCAAAGTGGAGTTGAGTGAGATGTGACTTGAGGGTGAGGGGTAGAGAGAGAAATCCTGAGATCAGCCACTTTCTTGCTAATGAGTCTAGAGCACATTGTGTGTAGTTTTGGTGTATCCTCTAGAGGTTTCTAAGATGCAGAATGATCTACTTCTGAAGCTTCCTTAGGCCATTAAGTTCTTTGGCACTGATGATGAATTTCCTGTGGCAAGGAAATCATTTTACTTCTGTCAGCTATTCTAAATGTCAATAGATTGATGCAGTTGGTTATGAAAACACCTGCCAACATTCTGAGGTTCAGGCCTTCACCTCGTGCCTTCTAGACCAATGACTCTCAATCGGGGGCCACTTTGCCCCCCAAGGGACATTTGGCAATGTCTAGTGATGTTTTTGGTTGTCACAGCTAGAGGCGGGAAGTGGGAAGTGCTGCTGGCATCAGGTGGGCCAAGGATGTGGCCAAACACCCTACAATGGGCACAGGATTACCCCCACCACCACCACCATCAAAGGACTGTGCCGCCCGAAAAGGCAGCAGTGCTGAGGTTAAGAAACCATGGTCTATTCTGACAGACTTTTCACTATTCTGACCTTGTGCTCCATTTCCCAACCAGCATTCCCAAACCACTGTATTTATCCATCACTCCTAAACTTCTGCAGCCCCAGTAAGCTCTTCATTGCTTAAAAAATCAGGTCCTTCCTTCTCATCCTGGCATTTAGATCCTGACAGGTTTTGCACACTTAGTATCCACTCCCCAGCAGAACTCTCCTCCGAAGCTGTCATCAGCACCACCCTCCGCACCACCATCCTTGTACTGCTGTTACCAACCACCCCCCGCCCCCAAACGCATGGCCTGTGAGGATTCTCCCCACAGCTCCCTGATCAAATCTTGCTCATCCTCTGAATCCCACACAGGCAGCACACCCCTTGCCACTGAGTCAGTCTGTACCACTCCCTTTTGTACTTATCAGGGCTCACATGTCTCACACTGTCCCATAGCTATCCTCACTAAACTCTTCGAAGGGGTCCATACGTATTTCTGTCCCATTGAGCTCTGTTTCTACAGTGTAAGTTGTGGAAACTATATTGTTGCATTGAGAGTTTCTTGTGAGAGTCAGATGAGCATAAAAAAGCACCCGATGTGGGGCCTGGTACCCATTTTGTTGCTCAGAAAATTACAGAATCATAGTATCTATAGAAGCATACATCCAGGGGTCCATAGAATGTGCTTAACACATCTTTTAAACCTAACCACAGCCTGGAAAGAGCATGCATTCAGACAAGCCTGGCTTTTATAACTAACAGCAAAGAAAAACTTCCATCAGAAATCCTATACCAATTAACACGCCTTCACGCCAGAGTGAATCCAGGAGCAGTGGGTGTCACATTCTCCCAAAGCAGAGCCTAAGCCAACCTTTCTGCATTTAACAAGTTAATGAACAGCTTGTGAGTAACACTTTGCCCACTCTGGCCCAATTTAAAAGGCTGCCAAAAGGCTAAGATGTCAATATGCCACTCTCTGCTCTGCCGGGGTGCCAGCTGCCTTGTGCCCTTGACCACTGGAGAGGCTGATGTCCCAAGACAGGGCAGCACCAGGAGGATGAGGCTGCAGCCAGGGCCTGGCCTTTCCCCAAGCGGAAAAGGGCCTTGTCTCAGATCCTGCGAGAGAAGTGAGTGGGGCACAGTATTCTGAGCAGCCCAGGTTTGGCTCGAGGCCAGGCACGGAGTGGCAAACAAGAAGGAACACATTCCGGGAAGGCAAGGAGCCCTGCCAAGTGAAGGCGGGCCAGCCAGCAGGGCCTGCTGGGCGCCAGGTGCTCCTCAGCTCTGTGGAGGTCACGCTCACGGAGGATGAACTCGGGTTTCTCTAGATTATTATTTCAGAGGCTTAAATGCCTCCCTCCCCCTCACTTTCAGAGAGCAAAGCCTATGGAGCCACGTAACCATTAAATTCGAATCCTCGCTGCTCTGGGGTCCAGCCCCTTATCTCTAAATGAAGGCAGGAGGAGAAAGAGGGAAATCGCACAAGGTTTCTATAATTCTGCACCCTGAGTAAGAGAAGACACTACTGACAATAAGGGAAGAGGAGGAAAGCCGGGGGTTTCTGGGCCCTTGTGGGACACTAAGTTCCCCACTTGCCCCCTGGGTCCCCCCACCACACACACACACACACCTTACACTTGTTCTTCACCCCGGCCACTTGTGCCTTCTCACTGACCTGACTTCAGATCTGCAGAGCCCTCGGGAATGCTTTCCTCTCAGTCACCTCAGGCCTTTGCCCCAGGTATGAAAGAAGAGGGGAGAGGAAAGAAAGGACCAGAGGGGGCCAGGGAAACATGGCCACGAGCCTGCCCAGCTTCCCTCCTGCCACTGTCAGGGCCTGGGGACCGCGGGGGCCTTTGAGAGAGAAGAGCGAAGTCTGTCCCTTGCGCCTTGGTTCCAGTTCCTGCTGGACTTTGCTGCCACCTAGTGGCCCCCAGTGGCCTCTCGGCACCCTCAGGGCGAGATCCACCTAGGGAACTGACTTCGCCCAGCCTGTGGCTGACAGGTGAGCTTCGGTACTCTAGGATGCCCTGGGTCTGCGGTCCAGCTCCTAAGGGAGAGGAGCAGCACAGGATCACGACCTCACCTAGCTCGATAGGAGTCCTGACGTCACGGCCACCAGATGCGAGGGCCAGGGCTGGCTGGATGGACACTTGGGAGTGGGAGTGAGGGCACTTTCTTAGTCCCGGGTATCTCTGGTGGGATGCAGTTGTCCCAGAGCCCTCCTCACTCCTGAATGCCTTGTTCACAAGAACTCCTGCCTACTTCCACAATTCTCCCTGATCTGACTAAAGCCCATGATGCAAACTGAGGTTCCCACATAAAATAATATAAATATTAATGTATATACATATATCTCCCTCCATTTGTCCAAGTGCAAGGCAGTTGTTTCTCCCTTATAAAGCTAGCCCAACTTAAAAAATAAAAGATGATATGCCCGCAACTGTGATGATGCTATGGACTACTCCCCGGAAATAGTGAAAAGGAGGTGTATGATCACATACAGAGATTCAGCCATATTTTTCTGCATATTGCATCCACAGGTTTACTTCCTCTAGCAAAAGAAAGCCCTTGGCTTCAGTAACCACTGACTCTACCAGCTCCAAATTTTCAGACCTGAGCTGCCATACCCATGAATGTATAAAATCACAATTCCCTTCTGCCTACCTCTCCAACCTCCTATTTTTGTGTGTGTGTGGTAAAATTTATCATCTTAATCATTTTTAAGTTTCACATTCACATTGTTGTGTAACAGTCATCACCATCTCGAGAATTCTGTTTATCTTGCATAACTGAAACTCTGTACACATTAAACAATAACTCCCATTTCCCTTCCCCATAGCTCCTGGCAACCACCATTCTGCTTCCTGTTTCTGTGAACTGGACTGCCACACGTACCACATGCAAGTAGAATCATACAGTACTTGTCTTTCTGTGACTGACTGACTTCACTAAGCACAGTGTCCTCAGGGTTCATCCGTGTTGTAGTGTGTGTCAAGACTTTCTTCCTTTGGAAGGCTGACTGATACTGCATTGCATGTCTGTACCACATTTTGTTCATCCATTCACCTGTCAATAGACCCTTGGGCTGCTTCCACCTTTTGGCTTATTGTGAATAACACTGCTATGAACATGGGTGTACAGATAGCTCTTCAAGCTCGTATTTTCAGTTCTCGTGGGTATATACACAGAGATGGAATTTCTGGATCAGAGGGTAATTCTGCTTTTAATTTTTTGAAGAGCTGCTATGCTGTTTCCCACAGCGGCTGCACCATTTCGCCCTCCTATCACTAGTGCATAAGGGTTCCAGTTTCTCCACATCCTCACTAATGCTTTCAGGGATTCTTTTGTTTCTTTGCTAGTAGCCATCCTAATGGATATGAAGTGGTATCTAATTGTGGGTTTTATTTGCTTTTCCCTAGTGACTCCAGTACTCTTGCCTGGAAAATCCCACGGATGGAGGAGCCTGGTGGGCTACAGTCCATGGGGTCGCTAAGAGTCGGACACGACTGAGTGACTTCACTTTCACTTTTCACTTTCATGCATTGGAGAAGGAAATGGCGACCCACTCCAGTGTTCTTGCCTGGAGAATCCCAGGGACGGGGAGCCTGATGGGTTGCCATCTATGGTGTCGCACAGAGTCGTACATGACTGAAGTGACTTAGCTTAGTGACAGTGATGTTGAAATGTCTATTCAGGTCCTTATCAATTTTTAAATAGGTTGTTTTGTTGTCACTGAGTTGACCTCTCCAATCTCTTTTCATGTCAGTCTCCCATTGACTTGTATTCCAGATTCATGCAGATGGTCTCTGTTCCTCAGAGACACATGCCTTCTTTCCTACCTTTCACAGTTACCAACCCTTTGCCAGGAACATTCTTTCCCCAGCTCTTTTCATGACTGGCTCCGCATCCCTTAAACAGCAACTTAAATCTCACCTCAGAGAACATTTCTTGACCACTCATCTAAAAATCTCCCTTTTTACTGTCTCTCCTATCAGTCTCTTTCCTTCATGGAGCACAATCAGACTCTGCAATTGCCTTGTTTGTTCACGGTTTACTTGGAACTCACGTTCACATGGAATGCAAGTGCCCCCTGGGACGCAGCGATACTGCCCCACGGGTCACTGCTCTGCCATTGGCACCTAGTCTAGCACTCACCCAGAATCTGGGCTCAGCATGTACTGAAGGAGCAGACCACTACTGGAGGGGCGCCTCCCAAGGAGAAAGAAAGGGGATGTGGCCCAAATTTGGGGTTTTTGTATTTAATATTTATTTTCTGGCCATGCTGGGTCTCTGCTACACACGGGCTTTCTCTAGTTGCTGCAAGTGGGGGCTGCTCTTCCTTGCAGTGTGCAGGCTTCTCATTGCAGTGGCATCTCTTGCTGCAAAGCACAGGCCCTAAGTGCACTTGGGCTTCAGAAGTTCTGGTGCATAGGCTTAGTAGCTCTGCGGCATGTAGGATCTTCCTAGACCACAGATCAAACTGGTGTCTTCCGCATTGGTAAGCAGATTCTTAACCAGTGGAGACCAGGAAAGTCGCCCAAATTGGACTTGAACCTCCAAAATCTGGACTTGATATCAGAAAAAGATAGGAGTTTTCTCACTCTGAGTTTGACTTTTAATTCCTGAGTCAGGAGCGCGGTACTGTTTGAAGCATGGACCTTGCTTTGGAGTTGCCCAGCAGAAATGGGGAAGCATTCCCGGTGTCCACCCAGCCAAGGCAGGACGCTATGCTACGTGCTGTGGCCATCCAAACCATCCCTTATGCCTGACGTATGAGTCAGCTTAGCTAAAGTCCCATGAGATCTGCAGAGTACTTGGGATTCTGGGAATGACTTGGGCTCCGTCAGGCTCCTTAGTGCCAAGTATGTCAGTAAGAGTACCTTTAGTGAGTAATCAAAACCTAAAAATGAACTTTCCATACCACAGGATTAGAAAAATCAGATTTTTATTTTAAAATGTTTTCAAAGTTTAATGCCATAGTGGAACAACTGAAGGATAGTTGAACCAAATTCTCAAGGAATTAGAGAAGCATCTGCCAATGCAAGCAGGTCTGCATAAATACACATGGTTTATAAATGAGCACAACAGAAGGTACCCTGGCCAAAGGAACGGGCTGGGGAACAGAAGGAAGAAACAGAGGGCCCTCCAGAGGGACAGGCACACTGTAGTCACCCAGAGCTCTGGGCCCAAAGAGGGCTTCCAAAGCCACCCACCCTACTGCACGCCTTTTGCCCTCTCTGAGCCCAGGACATGGAGACTGGAGGCTAGGTTCACCATCATGTTGGCATAGCCACCCATGACTTGGCACCTCTCATGACCTCTGGCTCAACCCAGCAAGGTTCAGAGAATGGACCTGTTCTCCCTGCCCTTCAGCAAGGACCAGGGAGTGGAGGCATTGGGGCAAGTAGGATTATTTCCCTGGAAACAGGGAGCTGGTTCCTAAAATAGGACGGGCATCCATCCAGCGTGGCACTGCAGGGAGAATGGAGCCATGAGTTTTACCTGAGACATACATCTTGAGTGAAAGGATCCCCCAAGGCCAGGCTCTGAGCCCGATCCTAGAGCCTGGGATGGAGAGACCTCCAGCCTGAGTTTCGGAAGTTATCACCTCCTGTCGGTCCCTCCAGTCATCATTTGGGTTTGTCATAAACAGGACAGTCACACTCCACAATAAATAATTTCCACCAGGATACCCGCACCCCACCCCCACCAGTTAACTTCTCAGCTGTCTGATGAGGGAAAAAGTGGCTATTTCTGACCCCACACATCACCAGTGACCTTCCCTCCTCACTAAGGCTTTTCCAGCACCTCCAAAGACACTGTCTTAGCAGATCAGAGTCCCAGGAGAGTTTTAAGGCACAGAAGTTTTGTAGTATTGAGGAGACATTGTCAGAGGAGGAGGAGTCTCTAAGGCAAAGCAACCATGTCCCTTCTTCCTGTCTTCTACCTCTCTTGCTTCCAAAGGTATCAGACAGACCCCCTTGGCCTGGGCCCTGCAGTCACAGGCCCACCTTGGACACCTCCATTTTACTCATGGAAAACAGAGCCCAAGGCGTGGAGGACCCTCCTGCATGGCCTGCAGGTGACATAGTGAGCTCTGCCCTTGGTGGCCCAACACCATCAAGCCCATCAGAATGCCATTGGCCACGCTCAAAATCCAGGCAGTGAAGCAGGGAGTACAAAGGGAGACCTCCAATCAAAGCCACGACCCTTCCCATTCCCCACTTCCCACATGGGGCACCTTCGAAATGTTTGAGCATACCAGGGGAAGATCGAGTACCTGGTCTGTGACCACAGTGATCAAAAAAGCTCTGCTCCCCGTCTCACCGGGAACAGCAACGGAGGACACAGAATGCCAGCCCTCTGTTCTCCTCCACAGCCACTGCCATTCTCCCGTGCTGCAAGTTGTGCGCTCCCAGATTGAGCCCGCCTCCTCAAGAGGGGCCAGAATGGAGCCTCTGCACAGACCATGAACACGCCCCTGGCTAGATCCTAGAATCACCTCACCGCCTCCAGTTTGCCCTGCATGGGCCCCTGGCCACCTGCAGAGAAACCCTTTGGGCCCCAGAACAGGAACTCTCCGGGGTCCAAGTGAGAGCACAATATGCTGGGAGAGAGTGGAGCCCACACTGCCAAGTTGGGCTCTGGCTGCTGTCCCACCACTGGAGTGGGCCATGTGCTTGGTATCAAAGCATGGCCTTTGTCCCTTGCAGTGACCCCATATGTTCTACCTGTGTGTCAGAACTGTTTCCAAGGAGCAAGTTAAAAAAAATTTTTTTCACATAAGTGGCTGCTAAAGCTCAGTGTACAGAACTCCTTGTCTATTTCCAGAAACTTGGCTTTCTGTCTCAGTCCCAAAATTGTAGGAGTTTTGTAAACAGGTACTTCAGACCACTCATTTAAGGAGGGAGAAGAGCTGCAAAAGGGGAGGAGAAGGATTCTGCAATATTTTCTTTCTGACTCGGTCTCAACACAGCAGCAGCACAAACCAAGGGTGTCGGTGGTGGCACCTTAGCACCCAGAGCATTCCTCTTGGAGGACTGGGGTCAAAGGCCAGTGGCTGTTACCTGCACACAGAAGAGATGGCACACAGGTCAGACAAAGGGCCTAGAAGACAGACAAGTCAGTGGGTCCGCCCATGAGGGCGGGTCAAGGTGGGGTCTGTGTACCCTGCATACCCTGCCCAACCTCGCTGAGGGCCAACAAACAAGCTCAAGGGCAAGGCCAAGACCAGCCAGACTAGCAAGGAGCCTGGCCATGGGTGTTGGCTCCTGTCCTTCACCCTCAATCCCAGAAGCATGAGAAAGAGAAGGGGCATCACCTGTGCCTAGGGACCGAGCCGCCCCAATTCAGGGAACATAACTGCTGTTCTAGCTGGGAGATGCGGAACGCCAGGTAGGATGAAGACATGACCAAGAAGCAGATCCTGGATAAAGAGGGGTAGGGAGGAGGTGAGTCTCTCTTCTAGAAAGGGGGCATTTCTACAGGATCACCAAACACAGGAGTGGGACTAAGCTAGTTCCTGCAACTGGAGGAGTTGAAGAACCCTTTGCCTACAGCTTCATTCAGACCTGGGCCTGTTTCTTCCCAGAGGCCACAAGGGGGTCCTGAGACTGGTCCCCATGAAAGTGTCCCTGAAGCCCCGCAGGAGTTCTGGGTCCTTCAGCAGAGCCCACCTTCCCTCTAACCAGCCACCTTGGTCCCACACCCCCTCTATGAGGCCACTAAGATTACCCCCTCAGGTGGTAGCCCTTCCCCCAGGCAAATGCTGAGGTTGACAGTCAAAACCCTGCCACCAGACCCAGAGGAAGGTGCTGAGGTAAGGCGAGGGAATCAGGCTGGCTGGCTGGCTGTTCATAAAACATCCACCAAGCTCACTGCTCTCATAGCTCTTAGGCCGAATGACAGACAAGCCTGGTGTCCCAGAAAACACCCCAATGGTGGGCGGTGGGAAGGCCATGGCCCTCCCCTGGTCTAGCTGACGGGCCTCTCAGATTTTGCCAGACCCCTCCCTCCCCAATCCTCTGCAACTTTTTCTTTCTTCAACAGTTTCATATGTTGCCCCTTCCCCACAGCCTTAACCCTAAATTACAAGTTTGAAGGAATGAAAACCGGAGATACTCTATCTTGCTCCAGAAGGGGCTGCTGCATGGCCACCCCCGCCACCCAGGAGCTTACAGCTGACTCAGAGCCTTCTCCCTCACTCTGGACAATGACTTCCCCACACACCAAGGCCCCGGCTTTAAGCACCCACACACCCAGGCAGATCGGGTGAGGTCTGTCCCCCCACCCCCCAACTCTCCAGTCACCTACAGCACAAAGAAGACCTTCAGGAGCGGGTAATCCCAGAGCTTGAGCTCCCCGCTGCTCGTGAGCCCCTCCTCCAGCTTCTCCTCCTCACAGTCGGAGATCTCTGCAATAGGACAGCGTTCGGCATCTCCCTGGGGCAGAAGACAAGCCCCCAGCCCACTCCCAATCCCTGTTCTCTGAAGCCACTTGAGCTCTTGGCTTTCCATTATGGATTTGCAGGAAGAAAGAAACTGCCCTCAGAAACCCTCTTAGCTGTGATGACCTCTTTGCACAGAAGTGGGAGGACAGAAAACCTTGTTTTTGCAAGCAGGTGCTGTGGACAAGCACGCTGAACTCACCAGACCCCAGAGGCTCCCTGGAGGGGAAGAAGCTGTCCGTGGATTCCATGGATGCCCGAGAGATACAAGGGATGCTATCTGGGAGAGACATGGACCTGGAGGCGGGGCACACTTTCCTCCACTTCATCTCAGGGATGAGGGCTTCCTGCAGAGAAGGCAGGAGACACTGTCTCACCTTGGCCTTTGAGATCTCACTTGCCCTAAGGATCCACACTAGGTTTATCAAAGCCTGTCCGGATATTATCAGTATGGATGCTTAGCGAGTATGAAAGCAGATACCCAGAAGCAGGGAAACCACAGCCACAGCAATCACATTTCTCATCTGCTCCCTTGCTACAACCAGCCACTCTTCCAGGCCTCTTTGAAGACTGCTAGTGTAGAACCAGGACATGAGGCAACCCAGGGGCATGCTCAGATCAGCTGAGTCCAGGAGAGTTCACACTCTCTATCTTAGATGGAATAAGTCGTGCTTCCTGCTAATCTGGGCTCTGAATACATCACTGCCCTTGGCAGGGGCACTTAAGGTCCCCATCAATAAAAATGGGAACATTGCCTTCCATCCCCTGCATGGCATTGTGCATATCACATGCTTGGCTAAACACTTAATAGTTACAGACAGAGACTTCAAAACACCCTGGAGTCATTGCTACCCCCTCACCCCAACTCCTACCCTAGAAACTTTACTTACCCAGGATCCCAGGAGCAAAAGAAAGGGCCAGGACCTTGGCAAATCGACAATGAGCCTGCCTGTGTTCTAGAATGATAGCCTTCAGAGCTCTATCTCAGGGACACCTCCAGCCCCTTGAAGGCCTTCTGACTCCACTAAAGGGAAGAGGATGGGTTGCTGGCCCTGTACCTACAAAGGTGTGTGGGTCCAACCTGGGCCATGTTCTGGGGGCTGGGCATGTGTTCTGCTCAGAATGTCAACATAATCTGCCCAGGACTCTGCATGGCATGGAGCATGGTGGGTCTTGGGACACCCTGACACAGCATGCCAACGGCTCTTGAGCCTGGTGCCCCAGTTTTGCACTGTGGGCCCCCCACCAGGAGGCCCTGAAGTCTCAAAGCCACAGGCAATCTCAGGCCAGCATCTTCTACTCCCAGCCTTAGTTCTCACCAGAGACTCGCACTCAGGTTCCTCTGGAAATTCTCTTACACACAGACTCTTCTTGCTTGAAGGCTGGGGACAGAAGGAACAGGGGTTACCAGTCCATCATGGAACAGCCAAAGTCAGACATGGGGAAGTACTAACACTCTCCAAGAGAGCTTCACCTCCAAATGAGCCCTTTGGGTCAGATGGAGTCTAAAGTGTTTGCAGGGAGGATCCCTAGTTAATCCTGAAGCAGAGGGCAAATCCAAAGGGATGTACTTTCCCACACTGCTGCCGTCCCCCTTCCTCAGCATAGGCCAGAGGGAGCTGAAGCGGCCACATGCGCCCATCTGTCTGCACCCAGGAAGCACAAATGAGGGCTGCACATGGGACACGCAGGGGCCCAATGGCCTCAGAGAGACAAGCGCACTAGCACAGACACCCAGTCCACGGACTGCCTCTGAGTCACTGAGCGTGAGCCTGTTACTCCCCTCTCTCTGCCCCAGTTCCCTGTACCCAAGGGATGGGCCGACCTCCCCCAACACCCAGGTCCCAAGACCTCAGTCCAGGCCTGAGCAGTCTCCCAGGTCCCTGCCCTGCCCCAGGCTCCATACCTGTAGGTGGGTGCAGACCCTTCTCAGCATGTCGTATACACTGTCCCGGGAGAGCAGGGACACAAAGACATACTGGAATAGAGAAACCAGAAAGGGGCGAGGTGCGTAAGGACGGGAGAGTGCCAGGGTCAAGCTGTGGGCTCCTGGGGCTGGGAGCGCTGGCCCAGAAACTTACTGACCTTCTGGCTGGTGGTGGTGGTGATGGCCAGGCCATTGGGGAGGAGCCGTGCCATCTTGTGCTTTTTGATCATTTGCACAGACACTACGGGAATGACCACCTGATGGGGGAAGAGGCAGGCTTCTCTCAGGACTCACCCCCAAGGACACAGTCCCTCTGCTTCCTGCTTAGGGCCCTGGCCACACCTGGCGAGAGCCAAGCATGAACACCATGGACAAGTCTGGCCCGTGGAGGAGAGTATCAGAACCTCCCACCGCCTCCATGTGGGCTCTCTTCCAGTTATCTCCCACCCCAAAAGCAGCACACTCCACTCTAGGCTCTTACTCCATCATCTAGGAGGCAAGGATGGTTGCCCTGCTGAATCCCATACTCCAGTAAGAGTTCCTTGAGCCACCACCTGGCCACTTTTGCGACATCCCACTCGGTTTGTGAAGGCATTTAGGAGGTACCCCATAAGCAAAGTAACTCGGCAGTGAACTCTTCAGGCTGCTCAGGCCAGATGTGGAGTCTCAATCGGGGCCCTGTTTGGATGGGGTGGGGCTACTGCCCTGACACTGGGTAGAATGCCTCGCAGTGAGAGGCCTCACCAAGTGCCAGAGTGCAGAGGGACAGGTCTGACTTGAGGTGTGCCCACAGGGCAGGGACTTCTCTTCCCTGGGCTGAGGCCTTACCACTTATATCTTGATATACCTTGATATCCTTGCCAAAGAGGCTGGCATGGAAGCAGAGCCAGTTGGGGGAGATGTAGAGCCGGCCCTGGAGAAGTAGGTCCCTCTGGAGGGCACAGGAGCACACTGGGAAGTCACACGAATTAGACTGCCGTGAGTAAGGTCCAGCCAGGAGCCCCAGGGCCTGGGTCCTCCCACCCAGAGGAGTCCAGACTCCAACCTCGGGGAATGAACTCATCAGTCCCCTCCCCAATCCCAAGCCCCAACCACCAAGTCCCTCAGCATCCTCGCATCCTTTCCTGAGAATCCTGACCACCCCTAGTAGTCATGTATGGATGTGAGAGTTAGACTGTGAAGAAAGCTGAGCCCCGAAGAACTGATGCTTTTGAACTGTGGTGTTGGAGAAGACTCTTGAGAGTCCCTTGGACTGCAGGGAGATCCAACCAGTCTATCCTAAAGGAGATCAGTCCTGGGTGTTCATTGGAGGGACTGATGTTGATGCTGAAACTCCAATACTTTGGCCACCTGATGCGAAGAGCTGATGGATTTGAAAAGACCCTCTTGCTGGGAAGGATTGGGGGCAGGAGGAGAAGGGGACGACGGAGGATGAGATGGTTGGATGGCATCACCAACTCAATGGACATGGGTTTGGGGGAGTTGGTGATGGACAGGGAGGCCTGGCGTGCTGCAGTTCATGGGTGGCAAAGAGTTCGACACGACTGAGCAACTGAACTGAACTACTCTACCCGCCCTTCCAGACTGCTAGATCCTTCCTCTTCCTCTACCCATGCCCCAAAAGATCTGCCAGGTTTCTGCACTGTCCCCTAACCTGCATGTTCACCCCCATAGGCAGAACCTCTTGCCCTGCTCTTCCCTGGAGAGAGGGCCTTGATTGTGCAAATGCTCCGACACACTCCCTGAGAGGTCTGAGCAGGAAAGAACAGTCACGGATAAGAGCAGAACAGAAATGAAATTTAGAAGCCCTAACATTCAAGAAAATTTTCACAATTCAACTCCATGTCTCAAATCAGCCCAATCTTCTCAGACTTCTGAAGAAAAAAAGACCAACCACTTCAAAGGGCAGCCAGTTCCCATGGCTGAACTTGTGCCTGGAGGTTCTGGGGGGAGAGGCCCTGGGCACTGCAGGATGGCCTGTCCCGCCATCCCAGGGAGGCAGCTCACCTTTGAGAACCACCTCCTCCAAGGGAATGTCCTTAAACAGCTTGTGGTACTGCTGGTTGTATTTACTCAGTAGCATCTGCAAAACACAGGAGCTGGGTCTGAGAAGTCCCGAGAGATCATACCACCAGAGGGCCCTGCTCCAGCCACCAGGAAATAAGGCCACAGGGTGTGGGGGGACTATGGGGTCTTAGCCGTGAAGCAGCAGGTGAGCAGCCAGTGGTTGAGGAGGGCTGAGTTCTGAGCACAGCTTGTTTCCTGGTGACCCGGGGTCTTAACAGGCAGCCCATGACGGGAAGGGGACACAACACCCACCCAGGAGGGGACATCCACCAGGTTTCCTGTGGCCACAGAGTCAACAGCCACCAAAGTCAGGCAGCCCAGGACCCCCACCCCCAGCAGGTAGTAAGAAGCTGGCCTCCACACACTTACCCCTTCTCGGCTGCACTTCTTTACATCTTCACCCTTCAAGCCTTCTGGCCAGTACAGGCTGCAAAGGAGACAGGCCATTGCAGGGGCAAGGAACCTCAAATCCTCCCTCCATGCATCCTTGGTGCCAGTGCTGCCCTGGCCTCAAGCCACCAGCTTGGGGCAGAGATTGGAGACCGGGGCTCGTCTCCAGGGGCCACAGCAAAGTGGTGAGCGCAGCAAGCACAGAGCTCGCCCTGGGCAGGGACACTCCTGCTACAGGGCGGGGTCAGCTGTGCGCAGCTACCCCCCAGCTCCAGAAGGTACAAGCAACCTGAGCCTCACCTCCCAGAGATGCTTAGAGCCGACCACCCCTGGGGTCAAAAACCCCCTCCCGTTTCTCTGCCCAAGGGACAAGCTGAGGAGCAGGCCCAGGATGAATGAGCAGGAGGCCAGGGATGGGGCTCAGTATGGAGAGCGGGTGGGGTGGAGGCATCAGATTCACGGCTCTGGGGCCTGGCCATGGGCCATGATGGAGGAGGCAGGACTGCCCTCCTCACAGCCACCTCCCTGGGCCTGCAGCTCTGCAGTGGGAAGCTGGGCAGACTAGCCTGACCTGACGGAGGCTACCAAAGCTGGCAGAGGTGGGGTGGAGGGTGGTTTGCTGAAAAACAAACCTTTGCCCTGTCCAGGTTGGCCTGAGGACAGGTGGGCAGAGAGGAGGATGGTAACCCGAGAAGCCTAGACCCTGCTAGGTCCCAGCGCCCTGGGCTAGGCCTGGGAGCGGGAGAAGAGACCCCAGGCAGCCTATGCCCAAACTGACCCCATGATGCAGACTTAAGGCCCCCTTTCTTACAGGTCACCTCCCAAGGGCTGCCCACCTCCAATCAGACGTATGTCTGACTGGGAAATGGGCCTCACCTGGTGTCTTGGGCTCTCTGGACCCCGCCTAGCTTCTCCATACTCTTCTTCAGAGCAGCCGTCTTCCCATGCATCTGTTGGTTGCTGAGGAGAAACGGGCCCTCATCAGGAAGGCAGGGTCTCTAGGGACACCCTTCCTGGCCAGCTCCACCAGCCCAGGGTGGCTGCCTCTGCCCTGCACCCAACACCGGCCCTGCTGTTCCAGGGGAGGCTAGAGATGTCACAGTCTGGAGGTGGCACCCCAGGCAGGGGTTTGGGGCGGCTGAGAGAGGAGCCTCGCTCACCGGCCTTCCTGGAAGCCTGAAGTCCAGTTTATGCCTGGGTCGGAAGGAGAATCAGCCCCCAACGGAGCTTCCAGCCCCACTCTTAAGAAGGCAGCTGGGAAGGAGGCCCCCCTGAGACTTGCTCACGCCTGAAAGCAAAAGTTTCAGAACGCCCAGAGAGTATTACCATAAACGTCCCAGCTTCTGGGAAAGGACCCTGAGCACTGGAGGCCTTATCAAGGCTGAGCAGCTGGTGCAGCGCAGGTGTGTGTGTGAACATCAGCCCACAGGTGAGTGCGGGCTGAGGGGGTGGGGCTTCCGCACACCAGGAAGTGGCCTTGACACCTTCCCGCCGTCAGGGTAGCTCAGCCCTGAGAGCCAAACCATCTCAAAAATGTCCCATAAAGAGGGCCCGGCAGGGGGGAGACACCTCTCCCCATGCAGGTGGGGCTCCCCAAAGGCTTTTCAGTTCATGCCTCCAATAAACATCTCCAAAGCCTAGGGTTCACCCTTTCCTGCTCCTCCAGAGCAGAAAGACTAGGAATCAATCAAGCCTGAGCAGCCAAACTAGCTGAGTGAGCCCAGGGTGATGGGAAGAGAGGGTGGCCAAGGCAGGGCAATGTGGTGGCCGTGAATAGGTAGCGGGGTCTTGTGCACTGGTCTCTCAGCAGGTAAGGAGCTGGAACCTGCAGATCCCAGCGCTCCATCCCTCTCAGCTGTGTAACCAGATAATGTCAAAGTTCTCTTCAAGAACAGAGTTATTGCCTCAGCCGAGATCTGCCAAGACCATTCAAGGTTATTAACCTGGCCCCCTCCCACCCTACCCTTGTAGAGACAGGAAACTGAGAGACCCTCCGAGGGGCAGGCTGTACCGAGGTCACACGGCAAGGAACAAGATGATCTCACCCACCAAATGGGCCCAACCACGTGGGCTGGTGACCTCTGTCCTCAACCTTATGGAGAATTTTGGTGCACATATCATATATTTCCTAATCTTGCAAAGTGACAGGTTGTGCTAGTGATTTGACCCCTTGACTCCTAAAGCTAGGGCTTCCTAAGTGGCTCACCAGTAAAGAATCTGCGCACAATGCAGGAGACACGGGTTCATCCCTGGATTGGGAAGACCCCCTGGAAGAGGAAACGGCAACCCATTCCAGTATTCTTGTCTGGAAAATCCCATGGACAGAGGATCCTGGTGGGCTACTGCCCATGGGGTCGCAAAGAGTCGGACACGACTGGGCGTACATGCGTGGTCCTAGAGCTAACTTCCGGATTTATTTGGGTCCATGACTATACATTTCACAGAGACTCCCCCCAAAACCTTCAGCTTTTAAAGCTTATTATAGAAAATATAAAGTATGTAAAGTATGATGATCAAAAATCACGCATAACGGACTTGCCTGGTGGTCCAGTGGTTAAGAATCTGCCTTCCAGTGCAAGGGATACCAGTTGGATCCCTGGTCAGGGAACTAAGATCCCACATGCAGAAGGGAAACTAAGCCTGCGTGCCACAGTGAAAGATCACAAATGCCACAACTGAGACCCGACACAGCCAAAAATACATAAATAAAAACAGTTCTTAAAAATCACCCATAAGAAAGAAATTCCCAGGAATTCCCTGGTGGTCCAGTGGCTAAGAATCTGCACTTTCACTTTGGAGGGGGAACTAAGATCCTACACACTACAGGGCAAGGCCAAAAACAAAAAACACTTCTCCCCCAAGTCACACAAAGAAAATATTTATTCATAAATATATAATTTGTGTAAGTGGGATTATATATCACATAACTTGTATGCCCTGGTTTTGTTGCTTAACATGATTTCATGAGACATTCTCCATGTCACTATTTGTTCCTTGGATAGATTCTCAGAAGTAAAATTAGTGAATAGAGAATGAGCATCTCTTAGGATCTTTTAGACCCAGTTCCAAAATGCTTTCCAGATGCTATACCGATGGTGAGCATGGCCTTCAGCACTATATGAGGGTGCCCACTGCCCTACATCCAGGCCCTACACTGGCTATGATCTTTTTCTCACCTTGCAAAATTGATAAATGAACATATACTGTTTTCATCTCTATTTCTGCTTACTGATAGGTTCAATATCTTTTGCCAAATACATTTTAACCACTGGGATTTCATCTGTGAAGTGTCTATAAGTATCTTCATGTCTTTCTTATTGATTTGTCTCTACCTTCTTTGTTGAGAAGATTCATCCTTAGTTTATCATTTTTGCAAATATTTCCCCTATTTGCCTTTTACTTCTGTCTGTGGTACTGCTGCTATATTTGTGTTTAATTTTTGTGTGGCAGATTCCAGCCCTCTCTTTCATCTCTCTTTTCCTTTCTTGCTTTGAGTGCTTCGATAGGAGAGGCCCCCGAGGCAAGTGTGCACAAGTCGAACAAGCCTTCACAAGCTTGAACCCTACAGCCCAGGAAGCCTCTGGGCCTCCAGGTTAGAGAAGACTCAGGCTACCTGCCCATCCCGTCCACAAATACCTCCTGAGCCTATCACCCCATGAGCCTGGTATGAACCTGCCCAGCCCGAGAGAGCTGCTGAAAGGGAGGGGGCAGGCAGCTAGCGCTCAGAGATGTCGGGAGAGGAGCCAGGCCCCTCAGGAAAGGGGAGACACAGAAAGGAGGTTACGAGACGGAGAGAGAGGCAGTGCAAAGGGACCTGGAGATGCAGAGCCTTGCTGCTTCCCACAGGCCCCAGGTACAAAGTCTCAAGGGACACCACACACACACACACACACACACACACACACACACACACACTCTCTCTCTCTCTCTCTCTCTCTCTCTCTCCTCCCTCAGACTCAAAATATCTGTACCAGGCAGACACTCTCCAATCCAAATCCCTAACGGTGACACCTCATCCCTCCTGAGCAGCTGAGCCTGCCATCTAGATGGATCCATCAAAGTGAATTCAGTATCGTGTCCCCAGATCTGCTTCCCCTTGAAAGGCCCCATCCTCCACATTCCCCAAGCCAGGGTATTCAACTCACCCCACACCGCATCAACCCCCAGAACCCTGAGAGCCACGATGCCATACGCTGTCCCCACTCCTGCTGCACCAGGCAATCCCAGGTCACCATCATCTTTCTCCTGGATGCTGGCATCAGCTTCCTAACGACACCTGCCCCCCGCCCTGCCCTGCACACCTGGCCCTCTCCCACATCCACACTGCCAACAGAGCCATCGGCAGCCCAGATCTGAGCCTGCCAACCACCCCCCAGCCCGCCTCCTGACTTTCCTCCTGGAGTTTCTGCTTGCCTCCTCAGCTGGCCTTCCTGCTTCCTTTCCAGCCTCACCCATGCAACTCAGTGGCACCCCTTCACCCTGCATGTTGGCTCTTCCTGGGATTCCTTGCCATGCTTATCTACCTGGAGAATTCCCCAATCATCCTTCCAGGTTCAGCTCAGCTATCACCTCCTCTGTGAAGCCTTCCCAGCTTTCCCCCAGCAGAGCTGGGCATCCCTCCTCTGTGGTCCCTTGCCCCTTTTTTCATGCTGCTGCTCCTGCACTTACCACCCCAGTGCTTGTCTGTTTAGACATCTGAGCTCCACCAGGCGTGTGTCCTCTACATCTCTGTACCCCCAGCACACAGTAGGCACCCAATGTTTGCTAAAGGAATGAGTATGAAGGAGAGACCGAAAAAGAGGCATGTTGACACTTGAAGATGGAGAAGGGGAGAAAAAAAAGCCAGACAGTAAGTGTGAAGGAGGGACTTCCCCTGTGATCCAGTGGCTAAGACTCTGAGCTCACAATGCAGGGGGCCTAAGTTTGATCCCTGGTCAGGGAACTAGATCCTGCATGCCTCAACTAAGACCCAGTGCAGCCAAATAAATAAATGATTTTTTATAAAAAGAGTGAAGGAGGTCCAGAGAATGATAGGTGCCCAGCAGTAAGAGGAGGGGTGGTGGACAGGAGCTGATGGGGGTCACCCACAGATGGGCCCTTCCAGGAGCCCCAGCCTGTGGAGCAGGCAGACAGCCCAGCCCAGCAGCACCAGGCATTCAATCCGTGCTGGCCGAATAATCAAAGAGGAGCTCAGGTGGGAGGCAGAAGGCATACGGAAGAGGATAAAGTGGCTCAGACAGCATGGGATGGGGTATGTGGGGGAAAGCACAGGCTGGGCCACTCCTGCCCTCACAGTAGTGCTCACTGGCACTCCCTTGGCTTACCCAGCCCCCCACCCACAACCTCCCCTAACCACTGCGCAAACCTCCCGCCAAGGCTCCTCAAGCCTCAGGCAACAGCAGTGCCCGTGGCTGATGCTGAAGTGGAAAACTTGGCCAGGCCTGACAGTGTGAACCAGCTAGGACTGCGTGGTCACAGGAGGGTCCCCTTGGGCATCTCCTCCCCCAGGGTGAGTGTCCACACACTCTCCCAAGTTGTCTCCTAGTGGGCATCTGAGCTGCTAGAGCATCCTGTGGGTCCTGTCAGCTCTTCTCAAGGCCAAGGACAGCTCCACTCTCTCCTGCAAGCAGCCAGGATGCTGGGCCCTGGTTGGTCCAAGGAGAGACCTCTTCCAAACAGAAAACACAGCAGCAGCCCCTGAGAAAGCAGCGCCACAGACCATGGATACAGCCACTGAGGGACAGACACATCCTGGAAGGAACATCAGCCACTGGGGCTCCATGGCCTGGACCTTAGGGCACCTCCAAACTCCCCCAGCTCTACCTCTCAACACACAGCTCACCACTTACTTCACCAAGAAAAGAGACCATTCTGTTAACTCTGCTGGGGGCACACTAGAATTACCTCTAGAGCTTTTTAAAAAACCATCCAAACAAAAATGATGCCTGAGCCCTGTTCTCAGACCAATTAAATCAGGATCTCTGGGGAAAGCATTTAGGTAACTACACATTTTTAACTTGTTACTGACATTTCATTTACATATTAAAGAGTGCACAGAAAATAAGTGTACAGTGCAATGTATTTTGCCAATGGACCAAACCTGAAAACCTGCCTCCCAAAGCCCCTCCTGCTTCTTCCTACTGCCCCTACCCCCCACCTTTAAGTTAAGTGAAGTCGCTTAGTCGTGTCCGACTCTTTGCGACCCTGTGGACTGTAGCCCACCAGGCTCCTCCATCCATGGGATTCTCCAGGCAAGAATACTGGAGTGGGTTGCCATTTCCTTCTCCAGGGGGTCCTGCCGACCCAGGGATGGAACCTGGGCCTTCTGCATTGGAGGCAGACACTTTAACCTATGAGCTACCAGGGAAGCTTGGGTCAGTGCTAATTCCAGCAGCATGGATTGTCTCTGCCTCTTCAGGGACTTTCTATGGCTGGAATCATATGATACATGTTCTTCTACTCAGCAACACACATGTGAGACTCATCCACAGTGCTGCGTGTGGTTGCAAACTGTGCATTTTCACCAGTCTTTAGAATTCCAGTATATGGACAGATTGCAATTGATTGATTAATTTTACCGTTGAAGGGCATGTTGCTGTTGAGTTTTCAGTTTTTGCCTATTACAAAACCCTTGCTACAAACATTCCAGCACCTGTCTAACAGACACAAGTATTCGTTCCTACAGATAAACACTTAGGATTTGAAATGCTGGATCATGAGTTTCAACTTCAGACTTTTAAAAGCTCTCAGGTGATTTTAAACCCCTCCTTTCTTTGTGGTTCAGAGGGAGACGCGGACTTCCTGGTCTCCATGGCTAATCCTCCCTCCTGGGCTCTGGACCTGGGGCCCTGACCCTCCTGTGCCTCCACCTGGCCCTCCAGAGTTCCAGGAACATCCTTGGCAAGACAAGGAATCACCCTGTTAATAGAGATTTCTTTCATCTGTGAAAGTCACAGAGTTCATTTACTGAGTTGTGCCAAGGAAGTAAGACCTACCTTCTCGTGTGGCAGGGCCAGCCTGAACTACACTGTGTCCTTCCCAAGAGCCTCCCTAGCTTTCTCTCGGGGCCACTTTCCCCACATACTGCCCCAAAACTGGTTAACAAGACGTCTCTCCAAGGGAAACTGGAATCATGTGGACAGAGTCAGGCTCATCAACTGAGCTCAGAGTCAGGTTCAATCAAAACACTGAAACCGGAAGACGAAAAGCAATCTCCCTTTGCAAAAAATCACTCTATGATTTCTTACACAGAAGCTGCACCGCACTTATTTGCTAATAATTTTCTTATGTCCATATGCAAGACAACAACAGCTTCACCCTTTCCACCCACAAGAAAAGGTAAGACTTCCCTGGTGGTCAGGTAGCTAAGACTCCACGCTCCCAACGCAGGGGGGCGTGGGTTTGATCCCTGGTCAGGGAACTAGATTCCTCGTGCCGCAACTAAGACCCAAGGCAGCTAAGTAAATAAAAGTTGTTTGTTTTTTTTTAAGGCAGGGGGAGAGAATCCCATAACTGAACTCCACACTGAATGTAAGGGATGGGGCTCTGAGCTGGGGGCCACATGCTGGGTGCCAATCCATCTGTCCTGCTCAGCAACCCTGGCAAAGGACTCAGGGTGTGGCAGGCATAAAGCCTAGTCACAAATCCTGCTTCCCAGGAGCTTTCTGAGAACCCCTGGGCCAGGAATATGCTTAGTTTCCCTTTACAGCCTTCACCTGTTTCGAAATAATGGGAGACATGGAGGATCAGAGACCCGGCTTCCCAAGACTGCCCCGTTCGTACAGAGGACCCTGGCCACAGGTGTGCTCCAGACCTGAGCAAAGCCACCTGCAAGCCGACCAGCAGCCTCTCTAGAATGAAAAACTGAGCTGGCCCGTCAGGTTCTCTTTCTGATGAATCCTAACTGGGAGATATGGGAGGTGGAGGTGGGCGGACAGAGGCAGTGAGCCGGCAAGAGAGAGCTGCACGTGTGCTTGGCCGGAGTCACTGGGTGGACCTGGAGCCTGGATCTAGAGTGAGGAAGAGAGTAGACAGAGAAGCAGGTGATCCCTTCCCTGGTGGTCCAGTGGCTAAGACTCTGCCCTTACAATGCAGGGGACCCAGGTTCGATCCCTGGTCAGGGAACTAAGATCCCACGTGCCACAACTAAGAGTTCAATGCTAAGACCTAGTGCAGCCAAGTAAATATTTTTTTAAAAGAGAGAAAGAAGCAGGCGGGCTGTGGGCCAAGCGCTGCATCTGGGAGACAGCAGAGAGGGTCTGCTCCCCTCGCCTGCTCCTTAACTTTCAATTCTGCTTCCAGAGCCCAGGCTCTTGCAGCCAAGACCTAAATCTCCTACACCTGGTCTGCTCAAAGACCACACATGAGGACAGATATCTGATGTCCTTTAAGACACAAAAGACACAATGGGGGCAGGTGGTACAACTTACACTTCACCCACGGGTGAAGGAGGGAAGCTCAGCTGGGCTCACTGGCAGAGCAGGGCCAGGACTCCATAGAGGTCTGATACCCACAGCTGGGGGTACCATACTCGCAGTGAGCCTTCAGGGCCAGGAGAGGGAAGAGAACTCTGAAGAGGTTCAGATCAAGTCTGGCCCTGTTAATGAGGGAGCCCTCAGGGAGGAGGTGAAGGAATCTGGCTCATGATTTCCCCTAATCTCAGTCCAACTCTAGTCACACAACAGAGATGCATCATCCCCATTACACAGATAAGAAAACTGAGACCCAGAGAGGTAAAGTTCCTTGCTCTTGACCACATAACTGGAGAGTAGTGGAGCTGGAATTCAAACTTCAGTCTGGCTGAAAAGTCCACACACTGCTTGGAGGGGCTTGGGGGCCCCAAATTCTGTCCTTTCCTCGAGTTTTTCCCGCTGCAGGGCCAGGCCCCCACTCTCCCCATAGGGCCAGTAGAGGGGGACTCGGGGAGGCAGAGAGTGACTCTATTGAGCTGAGATGACCATGCAGGAGCCCCACTGGGAAGTAGGGTTCCTTAGATAAGACTCCACCACCAGATTTTATTTTCCCGACTCTAAGAACCAAACAAACTGGGAGAGCTAGTTGCTCAGGAGATGTGGGCTGGCCCCACCCTCTTGGGGCAGCTGGATTCAGCCTGAACAAGGACCCCTTTGAGCTCTGGTGCTAATAAGAACTCCTACCTCCCGGGATCTCAGAAACCCTGGGTCCTCCCTTTGAGTGGGAGCTGGGTGGGCCGAGAGCTAAGCTGGTCCCATCGTCTTTCAGTAGTCAAGCTGTTTGGTGGACTGGACCAGCCCTGGTTAAGGGGCCCCGCACCTTTTCCCTGCCCCCTGACCTCCCGCCCAGGACTGGGCTCTCTCAGCACACCAGGATGGCCCTGCTCCTCATGGGGACAGAATTCGGGGGCAAAGTGCTCAGGCTGACTCCTCCCCTGCCTCCGGGAGCGGTGCTAATGAGCCCCCGCTCCCAGCCCTGGCAGGGCCCTCACTCAGCTAAGCTGCTCCTGCCCCAGGTGGAAACCTCCTCGCCGCCATCCCTCAGCACCTCTCCCCCCGAAGCCTGGCCAGCCTGTGCCTCCAGGAAGGCAGAGCACTCCCTCCTTGTGCCCTCCCTTCGTCTGCCCAGAGAGCTCCTTGCCTCCTTGCCTGTTGTTGTGGCTTGTCTCCCAACTTCCTGTCTTACCCCAGGGCCTGGCACAACTCCAGGCATACAGTAAGTGCTCAATAACTGTTGGCTGAGTAGACAAATGCTTCCTATAGGGAACTCCTCTGTGTAGTTTCTTTAGCATCAGTGGGGGCTCGGGATGCAAACCTAAGAACCTGGAGTGAGGGCAGCCGCTCAAGTTTGCCTCTGGCTCCCTCCCCGCTGACCCCCAGGCCCCTCCTCTGAGTCTGCTTCCTCCTCTGTGAAGAGGGGAGAATCCCCTCTCCCTGCAGATGGTAAGGGTTCCTGTGAGGATCTGAGAGAGGTCACGGCCCAGTCTTGGTCAAGGGGCGGGTTCTCCCAGCCTTGCCAACTGAGCCTCCCACCCCTGCCTGCACCCTGCCCCACCTCCCTCATCCCTGAAGGATGCCTAGAGGTGAGCGCCCCATGGGAAGCAGAGATGGAGGCACCACCAGGCCCCTCACTCTACCCACTCTACTCAAAGCTCCATACGTGTCCTATGTGACTGAATCTTATTCCTGGTGACAGCGGCTGTGGAAGGGCCCTCTTCACACCTGGGGCGGCACCCACAAACAGTCTCCCACCCCCTTGAGCTCAGACCCAGCCATACTCAGGATCCCGTCCTCTCTTCTCCCCCTACCAGAGGTCTGAGACCAACAATTGGCCCCCTTCCTGGCCAGAGCGCAAAGACTTGCAGACTGAGAACAGTCACCAGGGAGACTGCTGGACAAACGGCCGAAATGTGGAATCTTCGCTCCGGGAGACATCCAGGATTTCCTACAAAGCCCAGGCTACGATGGAGCAGGGAGCTGGTCCTGCAGAGTGACCCGCCTGTCGCTGGCCCTGTCCCATTGTGCCCACTGCTGGAGCAGAATCAGGGTGAGCTGGCACCCCTGGACCTGGTCACAGACCACTTTTTCTTGGCAGGCCACTTGGGGCCTGGCTGTTTCCAGACTAGAAGCTGGTCATTCAGGTCTAAACACAGACTTGCATTCATTAAGAAACAGAGCACTCCTGTGCTCCTGGGGGCCACCCTCCGCCGGGCCTGCTGAGCGGAGGGCCCACAGACACCCTCAGATGCTCCAGGCTGCCAGGAGGGGTGGCTGCTCCCAGGACAAGTCAACTCTGTCCATCCACGGATCCCACGCGGCGCACTCTGGGACACCCATCTCAGAATCGCGCTAGCTTTGGAAACCCACTCAGCTCTTCTCAGAGCACTGGGTCTTGAGAGGTCTCAGGGTCCCGAAAGACCCTGGGCGTGGGGACAGGGAGGCAGGCCTGAAAGAACCTCTCACAGCCTTGGGGAAGCCACTCTCTCCTTCTGGGCCTCAGTTACTCCTCAGCAAAGGGGCAAGAAAGTCTCCAGCCAGGAGAGAAAGCAAATGTTGTCTGAGGGAACAACAAAGCCGAGCCCAGGACTGGGTGAGCAGAAGCTGGCCACTGGCTCTCTCTGGTCAGAAGAACGCAGACCCCAGCAGAGGCTGGCAACAGCATAGCCCTCAAAGGCTGCCTCCCTCCTCTAAACTCCAGCTGAATGCCTGGACTCACTTAACTCTGTGTAAGTGCTGGGTGTACGAAGAGGCATGAGGCAAACTACTATCCCCAAAATGCTTGGTGGGAGAGGCAGACATGAAACAAATATTTATAGAGATCAATACATAATTATAACTGTGTAATGTGTACTGTGAAGGCAAAGCACAGTGTCTGAGAGAGCCTCAATCAAGGAGCCCTGAATCAGCTGCAGAGAGAGGGGAAGACTTCCCTGAAGACACAGCAGCAGCATTTGCCCTGATGGCAGTGCTAGTCAGACCAACGGGCTGGCAGGGGAGAGGAGGGTTGGAGGGTATTGGGGAGGGATCATTGTAGAGCAGGGGTTCCCTACCTCTGGGATCTGATGATGATCTGAGGCAGAGCTGATGTAATAATAACAGAAATAGAGTGCACAATAGCTATAATGTGCTTGAATCATCTTGAAACCACCCATTCCCCCTACCCATCTGTGGAAAAATTGTCTTCCATGAAGCTGGTCCCTGGTGCCAAAAAGGTTGGGGATCACTGTTTAGAGGGTTTCTGATGTGCAAAAGCCCTGAGGCCAGATGTATATAGCATGCAGGAGAAACATAAACAGAGCCTTTGGGTCTGGAAGGTGGAGGTGAGCAGTGAAGTAATGAGCAACGGGGCTGGAGAGGTAGGCAGGGTAGATCATACAGGGCCCAGTGGGCCCCAGTAAGGGTTTTTGTCATTCTCTTAAAAGCTAGGGGAAACCAAGGAAGGGATTTAAAAGGGAAAAGACACTATCAATTTTGTATGTTTAAAGAGTACAGAGCAGCATCTGTTTGAGCTGGCATACGTGGACATGATCACAGATCACCCTAAGACATAGATTTGTTTCAAATACAAAACGGTGTGGGACAGGGGGCGTAGAGGATGAGTTTTGATGAAATGGGGACAACCTTGTGTTGGTAGTTGGTAGTGATGGATACATGGTCACTGACTCTGTGATCAGAAGAACTCTGATCCCAGGAGAAGTTGCCAGGAGCCTAGGATGGAGGGGGTGGGGGGGCGTCCATCCTACAACTCTCCTCCTCTTTTTCTTTTTTTTTTTTTTTTGATACCCAGAGAGTAGCTGTGATTCTTTTTTTTTTTTTTTTAACTTTTGGCTGCACTGGGTCTCTGTGGCTTAGCAAGGGCTTTCTCTAGTTGCAGAGAGCAGGGGCTACTCTTCCTTGCAGAGCACGGACTTCACCTTGTGGTGGCTTCCCTCGTTGCGTGGCACGGGCTGTAGGCACGTGGCTTCCGTAGTTGTGGCTCCCAGTCTCCAGAGCATGGGCTCAGTAGTGGTGGTGCAGGAGCTGAGTTGCCCTGCAGCGTGTGAGATCTTCCTGGACCAGGGATCGAACCCTGCACTGGCAGGCAGATTCCTATCCACTGCACCACCAGGGAAGTCCCAGTCCCCTCTTTTGTACATGTTTAGAATTTTCCATGCAGACAGACCAGTTAGGAGATTATACTCCGGCAGAGAGATGATGTCTCAGACTTGGTGGCAGTCGTGGTGATGGAAGTTGGGGGACGGATTCACGATACATATATCTCTAAGTAGAATCAATCTGGACTTGGTGATCAAGTGGATGTGGGGTGTAAGGGAAAATGTGTCAAATATGATTTTAGATTTCTGGCTTAAGCAAGTAGGATACTGCTTTATTTTGCTGAGACAAAGCAGGGGAATAGTCATGAGTTCAGTCTTAAAGATATGTGAGAAGCATTTAAGTAGAGATATCAAGTTATATATGAGTGAGGAGCTCAGAAGAAAGCTCCAGGCTGAAGGGAGAAATTCCTGAGTTATTGGCCCATGCATGGGTACAGGAGCTAGGAAGATCCCTCAGGGAATCTTCTTCTCCCCTAAAGAAGACAAGCTATGGACAAGGGTGCCAAGACCAGAACAGTGGGGCAGAGAGCAGACTTTTCAACAAATGATGCAGGAACAACTGGACATCCATCCACAGGCCAGGGAATTAAGTTGGATCCCTATCTCACAGCATGTACAAAAACTAACTCAAAAATGTCAGAGCTGGGACTTTCCTAGTGGTCCAGTGGTTGAGAATCCGCCTGGCAGGGGCTTCCCTGGTGGCTCAGTGGTAAAGAATCCACATGCCAATGCAGGATCCAGGAAGATCCTACATGCCATGCAGCAACTAAGCCCGGCCACTCTGCCTCCCTCCTATAAACTCATTGAGTTTAACTCCTATAAACTACTGAGCAACCAACTCACCTGTTGAGTCTGTGCTGTAGAGCCCAGGAGCCACAAGTATTGAGCCCATGAGGTGCAACTACTGAAACCCGAGGGCCCTGGAGCTTGTGCTCTGCAACAAGGAAAGCCACCACCATGAGAAGCCTGCACCCTGCAACTAAAGGAAAGCCCACACAGCAACCAAGACCCAGCACAGCCAAAACTAAATAAACAAATACAGTTATTAAATTAAAAAAAAAAAAAGATTCTGCCTTGATTCTGCGAGAGACTCAGATTCAATCCCTGGTTAGGGAACTAAGATCCCACATGCTGTGGAGCAGGTAAGCCAGCACGTCCCGACTACTGAACTCTTATGCTCCAGAGCCCATGTGCCACAAATAGACAGTCTGTGCACCACCAAGAAAGGTCCTGCGTGCCACAACCAAGACTCGATGCAGCCAAATAAATAAATACATTTTTTTTAATGTCAGTGCTAAAACTCTTAGAAGAAATCATGTGTGTAAATCTCTGATTAGGCAACAGTCTTGTAAGATTCTTGCCTGCTGTTCAAGAGACACAAGAGACGTGGGTTTAGTCCCTGGGTCAGGAAGATCCCCTGGAGTAGGAAATGGCAACCCACTCCAGTATCCTTGCCTGGAAAACCATGGGCCGCAGGTAACCGTCCATAACTTCACAAAGAGCTGGACATGAGTGAGCACAGCACAGACGTTCTCTTTGCTCCTGACTCTCAATCTCTTAAGATATGACACCCAAAGCACGAGAAACAGCAGAAGAATAGATACGTTGAACTACATCAAAATTAGAAACTTTTGTACTGCTAATGATATCACTGAAAAAGTGAAAAGGTGACTAATAGAGAAAATAGTTGTAAATCAGAGATCTGATAAGGGACTAGTATCTAGAATATATTTTAAAAACTCTTACAACCTTGTAGGTATTATACTAAGTGAAAAAGAGCCAATCACAAAACTACAAATGCTTTATGACTCCACTTATATGAAGGACCTAGAGTAGTCAGATTCATGAAAACCGAAAGCAGAATGGTGGGTGGCAGAGGCTGGGGTTGGGAGTTGGGGTGGGTGGAGAGTTATTTAATGGATGTAGAGTTTCAGTTTTGCAAGGTGAAAAAGTTCTGGAAACTGGTTGTACAACAATATGAATATGTATATTTAACACTATTGAACTGTACAAATGAACTTAGAAATGCTTAAGATGGTAAATTTTATGTTACGTGTTTTTTAATTCACAATTAAAATTTTTAAAAAGAATTCTTAAAACTGAACAATAAAAAGACAAATAATCCAACTAGAAATGGGCAAATGTTTACATAAACACTTTTCCAAAGAAGATATCAAATGACCATTAAGTACATAAAAAGATGCTCAACATCATTAGTCATCAAGGAAATACAAATCAAAACCACAATGAGATACCACTTTACATCCCCAAGAGGCTGTAATTTATAACAGGTGTTGAGGAGGAGGAGGAGAAATTGGAACCCTCATACATTGCTTCTGGGATTGTAAAATGGGGCAACTGCTTTGGAAAACAGTTTGGTGATTCTTCAAATGGTTAAACATTTACTATATGACCCAGCAATTCTACTTCTGGGTACATACCCCCCAAAACTGAAAATATATATGCACACAAAATCTTGTACAAGAATGCTCATAGCAAAGGGAACCTTCCTACCCTGTTGGAAGGAATGTAAATTGGTGCAGCCACTATGGAAAACAGTGCAGAGAGTCCTCAAAACAAAAAACAGAATTCCCGTATAATCCAGCAATCCCACTCCTGGGCATATATCCAGACAAAACAACAATTCAAAAAGACACATGCAAGCCTATGTTCATAGCAGCACTTGGCTGCTATTTGTAATAGCCACAGCATGAAAACAACCTAAATGTCCATCAACAGGTGCATGAATGAAGAAGCTGTGGTCTATACACAATGGAATACTACTCAGCCATAAAAAGAATGAAAGAATGCCATCTGCAGCAACACGGATGGACCCAGGGATTATCACACTAAATGAAGTAAGTCAGAAACAGAAAGACAAATACCATACGATATCACTTATATGTGGAATCTCAAATAAGACACAAATGAACTTATCTACAAAACAGACTCACAGAAAAAAAACAGAACTGTGGTCACTAAGAAGGAAGGCAGGTGGGAGAGGGATGGACTGGGAGTTCAGGATTAGCAGATGCAAGCTATTATATATTGGATAAACAAAAAAGTCCTACTGTATAACACAGGGAACTATATTCAATATCCTATAATAAGCTATAATGAGGTGAGGTGAAGTCGCTCAGTCTTGTCCGACTCTTTGCGACCCCATGGACTGTAGCCTACCAGGCTCCTCTGTCCATGGGATTTTCCAGGCAAGAGTACTGGAGTGGGTTGTCATTTCCTTCTCCAGAGGATCTTCCCCACTCAGGGATTGAACCCAGGTCTCCCACAGTGTAGGCAGACACATTACCATCTGAGCCACCAGGGAAAATCTAAGCTATAATGGGAAAGAGTATTAAAAGAATGTATATATGTATATAACTGAATCACTTTGCTGTACAGCAGAAATTAACATCACAAATCAGCTGTACTACAATTTTAAAGTTTTCAAAAAAGGAATGCTCATAGCATTATGATAATTATTAGCATTACTATTATTACTATTACCATTACTATTATAGCCAAAAAATGGAAACCCAAACACCCAGCTGATGAACGGATAAGCAAAATGTGGTATATCCATACAGTGGAACATAATTCAGTCATACAAAAGAATGAAGTACCGATATATACTGCAAATGATGGACCTTAAAACTTTATGCTAAGTGAAAGGCCAGTTCCAAAAGGCCACACATTGTATGACTCCATGTACAGGGAATGTCCAGAACTGGCAGATCCACAGAGACAGTAGATCAGTAGTTGCCAGGGGTTGGAGAGAAGGGGAAATGGGAAGTGACTAAGGCACATAAGGTTTATTTGGGGGGGATGATTAAACTGTTCTGGAATTAGACAGTGATCATGGTTACACTATTTTGTGAATACAGTAAAAGTCACTGAATGGCACGTTTTGAAAGGATGAATTTTATGGTGTATGAGTTATTTCTCCATAAGAAGGATGGGGGTTGGAGAGGAGAGTAGGGGACCTCAAGAACTACAACACTTAAAGACTGGGTGGAAGGGGTTTACCTGGTGGCCCAGTGGCTAAGACTCCACACTCCCAGGGCAGGGGCCCTAGGTTTCATCCCTGGATGGGGAATTCTATCCCACGTGCCACTTCTCAGAGTTCCCAAGCTGCAACTAAACATCCCGCATGTTGAATGAATATCAAGATCCCAAGTGTGGCAACTAAGACCTTGCACAGCCAAATAAATAAAACTAAGTATTTTTTAAAAAGAAAAAGTCTGTGTGGAGGAGGAAGAGGGATGCCCCAAGGAGACGAAGAGAAGGTGGCCCAAGAGGCAGAAAGAAAACCAGGTGTATAGGTTGTCGTGGAAGCCAAAGGAGTGCTTCAGAAAGGAGGAGTGGAAAAGCAGGAAGTTTGTTGGGAGGCCAAACTGCAGGAAGGCTGAAAGGCAGTCTAACTATCAACCAGGAGAGGATCCATGCGGTCGTGGGGAGTCTGAATCCACACCTAACGGTCTGCTCCTCCCCCGCTCCCTCCCACGCTGGTGACTGCATCCAGGGACTGGCAGTGAGCACAGGCCCCTGAACACAAGTGAGGATGCTGCCGAACACACCGGAAGCCTAGGTCACCGGCCGGCTCAGCGCCACACCGACCTCGGATCCTGCGAAAGGCCACGGAGATTCTGGGGGATGGGAGAGAGAAGGGACTGTACCTCTCCAACCCCGACTGAGCGGGGGGTGGAGGGATCCTCCCTGCCTGGTCCAGCCTTCCCCAGCCATCCTCACCTGACGCTCCTCTGCCCCTGGCGTGTCTCTGCTGCAGCCCGCGAACCACAAGTCCATTTTCTGCGTCTGCCCTGGGAAGGGCTGAAGAGCCCGCAGGCACCCGGCGCCAAGAGCGCAGCCACACCCAGAATTCCAGCAACGCAGGGCCCCGCGCCAGAGAGCCCGCCCTGCCTGCCCTGCGCACCCCTTGACGGGGCCGGTGGGTCCCTAGGCGGAAGAGCAAAAGCTTGCGCAGACCAGAAGCTGTTGCAGTAGAGCACGTCCTGCCCCCTGGAAACGGGGCCCGCGCCCCCTCCAGCACCCAAACCCGGTAGTTGGTCCGGATTTGGAGTGTCCCAGACAGGATCCAGCTCCTTGCCCCACCCAGGCTTCTCCTAACTAGGCTCCCCCAAGCCATACCGTGCTTGTGTAAGGATTCCTGGGCGATAACCTACACTTAAAGAGCTTACTGGATCCTGGGACCTTCTCTTCCAGGGAGAGCCCCAGATTGTTCAGCTAGTGGAAAACCCCTAAGAAGGCTTGCTCTCGCCACTGTTATTCAGCATTGCTCTGGAAGCTCTAGTCATTGCACAAAGGCATGAAAAAGAAACAAAAGATTCATATATTAAAAAGAGATGATTATTCTTTGAAAGATGGTAACATGAACTACCTAGAGAATATATATTCAACTGGAAAAATCATAAGAAAGTGGCCCAGATATTCTTATATTTGGACACTGGGCCAGCCAGAGCTGTGATGAAGATAGACACATAATAATACACTCTCACAGACTTAACTGTTATTCTAGTGGTTACAAGATCAACATAAAAATCAATAGTTTCTCAGTAGACATGCAATAAACAGTTATAAAATATATTTGGGGAAATGATTATTCATGTGGCAACAACATGTATAAGTTACCTAAGAATAAACTTTTAAAATGTAGAAAAATCTAGAAGAAAACCACAGGCATTTTTAAAATAACATGAAAGAAGGCTTGAATAAGTGGAAAGATAAACTGTTCCTGAGTGAGAAGATTGAAAGTTTTAAAGAAGCGAATTTATCCCAACTGTCATGCAAGGGTTTTGCCCTACCAGATGTCAGAACAAACTACAAAGCTGGAACAATTAAAATATTTACTAGTTTAGGAAAAATTAATAGATCAATAGACTGTAAGAGGGAGGCCAGAGCATGATCTATGGGTATCTGAGAATTTAGTATATAAGACAGAATCACGGGACTTCCCTGGCTGACCAGTGGTTGAGTCTTCGCCTTCCAGTGCAAGGGGTGTGGGTTCATCCTGATGGGAGAGCTAGGATCTCATATGCCTCAGGGCCAAAAACCAAAACACAAAACAGAAGCAATATTGTAACAAATTCAATAAAGACTTTAAAATGGTCCACATCAAAAGTGAAATCTTTTTTAGAAAGAAACTGTTTCAGATAAGTAAGGGAAAAAGAGATTGTCCAATAAATGATATTGGAACAACTGGGTACCTCATACCATTCATAAAAATACACTAAATAAATTCCAGGTAGATTAAACGGCCAAATATTTTCTAAATCAATAAAATAGAATAGAATATTACTATATAAGGAAACATCTTCCTAAGCAAGATATCAAACCCAGAACACATAAAAGAAAATATTAATTGCATAAAAATTAAAAACCTCTGTACATCAAAATTTAAACTGACAGAGGACTTCCCTGGTGGTGAGTAGTTAAGGCTTCGCTCTTCCACTGCAGGGGACACAGGTTCCATCCCTGGTCGGGGAACTAAGAGACCACCTACTGCACAGTGCAGCCAAAACAAATAAATAACAATTTAAAAGGTGAAGTAAACAGATGCAAAGAGTCGGACACGACTAAGTGACTGAACTGAACTGACTGAAACAATATTAAAAAATTAAACTGAAAAAGGACTGGCATTTTTAAATGATAATAACTCATCTACATCAGTAAGAAAAAGGCAGACAATCTAACAGAGAAGCAGGCAAAGAATATGAACAGGCAAGTCACAAAAGAAGAGAGCTCCCTCTTACCTACTTTACTGATAAACATTAAAAAAATCAGAGTGCTCAATATTACCAAGGATGTATGTGGAAAAAGAAGCGTTCTCATTTTCCATGAGACTTAAAACTAAGTTAACCTTTCTGACATATATCAAATGCTTTAAGAAATGTAAATCCTTTGACCCTAAAACTCCATTTCATGCAAATTGTTATAAGGAAATAAAGGGACAAATAGGCAAAAATTTATATTCCTATAAATTAAGAGGAAATTAAATAATTATGAGGAAAAATGTAGAAATACCAAAACAGTATTTTATCAACATAAGGTCGATTCCTGTGCAATTGACTAAAAGAATGGAGTATAGCTGCACGTGCTAATATGGAAAAAAGGTAAAAAATGTATTGTTTAGCAAAAAGTATATATGAGTCAGTAACCAAGATATAACCCATTTATGTGGAAAGAAGGGAATTCTTCTACACTGTTGAAGGAAATGTAAATTGGTACAGTGACTATGGAGAACTGTATGGAGGTTCCTTAAAAAACTAAAAATATAGCCACCCTGCAATCCCACTCCTGGGCCTATATCTGGAGAAAAACATCATCTGAAAGGATGCATGCACCCCAGTGTTCACTGCAGCACTGTTACAATAGCCAAAGACAAGGAAGCAACCTAAATGTCCACTGCCAGAGGAAGGGATAAGAAGATGTGGCTCATATATGCAGTGGGATATTACACAGTCATTAAAAAGAGTTAAATAGTGCCATTTGCAGCAATAGGGCTGGACCTAGAGATAGTCATATTTAGTGAAGTAAGCCAGACAGAGAAGGAGAAATATCATATGACATCCCTTATATGCAGAATCTAATAAGAAATGATATAGATGAACTTATTTACAAAACAGACTCCCAGAGAATGAATTTATGGTTGCCAGCGGGGAGGGATAGGGGGAATGGAAAGTTAGGGAGTTTGGGATTAACATGCACACACTGCTATATTTAAGATGGATAACCAGGACGTCCCAGGTGGTCCAGTGGTAAAGAATCTGCCTGCCAATGCAGGGGACACAAGTTCAATCCCTGGTCCAGGAAGATTCCATGGGTCACAGGGCCATTAAGCCCATGTACCACAACTACTAAGCCTGCGCTCTGGGCCCACGAGCTACAACTACTGAGCCCACATGCTCTAGCCCAGGAGGCCAAGAAAAACCACCACAATGAGAAGCCTGCACACCACAATGAAGAATGGCTCCCGCTTGCTGCAGTTAGAGAAAGCCTGTGAGCAGCAGTGAAGACCTAGAGCAGCCATAAATAAATCATTAGAAGTTTTAAAAGACACTTAAAATGAATAACCAACAAGGACCTACTGTATAGCATAGGGAACTCTGCTCAATGTTATATGGCAGCCTGGATGAGAGGGGAGTTTGGGGGAGAATGAATACATGTATGGCTGAGTCCCTTTGCTGCTCACGTGAAACTATCACTACATTTTTAATCAGCTATACTCCAACATAAAATTTAAAATGTTAAAAAATATAACCCACTTATAAAATTAAAAATTCTATATATAAACAAACAAACAAAAGAAACAACAAAAAAAATTCTGTATCAAACAATAGTGATGATGTCTCAGGGAAGAATTCACTCTCAATAGTTTCTGTTTTGTCTGAAATTACTATAACAGGGGTGTAATATCTTTAAAATCAACAATAATAATAAAGATATTCAAAAATAAGAAAGTAGAAGTGATATCTTTTTTTACTTATTAAATTTCAAAGGCTTAAAAGTGTAATAACATCTATGGTTGGTCAACATTTTGGTGAATGGACAGTCTCACACTCCTGTGTAGGAGAGCAGTATGTGAATAGATACATACGTTTACATGTAGATAGCCGACAGACCCATAAATTCCACTTCTAACAATTTACTCTCAGGAAATAATTGGACACACATTTAAATGTATACAAATATTCACTGAAGTGTAGTTAAAAAAGGAAAAAAAATAGAGCATGAACAAAGTATGGTTTATTCATACAATAAAAGGCTATGTAATGATTAAAATATTTCACTATTAAAATATTAAAAATAAGCTTAACACAATGGATAGCATTATATTACATTGAAAAAAATTACATGTATCTAGAACAGCATGCATACTAAAATATATTGGAGGACTTCCCTGGCAGTCCAGTAGCTAAGACTACACCACCTCCAATGCAGGGGGCCCAGGTAGGATTCCTGGTCAGGGAACTAGATCCTACACGCCATCACAAAGAGTTCACATGCCACATCCAAAGATCCTGCATGCCACAGCTAAGACCCGACACAGCCAGATAAATCAATATTTAAAAATAAAGAAACAAAATAAAAATTAACAACGTGCTTTCCCAGTAGATTTTAAACATCACTTGAGGGAAACACTAATTTAGGACAAAGACTTAGAGACTGGCTCGACGGCCATAGATTATCAAACACTCCAGTCCTAAATTCTGACCAAGCATTTGTAAACTAATGAGAATGTGTGGTTGTGGTGGGGAGAAGGGAGGTACCAGCCTGCCCTGTAGTGGTTTATCTTCTTGGGAATAGCACCTTCTTGCTGTGCTTTGGCCAGCAAGGACTCCATGGGGAAGCAGGTACTTTCTCTTTTTTTAATTTTTCTTTTTAAATTAGTTTATTTTTTGTTTTTGGCTGAGCCAGGTCTTCATTGCTGTGTGCAGACTTTCTCTAGCTGTGGCAAGCAAGGACTACTCTCTAGTTGTGGTACAGAGGCTTCGCGTTGTGGTGGCTTCTGCTATTGTGGAGCATGGGCTCCAGGGCATCTGGGCTTCAGCAGCGGCTGCTCATGGGCTCCGCTGCTCCATGGCATATGGAATCTTCCTGGACTAGGGATTAAACCTGTGCTGCCTGCATTGGCAGGTGAATTCTTAACCACTGGACCACCAGGGAAGCCCAGGTACTTCTTGATTACAGAGGAAGCTCCATCCCCTTCCTTGATGTCCCCATCCTCCTTCCCTTCCTACATTAGTAAACAGCTGGGGATTAATCAAAGCTTCACAGGTTGGTGATAACAGGTGGTGACAGACTCATGCCCTGCTGCCCAGGTGAACAGCAGCACAGCGGCCAGGGCTGACTTCATGCCAAACTTACCCTTGCTTAAAAGAGGGCTGCAGAATTGGGCGGAATTATTTTCACTTCTTAGGAAAGAAAAAAGGAAATTATTTTCTGGTGTCTGGACTCAGACCCTGGATACCAAAGTGGAATGCTTCATGGGTCTCAACACCATGGGCTTTCCGTAGGTAGTCATGGCAACGAAGCAATTATGTAAAGAGATAAAATACCTTCAAAAATCAAGGGGGAAACAGACTAGTTAGCAGAATCACTGAATGGCTGCACAGAAAAGCCCTTTAAGGAGCCTACAATGCGTTCTCCTTACCTTACAGTGGCAAAGCAGGCCCAGAAAGGAGACCCGACTTGTCCCAGGTCAAAGCAAAATAGGAACTTCTGACAAGAGAGGCTCTCCATGCTGGTCCGATAAGTATGGTATGTGGCATTCAAGGGCCAAAGCCGCAACTTAACCAGGTTAAGGACTAGGAGGGGCCACCCAAACAGGCATGTGGAAGAACTTCAGGAAGTCTGGCTGGCAGAGCCCGTCTTGAGTACTGCTGACCTCACCCTCAGGAATCTTAGGTGGATGGATTGGCACACAGATCCTCCTGGTCTACACTAAAGCTCCAAGGATCCAGCTAAGCTCAGAAACATCAAAGCAATCAGTAACATCAAGGCCTGGATAGGACCTGGATTGACCCCACTATGCTATTCAGAAAATTCTCCCAAAGGCAAGTCAGGAATGAGAACTTTGGTTTGGCCCCTGCAGAAATGCTCCTGGAAGCTCAGTAGCAGCTTCTGTCAGCTTTGTGCTCTATATCTGCCCATTTGTCCCAGAGATGTTCACTGCTTAACTGGTCCTATAGAACCACAACCTCAGACCCAAGTGTCTGTCTGTGCTATCAGAAGACTACAGAAGGAGAAAACCCTCCTTCTCACTGCAGAATGGAGGTGGGGATGGGAGATATACACCCTCTACTCCTCTCTCCCTGAAGCCCCATAAGTCTTTGCTGTGAAAGGAACTGGACTTCAGAGCCAGCTAGAGATGTACATTGGAGCAAAGGCATTGTGGATTGTTAGGACATTCTTTTCCCTAGGAGGCCGATTCTTGTAAGGGTGGGTGGGGCAGGCAAAGCCAACAAGGGCAAATGCCAGCTGTGTAGGACTTCACCAGCTTCTCTGAGGACAGGACAGAGGGAGCCCTTAAGCCTTCTGCCAGCTCCACGTACTTGTGTGGCTTGGGCACTGGGTCACACTACATCCACACTATCTGCCCCAGGGCTGGATGGCCAGGGGTGCCAGGCTGCCCTTCAGAGCTCTGACTGTAGGGTTTGGGACCTGGACAAGGGCAGCAACTGAGGGCTTCAACCACTGACTCCTTCTTCCCCAAATAATCCTACCCACAAGGGCCCAAGATATCAGGGGGCAGAGGCCACAATTATTGATCCCACCTGAAACGCCATCTCTCACTTGCGCTGCCTCCCTACCCCTTGACCAGCTGCAAGAACTTTCCTTCTTCCAAGAGTGACTGTGGAACAGATCTCGAGGTTGAGAGACTGGCCCCAGCCCGCCCGACGTGGACGGGCACGACGCAGGGGTGCGGCCGAGTCGTGCTGGGACAGCTCCAGGCTGCCTCCTAGGCAGCAGAGCGCCGCTACAATTGCAGACCGGGTTAGAAGAGAGGCTGAGCCTTCCAGGGGCCAGAAGGGAAAGACCAGCCCTTGGGTTGGGGGTAGTTGGGACGGGAGGTCCATATGGCTAGGGAATGAATGAATGAGCGAATGAATGACCAGCGACGGCGGCAGAGGAGGATGGTGGTGAACCACGGGAGGTATCCCGAGGAGGGTGCCCTCCACCTCCCTGGTGCCGCCCGGACGTCCATCATCCCCGATGTTCAAACCCCTCGCAGGAAGCGCCGGCAGCCTGGCATCCCGCCCCCGCGCAACACCTCGCAGCCTGGGAGGCGCCGGGGCCCGCACGGCGCAGCTCTGGAGCGGAGCCGCATTCCGGCAGGGTGGAAAGTGCCTGCCCCGCGGGCAGAATCCACCAAGGCGCGGCGGGCGCCGGGTCCCTCCGGGTAGCGTCCCTTCGAGGCGGACTCCGGGTTCCACAGCCCGGTCCGCGGGTTGCACCCACTTACCTGCTCGCTCCGGCGGCCGCTACCGGACTCAAAGCTGTCATCGCGGAGCCTCCAGACAGCGCGGGGAACCGGGTGCCCACTCCTGCCTGCCTCGGAAGACACGCCCCCAACCGTTCATTGGCTGCTCGCGCGGGACGGGCCCAGCCCATTGGTTGTTCCTCCCTCTCTCCAGATCCAGGTGGGGCCCCACGCTCTGCTTAGATCCTACCGCTCAGTCTACGGGACTGGAAAGTCCCGGAGTCTTGGGCCTGGGTCTGCATCCTTTGCCCTTCCCAGCGAAGGCCTTGGGTACTTGCTTCAAATTCTTCCTCTTTAGCCATTTTAGTCTCTCTGTAGCAGCCCATTCCCGCCCTCCTCCACCTCCCAACCCCAAGCTCCAGGGCAGTTTCAGTTTCTCTCCACACCAGAGAAGTGAGGACATGAGTAGGGAACACCAGAGGGGATTTTGAACAAGGGTCTGCAATGATTTTATGTTTTCCCCAGAGCTGGGGATTTCGCGGTGTCTCCCAAAGCAGAAAGCTTCTGGAGGTTTGGAAAGGGACTGCAGATGGCCAGATTGAGTGGGAAAGCACAAGCATTAGAGCTCACACTGGGGATGTGACAATCAACCTGGTACGTGGGCCCCTTCCCTCTTATCCCCACCAGGAAAGGCTTGGTCCTTGGGAGTGGTCAGGAGACAGGGAAGGTGCAAACCCTTCCATTCCCAACCGTCTCCTTGCTTTCTGAGCCTGCTTTTCACATAGGGAGGATGTGGAAAAACAAGAGGGCACAAATATTCTGCAAACAGAACCTCAACCTGGACCTCTACTGCAGGATGACCTGGGGGAAGGAGCAGGACAAGGGTCACTTCACTCCTGGTTTACCCAGAGCAGGAGGGAGGGGCCCTTGTGGCTGCCTTTTCCAATCTTTGGTCTAAATAAGCTGTTAAAATTTCCCCAGCTGCGGGATCTTTTAGACCCCAGGGCACTGAAAAGGGGAGCCTATCTTCAAGGTAGTCAGCGGCTGCTCTCCTAGAACCTTGGCACCCTGGGGGACAGGATGGCAGTTGGCCTGAGTCTTAACAGGAGAACTTGCCGGGAACCATGGGGCTCTTGCCATTTCACCCCACTCAGAGGGCAGAGTTCAATCACCACCACCCCCATCCCCAACAAAAAAGAGAGGAAACAGGTGCTTCAGCTGTTGTTTATTGACATACAGGTAGGCTCTATAGCAACCCGCCTGGAGGCAGCTGCAGTAGTGCGGGAAATGGAAGATGGGGGGTGGAGTGTTTGTCTGCAGCATCAGCTGGGTGGAGTGAAGGAAGAGAAGTATACGGTGCACAAGGTGAGGGAGGCTGAGGGGGTTGGAGAAGCAAGTAAGGGCCAGGGCCAGAGTCTACTTAAACTGGAACCACTGCCCCATACCCTAAGGCCCCTACTCTTGATCCCAGGCCAGGGTTGGGAATTCTCTGGATATCCATTTTCTACAGGAACTGAATCGGGTACACAAAGGAAGGGAAGCAGGAGCTGTTGCCCTCTGTGTGAAGCTCTGGGGCCTCCAGTCCTGCCTGCATCCCTCCTTCATCCCTTGCTTGGATGCAGCCACATGAGGGGTAGCCCAGCTCTGAACTACCCCATCCAAGCAGAGTCTTAAAACCAGCCAGGTTTCACAGAGGTATTCATCTTATTCCCTGGCATCCCAGCCCACCAGTGCCACACTACAGCCCCAAGTGAGCACTACAAGCAATGCTGGCCTAATGAGTGGTTTGGGGAAGAGGGGTGGGACAGGGGCTGGAGGAGGGGCTTCGGAGTCCATCACGGCACAGGAACCACACGCATGGTGTTGGTGAAGCCAGAACCAGGGCGCCACCCGGTCAGCACAATGACCACGTCTCCCTTCTTGAAGAAGCCTCGGGCCTTTCCTGGAGGAAGAGAAGAGAGCTGGTAAATGAGAAAAATTAAGCCAAGAAGGTATACACTTGGGAGTTCAGTTCAGTCCATTCGCTCACTGGTGTCTGACTCTTTGCGACCCCATGAATCACAGCACACCAGGCCTCCCTGTCCATCACCAACTCCCGGAGTTCACTCAAACTCACATCCACCGAGTTGGTGATGCCATCCAGCCATCTCATCCTCTGTCGTCCCCTTCTCCTCCTGCCCCCAATCCCTCCCAGCATCAGAGTCTTTTCCAATAAGTCATCTCTTCGCATGAGGTGGCCAAAGTATTGGAGTGCCCCACAACTGAGGAAGGTCTGACACGCCTTTACTTTCTTACACCACAAGGTGGCGCTAGCCTCACAGCCCGGGCAAAGGGAATGAGGGAGGCCTTGGTATTATTTCATCACTCAGATGGCAGAGGTAGCAGGAACCTTTGGACATCATTCATTTTCTACTCAGAAAGGTGGAGAGCCCAGCCCAAGGTCAAAGCTAGCTGTTTCCTCTCATCCTATGACATCCTACTTTTATACTGTGACAAAGGTCATTTGAGTACATAATCTAAATGTGAACTGGCCCCAAGTGTAGGAGATCTGGTTAATTTTATGGGGAAAAAACAAAAACAAAAACAAAACCCTCAGTAATGAGCAAGTGCCAAAGAATGGACAAAGGTGATTATCCAGGATCCTTTGCTTTGGATCCCACTCCCAAAGAACATGAGGTGAGAACCTGGGCTGCTCAGCCTCACACCTCAAAGGTCCTCTCCCCACCCTGAGGACTCCAGAGATTGGGATGAAGGAACCAGAGAACATTCCCAGTGAGACCAGCTCTTGCCCGCAAAGGCCGGCATGTTCCTCTTTCAAGGTCTGAGAAGCAGTGCTCTAGCACCTTCCCCAGCCCTCCACCGGGAGCCCTCCCTGCCAGACACGCACCAACATTCATGGCCAAGTTCACCCGGAGGTCCACGTCCTCAGCCCAGGCCTCCTGCACTGGGTCCTTACACACCACAGGGAAGATGCCGCGGTACAGGTGGGCCTGGCGAGCTGTCTGGTGATTCCGGGTCACGGCAATGATGGGGGCCCGGGGCCGGTACCTGGCCACCTGATGTGCAGACCTGAGATGGGGCAGGCAGACAAGATGGTTGAACAGTGCCCTCGGGGACTTCAGCAACAACTCACCCTGGAATCCAGCTCTGCCAGCCTGAGGCTCTGGCCATTTCAACATCTGCTCCCAAGACTGAGGTGTCCCATCACCCTGTATCTGCCATAGTAGATTCTTCACAGCTATGCTACCCCAAACCCCTCCTACAGGCCAGGGCCACAGGATTATACTGACCCAGCATGGGTCACTTTACTTACCCACTTACCCCACATGCCCTATACTTGGCAGACCCCCCCACCCCCTGAACTTTTCCGTTCTGGCACAGGGAGGCAGCCCTGTCCAGGCTCACCACACCCTTTTCTCTTGCTGCCAGCAACAGACACAAGCCAAGCAGCATGTGAACAGCACCTGACACTTGACATCTGCAAAAAAAAACCCAAAACAGGAACAGAGCCCACCAGGCCACCCGGGAAACCTATAAGACAAGCCTCCTACTGCTGTGCCCTCTCCTGACCTCACAGGACCCCCGGCCCCTGAAACAGTCCCAGTAACTGGGCTGTAGAGCCCCCGAGTCAAACCTGAGTATCTAAGCAAGGCTGAGGATGAGAAATTAAGTGCTACCCAGAAGGCAAGACTAGGAGAGGGGCGTGTCAGCGGGGGAGGCTCTGCCTATGAAGGCTCCCCTGGAGGGGACTGGACCTTTAAAGCTCACAGGCTGGATGCTACCTTCAACACTGACACTCTACACTGGTAGGGGCTGGTGTCTCAGGAGTTGGAGGGGCCTGCCGGCAGGGGGACCTGGAGCTCAGAAGGTAAGCTGTGAGGACACGCAACAGCTGTCAGGGAAACTTAAGCCATGTCACAGCAGAGGATGCCCTGCTTAAGGCCTGGCCTCCATACAAGGCTTTCAGAGGGAAGCAAGTGCTGAAGTCAGGACTCGCTCAGAGTGAAACCCCAGAAGACTGGAACTAAAAATAGCCAAGTAGCAAAGGTTGGACCTTTTCACAAAGGTCAACCCTAACAGCTGGAGCTTTTTATCCTAAGCCCTCTACTGTGGGACTCGGCACCCAACTCGTGTCCTGGTCCGAAAGGCAGGCCCACCTGCTGCTCCTTGGTGCACAGGGGGCACCCATCTACTCCTCTCCACCCGCCTCCTCCAGAAACCCTAGCTGCCCCGGGGAGGAGCAGCACAGACCCAGGGAGCAAGGGATATTAACTTGAGGTCCTGGATTTGGAAGGGACTCAAGCCAGAGGCCAAGTAGAGGTCTCAGCCTGGCTGCCTGGCCCGAGTGCCAGCAAGATAGCACAGTGACCTTTCCTAGGCAGCACCCACTTATCTTTGGGACAGATGGGATAGGTACACCAACCAAACAGCATTGTCAGCAAACGGCATTCCTTTTGCAAACTGGACTTTTTAAAGAGCACTTAGCTAGAAGAAGCAAAACTGGTGGTCCTTTACTTTTTAAGAACAGCTTTTCAGTATCAAAGAACCACTTGTTGTCAGGCTTCCTGTAGTTATCTAATTAAGTCTAGCTCGTTGTGAGGGTTTAATAAACTTGCTTTGGACCCAAATGGTTCAAAATGCCCGTAAGTGCTGCGGGGGGGCTGGGTGGGGGAGGGGGAAGGGGCTCCTTCCCTGCAGGGTGCAGGCAGAGGGTCTTACCTTGGCTCGATGCCATCTGAGCCCCGTGCAGTGCACTGCTCCCAGGGGCCCCAAGAAAAAGGGCCACCGAGCAGGGCATTCCCAGGGAGCTGCTGCCACCTCCTACCTGCCAGACTTGGTGAGGACGATTATGGCCCCACTGCAGCACTTGAAGGACGCCTCCACGGCCCCCACGGCGGCGGCTTCGGTGGGGTCGCTGGTAATGGGTGACAGGCGACGGAGCTCCTCGAACAATTGCAAATGGTAGATGGCAGCCTCTGCCTCACGGGCAATCTAGGGGCAACATCCGTCCAGAGGGACGAGGGGGACAGAGCTGTCAGAGCCGTGTCACACGGGACGGGGAGGGGAAGACTCGCACAGACAGCTGGGGAGGAGCAAGTCCCTGGGTGCAGGGGCCAAGAACAGCCCGATCACTGGAGGTTCTGAGCTGAGTGAGATCGAGACTTGCAGGAACCAGCCCCTCACCAGATGCCTGTGACATGGCTGTGCCTTCTGCGCTGGAGGATCCTGTGGCCCTGTCCTGCCCTGACCTCCCTGGCTGGCTTCCTGAAGACGAGAGGAGTGTCCCAGGCTCAGGGCTAGGCCCTGGCTGTCGTCTAGAGTGGCTGGAGCAAGAGGTTGTTTATCCTACAGAGTTACCTGCCCTCGGGGCCCTACCTGCCAGACTCCGTGAGAACTATCAAAGCTGCCGCTAAACACTTATATGAAGCCTCCACGCTGCCCATGGCCATGGCTTCCATGAGGTCTGTGGAGTGACTTGAGGCTCGCGCAAGTTCTTCAAACAGCTTGCGGTGGAACATGGCTGCCTCAGCCTCACGAGCTATCTGTAAGGTTTAGGGGGAGGGGAGGCAAGGAAGAGGGAAGAAGGAGGGGGGGAAAAAACAAACGAGAGACAACAACATGGAAAGACAGAATGGGGAATTAATGAGAGGAAGGTACCGCAGGTTAATTGGCTAAGTCTCTCCTTCAGGCAGATGCAAAGAGGCAGGGTGATGAAAGCCTGCTCGGGGAGGTCCAAGCGTCAATGGCTACTGTCCCTCCCCCATCAGAGGGGAAACTGGTTCTTCCATTCTGGAAGGATCTTTCGATTCTGGTAGGTCTCTCTGATTGGCGGTGGGGATGGAGGGAGATGATGTGACGCCAGGCTCTAACGCCTCAGCGTGGAAACATTCGGAGGCTGGGGGCCCTCCCCGGCTCCCCGGCAGGACTCAACCACGCTGCCTCATGACACAGCTCGCAGGAAGGAACAGGCCCCCCTCCTCACATGGCTGCCTTACCACAGGGCTTCGTGCCTGGCCTCCTCCATGCACACATGGAGTGCTTGCTTGGCTTCAGACACAGAAATGCTACCTGCCTTTCCAGTGGCCTGCAGTAGAAGCACATTGAGCAGCGCTAGAAAGCTGGGGTCAAAGCCAAGGACACGCAGCTTGACCACATTCTAAGCGGGCAGGTGGAAACTGGCAAGCTTGTGAGGGGCACTGAACAGCCATGTGAAGAGACAGGTGCCTGTGGAAGCACACAGGTGAGCTTACCAAGGCATTTGATTAAAACTGAATGATTACAACACCCATGAGAAAGCCACTGGGTTATTCATAGACCACCTGCTCAGATAACACCAAGACTTAGAAAACTTAAGCTTTAGAAAGGGTTATAATGCAGTTACGAGCGTCTTAGACAATGATGGGTGAGGGAAGAATCAGTAACGCCATCTCATTAATCTGACAGGATGAGCCAATGAGTGGCTGAATTTGCTAGGTTAAAGGGTTTCTTCCTGCAAGAATGGAATGCATGCAGCCCAAAAGGACAGGGCAATGGACAGAAAAGAGAACCATAGCTGGTACTACCTAAACCATAGTTAAGAACATCAATTGCATCAGTTACAGGAGAAAGCAGTAGACAGTTAAGAGGGGAAGCTACTGGCCAGTGTTAACTGGTGGCATGGCCAGGAGAACTTACCTCCTGAATAGGGCCATGCAATCCCAATCTCACAGTTCTAAAGTGTTTGTTCAAAGAAAAGACTGAGTTTGGAAAAACAGACATGCTTGCAGAGCCCGGAGTCTGGTTCTTAGTCTCTGACCCCAGGACACGCCCCACAGGAACATCTGTCCTGATCTGCTAGATGTGCTCTAGGAGAATGCTGGCTTCAGAGTCAGCTGACCTGGGTCCAAACTCAAGCTCTATCATCATGTGCCTGCATCCATTAAAAGTGGGGTGACATCCACCTCACTGAGGTTAAGAACCTGCATAAGGTTCTTAGCAGACATTTTATAACAGCAGTGCAATTTAACGCAAAGGGTGTAATTAAACATATCCCATCTAGTTCACTTCTTAGATAATGCCTTGAGAGGTCAAATGATGTGCCCAAAGACACAAAGTCCCTACAGTCTATCATGTCAAGGTCTCAGAGGCTGTGGGGCCACATGACTAAGCAAGGCAGTTATCGTTACATATATATATAATTCTATATGGAAACCCATAAACATTAACATCAACCACTCTAGAAGGGGCCGGTTCAAGGTCACTATCTCCCAGGAGAGAGGAAGTGCTCACTGGGACAGGTGAGAAGAACCGTGAGCCTGCCATGCATGAGCATCAGGACAGCAATCATGTCATACATGGGTTGGCCATCCGCCAGAAAAACACAGCTGTCCCAAGGGCAGGCACTGGTCTCTACTGATTTCATTATGGGCAAATCCACCCACGACACCAAGGACAGACCAGAAGACACCTGCAGTCAAGATGTCTTGTTTCACCCCTGAAGAAGTAGCCACTGTAACGGTCATGTCTTCTTTGGAAGCCACTCGAGCCTAATCACTTAGAAAGTGAAGAAGGAAAGGATGGTATCTAGTCCAGAGTTTTTTTTGGGGGGATGCATTGGAGGGATGTCACACAAAGGGCTTGGGGTCCTTTGCTGGCTGGAAAATGAACAGGAAGGTTAAAGAAACAGTTTGCTGAGCTATACATTATCAACAGCCACCTAGGACCCTTGTGAAAGGTCATCTGTAGCGCTCGTTTCCCCAGGCCTGTGTTCATCTTCAGGATGCTTTAGAGCAGAGGCAGCCAGGCTATGGGACATGGTCTAGCAGAAGACCTTGGAAAAGCTAGCTCCCACAGGAGAATGAGGAGCGGCCCCTAGGCCTCCTCCAGACCCTCTCACCCCAGGGGGCCAGCTGGGATCAGCCAGCCTTCCACCTGTTTCTATTCGTGGGCCTGTCACCCTTCCCTTAAACCCCACTTCTAGGGTTAGTGCAACAGCTCAGCAAAGCAGGCGCTGCTGCAGGTACCATGCAAGGCCAGCTCACAGCCAAATCAGTGCAGGTGACAGCCTCCAGTGCAGGCCCAGAGGACTCCGTCGGGGAGGCACTGGCTGGAACAGGTGGGGAATCAAAACGGAAGCCAAACACAGGCCAGCTGGGAGCAGGAGCTCTTGGACTTTTCCAGAACAGGGCAGAGGGGCTCAGGTCCTCTAGACTGTCCAGGGGGAAGCAGTACAGATGTCCCAGGACTCAAGCAAGGGAAGGATTCACACCCCGAAGATGGGAGTGAACTGTGCTACGTGCAATGAAGGCGGCCGCCTCCAGAACAGAAGGGACTAGGAGACTGGGCAGGAAGGCAGAAGAGCAAAAAAAAAAAAAAAAAAAAAAAAAGACACCTCCACGACCCCAGCACACACTTCCTCACTCTGCTTGTGACTTGGAGGACAATAAAAGATCGAGGGCACAGAAGTGACACTACAAGGTGTCCCCATGTGCTGGAGTTCGCCTCCACCCCCAGCGGGAGAACTTACCAGGTGCTGCATGCGGACAGCTTCCAGGGGGTAGTCCCCTTTGGCCGTCTCTCCAGACAGCATGATGCAGTCGGCTCCATCCAAGACGGCATTGGCCACGTCACTGCCCTCCGCCCGGGTAGGGCGAGGCTTCTTGATCATGCTCTCCAGCATCTGGGAGGGGACAGAGCATTTGTGAGACGTGGCCTGGGAGGGCTCCGGACACAAGGTGACCCCGTGGAGAGCACGTATGTAGAGAGTCCGGCTTTGTGCAGGTGCGTGGGGGCAGGAGGGCGGGGGAACAGGTGTGTGCATGATGTGGGGCAGGATCCATGGGAAGAGACCGGGTAGCCTCCAGAGCCTCCCTGAACAAGGATGCACGCTCAGGGAGAGGCACACACCTGTGTGGCACAGATGACGGGCTTCCCAGCTCGGTTGCACCGACCAATCATCATCTTCTGGGCAAGGAAGACCTTCTCTGCGGGGATCTCAATGCCCAGGTCACCACGCGCCACCATGATCCCATCACTGGCTTCCAGGATCTCGTCAAACCTGACAGGCAAGTTGCAGAGACAGAGCTTAGACAGAACCAGGGCCTTGCGTACGGTGACACCAAGTTTCCCGGGATTCTCTGACTTGGCCATTCTTGCACCAGGACAAGTACCCATGACACATCACCACAGGGGTGTTCCAGCTGTCTCAGTCCCCCAAAGGGGGGCCAACAGTTCTGCCCGCTGGACTCTTCAGCACCAGGATGGACACTTCACTGAGGGGCAGGGGAGGGGGCGGGTCTCCTCCAAAATCCCATGGCTTCACTTCCTCTCCATCTCTTTTTTCCCTTAACTTTTTATTTTACATTGAGGTATAGCTGATTAACCATGTCTTGATAGTTTCAAATGTACACAGAGCGACTCAGCCATACACATATGTGCATCCATTCTCCCCTAGACCCTCCTCCCAGCCAGGCTGCCATACAACATTGAGCAGTTCCCTCTGCTAGACAGTAGTCCTGTGGGTCATCCATTTTAAATATAGAAGTGGGTACAGGTCCACCCCAAACTCCGACTATTCCTTCCTCCCATCGTTCCCCTCTGGTAACCGAAAGTTCAATCTCCGTGTTCACCTGTATCTGATGAGGTCCCTCTCAAGGTGTCTCTCTACCATCTGCATTTCAGTCATCACTGCTGGGGCAGAAACGGAACCCAAGGCGGCTGACTGCTCTTGACACAAAGGTCCATGGCCTCTTCCAGTCAAGGACACTGGAAGGCTACTCCTTCAGAGGTCCCTCCCCAATGTGTTGAAGGCATGAGAATATGGCCTTGCCTGGCCTGAAGCCAAAGTCAGCAGGTGCCCATGGCTTATCAGGATGGCAGAGGGAGGGGGCCCCAAATCTCCCAGTACAAGGACACTGGCACAAAGCTAAGGATGGCAAAGCCGTGGGCAGCGCAGCTCCTCCCACTCTTCCCGTGCACACACCTGACCACTCAAGTAAACCTGGGTTGTCAGTAGTGCTGGGTTTGAGTAGGGAGCCAAGCAGGAGTAGATGTCACCCAGCTGGCCTTACTCGTGTGGCTCTACCTGGGGAGCACTGGGGAGGCAGTGGAGCAGGGCCAGGACCATGTGGAACCAGAGGAAGACGGCATGTGTTCCCAGGGAGGTGGATACCGTGCCAGAGCTGACCCACCCACCAAGCCCACTGCTTGCCAAGTGAAGGAGCCCCCTCCTGAGAGCCTGCTGTCTTCCCCCCGGTGGCCCCCAACTCCAGCAGACTTAGCTAGTGTAGGGGCACTGCGCACGGCTATTGAGCCTGGGGCGGTGGGGACCCTGTCCCTCTCCAGTGCTGCTCCCTGGAACAGCGTCAAGATGCTGGCACCCCAATCATCTGTGCAGCTTTTTTCCTCCCCCTTGAAATACCAATACCAATGTCAGCCGTGTGCACTAAGTCACTTCAGTTGTGTCTGATTTTGCGACCCTATGGCTGGTAGCCCACCAGGCTCCTCTGTCCATGGGATACTCCAGACAAGAATACTGGAGGGGGTTGCCATTCCCTTCACCAGGGGATCTTCTAGAACCAAGGATCGAACTCACGACTCCTACACTGGCAGGTTCTTTACCACTAGGGCCACCTGGCAAGCCCACCAATATCACAGGATATTCTGAGTCAGTGGGTCTGAAGTAAGTTTGAGGTTAATTCGAATGGGCAGGTGGCAGGCTACATCCTGCTCTGCAGAGGTCGGTTGGGGCTGAAGGAGGCAGGGGACTTACCTCCGAACTCCCTCATGATTCTCGATTTTGCTGATTATCTTGATGTTCTTTCCTTTCTCTCCCAGGATCTTCCTGACTTCATGGACATCAGAAGCCTTGCGGATGAAAGAGGCAAACACCATATCCACGTCCTGCTCCACCCCAAACTTTAGATCCTGGATGTCCTTTTCTGACACAGCAGGCAGGTCCACAGCAGCCCCAGGGAGGTTCACACCCTTCTTGCTGCCCAAGGAGCCACCATTCTCCACCTCCGTCACCAGGAAGTCAGGACCTGTATGGAATGGAATAGGTTGGGGAGGCCGAGCCCTGGGCGCAGGTGTCCCCACCAGGAGGCAGGCTCTGTGCTCCTTCTCTGTGCTTCCCATGTGCTCTGGGAAGGAGCACATGGCGGGTGGTGGAGCCAGGTGTGAACACTGCTAGGGTTCACACTCCAACGACTGTGGGCAAGTCCATCAGCCTCTCTGTGTCTCACCTCCACAGGGATAATAGTATCTACTCATTAGGCTGTTTCAAAATTTAAACAATATCTACATGTAAAGAAAGAGCTTAGAGCAGTGCAGATCACTTAAAGGTTAGCTATCATTCCCAGGAACACTGGAGTCCTATAGACACCATGTTAAGTGGATAAAGGAGGGAAGCAAATCTTTAAATAGTGAGGATGGGTAAAAACGCTTCTCATCTGCTCTCCAAGAGTACAACTGAACTGGAGTGAAATCTGTTTTTGAGGATAGAGTTTATTATAAAAGGAACTCCTGGGACTTCCCTGGTGGTCCAGTGTTTAAAAAAAAGGCAGTCCTGAGACTATATAGATTCAGTCTCTCTGCCAACCAAACGACCTTCCTATCTTCTGGCAAAGAAATTTAGAGATGGGAGCTGGTTTTAAACAATCAGACCCTGACTTCTGTCCCTACCTTTCTGCTTCACCAGCAGAGAAATAAGCCCGTCATCCACGTAGATCTTGCTGCCCACGTCCACCACCTTGCAAATGTTCTTGTAGTCCAGCCACAGGATGTTCTCGTCACACTTTTCCATGTAGGCATTGTCCAGGGTGATCTTCAGTGTGGCTCCCTTCTTCAGCTCCACCTCAGCGGTGCCGCTCTGCAGCAGACAAGAAAGTAAGCCACAAGTCCAAAGCTGGGCCTTCCTGGCAGGAGAAAAGCTTTTTCCTCTAGGGAACCAGGATTAAATTTCAGTTGGAAGTAACAATAAAGCCTTTTCTAACTTAGTATATATTTCAAGGAAATAACCCAAGAATAACCTACAGTGTTTCAGTTATACTAAAGAGGAAGAGATAAGCTGCTCCCTAAGACTTCGAAGTAGGTTTTGAGTGTAAAAGAGGTTTCTTTCTGGTACTGTTTCTTAGCAAAGCAGGTCAAAGGAAGACTTTCTACATTGATGGATAAAACTTGTCATTTATAGACCTAAACTCTTGAGAAACGCGGCTCCTGGGCTCTCTGGGTCCCCTACGCCTTCTCTCCTGCTTCTCCCCAAGATACTCACGCCCTTGATGAGCCCGGTTCGGATCTCAGGTCCTTTAGTGTCCAGGGCCACCGCCACTGGCCGATAGAGAATGGGGTCTGAAGCAAAACTTTCCGTGGCTTCACGTACATTCTTGATGGTCTCTGCGTGGTACTGGGGGAAAAGAGGGGAGATGATAAGCTCCACATCTGTCATCCCATACAACGGGATCTAGGATTAGCGCTGAAGCTATCACCGGGATTCTAGACCACTGCCTCCATCACCGAGCATCCTCTACCTGCTTACATCAACCTCCTCGCCTCTACTCACTTCTTGTCATCCCTGAACACCAAGTTGAGCTCCCTGTGCTATATAGCAGATTCCTGCCAGCTCTCCACCCACCCACTTCTACCAACGCTATCACCCACTCTAAGGGCAAATCTTAGGAACTTTAGAATATTTACACCCATACCTTTAACGGTTTTTGGTGGCAACACATGTCAACATAAAAGAGGCTTGTTTCCTCCCCCTCCAGCCCCTAGGACTCAACAAATATCCTCAGCAAATAAAGCAGACAACTGGGGTAAAAGACCTTGTATCTGGATAATACTGCTCTGGCCACCAGAGTTAGAGTGATAGATCTGATAATTCTGAGCTCTTCTCTATCGATTACAACTGCAATTCAAACTCAGTTATTTACTTAAGCTGACGCAGCCCAAGTTAAATACGTTGCTCAAGTCATGCAGGCCTGCTTCTGACAATCACTTCCTCCAGTCTGATTAGAAAAGGAAATGGAACATGGAGAGGTGGGAATACGCCTTTCTCTGACCTAACTGACCTTTGCTGTTTCTCACTTGCAACAAATCCTGGCTTCAGTCTCACCTCGGAAGCCCTTTCTCTTTTCCATTAGCCATTACTGTTTGATGAAAAAAGGGACTCAGAGTGAAGATGGCAAAAGTTCCTAGTGCTATCAGTGTGACATTGCTGATAACACAGGCTCCCAACTCAACACTCTGTGGGTCTCATCCTTCGACCACCACCACCACCATCCGGGCAAGTGGCACCTGAGAAGACGACACATCTTGCTCACAAGAGCTGCCAAAAGTGGGGGCTAGAGACACTGTGGCAAAGCTGTCAGAATACCAGATGCAATAACAACAAAACCAAAAAAAAGAGATCAGATGGTAGATGTTCCTCTGAGTGAAGGACAGAAAGCAAATCCAATGTTCTGCTTAGCAGAGTATTAAAAATGGTCAAAAGTTGGAAAAGCATGTCTCAGCAGTTTGTCAAACTGTAACTGTTTCCACTATATAACTGATATTTCAGATCAGTTTCCAAAACTCTGATTCCAGGGGCAACATAATTTCATCCTGGTCAAAAACCTCAAATTAAACTCACAAGGGACTTCCCAGGTGGTCCAGTGGTTAAGACTCTGTGCCTCCAAGGCAGGGGCCCTGGGTTTGTTTGATCCCTGGTTGGGGAACTAAGATCCTGCCATGCAGTGTGGAAAAAGAAAACAAATTCCAACTCTGGGAATAAGAGTCAAAGCACAGATAATCACCAAATGCCTCTTGTAGTTTAAGAAACTAACCCCCCTGAGCCAGCCCCCTCCAACAGGTACAGATACCATCCTCTCCCCCTGCCATTTCAGAGCTGTGTATTACTTTACTGGATGGAAGAGGCCATAAAGCCTAGTTAAAGGTCAACTTCCTAAAAGCTATTTCTGCTCCTTCCCCTGCACACAGCAGACCCTGGCACAAGTCAGCAGGAGGGATCAATTGTGAATGGACCTTCACTGGTGTCTCTAGCTCTCTCTCTGGGCTAAGTGCAGGTTTGCAGGAATGCCTAGTGACCGCTGCAGAGGACTCTTCACCTTTGGAGAATTAAGAATGCCATCTGTGGGCTTCTTAACCTGCCCCAGGGTGCCTGCTGAGCATACTTGCCCTGAACTTGGTCAGGTCCCTGTGACATTTGGAGGCTACAGGCTGTTTATGGAACATGGGTTAGGGAACCTACGAGGAACACTCTCATGTTTCCAGAAAGGAGGCGTACAGTTTTTGGATTGCATTTCCTGAGGCTTTATTTTTAGTTTAAACTTATCACCAACTTCCAAATGCCAGAGGGCAACCCCTTACCCCTTGACCTTATAGGGCAGCATTTTCTTTATTCTGAACAGGAAATACAGAGTCCAAGAGGAGCAAGAGTTTGCCTCCCCAATTAGTCTTCTATCAATGCCAGTATGAAATCCCATGGCACTGTTCCTCAGGCAGCCCACACACTCCTCAAAATGAGCTTGTTCTGATCTTGGGAACAGAAGCACAATGGAGCACTTCCCAATAGCTGTCACCTGGTCCTAGGGGTCAAGTCAGCTCATAAACAGCCCCAGTACTAACATACTCCTCCCAGATCACTGGACAAGTGTGCCGACTTTATTTTATATAATGTCCCAGAACTCCTGGGAAGGGACAGGCTGGGAACACAATGTTGATGGAGTGGGGCACTACACGCCAGGACCTAGTCCTTCACTTGCAATTGTGGAAACCCTTTTCTGGGACCTGTCCCATTTATCATGGGTCTAAAATAAAAATAGGCTAGAATAACCTGCAGGGTGACTTACTGGTTCATCATTGCAATTATGAACTGTTATAGAAACCCTGGTGCAGAAGTGTCAAGCCCCATGGCTTAGAGGGGATTCCAGGAAAACCCTTCCATGCTTTCCTTATCAAAGGCTAACGGAGCACAGGTGCTGGGGAGAACCATGGCCGATGACAAAGCAGGTCGTCTTTGCTTAAGGAGACTTGGCCACTTGAGATGTCAGGGGTTGGAGGGGAAGAAGAGTAGGGATGGGCTGGTGAAGACAACCTTGCCATTGATTCCCCGCTTTTTCTTGCCTGGTCCACTGTGGCTAAATAAACATGGCACGCAGACCCTATTTCCTACAAGCTGCCCCGGGGGCCACACCATCAAGGCTCACCTCGTGGGTTCCATGAGAGAAGTTCAAACGAGCCACATTCATTCCAGACTTAATCATCTCCTTCAATGTCTCCACTGCTCGTGAAGCCGGGCCTAGTTCAGAAAAAAAAACAAAAAAGTTTGAAAGTCATTAAGTGTTCATTATCCAAAAGACGATTAACACTTGGAGTGTGCTTCAGCCTAGAGAACTTTTAATAACCAAGGTAAAATGTAGCCAGCCGACTATGTTTTCCCTGAAGCCTAGGCAGATGTCCAACTACAGCATTTTGGTTGAACAGAGCCAAGTCCACAAGATCTTTCCTAGGTCTCAGATGCTCAGAACCAGTAAGAACTGCCATGGAAAACACCCTCTAAATTTTACCTTTAGAAGAACACATAAAGCGTATGAATTCCTTCCTGCAAATTCCTATGAACTCAGTTTGAAGAAGGAAATGGCAACCCACTCCAGTATTCTTGTCTGACAAATCCCATGGACAGAGGAGCCTGGTGGGCTACAGTCCATGGGTCACAAAGAGTTGGTCAGGTCTGAGTGACCAAGTCCATGACTTCATTTCCCCTGAGAATCTCTCTGTAGCATCTTGCTCAGAACCCAGGTTTGCTACATTTAGTCTTTTGCGGGGAGAAAAGCTCACTGTCCCAGGAAGCCCTTGTTTCAGAGGGAGTGGGCACCCGCACTCACCAATGGTACAGATGATGCCGGTGTTTCGGGCCGTGATGGGCGGTGAGTCGATGTCCAGGCGGCACATGTGCTCCAGGAATGTGTCGGCCATGGCTGCGTGCAGCTGCTGAGTCTGAATGAAGGCCGTCCCGGCGTCGCTGTGGTGCTTCGACATGGCTTCTGATGGCTTGGGTCCAGAGGCACTGGAGAGGGTGTGATCTGCCTGAGTGGCTAATATATATCTTGGCACAGAAGCTGCTTCCTGCTCACACATTAACTCAACAAGCATGCTCTGTGCACAAGCCACAGGCAGCCCCGCCACGCTCTGGCTACGTGGGTGCTCAAGTCGGGCGATGGGCTCACATTATCATGAGCAAGTAGGAAAGACCCCAAAGAATAAGTCAAAACCACATTCCCAATGAATGTACCTCCCAGGCACATGTTAAGCACACACCTCCCTCACGCTGGGATAATGTCTATCTTGACAACTTCCCTACTAATTGTGTAAATGGCACCATTTATATGTACTGCATGTTTCCTCAAAAGGAAGTTTCCTCAAAAAGAGCCAGTCTTCCAGGGATACAGACAACTCACCCCTAGCTTAGTACTGTTCACATCTGCTATGGGGTGTGGCACCCATACTCTCTCTTAACAGTCCCCACCCAAACCCAAAGTGACCTTTCTGGTCGTGGAGACAACCACTATTCAGGTAGCCTCCTAGTCCTGGAGTCCTAGGTTTCACTAAGCCACAGGGACACATTCAGTCTATTCCTTGATTCACCCTAGGCTGGACAGTATGCCCCCGCCCACTGAGAGGCAAAAAAAAAAAAAAACCAATCCCTGGACAGGTAAGTCCAACCAGAACCAAGAATGCAAAATATTTTTTCCCCCAGGAATCTGTACTTAAAAACTACATCTGGTACTTTCAGTCAGAAGGACTTAAGCACACTCAAAGCAATTTGCGTCAAACCAAGGATAACCACAATGGTCCTAGCCTGGCTCTAAAATTATTGCACTATGAAGAAATTAACACTGCTTGTCAAATCCTTTCCAAGCTGATCTTCTGACCCACCACCCACTCCCCTCCTAAGTCTGGAAAGCACACCACTCACAGTAACAAAGACCATCTGTTCCAGGTAATTAATCAGCCCAGGTCACAAGTCTGACCCAGGGCACAATGGCTCAGACCTTTGTTTTTTCTTCATTGCTGACTTTACAACTAAACTCACTCAGTTAGTTAGCTGATTATAGACAAGACTTGAGAAGCTTCCAGGCAGTGTCTGAAGACTCATCAGGTAAGCACGTGAGCCAGAAGCTTGCAGTCCTCATCAGAATGCCATTCCTTTTCGCAGGTTTTCAGACTAAGGGTTGCTCCTTCTCAAATCCTTGTGCCTAAGTGCTGCAGCCAAGGCACAAGAACAAGCCTTTCTTTTGCCCTGTCCCACCTCCAAAATCTCAGGGCTCCAAACCAAGGCACCCCATACATGTAACCCTTACTCTTTCTCCTCCTCCATCCTTGACTGTGTGGCCTCTCTGGGTGGCTGGAGCACAGCATGCATCTAAACCCATCTGACGCCTTCAAATAGTCTGGTAAACTTCAAGGAGCTCTGTGACTACAAGTTGTTAAAAACCGACAGCTATAGATCCCCAACTACACCTTTAAAAACAAGAAACTAAGACACCAGCCAACTACTCCACATGGTATATACACTGTTCCTTTCGATGTATATCTCCTAACTCCCCACAACATAACCAGGTACCAAGATGAAAACAACACTCTGTCCTCCATGACCCAGTGGTTTTGTATCTCTTAGCACCAAGACCTTGGAGGTAGTCCGTGTTTGCTGAATGATGTTTCAAGCACCTATTAATGCCTCTGTGTCAAATCGAAGTTATAGCTATGCCCCCTCCCCCACCAAATCTGAGAACTTCTGAATCACTGACAGGATGGCCTGGGAAGCCAAGGTCCCTTTCCATGCACTCAGGACGGAAGCTGGGCTTACACAGTAGACCCATGATTACTGTGGTGTGTAGGTGCGTCTGGCTGTAAAGGGACAGCACTGAAGAGATGGTTCCCTTGGTGGCACACCAAGGCCACTGGAACACACAGGTCTCACTGTGGCCTCCAGGCAAACGGAGTCACCCAGTGTGACCTCAACGAGTGGGTTAAAGTAACTCTTCTTAAAAATCATCAGTTTCCCCAACTGGCAGTCCAGTGGTTAAGACTCCACACTTCCATTGCAAGGACCATGAGTCTGATCCTCAGCTAGGAAAATAAGACCCCACTGCTACATAGTGTGGCCCCCAAAAAAGGCATTAGTTGGATCAGCTCTAGACCTGAGACATCAGGGTCTCCTTGCAAAGACCCCCGACTGGGGCCACGGATTATTGTGTCATACCTTGTGTTCTCTGGGCTTGGGCTTCCGGTGACATAATGCTCTTTTTTTGACTCAGGGTGGCTCCTTGGCCCCACTTGCAAAGACTGCTCGGAGCTGAGAAAGGTTTGCCCTGCAGAGCTGTACAAGGATTAAGGTAAAAGCTGAGTGCAACTAAAGCTCTTTGGGGTAATGGAGAGATCCCTTAATAACCAGGCATCCAAGCAGTGGTAGTTCCTAGAGATTCGGCTATGTTATAAATTAATACGCAAAAGTCACCCAAGAAAATTCTCAGGTAAAAGAGCTGTCAGTGGCTCCTTTGCAATGCTTTATCCCCTCCCCTATAACGTCTCTTTAAACCTTGGTTTACTAACATTTCACTATTGCCCCCCACTTTTCTTTGGGAGGGGAAGCACTAAATTAAACATACATAACTGGACCAGAAGGATACCCACCAAAACATTATCAGCATATTATCTGGGTGGTAGGATTACAGCAAATTTCTTTCTTCTCTTTACTAAAAAGTTTACTGATACTACTTTCATAAGAAAAATTCTAAATGTACCTCTTTCAAAAATGACACATTTACAAGCATCCTGGTAAAAATGTTGGAATTAAAACAAAAGTGAAGGTCCTCATGCCATTATTCAACTGCCACTCTATGTACTTCAGGAATATTCTAAACATGGTAGAGGTGGAATAATACATCTTGGGCCCTAGATCACAAACTCAGAAGATCAGCCTTAGGAATTCTCTGGTGGTTCAGTGGTTAGGACTCAGCGCTTTCACTCCCTGGGCCCAGGTTTAATCCCTGGTTGGCGAACTAAGATCCTGCAAGTCACATGGCACAGTGAGGAAAAAAGAAACCTGAGTCACTCTAATACAGTAGTTACCAAAGGATGGTCCGTGAGAGCAGAACTTTCAAAGACATTATTTGCCTTCTTTAATGTGCTGGTATTTGTACCGATGGTGCAGAAGCAATGGGCAGATAAAACCTTGATTCATCCAGAACCTCCAAGTCGGGGGAAGGAAAGCTAATATGGTCCATAGGACAACTCTGTGCCCCAAATCTGAGTTACATGCCCAAATCCAACAAACTTCTCTTCCTGTTTAGCCTGCCCTCAAGCATCAGAGCAAAATCTTTGTGACAAGGATATTCTAGTACAGAAGGGCTGCCCCAAGAACAGGAGATGCTATCAGCAGATACAATTAATATACTGGGCTCAACCACTAACCCTATTTCATCATCTCAGATTAAACCTGAGGTCTACAAGCTCTGATCTTTTGCTCACCCAGGCTACTAAGTACAAAAATAACAAGTGAAATTTTACTTGCCATTTGAGTGTGTGTATCCACCAGCAATCCAAAAAAGCTGGCTTGTCAGCAAGTCTGTCCAGATTCCTGAGATCTCACCATGTCCTTAAAGTCCACTACCAAACCAGAGACCTTGTCACCTGCCCAGGTCCCCAGCTGGGTTTTCATTCCCTCAAGCGTTGCCCCGGAGCCTCTCATGAGCCTCTTCTCCGGAGCACAAGCTGCCCATCCCCACCTAAAACAACCCCTAGACTCTCCCCCAGCCTCTGGACAGCAGCCTCAGCCCTGGTTTCTCAGGGCCAGCTTCTGGGAAGAGCTCCCCCGCCCTCAGGCTGGCCGTCTGGACAGTGCCTGCCAGCATACATTGCCCAGTTCATGCCAGTCTGACTCATTCCTACATCCTCCTCCTCAGGAGGCACAGACATGCAGAGCCAACCTCCAGCCAGCAGTGGAAGCTGGGCGTCTCCACTGATGGCAGCGAATGCTGTGCCCGGGTACGGGAACCTGAGTCTTGAGCCCAAGCCCCTGCTGTAGCATCCTCCTCAGAGACATTTCTCCTCTGTGAGAAACAAGACACCATCAGAAGCCTGAGAGCAGTTGAGAGGACGGAGCAGGCACAAGTGACGGCTCAGCTCCACGGGCCCCGAACCCTACCTCTCCTTTTGCAAGTGGCTCCTGGTCTTCTGAAGCCACAGTTCTGTTCAGGCCAGACACAAGTCTTGGATCCCTCTTTAGAACCCAGGGGGTAGAAACCATAAAAGAAAAAAATACCCAACACGTCACTGAGAGCCAGTACTGCTGGCAGGGTGTGCTGGAAGGATTCACACTTCACTCCACCGATTCGAACTTTCACAAAAGCCCACATCATTCTGCCCTAGTTAAAGCCAGCCTGGCCTATGAGCCCACATCTGCATAAGCCAACCTTTAACCAGTGTGCTCTGATGCCAATCTTACTAAATAGGCTGACTCGATGATGGCACCTGCTGCCCACGACTGTGACATCAATTTGCTATCTACATCTCCAAGTCTCCAAGCCAGCACGGAGGTCTGATTCCCAAATCTTTGGGACACCAACAACCATCAGAAAGTTTTCATCACAGTATGCTGGATAGGGACTTTCCTGCTGGCCCAGTGGCTAAGACTCTGAGCTCCCAATGCAGAGGGCCCAGGTTTGATCCTTGGTCAGGGAACTAGATCCCACGTGCTGCAACTAAGACCTGACCCAGTGAAATAAAATAAATATTTAAAAAATGCTGGACAAGGCATTCAGGTCAGTCTGCTCTCTAGGAGCTCTGTTAGTAGATGATGGAGCAAAAAAATATAATTCCCCAAGACTGGCCCTTATCTGACAAAGGCAGTGACAAGATCAAAATGGGTGCCAGGCCAGGCACAAAACCTAACAAGGTCTGGAGTGAATACTCAGCTGTTCATCCTATTTGTTGTTGTCGGTCAGCCGCATCTTACTCTTTTGTGATCCCATGGACTGCAGCCCACCAGGCTCCTCTGCCCATTCAATTCTCCAGGCAAGAATACTAGAGTCGGTTGCAACTTCCTGCTCCAGGGAGTAGGGATTGATGGGTCCCTTACACTGAGCCACCTGAGAAGCCCTTCATCCTCCTACACAGTTAGAGTAATGATAACAGTACATTTGCATGTGGAGTGGGGCCAGGACAAGCAGTTCTTAGCTAAGAGATGGGAATATTAAGTCCATTCTCTCCTCAACAGGTCCCATAACAGAAAGCATAGTCTGGTGTTACCATGTTACACAAAAAAAGGAGCCCACTGTAGGTTTAAGTAAAATTCCCTCGCTCTTTTATTCAGGGTTAGAACTAAGTGACTTCAGTATTATACATAGGAGCCCAAGATCCTATTTCAAATCTGAGTGTGCAATAGGGCACAAAAGCTGAAGCTAAATGAGCCCACCCCTATAAGGACCACTCAACTCCAGGAAGTCCTGAGTCAGAGAAACTGCTACCATTTCAAATGCTGAGGATTTCCTGGTTCAATCACAGATGCCCAGAGAAGAGACCTGATTTCAGTCTGGAGGAGGAAGTGGAGACGAAGGTTTTGCTGAGTTGCGCTCCTTACTAGACTTAAAATTATGAGGCAGTGCTTCAGGGCATGAGACTGACACTTTGGAAGCTCCAAGGGACCTGGGACCCTGATTCAGGATCCTTCCAAGTCAGGTACAACACCAGGGGGAGGGATAGCCTCAGAAAAGGGAGACCTTGGCTCAGTACTTAAAGGAGGAGCTGCCCTCCATCAAGCATAGCTGCAGGCAGAAGAGGAGGGGATGGGAGGAAGAAGGGTATGCCAGATCTCCCAGAGCACTGACCTACTTAGTATGCCTGGTCTCCCTACAGTGACCACCATAGGTTTGCTTCTGTTTTGAACTGAAGAAACATTAACATCTATATTTCTGCCACCCAGAACTGACCAGTAATATTATGCAAGGAATTCCCTGGCAGTCCAGTGGTTAGGACTCCATACTTTCACTGCCAAGGGCTGGGTTCAAACCTGGTTGGGGAACTAAGATGCTGTGAGACATGGCAAAAAAAAATTGTTCTTAATCCAGATTTTTAGACTTAAAAAAAAAAAAAAAAAAACATTGTATCCAACTCATTTGTCCTCCATCCCCAGGTGGTTCCTCCAACCCTTTCACATTGCATTCTAATACCCAACCAAGGTCATGAATTTTCTATCCTTATAGTTCATCTAAGGGTGTCTTATCTCTACTCAACACTATGATACTGCTGCTTCTATAATATGCTAAGTAATACACTGAAAGGCATTATCAAACAACTTGCTTTCACAGCATATTTAAGATCTATCCAGTTGGCACACAGCTCTAGTTAATTCATACGAACTGCTATACTACCCCAGTGTGTGACTAGACCATTTATTTATGTATTCCCTTATTGGTTGATCATTTTCTCACTAAACCCGATTTTTCCTCATTAATCAATACTATAATATTTCTCCTAGTACATGTCTCTTTGTGCAGGTGTGGTTTCTATATCCAGAGATGTATTCCTGGGCCACATGGTATGCTTGCTTTCTGTTTTACAAAATGGTGCTTAATTGCTCTCCAAAGTGGTTATATTAATTTACAACCAACCAGTAAAGTGAGTTCTTGCCTTCCCTTACCTTTGCCAACACTTGACATTGTCAGACTCTTACAGCGTTTGCCCATCTGATGGGTGATGTGTTAATCTGCTCTCTAACAAAGGATAGTTTTCTTTTGAGTCTTTACTTTCCTGCCTCTTATCTAGACTAAAAGTTCAGTGCTCCTCCAAAATGTTGTATGGCTTGGTCTCATATGCCATGATTGCACTCATCACCTGAGAAAGGGGTGATGTGATACCAGTCATCTACAGTTAAATATTATCTGTTGGCTGATTAAATGTTTGGAAGGGCTGGGGCTCCTTTCAGATAATTTTTATAAGAAAAAAAAAAATATTTTTTTTCTAACTGCCATCAGCCGAGCTGGTCCATACTCTGAAATGCCAGGAGCAGCAACCCTGTCATTGCTAGTCTTGGCATCTCCCCGACTAAAGCCCTTGTCTGACTTCCAAACACAGCTTGCTGGCGTCAGGAAAGAGAGGCTTACCGGTCCCCAGGAGTTTTGCCTATAGGGAGAAATGGGGGAGGGGAGTCAGAGGCCACCAGAAGTACTGCAGCCTGGCTCTTCCTCCTACGTGCAAACCGGCACAAACCAATATAGGAAAAACGGCTGCTCGGGTGGGGTTGCGCCACTTGGTGGCCCTGCCCACCTCCCCTCCTAAGCTGAGCAGTCGTAGGAGGAGGTCCAAAGGTTCAGCGTTGTCTGCACACACTGCCACTCACCACCCATCCTGGCTCACCTCCCCCAGAACAGCTTCTTTAACAAAGCCCCAGATAATCAGCCTATTCATTTATCTAGTCCTTGGCTAGTTTGTGGTTAAAGAGAGAGAGAGGAAAAAAGAAGTTTTCAGAAAGTATGGTAGAATTAAGAATGGTCTTCATTGGGAATTCCCCGGTGGTGCAATGGTTAAGACACTGCATTTTCAATGCCAAGGGCCCACGTTCAACCCCTGGTGGGGACACTAAGGTCCCACAATCTGTGACACAAAGCAACGCCCCCCCCCCCCGCCCCAAAGAGTGGTCTTCATTTAGTTCTATTTCTATCTGTACCAGAACTGAAGCTTAAAGTGATGACTCAAGGTCCCATAGGACTGGTCACGAAATAAATCACTTACATGTCTCACAAGACCCTCACTCAACAGTGTTGCAAGACAACTCTGCTCCCATGGATGCCTCATTCCTGTGGTGCACCAGTTAACTGGGATTTGACTGTGGATGTTCCGAATGATTCAGAAATAAAGTTAATGTCAAATGAGTCATTTCGCCCCACCTTCAGTCTTAGCTCTTAGCCAAAATAACACACCCTTACTTGCCTTTATTAAAACCTGAAGACAAAAATTCCTGTAGACTTGCATTACAAGTTTGTAATTTAAGAATTCGGAGAAGGCAATGGCACCCCACTCCAGTACTCCTGCCTGGTAAATCCCATGGACAGAGAAGCCTGGTAGGCTGCATTCCATGGGGTCGCAAAGAGTCGGACACGACTGAGAGACTTCACTTTCACTTTTCACTTTCATGCATTGGAGAAGGAAATGGCAACCCACTCCAGTGTTCTTGCCTGGAGAATCCCAGGGACAGGGGAGCCTGGTGGGCTGCCGTCTATGGAGTCACACAGTCAGACACAACTGAAGTAACTTAGCAGCAGCAATGTAAGAATTGCATGTTTTTCCACCTTCCTGCTCTCAAACATTTCCCCATTTCTTTCACTGCCTCAACATTAAGAAATAAGCAGTTTTAAGAAATGGCATTTCCTGTGACCCCACATTAATGTCACAACACTCAGGGCACACAGGCACCTCCCCTTAGGTGTTAGCTGTTTGGAGTAACAGCTACCAAACTTGCCAAATCACTGGTGCTGCAATTCCTAAAGACCCAATAATGCTTTTGGTTAAACTGTGAATTCAACACTGAAATTATTTACTTCTAATGCAGTGCTTAAAATGAGAGCAGCTCTCCTATATATAAGACTAATGTCCCTACATTTTGGCTCCAGTCTAGTAATGCAGAAATGAGTTCAAGGACATAATATTTAAGTCATCGTTATTCATCTTCCCTACAATGCTTATTCCCAAAAGGGATGCCACGTCCATCGCACAAGGCTCAGGACAGGTGTGCAGACTATCGCTGGGGCCTGAGGCTCTGCCACCTGGCAATTAAGCACTGTCCAGAGAGCCTGGGGGCCTCCATTATCTGTCACCTAGCTGAGGCACTCTTAACTGGGAGGAATGCATACATTATTTGACTCACTGAAAGGGGAGAGGGGATTTTTAAGCCTGCAAAGACCACAGTGCAGTTTCCCCACTCACCCAACGAAGACAGTTCTCTTAAAAGCGGAAAAATTCAAAGGTTGAGTCATCTTCCCTACATCCTCCCCCACCCCACCCCCAACACAGATCTGGTGATGTTACATACTCCTCCCCTCAGAACAGCTCCCCCTGCATTCCCAACAGCATCCTCAGGCAACCTGAGGGTGAATTATTTGCTAACAATGCTGTCCAGTCGCGACCTAGGGCCTCCTCTATACCCCAGGGAGTGGCCACACCCTGCATACAGCAAACAAGGAGCTACTGTCCTTTGCCTCTTATCTTAATCTCACACCAGCTGGCTGAGCAAATCCCAGAATGCTACCTGGAGTAGGTGCCAATAGAACCTGAAGATTTTAGTCTTAGGTTTGCAAGTTTGTTTCTAATCTTATAGCCAAAAGCTATAATACCAAAGGCTGAAAGCCATCTTCCTTCTTGCAAGTGGAGAGTAGCAAAGTAACATTGTTAGTAACTTTGCCAACACTGTAGCAGGATCCCTAAGTGACTGGTTTCTAGGAGATCTCTGGTATTTACAGAGCCTGACTCCCAAAGATGAACTATGACGCTGTTTCGGGATGGCAGCAAGAAGAGGAGCGCTCGAGTTCAATTATAGATGAAGTCATTGGGCTCAGTGACCGACCAAAAGAATACATCTGGAGGCATCCGCACCAGAGATTAGACACTGCACCCAGTACTCAATATGTATCTATGTTAAGTGTGTATATAGCGACCCACCCTTTCAACAACCAAGATGAAAAAAGTTACAATTTTCACATGGGAAATTGAGGTCCTGAGGCTGAATTCCCCCTATTATTCATATCAGTATGTAATGAGTTAAACCTGATTCTGAAAGCCTGTTTTCAACTTCCCACTGCCTCTGTCATGTCTGGACTTCAGTTATCAGGCTCATTTGTATGGGGGAGGGTCAGTGTCCTGGGTTTGAAAAACACAGATAAGAAGCCAAGAGATGCCAACCCATTACTGAGTCTTCGAATAATCTTCAGACTGGAAGGTGCTTTTCCGCTTCATCAAACCCCTGTGATGCCACCTGCTGAGGCCTCCTAAACCCTGACAGGAAGTGCGTACCTTCCACGTGCGGAAGCACGTGTGTACGTTCTTCAAGGCATTTATCAGCGGTAACTTTTACATCCGATTTCCTAATCGGAGTGAGTTCCGTGGGCTAGGACGATTTTAGTCAGTCTGGTCTGGTCTCCACAGCCCTCCCCCAAACAACTCTTTATACGAGTTTTTCATGAATGAGCTCATGTACGTGGCACCAAGCTCTTGATATATTTCTACTCTCCTCAACCCGCGGCCTCCGCGCTCTACAATCGGGCGCATCTGTTAAGCAACGCTGTTAAGTAACGTGAAGCAGAGGGAGGGAGCCAGGTGAGTGCCTCGAACTCGAGGAGGCCTCTGAGCAGCATCCAGAAGCTTGTCGGGCCGGAGATGATGCTTGGTCGGTAACGGGCCCGAGTCAGTGTTTCTTGATGCCGAGGAGCGGGCGCGGCAGGGCAGGTCCGGCGCCGCTACGTGCAGCCCCGCCTCGGCGGGATGGAGCCCGGGACACCGCCCCCCCTCCAACGCCCCCCGGAGCAAGCGGAGCGCTGCGGCCGCACTATCGTATTCTGGGCGGCACAAAACAGGAACGCGCCACTGGGCAGCCACCCTTTCTTCCTCTGCAGCGGGTTAGACCAAGGGTTATGTAACCGTCTAACTGCGCCTCCGGCCGCCACTGCATCCATCTCCGGGCCGCCTGGGAGCCAGCCTGCCCATCCGCAGACCAATGCACTTCGGGAGCTGACCCCGGAACTCCAGCCCGGGGCTGGGGAACTATGATGGAGAAGAGGGGGCAGGAGATGGGAGGCCGAGGGGCGGGGACGGAGAGCAGGCGGACGTGACCAGAACAGAGGGGGAGGGGCGAGGAGGCTGGTGGCGCGAAGGAAGGTGCGCAGGAGAGGGATGCGCTGGAGAGGACGTGACCAGAGAGGCGGGGGAGGGGCGGGAGCCAGGGCGTGAATGAGGGTAGGTACAAGGGGACAGCAGCTGAACGGAGGAGGAACAGGGGAGCGGAGCTTGGGGAGTTTCAAGGAGAAGTTACAAAGAAAGCATCAGAATGAGGGGGACACGGACATGTTGAAAACAAGAAGCGAGTATTAAGGATGATGGGAAAGGGACCGGCATAGGAGCAGAGTGGAAACGGGGGAGACTGACGCATGAAAGAAAACTATCAAATTAGGAGAATAAAGGAAGACGAGAGCGAGACCAGACAGAAGAGGGAGGAATAGGGAGGTGAGACTGGGACCAGAATGGGGATGGGAGGTCAGGGACTGGGGCAGGAAAGGGGCTGGCTGACCCATCTGCCTTCGGAAGAAGCGGGAGCTGGGGGCTTTGAAGGAGACCCTAGGCACAAGCAGCCTTTTCCTCTTTTCTGATCCCAACCGGGTGAGCCCAAGATGCCCCAGATCCTGCGCCGTCCTGAGTGCGCAGGCGGGCCAGCATTCCGCACTGCCCCGGGAGACGGAGCCGCGGTGGGGACGGATGGCCCAGTCTCTCCCCACGCTCACCTCCGACGTGGTCCGGCTCGGGATGCGCTGCTACTGCACACAGGTCCGGAGGCTCGCGACGCGTCGCTCCAATGCGGAGATCCGCTGCCTTAGCCTCAAGGTTATCCCGACTGTGGGCCGCCGCAATCCCTCCGCCGCCCCGCCTCCCATCCAATCCTGGCTCCCGGCTCTCGGGGCCCCGCCCCTCCGCGTCCTCGCCGGGCAGTCACCTTCAGTAGGAAGTGCGGCGGAGGCGGAACGGGGGAATCAGGTTGCCCTTTGAGGGAGGACTACATTCCGTGGCGGAAGGACACGAAAAATAAAAGTCGCAGCATTGATGTTCTGCAGAGCCCAATGGGGAAGCGGCGAGACGGGAGGACCCGCCCTCGGGACTCTGGAGACCTCCCTCCCAGACCCCCCGGCGCCCAGGCCACCTGTTGCGGCCAACTTGGAATGCTGGACCAGGTCTTCTCTTGACCCTTGGCCCAGGCCACCCCAGCTGAGTGGCCCTGGCCTACCCAGATAGTGCCCAGATTTACGGGTCCCCGGCAGCAATCCCCTGGCCCGGGTGGCCGCCCCAGCGCACGCCCCGAAGACTGAACCGAACAGTCAGGGGTGGGGTGGGGGATGTAGACTCATGGGATGGTTGGAGGTCCCGGCCGCCTTAGGAGGGGCTCCGACACTGGAACGGGAGGAGAACGCGGGAGGGCGGAGTGTGTATGCTAGGAGCGGGAGCGCGAGGCCCTTTTGTTCTTAGGGTTTAGAACAAAGGACAAGTGGAGGCCATGTGGAGACTATAGTAGGGACTGGAGTCCTGCGGAGCGAATGCCTGAGAGTAGAAAGTGAATAGAAGGCATTAATATTAGTGCAGAACCGACCATATCAGGAAATGTCGTAACGTTAGATCTCATAATCTCTGCCGAAGAATTTCTGTTTTCAACCTTGTGTATTTTAATCAATTTTGTTGGAGCTTTTCTTGTATTTTTCCTTAAGGCATTTTCTGATTTCCTAGTTATCACAGCAGTTATCTACGAAGCAACTGTTAACTCTTGCCTTCTTTCCGCCAAATTTTGAGAGCAGATACAATGTTAAAAATCGTGAATACTATTAGGTTCTTTCCTTTTCCTGGAAAAAAGAGACCAATGGGTGTGACCCGCTCAGGCAGACACCCTGCCTGCAGCTGAATCACAGGCCTTCATTATGCTTTCCTGTTAGCTCAGATAAGCTGACAAAAAGTAACAACATTAATTTAAGATAAAATATTTTAATCTCTTCTATAAGCTGTTTCTGGTTCCCTCAGTTGCAGAGAGGGAGTGAATGCTTCGTTACTGAGGTGGTAAGAGCTCATGAAGTTGCTGAGAAGGAAAAAAAATCATGCTTTACCAGAGGGAATCAGATTCTTCTCTTTCCAGAGAAAGAGGGTGGCTTAAGTGGCCATATTGGCCCATCAGCTAAGGATGAACAAAGTACAGGGTTGAACAACACTAGAGGGGCAACGTTCTGGCCAGTGCTGGACTATGTTGCATTTTAAAGATCTATATACTCCTGTGATTGAAAAGCACATGTATTAAATGGAGAGCTGATGGCAAACTATTGCACTTCAGTTACAGATTTTGGTCTTCCAACAGTTATAAAAATGCTGTCCATTAATAACCAACAAGGACCTACTGTACAGCACAGGGAACTCTGCCCAATATTATGTGGCAGCCTGGATGGGAGGGGAGTTTGGGAGGGAATGAATAGATGTATATGTATGGCTGAGTCCCCTTTGCTGTTCACCTCAAACTATCACAGCATTAACTGGCTCTACCCCAATACAAAATTAAAACTCTAATAGTTAAAATATATATATATATATTAATGAAACTTTCACAGACACCAATAGGTTATATTTTTGCTCATATTAGATGCATAGTGAAAATCTGTCAGAGTTTAAGGTGATCATCATTACTGTGCTGAGAAGCAGCTTAGTATAGAATCAGGCATGGGTTCCATCACATTTAGTTCCAATTCCATTCACTAGCCCTATAATCATATCCTGTAATTTAGTGTGAGTCCATTTCTTAAAAGTAAACTGCAGACTATTCTAGCTCCATCTGGTGGGGTTTGATAGTTGATGTATGTGAATGAGTATAGCACAGGGTTCAACAGGCATCCTCTGAGAACTCACTAGTTCTGGAGGTTTTTCCTTGTGACTAGTGCCAGAACATCTGTCTCAATTCAATTAACTGCGTTTGCCCTTCTCCGAGCCATCCTCCTGAAATGAACCTTTATTCCTCTGATCCAGCAACAAGTGACCCCAGAGCTACAAGAAACTGGGGAGGCTGAGGGGGGATACAGACCCCCACTTAAGTTAGGCTCTGCTTCCAGCCATTCCACTGTGCCCACGGGCTAGCAGGACAGGAGGAGGGGCTGCTAGGTTCACTGGACTGAGGTGTGAGTGAGGGTGTTGACTGCTGTGTGTGTTACCTGTTTGGATTTTCGGCCACAGAATCACAGAATCTGGAATTTAACTCCTAATGGTCATTTGGACTCCCTTGCAAGGTAGGTGTGTCAGCAAACAATCCCCAGACAAAACTCTGGAGCCTAAAGACAAGCTTTGGCCCTGGTGAAGAGGGTAAGGTTACAGGTTTTACCATTAAAGACCTCTTGGCTTCTTCCTAAAACAGCAATGTTACTTCTCTCAGGCCAACACAGGTTTCCAGGGCAGCCCACTGGCCTGGATGTCACACTTAGAAGTGCTTACCACTTTGGACTTCATATACCCTTTCCAGAGCCAGGTTAAGTAGACTTTTTAATTTCTTCAATGCGTTCCTTCCAATTCCCAAGATCTCTTCATACCCACCAGGGTGGCAGAAAACCTTAATTTCTGAGTTTCCCCCAGACAAATCCTGGAAGGAAGACAAGGTTGACCTTTTGGAGTTAAGGGATAAAGAGAGAACAGGTTGTCTGTTGGGGAAAGGAAAAGATTCATGGAGGAGGAGACTTGGAAGGCTGGTTACCATAGAGATGGGCACTGGGAAGACCATTCCAGGGGAAAGGAACAGTAAACAAATGTTTTCTGAATGCAACTGTGTATCTAAGTTTCCCCCTCCTGAGGAAATGCCTCATCAGCACTAAGAAAAGGGAGATTCCTGAGGAATCCTTGTTCATTCCAGGTCACTCCACTGCCTCAGCCAACAGGACCTCCAGCAGTTTTTCTCTAGCCCAGAACTGTTACTAATCACAGGACAAAGCTTCCTTAAGGTGGGTTAGTCCTATCCACCAAGCCATGGAGGCCTGGGCTCTCTCTTTTCTCCCTACAAGCATAGCCAGAGCTCAGGCTCCTTATGATGCACGTGGAGTGGAAAGCAGACCCCAGTCCCCCAAAGTAATCAAGACTTAGAAGACCAAGAAAGGCATCAGTGGGAATTCTATGAAGGTCCGGTGGTTAAGAGTCTGCCCTTCCACTGCAGGCAGCCTGGGTTCTCAACTCCTGATTGGGGAACTAAAGATCCCGCATGCTCCTTGTTGTGGCCAAAAAATAACAGAATAGAGAAGTTTTGCCAAAAAAAAGGAAAGGCATCAGCAAACAATAGATCACAGGCCCCCTCCCCAGGAAGTCCTCCTGCTGCAGTGCCATCATAATCCACATTTTCCTTCGCATGGTATTTTAGTCTCCACCTCCATGCTCGCTGGCTACCAGCTAACCAGACCCACTTATCCTTGGAAGGATAGCTAGGACAAAGATGACTTTGGTCTGTCCACTAGATAAAATAATTTTTGTAGGCAGTGCTTTAACTTAAAGGGTGACTCTGAAATAGCTGTGGAAAATTATATATTCCGAGACTGCTGCCCCTTCAAATGAATTGCTTTATTTTCCCCCACCCCTCTTCTGGAGAAGGGCTCTGAAGGAATTACATGACCCCTGAAGCTTCCTCCCCGCCACTCCCAAACTGATCCCAGAAGCTGAGATATCACCACCCGAACCTCCATCTCAGAATCTTTTCTGTGAGATGCTGGTAAGTAACCCAGTCATGACTCAGCACCAGACTCTTCCCTTCCTCTCCGCACTGGCCAGAATGAAAGGCAGGATCCAGAAGGCTCCTCCCCTCTGGATGGCCACATTCTCACCACAAACTGAGTCATGGCCACACCCTGCCTAGAAAATGGAAAATTACTGCTAGCAAAGAGGGAGCTTAAACTCTAGGCATTCTAAGTTTCCAATCCAGAAATCACAGCCATCTACTCTCCACCTGGAACTAACTGAGGAAAATAGTTGTTTACACAGCCCTAGCCCTAACACAGCATGTCCAGGTCTAACGGAATAAGGCCGCTTGAGTCCAGGACTATGTGGAAGGTAGGAGGCAACCATCAACCTCTGTGTATAGTGTCTGTACTGGCTTTGGTGAAAGAGGATCTCCTGCTCAGACCTGGCTTTCACAGGCTCCACCACCCCAACTCCAAGGCGGCCAGGCCTGGGTGGGAGAAAGGGGCAATCCTGCAACTCCCACTCCAGGCTGTAGGAGGATTCCCCTCTAGAAACTCAGGGCCCCATGCAGTTTTCCCTGCAATAAAAGCATTCTTGTTAAAGGAATGCTGCGGGTTTTTATTAGGCTTGTTTTACAGTGTACATGTTTTGAATTTTTTCAGATAAGGTTATATGGCTTTCAAACTTCTCAGATTCAAAAAGTCCTGTTGCTATTATGTAGAACACTATGATATATTTAATTAGTTTTACTGGCATTAAGAGACTATTATGCATATACTATTAAGAAAGTGATTCCCATGAGGCCAGCTCAGGTTTTTTGAGTTTTTCTGGTAATACACAGTCTGTCTATTACTTATCATTCCATCATTTGCTAGTACTTATCAGATGCCACTGATAACAACTCTAAAAAATGGTTACAAATGAGAAAAAAAATCTATCAACAATTTCTGAAAATTGAGCAAAAATGTTGTCTAGCCAAGCACCTAGATTCAATTGCTGGAACACTAGTGGGAGCAGTTTGAGAATCCCTGCAGAAGTAAAAAAGAGTTAAGAGCTCAGGTCCTGGAGTTGAGCAATTCTGGTTAAAAACCCAGCATGGCCATTAACCAGTTGGGAGACGTTACCATGTTATTTAAGATCCCTAAAAAAAAAAAAACCTATCTTCCATCTTTGTTGTCAAGTTTAAAGAAAAAAATAATGTAAAGTTTGAAAGGCTACATAGCATAGAAACGGAACAGCAGTTCTGGAGTCAGGCTGCCTGTCACTAGCTGTGGAATATGGACATATTGCTTATCCTTTGTGTCTGCTTCCTCATCTACAAAATGGGAATAATGGCATCTACTTCATAGGTTTGTCTACAGAATTGTTTTAGTTTGCATGTGTACAACGCTTACAACAATACCAAGAACACAGTAAGCCAAGGTATTAACAAAGTATTAAAGTGCTTAGCATAATGCCCAGCAGCTACCTAATAAGAACTGAAAAATACAGATGAGCTGCAAGGGTCCTTCAAGGAGGCTGGAATTTCAGTTAGGATGGACTGCCTAATGGGGGATTTCCAGGTGCTCAGGGGTACTAACGCACGAGATATGGGTTTGATTTCTGGGTCAGGAAGATCCCCTGGAGTAGGAAACGGCAACCTACTCCAGTATTCTTGCCTGAAAAATACCATGGACAGAGAAGCCTGAAGGGCTTCTGACTCCATGGAGTCAGAAGGAGTCGGACACAACCAATGACTAAGCATACACACACATAATGAAAGACAACAGGTAGTCTAGTACAGGCTGTATAAATCAAGAAGCTATAACAATTTTTAAAAAGCCTATACTTGAAAGTCAGGCTTGTAGTCTCTGTGCTTATATTCCTGTTTTTCTTCATTAACAGTTTGTAAAATTGGCAATATCCAACTTGTCTCTTAAAACTTCAGGGTTTTAGGTACATGGAGCACAGCCTGAAGGCCAGAAGGTTGGCAGTGAGAATTTCAACAAGATGGGTTTCACTGAAACAATTAGATATTCAGAGAAACAGCTGTCTTCTCTCACATTGCTAACTCTGAAGAATCTGGATTTTGTTTCATTAAAGGAAACTATTTCCTTATGATCTCTTTACAGATTTCAAGTTAGAGAGCTGTCAGCTCTCCCTCCACCTCCCTTATCCCAAAGAAACAGCTGGGAGGAGGAGGAGGTAGAGAGTAGGGCCCAGCCACCAAGATACAGAGCAAAGGTGAGGACAGGTTGTGTGCGGACAGCAGAGGTCCTACAGACAGGCGTCTGAGCTGTGGCCTCAGTGGCCCTTTACGTCCTGGAGAGCCGCCAGTGGCGTTCTGCCTCATTCTCACTCTGTGTCATGTGCGTGAGCTGCCTTGATCTAATCCGCTGAACAGAATGTTGACAGGTCTACAGGGTACTAGACCAGATGGACTGAGCTTTGACTCCATCCGACATAAACAGTCCCAGCCCCCGTGATGTTCCACTGTCCCCACCCCCACCCCCATTTGGGGGTTTGGGGCAGCAGGTGCTGGGCCAAGGCTAGTCAGACCACAGTGATCATATCCAGTCCACAGCACCTTCCATTTTATTGTTTTATTTACAAACAGGGTGAAGTCAACTGGGAAAATTGGGGTAAGGAGTCAGTCTGGGCCATCCAAATGTGGAGTGGTTCCTGGGTCAATCTCCACCATGAAGGCCGCCTCATCTATCTTTTTCCTGCCTCTCGGTAATGGCCCCTTGATTCCTCAGGGCAGACTTGTCTGCTGCTCCTGAGCCCTTTCATGAGGGCAGATGGATCCTGGGGGAACAGGGGTGGTACGAGGGCTGGGGCCCCCTCAGTTTGTGTAAACCTGAGTTCCGATCACACGCATGATTTCCTTCTGTATCTTGGGGTCCTGAGTATTAATGTTGGCATCGCCCACCTGACCATCCTCATATCTGCCAAAGATAATGCAAACGTGAGCATAAGAGGGAGACCAATCCCAGAATAATGTCAACCCATGGACCTGCATTTAGGGGTGTGGCCATCCCATCCCAGAATCAAAACCCTTTCTTGCTACTCTTTACGGTGGAAGAGTTTACCTGGTTTCCTCTAAACAGCCCTTGATTTATACCCATCCTCATCCTCCAAGGGGAAGTCCCAGTTCTGGCTCTACTCAGGTAGCCAGGGACAAGTCTCCAATAACAGAAACAGACTTTCCCAGCAGTCCGTATCATTGTGCTCTCACCCTCACTTCTCCAAGTAATTCCCAAGGTGCCCTCCTAGACTTACACAAAGAAGAACCGTGTGCAGACATGGTCGGACACAGGGCACACCCAGATGTTCCCATGCTTCTGGAGGTCCTTAGATGTAATCACTGGGAAGAGAAGGGCCAGAAGTTATAGGTATAATGCTTGGGTCAGAGAGTCCAGGCACGGAGGGGAAGGAAAGATGCTTCAACATCACCCTTGGCTGGATCATGTGCTAAAGTAGCACCTGAAATGAAGGTTGGGCACCCACAAAAACACGGAATGGGTGAGCCACCTACCTTCACAAAGTGCTATACAGTTTAGATTCCGACTCTGCAGGAACCTTGACTGAATGGATCGGGTCTAGAAGAGGAGAGAGAGCCAGGTAGATGGTTACAGCTTTCCCTAGAGAGGTGAGTTAACTGGTAGCAGTTAGGGGGTAGGGATTGGGATATCCTGGGCTTCCAGCCACCTCCCAAAATTTCTGATTTTCATAATCAGTCTGAATGAGTCCATCTTTACATTTTCATGTTATTGGATTTAATAAACTCAGTTTCTATTCTCATACTCATGACAAGCTACAAATGACTCTGGAAATGGGTTCCTCTTAGAATGTATCTGATTGCTTGAAATGATCTATAAGCCACCCACCCCCATCACTACCAATGTTTCCCCATCCATCTCTGTAGCCTAAACTTATCCAAGAGGAAGTGTCCTGCCTCAGTCGAACAAAGGCAATTAATAATACCTGGGGGATGGTATTCATTCTGTTGTATCTCTGGACGAGCTCATCTTTGGAGGGCATCCTATGCTGTCCTTTTCCCATTCCTGTCACAGAAAAACAAACCAGTTCATTCACCCATTCCTTCATCAAATATTTACTGAAGTGCCTACTATGTGCCAGGCACTGGAAAGAGAGACAACTGGTGACACAGCAGTGAATAAAGCAAACAGTATATCTGCCCTCACAGAATTTAACCTGATGGAGATTACAGGAAAGGAACAAATAATCGTGACACAGCATGGTAGGGGTTATGATGGGGAAAATACAGAGTACTGAGTGAGCCAGAGGAGGAGAACTAGCCTAGCCCACAGGTTTGAAGAGGGCTTCCTGGTGACAGCTAGGCTAAGAACTATAGAATTAGGAAGAGTTAGCTAAATGAAGAGGAAGGAAGTGTCCTAGGCTGAGATAACAGGATACAACAGGCCTGGAAGAAAGACACAGTAGTGTACCTTAGTTTGTATGGAGCATAGTCAATGGCAGAGAAGTGATGAGAGATGATGGGGAAGAGGTAAGCTAGGATAAGATCAAGCAGGCCTTGTAGGCCATGTTAAGGCAACCGGAGTTTATCCTGAGAACATGAGGAAATCACTGTCGGATGCTAAGATAGGGAGCAAAGAGGTGAAATGAGCAAGGAATGAGGGGCCTAGGAGAGTGGTGACATCAACATTTCAGGTCCGATGCCAGGCTGAGTTAAATGAGTGGAAAGAAAGCAAGCAGAGCAAGTCAGATCTGCTCCAGTTTCAAAGCTACATAAAAACCTCTGACCAGAGTCATTCAGACTAAAGGGAGAAAGCAGAACAGGTAACTGATGAATAATTTTCCACAGGTAACCAAAATGGCAACTACCCTGAAGAGCCCTGCTTCCTTCAGAAAGTCTTCCCAGACTTGAGGAAGAGGAGCCAATTTACTTGCTTTCATCTTATCTAAATCCATAAATCCTCCACCATCCTTAACCCTCACTGAATAGCCCTGTTTATAACATTTAGAGACTCACTCTGGACTCTTCCTACTTAGATATGAAACAGTGCTTGTGGGCCTCTATTCCCAACTCTTTCTGTCCCATGATTAGGACTCCAGTCTCTGTATTCGGCTTTATCACAGGCCCAGCCTTATCCCAGTAAGGGGTGAGTCTGTGTATGTGTGTATGAGACCATGAGACCAGAGAGGGAGATGAAGATGGGAAATGATGCTATCACTGCAGACCAGAAGCAGGGGCCCTCATCTCATCAGTCCACCTCGGCACTTTCTATTACGACTAACTCCACCCTGCTGCAAGTCTTGGTTTTGTGGCAGCCATGGTATAGAAGCAGGGATGGTAACTACTGGACTGACATTCTTCACTACTCAGGCTGTCAATTCATCATGCACTCACACTGAAGCCCCATGGCAGATTTATGGCTTGAATAAAAGTTAAGGCAACGAGAACCTCAAGATTTGAACTGCCTATTTCTTTCTCCTATAGGAATCCCCACCATTCCGTTTCCAACTTCTTCATTAGCCTTAACTAGGTTTAGCTCTGCATCCAAACCTGATAACCTTCTCAGCCTGGGTATTTCAGTGCATGGTTCTGAGTAAAATTCCCATTTAGGTTCTACCTCAGAGGTTGAGAGAACAATCTGATTTCTATGGCTGGTCTTAGAGATGGCCCTTATGATAGAATTCAAATCTTGTTCCATCCCAATCCTGCTGTGCACTGACCTGACTGTAATAACCCCAATCATCTTCTCTCAGTTTCCTGAGACCAGACACACTGAGAACCTAGAGGCCAGAATACTCCCTGGTTGCTTGGTGTGCAGAGTATATACTTGGACAAGTTTCTAAACATGACTAAACAAACAGATGGAGCTTACCATCTCCTTTCCTACTCTCCCTCGTTTTAACCTGCACACTATGGCCAAGTCTTTAGAGGCTCCGCTAGTCAAATGGATGCTCTCTATTTACAATGACCCCTCAGAAGGCACTTGGATACCCTGAGGGAAAATACAGAAAACTAGAGCAGAAAAGGGTAGAAGGAAACATACAAAGAAGAGAGAGTTAGTTATATGCTAGAGGAACTAAAATAAGTCAGACATTTACCCACATCCCATCCAGAGTTAGAGACTCTCACATATCCATGGTGCCCTCAGAAAATCAGTTATTCAAGCAAAGCCTGCCCTGTCAGTCCAATATAATAATAAGAACACTCTCACATATCCATGGGGCCCTCAGAAAATCAGTTATTCAAGCAAAGCCTGCCCTGTCAGTCCAAAATAATGATAAGAACACTCTCACATATCCATGGGGCCCTCAGAAAATCAGTTATTCAAGCAAAGCCTGCCCTGTCAGTCCAAAATAATGATAAGAACACTGGCCCAAAAGTCAGGAGAACTGGATTCCAGTCCTAACTCTGCTAGTTAGATCTGTTTGACCCAAGAAAGTCATTTGACTTTTATGTGTATATACTTTATCTGAAAAGTAGTAAGAGATTGAACAAAATGACCTATAGCTACAATAGAAAAACATGGTATTTTTATCTATAATCAAATCAACCTTTGGAGGGAGAAGGATGGTGCCATATGACGTTTTCACATCATCAGTAAATAAAGTTAAGAAGTCAATAGAGATTCCTAGCTCCATCTGATAACTAAAGGTATTCAGGCACTCAGTAGTAAACAAAGGCCAATGGGAGAGGAGAATAGGGAGAAAACAGACAACAAATAAGAATTTTGTGGCCACCAGAAGCCAGGAGACTCACTATTTAGAATAAGGAATTAATCTGAGAGAAGCTTAGGCTGGCACAAAGATAAAAACTGTGGTCTCTAGACAAAGCCAAAGACTACCCAATCCCACCTCCACTTTGGACTCCAGGCACACAGAGTAAGATTCATTCACACATTCAATAAATATTCACTGGGCACCTATCCTTTGTGGATTGCTCATAGACATACTATCATTTGTTTAACAGGACAATGAACAAGATCAGATGTAAGAACTAAATCCAAGAACTAAAATATTATCAGTGACTTACATCTAAGTGCTCCTAACCCTATCCCAATATCAGCCTCCACTTGGGAGATATCCACTATTCTGAAATTTAGGTTATTTTTCTTTTTCCTTTAGTTTTATCACACACACACATAGCTAAATAATTTTAATTTTGTTTACTTTTGAGCAATATAAAAAAGGCAGTCCTTTGTCTTGCCTTTTTTTTTTCAATTCAACCATTATTTATATAACATTTTTTCCATGTTGCTGAATGCCACTGTTGGTTCACTGTCATTGCTGAATAATAATCTATTGTCAGAATAGATTAAGATGTACTTATCCCTTCTCCTGATGATGAGTATGAGTTTTTTTCTAAGATTTGTTGTTGCAAACAATACTATACACCTTTGGGTGCACATATTCAGAAATGAAAATGCTTGGTTGCAGGGATAATATTTATCAAGCTTTATGAAATGTAACATCAAACTGTTTTCCAAAGTGGTTGTACCAATTTATATTCCACAAGCAGTAAAAGAGATCCTGCTGATCTACAACCTCCGGTATAATCAGAGGTATTACCAGATTTTTAGGTAATACCACATAGGTGCTAAATGTTATGTCATTTTGGTCTTGCCTTTACTTTCTTGATTAATAGAGGCTGAGTAGCTGCTCATATTTTTGGTCATTTCTTCAGTGACTTGCCTGTGTTATTTGCCTTTTTATTGGATTATCTTTTTCTTATTTGCAAGAATTTATAATGTACTTTTATTACTAATCTTTTGTAGTTATATGTGTTGCAAATGTCGTCCCCTAGTTTGTAAGCTGCCTTTTTATTTTAAGGTGTCTTCTGATGAACAGAAGTTTATAATTTTAATAAAATCAAATTTACCAATCTTTTATGATCTGTAATTCCATCTTTTTGTATTCTTTGGATGATTCTGTTTAAGATTGGGATAATGTGTTATTTGAAAGTTTGACTTAAGATCCACTTGTAAAATTACCTGGATTTGGCAAGGTTTTTGTTTTGTTGTGAAAAATTTTAAGCTACTATTTCAATGTCTTTTATGTTAGAGCTATTCAGGTTTTCTATATCTTCTTGAATCAGTTTTGTTAAGTTATATTTTTCTAGGGATTTATCCATCTTGACAAAGTTTTCAAATCATTTGCATAAAGTTGACAGAATTCTATTAGCTTTTAAAATTATGGGACTGTCAGTTCAGTGGTTAAGACTCTGGGCTTCTAATGCTGGAAATGCAGGTTTGATCCCTGGTCAGGGAACTAAGATTCCACATGCTGTGCGGTGCAGCCAAAAAAATAATAATAGTAATAAAAAGTAAAAATAAATAAAACTTTGCTATATCTATAGTTATGTTCCCTTTTTTATTCACATTATTTAATGCTGCTCTTTTTCTTCTTAATCAGTCTACCCAGGTTTATCTGTTTTGTTCTTTAAAAGAACCATCTTTTGGTTTTTTGGGGGCCTGTCTATTGTACCTGTTCTTATTTCATTAATTTTGATTCTTATTTATATTATCTCCTTTCTTCTTGTTTGGTTTATTATGTCATTAGAGACCTTTCTATTATAGTTCTGTTATTCTGGAGCTAAGTGTTCTTATTTTTGTAACAGTTACATTAATGGAGAATACTAAATCTATAAAGAATCTAGCACTAGCCCCTTCATATGGTAGACATGTGACGATATGGTGGCTTTCTCTTATGCAAAGACTATACAGAACCCGAACTAAAAAAGACTAAGAAGAACTCAAATATAAACTTGAAACAATGAGAAAGCTAAGTCAGATTTCTTTTCTGAGCTGGACAAAGTGGGACTCATCTCCTAACTAGAATCTGAATGTTGCTCATACCTTACCTTTGGAATAAAATGCTTCCTCTTGCATTCAATGTGACTAATGTAATAGTGTATAATTACAGACAGTTTAAATTTTAAAAGGTGGTTGACAGGCAGGAGAACCATGTCTCCAGAAATGTAAGCCAGTGGAAGGGACTTAAGACTTCAAGTGCATTCATATATCAACTCGCATCCACGTGTGCACATATACAGTCTGACAGGCTATTGTCAGCACCAAAAATGTGTTCTCCAGAGAGCCTAGAGTCATCCCCCAGTAATTCCTTAACCCATTCCTAGCGCTAAGGTCCCACAATGAATGGTTTTATTCATGGAGAAGAGGATACCTACGAGGAAGGGAGATAATTGGCCTCACATATAAATAATCTAAATTCCTAACGAAAGAAAAAAGAGAAAGATTACGTATCCATGACTGGGGAGAGAGCTGACACAGACCAAGTGTCCATGATGGAAGAGGAGACAGCATAGGTTTATGTATTCACAAAACGGATGCAATGTAAATAGAGTCAATGTGGCCAAAGACTATTTCTTACCTGAGTATCCAAAGGAAATACTGGAGATGGGGCTCAGGTAGATGCCTTTGCCATAGGCTGCTCCATGCAGCTTGCAGGGAAACACCAGGATGAGCAATATGAGCCTGGGCCCTCCCATGGCTGTGTATTAGGCAGCCACATGGCTTATCCAGCCCTCTGTCCCTCCATTTAATCTTCTCACTCATTCAGACAACTTTAGGCACCTACTCTTGAAAAGCTGATTAGCTGAAAAGTGGATGCAGGTTAACCCCTTTGCCTATGAAATACTAGATACTGATGCCTTGGAGAGTGATGAGTGGCATAGCCACTGAGTCAGTCACTCAGAATCCATGCTCCGGCCGTAGGCCTTGGTACATATGCAGATCCCTGCCCTCTAAAAATGAATACAGAACAGGCAGCCAGGAGGAGGAATAATAATCATTCCTTGGAGTCTTGCAGGACAAAGAAGTAAGTCTCCTATATTAGCTCTCTGACTGAACAGTCACATATATTGAAAAGCTCTAACAGGTTCATTGATCACAGTGATTGCAATCAGCAATTTCTATTTCTGCCTACAGCTATATTCCCACTCCTAAAAACACAGCCTCAGGTCAAAATACAACCACCATATTCATTCTATACATACAGTTTTCAACTTCCTCCCTAGGAAAGCCTCACAGGAGGCTAGGTTTGAGGATGCTGAGGCAAACACAGTTGAGTACTTTACAGCAGACTTCCCCAAAATGAGTGGGGCAGGGAGAAGATGGAGAGAAAAAGAGGAGCACAGCCTCACCTGCAGTTTGGTGTAGGATGCATTGACCAGCCCGTTGCGCAGGATTGAATGCCAGTTTTCAATGTGGGACCCACTGTAAGGCAGTGTAGAATACATGTCTCCTCATGGAATGAAGTTCCCAAGAAAATTCCAAGACTGCCACTCCCACCCATTCTCACACACACAGGACATGAAGATGGACACAGATAAAGCTAGCGATGGACATGCACACGGATATAGTTACAGGCATGTAAGATGTGTATGTGTATGGCTAACCCTTACATCTTAATATCCAGGCCTATCTTCTCTTCCACGCTTCAAACAGTCCCATCCTAATCCTCAGCTGCTGGTTCAATATTTTAATTTGCCTATCATCCTGATATTTCAAATTAAACAAATTCATCTCAAACTCAATGAGTTTATCACTGATCCCAAGTATGGCTTCCAATCATGACTTCACATCTCTTTTAAGTTACTCTTAAATCTATTTTTTTTCTCTCTTCTCTCAAAATCAGGCATAAATTGCTGATTTTCTTCAAAGCAGTTTTCAAATCTATCCCTGCCAATCTACCTTCAACCACATCTTTTTATATGTAAATGTCATTTCTCCTCAACTACATCCTAAATAGCTTAAGACTAAAGACCATATCTTAAGTTTCTTTATCCTCTACAGCACCTACCACAATAGCATTTAATATGATGGACATAAGTCATACAAACTCCTATTCCTCAAGTGAACTTGCCACCATCCCCCCATTTTTTTGCCTTATCCAGCACCCAGCCCCAGCCCTGCCCCACTCCTCACTGGAAGGCAAAGGTGCTGCCATAGAGCTTCTTGGCGGTCCGGAACCGAGCCTCCTTGGCAGGAGGGCTGCTCAGCAGGAGGAACTGGTGTGAGGTGTGCATGAACTTCAGCTGCTGCCCAGGGTGGGGGTGGGGTCAGGAAAACAGAGCAGAAATGGGAGATCAGGGAGGGAAAGGTTGGGGATAGGGAGCAAATTAGGCTTATACTGACCCCAAATAAAGGAAATATGCATTGGCCCAAAGACTACTGTTAATGGACAAGTCTAACCAGGCAGGTCTAGAACCAATGTGATTAGCTGGTTTGGAGCCCCTCCTTCCCCCTCACTAGAAATTCAGAGTTTAGACGGAGAATGGTCACTTACCCTGCTGAGAGGTAGTTTGACAATGTGCGACCTGTTGCTAGAGATGATCCTAGGATAAAACAGACAAAAAAACAAAAAGGACAGAATAAACGTGGTTAGGCCATCCTAAACAAAGCAGCAGCCTTGCTCTGCCCCTTGGAGAATAAGCAAGGATTCCAGGGTTGTTTGAACTGTGAACTCAGGACACTATCGGATATTCCTATGGGTGGCAATGTTTGTGTATAAAAATGTAAAAGAAGTTACTGACCAGAGACCAGCTAGTTACTTGTTAAATAACAGATGAAAGAAAGAGAGGGGTGGGAGGTGGGCTGCTACATCCAGGCAGAGAAAAGTAAAGAACAAAAAGAAGAGCATAAGAGGTCAGCTACCAAAGAAAATCAGAGAGGTGGGTCTGTGTTAGGATGGTGACAACTTACATTTGGGATTTAGAAACTTAGCACAGGGGCTCAGGAGCCATCCTATCTGAGCCCAGAGGAAGGCTGAAGGCTCTCAGACATGGGGGGAATGGACAGTTATTGTCTGAGCTGCAGAAAAAAAACAGAAGAAACTAGAACGAACTTCCTGAGAATTCAGGGACATACTGGCTTGTATGTAGGCTGAACTCAAGAGGACAGGAGAGAACAAAGGCATAAGCCACTGAGGACTCAGCAAGGAGGCATTATCTCTTATAGTGGTTATCTGGTTGTTTGTGTGCTTCACTCATGTACCTGTAATGCCATTCTGAATGGTCTATGCCTGGTCATTCCTCATGCTAAGAGGGAGCATGGTGCACTGAAAAAGTACTAATATCAAACGCTGACCTGACAGAGCAAAACACGCTAGAAAGGGAAAGCTATTCCAGGAAGAGAGAACAGAAATCAAGGTCAGGGGTGAAGGGAAAGGAAATTCAAGGTCAGAACCTTTGCTCAGAGAAGGGAGTAGTAATAGTGCTCCAAGCCTCTGGACAGTTAACATCAACAGGGAAGGGCTTGAGATAGAGAAAGGGAGTAGAAGGGGAGGGACATCTCTGCACGCATAGAAAATCTAATTGAAATGAAGTGTTAATTCCTATAGGCAAGCAGCACTCAGAAACCTACTGGGAAATAAGAAGCACTAAAGAGAACTTGAAACATAGTCTTAGAACTTGTGGGTTCTTTGTTGGATCCCAGTTCCTAGCCAAGCCAGGTGTATCAATAAAACCCCAAGAAAAAGCTGCCATAATATCTATAATCTTAGGAACAATGCTGAAACCACCTCTAAGAGAAGGTACAGGCTCCAGGTCTGATACTATGCCCCATTCCCCCAACTGCTGAAGGATGAACCATTCTACTCATACCACTGCAGGAGAGGATGGGCCAGGGGATCCAGCTTGTCCATCTGCTTCTTGATTTCCAGATACGAGCCCTGTAAGACAAAGGCCGTGAGGTTATCTCCCAGAAGAGGTGGGAGCCCTCCCACTTGCCACAGATTATCAGGGCCCGGGGCAAGGTAGGCACTGAAGACCACACCAAACCAAGAGGAGATGGGGTTCCCACCCTCAAGGACCCGTCAGGCTGGGAAGACTCATAAATAAATATGAAAATGACTGAAGATGCTTACAAAACAACATGCAGGTGGGTCTCCCTCATTTTATGCAATTCCTACAGCCCTAAAAAGTTGATTATAAATCAAAAAAAATAAATAAGTAAATAAAATCAATGTCCCAGAAAGACCAGGCTAAGGAATCCTGTGGTAAAACTACGTAAAACATAAGAGTTCTTCTGACAAGTAAATCATCCCTCCTAGGTGTATGTTATGTGTTCATCTGAACTGTGATATATAGGATTTGCTGAGAAGAGGCCCACCTGTAAATGTGAGTACAAATGAATGTCTACTCATGCAGAGATTGCAGACGAGGGGTGGGGAAGTCTGGTGAGGGACAGCCTTGAGTCAAAGGATGGTCACTGCTCCATGTGGCTGCCCCACCCCTAGAAGGATAGAAGATGCAGGCCCCTGGGTCTAGTTCCTTACCTCCAAGCCCCCCTCCTCACCCTCCCAACCCTGGACAGAAGTCCTTCCCTAACTTCTCTAGTGCCCTAAGAATTATGAAAAAAAAAAAAAAAAAAACATTAAATAGGAACAACTTGTGAAGGAATTAGCAGCAAAGGTAAAGGTTGAGAGAGACATAAGGAGTGAGAAATAGGAGTAATAGAGCTAACAAACCAGAGAACAAAGACTAGGAAAGCTAAAGAGGGAAAACTAAAGAGAATACTGTGAGGAATTTGAGTAACATCTCTAAATCTTCACTCCACTCCAATGAATTTCAAACAGAATAGGGCACTTGAGTGGGCAGGCAGGGGACAGGCAGAGGACAGAATACCTGGGTCATCTCCCGGATGGACATAACACTATCCAGAGCTTTCTGCAGTCGCTCATAATTCTTCTTCTGTGGGGAATCAACAGGGAAAGAAGAACCAGGTGAAGAAAAGTGGGAGAGAAGAAGATGTGATGAAAAAGAGGGCCACATGTACAAAAGAAATCTAGGCCCCAGGGAAACAGCATAGTACGTCATGCAAAGAACACAGACTTAATGCCAAGAAGTTCTAGAATCAGGTGCCAGTTCTTTTACCAGCTGAGAGTAGTAGGAGTAAGTTCCTTAACCTCTCAGAACCTCAGTATCCATGTATATAAGTAAAGATGAAAAATCCTCACTACCCTCATAGGGTTAGTTATTTAAACTGAAGATTAAATAACAGGTAAAGAATCTGATACAGTGCCTGACACACAGAAATGAGCAACTGTGAAGCACTGTGCTGGGTACATGTAATGGTTATTTCAACAACTTTCAACTGTGTCCTTTGGGAAATGAAGTGCCAGACATTTAATTGAACATTATTCTAGGTATGTATGTGAAGGTATTTCTAGATGAAATTAACCTTTGAATGGCAGACTGAGTAAAAGAGACTGCCATCCCTATTCAGGTGCCTCATCTAATCAGTTGAAGGCCTGAATAGAACAAAATAGTTGAGTAAGTGGGAACTCCTCTGGCCTGCCTGCTGGGATATTGGTCTTTTCCTGCATTCAGACTAGAATTGAAAAAATCAGCTCTTCAATCTTGAGTCAGCTGGCTTTTGGACTGGAACTTACAACATCAGCTCTCCTGAATTTCCAGCTTGCCCACTACTCAGCCTGGTACTTCTCAGCCCTCATAATTACAGGAGCCAACTCCTTACAGTAAATTTCTTTCTCTATATATCTCCTATTGTTCTATTTCTCTGGAGAACACTAAGTATTATAATATTTTATATACATTATGTCTCATTTTTATAATAATAGATATTATCCAGTTTTTACAGATAAAGAAATTGAGGTTCAGAAAGGTTAAGTGATCTGCCTAACACCATTCAGCTAGGGAGCAGCAGAACCTCAAATGGAATCAAGGTCTATCTGGCTTCAAAGTCTGTATTATTCCAATGTAACTAACATTAATTTGTCTCCCTGTCTTCTGAGAAACTCAGAAGTTCACCTTATATTATTAGTTATGTTTAGTTACTTATTCACTAAACAGTGAACTCTGAGGGTTCAGGAGTTCCCAAGAAACAAGTGTGCCATTTCTTCTGTCCCCTTATTCCAAGCTGTTGTGTGCACTAGAATGACGCCTATAGTCTCCCACTATCTTTCACCATTTCCGTTGTAGTCCTGACTTTCTTCCCAAGCAACTATACCTTAGGGTTAAAGGCCAGAGTCTTGGGATCAGTGGGGTCCACCACAGAGGGATAAGGCTCAAAGATGATGCTCTTTCTAGGGGACTCCAAAGCTGCCCTACACATGGCCACCAGCAGATCCACCACCTTAGGAGAAAGGAAAGAAAGGGGACAAAAGCTAAACGATTTCACAGGGCTGGGAGTTGCACAGTATCCAGCATAGGTCTACCTTCTGGAGGCGCTCGGTATTTCTCTTTAAAAGCAAATATGAGGGACAGACTGGGAGTTTTGGATTAGCAGATGTGAGCTATTATGTATAAAATGAATAAATAACAAGGTCTTACAAAAATCACTTTGCTGTGTAGCAGAAATGAACACATTATAAAGTCAACTATATTTCAATAAATTTTAAAAACCACAAATGTTTTGATTTTATTAGAAAATACAAGCTTATCATAAAAATTCAAGAACAATGTTTAAAAGAATGATTAAAAGAAGATAAAAAACATCCCCTTGCCCCCAAATCTTATTTTTCACATTAACTACTGCAAAGTTTGATGTATATTTTCCAGATATTTTTACTAAAGAAATTGTTATTTTAAAATATGGGCAAATTTTAAAGAATTATACATATTGTTATATTTTATTCATATATGTTATAATTCTCTATCCATAAATAATAGCTATATAGTATTTCTACTGTAAGAACAAACCATCATTTCTTTAACTGGGCCTTGTACAGATGGGCTTGTATCTATTTTTTCTCGTTTCAACTATTATAAACAATACTAGGGAATTCCCTGGCAGTCCAGCAATTAGAGGACTCTGAGATTTCACTGCCTAGGGCATGAATTTGATCCCTGGTCGGGAACTAAAATCCCACAAGCCATGTGGTGCGGCCAAAACTTAAATAAAATATTAAAGAAGAAAACCACTACAGTGAACATCCTTACATAGGAAAGCATTTCTGGAGATTAAATTCCAAGCAGTGAAACTGCTGGGATTCCCAGGCATAAATGATCCCAATTCCCCAGCAGCTCTTCCATCCCCCCATACCTCTGCTCCAGTGGCCACGTCCTCTGCAGCTCCGGACATGACTCCCAACGTGTAGAAGGAGAAAACACACAGTTCACGAGTACAGACGGCTGGCTGAATGGACATATTAAAGAGATGGTGGTGGCAGGAGGTATGCAATAAGAAGGTGTCATAGGGCAAGAGGGACATTTCTGACCTCGGACAACTCTAGACTGATATTCACATATCCTCATCTTTGCTAACAGGACTCTGAGACTTGTTTTCAGAGAAAAACTATTATTTCCAGAGTCTCAGGGAGTATGGACAGAATTCTACCTTTACCACAGATCCAAGAAAAAAGGAAAAATGGAGAGATGAGGGACTAATGGGCCTTAGCTAAGGGTGTAAGAAAGAGGGTCACAAAATAGAGGTGTATACCTTGAGCATGGACCCATTCTGGAAGACATGCTGCTCATCACATACAACACAGTACTCATTCAACGTTGGGATTCTTTGCTCTGCATATTTCATGATCTGGGGAGAGAGGAGATTCTATTAAGTCTTTTTTTGGAAGTCAAGACCCAGATATAGGAAACAATCTGAACTTCCTTTCTATTACTCTCCTACCTCCCAGCCCTGTGCCTAAGGTAGACTCTATTCTTGGATCCTGCACTTAATTAAATCGATAGCCTAACTCTGGAAGACTATATATTATAACGAAAATAAGACCAGCCATGGTAGAAGAACTGTGTTAAGATTCCCCCTTCTACTACTTAATACCATATATAACTTAGGGCAAGTTAACTTGAGCCTTGGTTTTTTCATTTACAAAATGGACATTACTCACTTTACAGAAGTACTGAAATTAAAGAGATGATTTCTGTAAGAATATTTTATAAACAGTAAGAAATACTAATCAAACTATTAATATTATTTTCAGTAATTAGATTGCCCCCATGTGACAAGTGAGTTGAGTATTCAGTCCATGATCAGATCGCGGCTGAGAAGCCATGTTTAACTACCTAAGACAATCAGCCTGTAAAATGATCAAGACCACAAATAAAACTCTGATGGGAAGAAAGCACAAATTCAGAGCACATGCAGCAATATCCTAAAGTATTTTTTACACAATCTGTCTTAAAAGGCTTTCACAATCACATATACTGTCTGTATAAATTAAATTGTTCCCATTTCACAAACTTTCGAGATCATAAATGGACACGCAAGGGCTTTTGTTCATTCATTTAACACAGATTTGTCGAATGCCTACTACGTCCCTAGCTCACTGAAAAGTATCCTTTATTATTCAATAACATAAAACATTATCCTCTCAGAGGCTATAGTCCAACAGGGGAGATGTAGTATGTATACAAATTAATTACAATTCAAGGCAATGTATAGTACCTGACACATTAGTGCTATATAAAACAAAAAGTATCAAAAGAATTCAGTAGGAAACACACTTCCATCTAATACATTTCAAGTAATAGAGAAGATTTTATGAAAAAGTTGGCATCTGACACTTGATTACAATAGGCAGATATAGTGAGGAATGCCAGTAGAGGGAATGACATGAACAAAGATATTGGAGATGCAAAAGTGAAACCATGTCAGGAAAATAAAGAGGTTTTAAAAAGAAGCAAATGACCAGTAGCAGCTAAGCACTGCAAGTTTGTGAGGAAAAGTGAAGCCCACTTGAGCAAGGATGTGGAGGATTACAAGAAAATCAGTGTCAATTCTTCTCTTCTCTTGGCACCAGTGCACTTAAAATTTGCGGTGCATCATTTGGCACTTGATCGCAAGTGGTATATAAGCATTGTCTTCCCAATAATGCTATAGGCTTCTTAAGGGTGGGAACCAGGCCTTTTCTCCTATTCACAGAACACTCAGTATAGTTATGGAAGCAGAGCAATTAAGGACATGAAATGTTTGCTAACTGACTGAAGAGTTGGGAGATGTTAAGGGATCAGATGGGTCAGAAAACAGTGGAAAGGCTTTGGAATGAAGCTTTGGTTGATTACCTGGACAAGAAATCCATATTCCAGAGTGGGGATGTTCTTGCAGTGACCACTGACCTGATGAGAGTAAAAAAAATAATAAGGCTTCATGAACCTCCTAGGAAGCTGGTGACCTCCTAGAAATACCTCACTCATGCCCATTATCTAAAATTATCCTGAAGTAGCTAAGCCCTAACTCTGATCAGTCTAAGTAATCCCCAAGCTGCAGAGAAGACCTTTAGACATTTTTGGCAAAGGCTCTTAAAACAGGCTCACCTGTCCTTAACCCTTTTCAAGGTAGATGTAAAACATTTGTAAAGTAGCTGACTATCAAGTCCTAACCACAACCTAACAAAATTAAACATAACATTTCCCTGGGATGCCCAACCCCAGACTCTGCTCCTTGACATACTATCAGAGAAGCTTGCTAGACTATGTCGGTATAAATTCACAACTATTAAAATGTGTGTTCCATTCTACTGATTCATGGTTCATGCCCAGATTTGGTTTATGATCCCTGGACAACCAGACTCCCACTCCATTTTGAGAAGCTGTATTCCCTCACTTCCCCTCCCGCCCTCTGACACCAAGTCAAACCCTCCTCAGCCATGTACCAAAGGAGAGGTCCATGTTGGGGGAGGGAGGCCCACGTGCTGGGGACACAGGAGACCTGCCTGGGGGCTGGGAGGGTAGCCAAACACCTCCACTTTGGGGTTCTTCATGGTGCAGGAGATGGAACGGTTCATGAGGCGTCCAACTCGAAGGTCTGGTACACCCAGTTTGCCTTTCAGCATGGAGTCCTGTATGATAGGGAAACTGGGAGACCTGAACAGAGAGCAAAGAAAAATGATGAAACTGAGGATTCAATATGAGCCCTAGAAGCCTGGAGGGTCTTCCCTGGTGGTCCAGCAGCTAAGACTCTGCAGAGGGCCCTGCATTCAATCCCTAGTCAGGGAATTAAGATCCCATATGCCATACCACACAGTAAGGTAAAAAAAAAAAACTATCCAAGGAAAGTTTCATTGGATCAAACTGGCAAAACAAATAGATCACTACATGTCAGGTTTTACGTCATTAAAGCCTGGGTCATTCTCTACAGCATCTAAGGAATGATACCTTGGAAAGGATACCTGTTTCACTTGCTCAATGTGTGTGTGTGTTGTCTGTATTAATATATATGTGATTAAACTACTAGGTAAGAAACAGTTGGACCGCAAAGAGCCTAATGTCTCACTGTCTATCAATACTGGTACCTGGAAAACTACAAATCTGGGTCTGTATTTGCCTTTGGGAAGATCAGAAGGCACAGAGAGCAGGGAAGCGGGGGAATAAAAGTCTGGGATCAAAGAATGGAGCAATACTTGTTTCCAGAACCCAGGTAATAAATCAGTGTCCCCTTTCATAAGAGCAAGGGGGTGGGGCCTATTAGCTCTGCTTCTGTCTCCTTAGGATAGGGAATAAGGGTGAGGGTCAAAGAAAAGAAAGATGGAGAAATTAGTATATATTTCTCCAAACAGACCCCATGCACTAGGTACTATATTTTACATAAAGGACAAGGTATGACTACTGGGTCAGGAGTAGAGGGGTAAAGACACATAGGGAACAGGATCATGTGGGTAGTAGTAGTAGTTAAAGGTACAGAATTCAGAGGACCTAGGGAGAGGACAGAAAAGTTTACATAATCAAGAAGGTGGGGTGGGGCTTAGAATAGATCAATGTGATTAGAAACAACCAGCTCATGGAGAAACACTTACTTGGGGATGGGTGAGAAGATGCTGAGGCCAGCTCGGAACTTCTTGATGGTACCGCTTGTCTTGAACCAGCTGTGCCTCTTCTCCTGCTGGGTCTTTAAGAAATCGTTGCTGAGATGTTTCCATTGTTGGGATGTAAACATACCCAGGATTCTAAAGAATCACAGAGAAAGAGACAGAAAGCTCAAGCAGGGGAATCCCAGGTCAAGAAATAAGACTATGAAAGGCAACTAATCTAAAATTCAGGCTTAGGGACTGCAAAGCTAGTTGATTTAGGGAACTGTGTTTGTCTCAAGATCCCTCTGATATAATCTTAGCACATGGATATGTACTGTTCTAAACTACCTCTTGACATTAGCGGGTAAATTCCAACTCCCTTACCTAGTCTAATGGACCAGAAAAATTCTTAGATGCTTTGCCTTTACAGGAAGATCTCAAACATGAGCCTTCAAAGGCTGTAAACCTGGCAATTTACTGCCAAGAAGAGCTATACCGAAAGTGAAACAGAAGTGGTGGAATAGAGGTGAGTACTACCCTTGGCCTTGTGAATAGTGAAGAAAAGGACAAGGAACCCAAAGGGTACTGATACTGTTAGGCAAAACATTACAACTTCAAATTTATGGTTTCCAAAGTTCTTTTACTTGTCCTTGATCAGTTCTCTCTAGTATTACTCTATTATTCTAAATCCTTATCACCTTCTTTAAGCTAACTATACCTACAACTGAGAATCTTTCTTCTCAACAGAGAAAACTGAAGCCATCAGATATCATCTTCCATGATTTGACAAACTTACTACAAAATCTATTTCCATTTCCACCCTCACTTTGATCCCTCCATCCTCTGGAGACAAGCTGACCCTCCTCTTAAGGATCAATTGCTCTAGCTGTACTCTGGATCTCAGCCCCTCTGCAGGGACTTTGATCTGGCAATTATTCCCTTTTCCTGTCAGTTCCTTTCCCCACATCTACAAAAAGTTCCAAGTTTCGTTATTTCAACCGAGCTACCTCCTAATCCTCATCCAAATTTCTTAATCCGTATTTCAGTGTTCTTACTTTATGGCCAATCATTCACTTCCCCAGAACACTGGCTATACTCTGGTTTCTACCTTCACCATTTCACTGCAACTGCTCTCACCTTGATGGTAAATCCAGCCGAAACTCCTAGTTCTCCTCTTACTCATCCTCTCTGGCATCTGGCCCTCCTTGTAGAAATGTTCCTCCTTGCCTTCTCTGACACTGTTCTCTTCCCATCCTCCTCCAAGCTCTCTAACCTACCTTCAGTGTTTCTTCTTTCTCCACCTATACTTGGCATTTTTTTCTGGGTTAAAGGGTGTTCTGCCCTTGATTTCTTTTTCTTCTCATTCTATCTAGCTCTCCTTTGATATTCTCATATTCTACACTGGATGCAATTCTCACCTGTACACTGCAATCTATCTTCAACCTGTACCTCTCTTGTAAGTATCAAATCTACATATCTCTCTATTGAGCAGCTCCACTGAATATCCCAAAGTTACCTTTAAATAACATATTTAAAATGGAACTATCTATCTTCATCCCACAAACTTGTTCTTCTTCTTAAATTCTTATTTAAATGAGGGGAATTACAATTTATCCAGACATCTAGGTTGGAAACCTAAGAGTAATATTTCTCTGTTCCTTGCCTCTTATCATATACAACATAACCAAATCAGTCTTCGAGTCTGACTTTAAACATTGCAAATCTTTTTAGTCTATCTCTTGTCTGTACTCATATCTACAGTCATACTTTGGCTCATCATCTCACGTATGAACTTCTACGAATGCCTCTTACTAAAACAGTTCTGGTCTCTTGTCACACTCCTTCTATCTATGCTGCACAATGCTACCAGAATGGTTTTTTAATAATTAAATCTGACCATATCCTTTCTTTGCCTAAAACCTTTCAAAGCTCCCACTGCCTACAAAATAAAAGCAGAAGATCCTTCCTGATTTTACAATTCCTACACATGTTGCCTCATGTGACTGCCCTTGCAAATGTTATTTATTTTCAGAGTCTGTCTACATGGACAATTCTTATCCATCCCTAAAAACCATTAATCATCTCCCTTTCATATTTCATTCATCTAACTGCCACCAGACTGACTTACACCTTCCTCTGTGTTCTTTCTAAACTTTACATTTTCACTTGTATTAGAACAAGTATACACTGGACTATATTTAGAACTTGACTGAGTTCACTTCTCTTTATATATCAAATACTTATTTAGCAAAATGCTCAGTACATTTAGTAAACTAAAACTGTCCAAAATCCTAGGGCTCTACTCTGAGGAAGTGTGATGAGCATAACTAATTCCAGGGTTGTGTTTTCCTTTAAATGCTAAGTAAATGCTAGTAATGCTCTCACCTCCAGGAAGCCTCAAGGGCACATACCCCAGAAACACAAGCTCCCCCACCTAACCATAAACTGGACTCCCCAAATTTATTTTAGTCTTTCTTGGGCACATGTCAGAAAGACACTTTTGGAAAGAAACATTCAAGAGTCTGCCTGTCCTATCTCTCTTTCCCTCAAACGTTCATAACCAGAAAGATCAAAGTTCTTACTTTTTCAACTGAAGACCGAGCCCAAATCCTTCCTTATTTGATGGCTGGAAAACCTCAATTGACGGTTCTGCAAAGAGAAGAAAAAGTTCCTACTACATATACATGTCTATCCTCCTGGGAGTCCAAAGCCCTAGTTCAGTGGATTAGCTTCCTCAGATTTCAAGAGTACTCTAAACAATAATGGTGGAAAATGAAAACCTTTGAGGCAGAAGGTAGATTCTGGGAACTGTCTGACCAATTTCAAACATCCTCAACTTCTATAAGGAAGCTGAGGAGATGGGGAAGAATAAGTAATATTGAGGAACTAGAGAAAACAAATTCATTAACCAAGAAAGTCTTTAAGGCATGACTATTAGGTGATAGGGAATGAAGTTAACAATGAGAGAAGACTGAAAATGTCCTACCAATGGCCTTCAGATTACACCAAAAGGCTTTGTTCCTAGTTTTTCTCTATCTCAGTTAACTTAGAACATTGTATTAGACTAGTCAGAGCACGCAGATGCACAAAGTCACTGCCTTTACCCGGTCCATCAAGGTACTGGGAGAGAGAAAACCGCAGCCTCAACACAATAGGTTCTGTCCGGAGGACCTTCCAGGCTGTAGAAACTTCCTCCTACAAGAGTAAGGGGGAAAGTAAGGGGTTTCGAGTTCAGCGTCAGAGAGAAATGGACTTTAAAGTTTTCGCGACATGACACACACCATGCACGCAGTACTATCTGCTGATGGTCTAGAGATAGGCACAAAGTATACATATTTCAAATATAGCACTTGGGAACAAGACTCCAGGCCTATGTGGCAAAACCCACAAGCTCAACTAGACCTGCTGTTGGCAGGTACTAGCATCACTTACATCCAGGAAGCTGATGTTGATGTGGAGGTCAATGTCCACGTCATCGATAGTTCCATACTCTCTATAGAGATACAGGTGATCACATGTGAGACTCATTAAGGGAGAAAGAAGGGAACAGAAATTGAAGTGGAAAGAGAAGTGAGCCTGGGGATAAGGGAGAGGGAAGGGTGGAAGGAGGCTCTGTACTTAGCTACAGCCACTTTTACAATCAAAGCCTTTGCTAGGCCACAAGCCCTTCTTACCCCCAAGGTGAAACTTCAACCTAGAGGATCTAGGATAAGAGGGAACTTCTAAGAAAAGTGGTTATACTTTCCTCATTGCTCCTGTCAGCCTACCTTAAATATTCTGAGCAACTCTCACCATCATTAGGCTCGAAACTCATGAAAGTCCATAGACCCCAGCATCACACCGTAAAGAAAAAACCCTACCCTTTTAGCAACTCACAAAGAAGTGGCTGAGCCTCCTGCCATCCCCGAAGTAGAGCCCCACCTGATGGATACAGAGTTCTCACTGTAGATTTCCTTCACAGCTTCAATGTCTGCATCCAGCTGTGGGTGCCGATATAGGTCAGCTGCACAGCTTCCCTGAGTCAGCAGCAAAAATGGTGGAGGGCGGAAGACAAAGAGGAAAACAGAATATGAAGAAACATTAGGAATGGGGAAATCAAACTACAGCAACACATGCAAGCAAAAGCTGCTTTATGAAAGAGTTCTTGGTGGTGGCCCTAGCTGGGGATTTCACTGACAGACAAGTCACCCCCCATCAGCACTCTAAGAGGTTTCAGTAGACTAACTGCAGGTTCTGCTTAAGGAGTTCACATCCTTAAGTCTCAGCTTCTCTCAACCTTGACCAGGACTCTTTAGGTGTCTCTCCTACGAGAACTCACAACAGGCTGAAGAGTTCAGAATTTAACTCAGACTGGTTCTGTTTGCAGCGTCCAACATTTCTGCTCAGGATCATGCCCTGGGCAGTGACAGCACTGAACAAACACTGGTAGAAGAGTCTTAAAAAATTTGACCCTAATGAATGAAATGACCCCTGCTGGCTAGTGAGGGAACAGTCAGAAATACTTGTTTCCAACTAAGAATGGCACCCCACTCCAGTAATCCTGCCTGGAAAATCCCATGGATGGAGGAGCCTGGTGGGCTGCAGTCCATGGGGTCGCTGAGGGTCGGACATGACTGAGCGACTTCCCTTTCACTTTTCACTTTCATGCATTGGAGAAGGAAATGGCAACCCACTCCAGTGTTCTTGCCTGGAGAATCCCAGGGACAGGGGAGCCTGGTGGGCTGCCGTCTATGGGGTCACAGAGTCGGACACGACCGAAGTGACTTAGCAGTAGCAAGAACCTATGGCTAAACTCCATGCACAGAGGGTGTAGTTTATACTGGAAAAGATAAGAGTTCCAGGCAAGAGCAAAAATATGAGATTAGCTCTGACCAGATAATCCTCAGATCACACTGACACTATATCTTCACCTCTGCTCCAAAATAAGCTCTTTCACTCCTGACGTATCCAGAAGAAAGTATACATTTAGACCATCCAACATGGGTTTTGGGGCTGTAATCTCACCTGTACTCCATAGAGAAATTCCTCTGATTCATTGTCTCCCTCCGAATCATCATCATTCCAGAACTGGCCTTTGATGTCCTGATGATGAGAAACAAGAAATAAGGGTGCCTGGTATCTCATGGAACAGAGTGGGGTTAAGATAGGAAACAGATTTTCACAAATGAGAGGTCCCTTGGGATAGAATAACTGAGGCCCCAGTCCCTTTGCTGCCTTCCCCTGACCCTTTGGGGACATCTCAGTCTTTTCCCGAATCCAGTCATATCCATGGTCTAGCACTGACTTGCTGGCACAGAGGAAAACAATAGGGAATTTTAGCCTTCTTAGGTATCGGGTATGATGACTAAAGCTCTAGTAGCCAGTGGGGGAGGTATGCAGAAGACTTCAATGTCAAGGTTGATTCTCAGGCATATCTAAGTTCTAGTACAAGCTGGCCTCTTCTGGATCATTACCCAAGGCAGCTCTCAAGCTGCTAGTGAGACACCTCGCTCTTTTGTCTCCTAACTCCCTTTCTATCCCTTCAAGTATTTAACTCTCCGCCTTCCTTCCCAAGAAAACTCCCTATACACACACCAAGTAATACTGTTTCCATGCCCCATCTCCTTCCTTTAACTTCAAGTAGCCACCCTATCTTCCAAAAGGGAGCAGAGGGGGAAGGTGAGGTCTGCAATTTGTTTCATCTACCCCCTGGACAATCAGTTAGAAAGGTGGGCAGTGAATTCTCACCATTGGGTCAGTGGGTAACACACACTCCTAGGTCAGTGCTAGGCAGCACCCCTCCATACCACCAGTTGAACCCAGGCCAACGAGATGGGCATTTAGGAGGCCAAAAGAGGAGACAAGGGTTGGGAGGGGGGTGGCGATATCAGGGGCTGACTGGAGATCAGCTGAGGAAGGCAGGATCTGCTGTTGTGGTGGTAACAAGTCACTGTCCTGCAGAAATTAGATAGCAATTGATCTCATCAGCACTTAACAGCTGGGTGGCATGTACAAAAGCACACATTTATGGGTACACTTTTATTATACAAATGTATAGACACTGGTACATAGAAACATACTTGCATGCATGTAGACACACTTGCACACACAGTTCTTTAAAGAGATTGGACTATGAAAGTACTACATGAACATGAGACACTACTGCCCTCCAGCTGGAGAGCTGTGACTGAAGCAAGTCCCTGCTCTAGCATAACATTGTATCAACTCCTGAAGCCAAAATGATGATGCCAGGACCAGATGCTATGAACTCAGTCTAGTCAGTTCATTTTAGAATATTCTTCATAGAGTCAACCACCATCAGAAGCAAACATTTTCTAAAAAATCTTTATCCCCAGTTATTTCTCCAAATTGAGTGTTTATCTCTTATTTAAAACCAGTATCCTTAGGAGCCTTTCTATAACAATCATAGCTAAGTTTAAAAGTCTCAACAACTCTGACCATTTTCTGGTAGACAGTCTGAGTTGTCATAGCCAAAATAATGCCCTGGACTCCTCTTGGAACCTACTCCCCCCAAAATGTAATAACGATCTGAAATGCTCAGAAAAACACTAACTTCTAGCCCTTGTGCAAAATTTAAAACCACTGCTTCTTGGCTTTTTATTTATCAGTTTCATCCACTCCAACTTTAAACAGAGGTGTTCTTGATCTTTAACATGGTTCTCTTGCATCTTAATATCTAGATCAGTGGCTCTCAAGTAAGGTCTGTGAACTGGCAGCATCAATATAACCTGGGAACTTGTTTAAAATGTAAATTCTAAGATACCCTATTGAGACCTACTGAATTAGAAACTCCAAAGATCTAGCAATCTGTTTCAACAACCCCTCCAAGTTATGCTGAGAACCACCATTCTAAATCCTTGTGTGTTCCAAGGGCCTGTGGTCTGTTCCTCAGATAGCAATGTAAAGCTGTAACTAACCCAGTATGGTGACATAAAGCACAATGCCAGGGAAAAGAGCATAGCAGTCCTTCAGCAGGCAGGGCTATCTGACCCATCAAAAACAATATGCAAAAGGCAACTGCAACTAAAGTTCTTAGAGAAGAAATGGCCTGATATCTGAGACTTGCTTTAAAATACAACTCAAGCACAAAAGGCAGAAGGGGCATCAAGGTGGGGAATAGGTGAAAAAAACATGGCAAAGTGATGATTACTGATGAAGCTAAGTGATGAGTACATAAGCATTGCTTATACTCTCTACTTTTGTGTATAGTTGGAGATTTTCATTAAAAAAAAAAAAAAATCAGAGACTACCCTTGGAAGGGCTCTCCCTAAAAAGTTAACTCTAAATAAGAACAGGAAGATTATCACTAAGACTTCATAAATGCCTCTTTGCTGTTCTTCAAACATCAAGCATATTCCCACCTCGGAGCCTTTGCCCCTGCTGGTCACCCTTCTTGGGATGCTACTCACCCAGATACCCACATGACTCACTCCTTTACTCTTTCAGACCTCTGCTTGAAGGTCGCCTTGACTATCCCATATAAAACAGCAAAACCCCAACATACAATATAGTAGCTCTCTCCATCCCCCTTCCTTGCTTTTTTTCACAGCACTTACCACACTGTGATGTACAAAATGTTTGTTTGTTGTATTTATCTCGCACCAGAATGTAAGCTCTATGGTGGCAGAGGCTCTCTTTTCATTGTCTATACTGTCAGTCCCTCAACACATATTTACTGAATGAATGAACTGTCTGCTGGAGACCTAAGCCAAAGAGGAGATACATACAAGAACTTAAACACAACTACACAGACAAAAGTCACACAAAAATTATTTTAAAGAGCAAGACTCCATTCACCTTCAACAGTAGCTGAGAACCAGAACATGAAGATCTGAGGGCTGGGTTTGTGAGATTTGAAAATAAACAGTCAGGTGCTGATCTGGATGATCACAGAGAAATAAAGAGGGAGGCACTAAAGTCCAGCCTGGGGCGTCTTGGGCTGGGTGGTAGGATGATGGCAGCGTGGGCCAGAAGTACCAACTTCCACAAGCTCTCTGTCACTGCAGAAGTCAAGAAAACTTAGTCTCTCTCCAAGGGTTGTTGCTGCTTGGTTTCTGCTGTTATCATAAGGAGAAAAAGATAATTCAGAGGGTATTTTTCCTGTCCAGGGAAAAGACAATACAGAGACTACCATCTTTTTCAACCCAGGCTGCTTCAGTGAAAGGGACTCCCACTTTCAACTCTCAAAGCTCATTCCTCTGGGAGATGGAGAAAAGGTTTAAATGATGAAGAGTGGCAAATGGGGAATAGTGGGAAGTTATCTAATTCACAGAATTACATTAAAACAGGAATAAGCAGGAAAGATAGTCTTTTTCAAAGCTTTCACGTTACATATTTAAAAAAAAAATCAGGGGTAGAGAGGTCAAGCAACTTGCTTAGGTTCAGGCAAGTGGAACTGGGACTTAAGCACATTTGATAGGTTCTACGCACATCCACTCTTCCTGTGATATGGTCACAAGCAATAAAGGGAGTTGCTAATGAATTAAGCAAGAACGACCTATCTAACTTATCTAAATGAGGTAAAGAAGGGAACCTTTCAAGAAAACCCAGGCCAAATATAGACTGTGTGAAGAGTGCCCAGAGAAGGGTGTCTGTCAGTCAGTACTTGGGACGACAGCAGAAAACACGGAATTTGCACGGGAACTGGCCATATGTAATTAAGCCTTAAGTCCGGATCACAGAAGTCGTGGCCAACGTCCATGGACGCTTCTCGGTGTGGCAACTTTACACCCAATCAAAGAAGCCTCCGATCTCAACGTTTAAACTCTGGATTAGACTCCCACCTTTGTGGTCCTGGGCAAGGAGGTTACTCCGCTCTACAGCAAGTCCTCCACCGGGAAGCCTAGGCCACGGAACAAAGAGCGCGGCGGCGAACTCACGGACCTAACGCTATCCCGGGTTCGCGGCGGAGGGACGGGCCGGGGTGAGCCCTGGCTGCCACCCGCGCTTCCAGAACAGGCCGTGAGGCCTCCCTTGGGGGGAGCTGTTAGACCTCTTCTCCGTATTCCTCTGGAGACCCCCGACACCTGCCTCCCGGGAAAGCAGCTTTGTGCCCGATCTGTGTCGCTAGCCACCCGGCCTTGAGCGAAGCCTGTCAAGCCCAGGAGGGCACCTCAGAGCCACCCGGTCCAAGCCCCTCACTTCATCCGCCCCGGCCGAGGAGAGGCGGGCCCCGCACCCTTTCCGCGGCCCGGCCGCCCCGCCCGGTCCCGGTGGCAGCCGCCCCACAGGCCGGCCTCGCGAGTACTCACGGCGACCCCGGGCCGCGCGCGGCCGCCGCCGAGGGGACGAGCGGCCCGGGACGCCCCGCGGGGGCGGAGCTGCAGGCCAAGGGGCGGGGGCCGGGCCGGGCGGGCGAGGTCGCGCGCCCCAGCGCCTCGTCGTTCCGTCACGGCGGCGCTGAGCCACTTTGCGCACGCTCGCGCGGCGGCACTGCGGCCACGTGGCCCGCTCGGAACCAACTGCCAAGCGGCCTACCCCTGGGCGCGCCCCCGCCCCCGACTCCAAGCTTGGGAAGCCTGCTCAATGGCCGCTGGTTGGGAGGGGGTGCGGCGCGGGTGGATGGCGCCTGCGCCGTGGGTCGAGCAGAAACAAGAGGCGCCCCACGGGTCCGCGGAGGGTCCTCTAGATAAGACTTTGGGTGTTTGGCGCCTCCTGTGGTTGGGAGGGCGGAGGAGTGAACGCAATCCCGGCTCTTCCTTGGAGCCAGCGCCGCGGATACAGATTGAGAAGGTTCCCCTGAGACTCAGCTAACTCCAAGAATCTCTAGTTTGTAACACCATTCTTAAGCTTAACTCTTTTGCTCCCCCCGGTAGCTATGATAGGCTAGAAAGCACTCTGGCCCTCTATTTAGACAATAGAGGATTCAAAGCTTGGTTTCAGCACGTACTGATTGCTCAGGCTTGTACCAAGACTTTTACTTTCTGAATCTTAGTTTTCTCATCTGTAAAGTGGGGACAATGGTATCTTTTTAATGGGGCGGTTGTGATGAGGATGAAATGTGATGGTGTGTCGAACCATATGAATGTGCAAAGTATTTGACCCATTATATTTTACAAAACAGAAACTTCATATGGTTCAGCCTAACACATATAACTTAAATGCAGAGTACATTATGAGAAATGCTGGACAGGATGAAGTACAAGCTGGAATCAAGATTGCTGGGAGAAATATCAATAACCTCAGATATGCAGAGGACACCACCCTTATGGCAGAAAGAGAAGAACTAAAGAGCCTCTTGATGAAAGTGAAAGTGGAGAGTGGAAAAGTTAGCTTAAAATTCAACATTCAGAAAACTGAGATCATGGCATCTGGTCCCTTCACTTCATAGCAAATAGATGGGGAAATAGTGACAGACTTTATTTTCTTGGGCTCCAGAATCACTGTGGATGGTGGTTGCAGCCATGAAATTAAAAGACACTTGCTCCTTGGAAGAAAAGTTATGACCAACCTTGACAGCATATTAAAAAGCAGAGACATTACTTTGCCAACAAAGGTCCATATAGTCAAAGCTGTGGTTTTTCCAGTAGTCACGTATGGATGTGAGAGTTGGACTATAAAGAAAGCTGAGTACAGAAGAATTGATGCTTTTTTTACATTTACATCTCCTTGGACAGCAAGGAGATCCAACCAGTCCATTCTAAAGGAAATTAGTCCTGAATATTCATTGGAAGGACTGATGCTGAAGCTGAAGCTCCAATATTTTGGTCACCTGATGTGAAGAACTGACTCACTAGAAAAAAATCCTGATGCTGGGAAAGATTGAAGGCAGGAAGAGAGGGGCATGACAGAGGATGAGGTGTTTGGATGGCATCACCGACTCAATGGACATGAGTTTGAGTAAACTCTGGGAGTTGGTGATGGACAGGGAGGCCTGGTGTGCTGCAGTCCATGGGTTTGCAGAGAGTCGACAGTCGACAGGACTGAACAACTGAACTGAACTGAACTGAACACATATAGAGTAACCAGCAGAATACCTGTAACTAGGATGTACTTCATAAATGGAAGCTGTTAGCTGTGGTTATTATGATTGTTGACCTCAGACATGGCCTGACCTCCCTTCATCTTTAATCAGAATTGGGTGTCTTGGGGCTCCCTACATGCCCCTCTTTTCCATCAGCACTAATAGGGAAAGGTTTATCTTTTATCTACTTACCTTCCTCATTCCCTTTTTTAGCAGCCATGAAATTAAAAGACATTTTGGTCCTTGACAAAACTATGACAAAGTGTGACAAACCTTGACAAAGCTATGACAAACCCAGACAGCGTATTAAAAAGCAGAGACATCACTTTGCCAACAAAGGTCTGTATAGTCAAAGCTATGGTTCTCCTGTAGTCATGGACAGATGTGAGAGTTGGACCATAAAGAAGGCTGAGTACCGAAGAACTGATGCTTTCAAACTGTGGTGCTGGAGACGGCTCTTGAGAGTCCCTTGGATTGCAAGGAGATCAAATCAGTCCATCCTAAAGGAAATCAACCCTGAATACTCATTGGAAGGACTGATGCTGAAGCTGAAACTCCGGTACTTTGGCCACCTGATGTGAAGAGCCAACTCATTGGAAAAGACCCTGATGCTGGGAAAGATTGAAGGCAAAAGGAGAAGGGGGCGACAGAGAATGAGATGGTTAGATAGCATCATGACTCAATGGACATAAGTTTGAGCAAACTCCGGGAGACAGTGGAGGACAGGAGAGCCTGGCGTGCTGCAGTCCATGGGGTCACAGAGAGTTGGACAGGACTTATCGATTGAACAACAGCAAGCACACACAAGGAAGGCGTTGGCCCTGAGTGATGTGGACACATGACATATCTACCCCTCCTGAGCTGACTTCAGTCATAATGTTCCCAGTGACTTTTTTACATTTGAATATCCCTGGCATCTCCCTTCTCATTCCCTCTCCCTTTTGACGCCCCTCCTCTTCTCACCTGGCCTCTCAGCTTGTGCTCCAACACTGTCTTCATATTAGTTAGTTACACCCATTGTGTATAATAACTGAAAAAACTGAGGGATGTAAAATAACAGGACTTGGAGCCTTAGTCACAGAGTGTAGAAGTTCAGAGTTGCTGGGGAAGGAGTTGCTTCTGCTCCTTCACACAACTCACCAGCAAAGGCCCTGGAACAGCTTTGGAGAGCCAAGTATTCGTGGGAGTGTTTGAATAGTAGCATTTTGGGTAAGCATGGGAGGTCTGTCCCCATGAGTGAAATGTCAAAATCTAGTATTCCATAACCTTCCAGGATTTCCACCTCTTTACTTCCTCCCATCTCACACCACTAGATGTTCTACTCATTGAGAATCACGTGAATCTCAGCTGGCTCATACTTGATTAGTCTTTTCCTGTCTTCACTTCTTTATCCAACCAGTCTAGATCCTGTGGTCAGTTACTTTAACCACATTTTTGCTAACATGCTTGCCCTTTAAAATCACAAGCAGCCATCTGCCTTCTCTATTCTCCTGTCATGAAACTGGATAAAGGAAATCACCCAGTCCTCCAGCACTGAGCTTGTGAGTGGACACTGTTTTGTGTTAATCCAGCCCATGAGCCCTATTCTTTGGGAATTAAAATTTCCATACTGACTCTTCAGATCTACAGTCCCTAGGACCAGACTTGTCTTCTGTGACCTCTGGCATCCAAGCTGCAGTTTATCAAACTGTGAGTGGATTCCTAATCCAAACTGAGCTAAGCCAATGTTCTCTCCTAGGAAATTTGGATTAAGGCTGAGAGACTATGATTCCAACTGAACTGGTTTCTTGAGCAGAAGAGATATGAACTCATGAGTCATCCACCATCCCAACTATTGGGTTGGCCAAAATGTTCGTGTGGGTTTTTCCATATCATCTTACAGAAAAACCTGAAGAAATTTTTTTGCCAATCCAATGTTATGAGGAAAGGAGAAAGGCTATCTCAGAGAGATAATGAAGACTGGAGAGGCCGAGACCAGAAATCATGAGACAGCTCTTTGGTTCCTGAAAATGTCCCAAGCCCCTTTTCTTCCTTCCTTCCTTCCTTCCTTCCTTCCTTCCTTCCTTCCTTCCTT